>NC_084846.1:61027542-61659792 GCF_033115175.1 Lepus europaeus | reverse complement strand
GAATGACTTCTTTCCACTGTCATATTCTTTTTCTCAAAACGAGAAGAGTCTGAGATAATTTCCTCCCTTGTGGGAGGTATTATATTTTGATAAATTAAGGTGAAAATTTAGTAACACAAAGATCTTTGTGGTTTTCTTTTTCCATTTAAACAGAAAGATCTTTGTTTTTCCAGGTTTATTTATTAATTTATAATAAGAATGGACAAAATGAAGCCTGTTGGTAAAACCCAGCCTTCTCCCTATTTTTGTAGCCTGAGATCTAAGAATGCTATTTATATTTTAAAATGGGTGACAAAATAAAAAAAAATAATGTTTCATGATAGAAAATTATTTGAGGACCCAGCATTGTGGAGCAGCGGGTGAAGCCATGCCTACAATGCCGGCATCCCATATGGGTGCTGGTTCTAGTCCTGGCTGCTCTGCTTTCAATCCAGCTCATGGCCCATGGCCTGGGAAACGAGCAGGAGATAGCCCAGGTGCTTGGGCCCCTGTACCCAAGTGGGAGACCTAGAGGAGGCTCCTGGCTCCTGGCTTTGCTCTGGTCCAGCCCTGGCCACCGCGGCCATCTGGGGAGTAAACCAGCAGATGAAAGATATTTCTTTGTCTCTCCCTCTCTCTTGTAATTCTGACATTCAAATAAATAAATAAACATTTTAAAAAATTTTCAATCTCAGGTTTCAGGATCTACATTGGAAATCCCACATTCATTTTGTCTGGCTTTTGTGCTACAATGGCTAATGTAGGTAATGATGACAGGAACTGGTTGGCTCAAAGAGCATCAACAGCTACTGCCTGGTCCTTTATGGAAACATTTTCTGATCCCTGATGAATACTAATCATATATAGTAACACAATTATAGCTAAGTATCATTGATTAAATGGTGTAAGTAGTATAACTTCCTATTTTATATGCTAAGAATAAACCTTTGAAGAATGAATTAATTGTAAAAGTCATAATTAAGCCAAAATATAATTAAACAGGACTTCAAGGCAACATGTGGTGTGTTATTTAAATTTGTCCTGCTGTATTCTGCCCTACATTTATAGAGCTTCTGAATCACAGATTCTCTTAAGTGGCATCATTGGTGGAGTGAGTGACTTTACAGAAAAAACAGTTACTTTGGGGTAGCCAAAGAGTGAACATACTTTATGTCTTTGTGGAAGAAGAGTGCCTTGCTCTCATGCAAAGGAGTTTTGAGAAGAGAAGGTTGCTCTTAATAAGATTTAAAATCTTAGTAAGATGTAAAATATCTAGCATGATTTAGATTGATGTAGGAAATTAGCTGGAAACTAAATATGTGAAATTAATGGGAGAAATACAAAGAGCTGCATTGGTTAGCACATATTCCAGTTAGAAAATCAACGCTGTGGCCTTGCGTTGCTCTTCTGGTGTATGAAATATGAGTTATGGCAGTAGGTCATCTTGCAAAAATGAAAATAATTTATTATAATAGAAAAGATTTTTTGGTCAGAACCGTATGCACGCCAGCATCCACAGCTTCTTTTGATGACAATGATGTACTGCCACACGGATAATGGATACCATATAACACTTCGCATAGAACTGTCAACCTTCATCCTCCAGCGTTTATTTAGAAACCACAAACATTTAAAGTCAAAATCTATGAACTGATACAAGATCTGCTGTTGTCGTTTATCTAAAAGTCTGGCAGAAGGCGAACGTACACAGTTAACAGTATCAGAATACAAAGGGATATGTTGACTTTACTTCCTAGAGCTTCCTGTGCATCTAACACAGGAACCTGCTGAGAAGGAGCATGTGGGTCACACGGCCTTCTCATTAACCTAGGTCCAGCGTTCTCCGAGGCGTCTACTTCAGTAGGAGGCAAGGGATTCTCTCTGCTCTCACAAAAGGCTTATGAGCATTTAGATAAACTGAAGTCAGACATGTGGGACTGGGATTACACTAAACAAAAGAAATCAAACAGAAGAACCTCAGTGGTCTACACAGATCACCACAGCAAACCTGTAGCAGAGCTACACAGAGGGATATCTGAAGCTATAACTAAATTAAAATAGCAAATATAAAGTGCTGTTCCACAGTTCATCATATTTGCCATCATGTAAATCACATTATGATATAACTGTTGCAATTTTTGAAATAAAATTCATTTATGGTGGAAATTATTCCCTTATCCAATTGAAAGCAATTTAGAATTAAAAAAAAATAGAAATAGATTATTTTTTCTTGTGCCAATGCATTATAGCTATGCTTCTTCTAAGCGAACATAGAATGCAATGCATTTTTTATAAATTCACACTTATGCTGATAACTGAAGTTTCCCCTTACCTATATAGTCCACAAAAACATTTACTGGTATAATTTACAACATTAGAAAAGAAATCTGGGGCTGGCGCTGTGGTGCAGTGGATTAAAGCCTGAAGTGCCGGCATCCCATACGGGCGCTGGTTCTAGTCCTGGCTGCTCCTCTTCCCATCCAACTCTCTGCTATGGCCTGGGATAGCAGTAGAAGATGGCCCAAGTCCTTGGGCCCCTGTACCCACATGGGAGACCCAGAAGAAACTCCTGGCTTCGGATCGGCACAGCTCCGGTCTTTGCGGCCATCTGGGGAGTGAACCAGCGGATGGAAAACCTCTCTCTCTCTCTATCTGCCTCTCCTCTCTCTGTGTTTAACTCTGACTTTCAAATAAATAAAATAAATCTTTAATAAAAAAGAATCTAAATTATCAAATAAATATTAAAATCAAGGAGTACAGAAAATAAATTGAAAAAAGGCATCAAAAGCAAAAAAAAAAAACTTGAACAGATTTCTTGATAGAATATAACAACACACCTACACAAATATGAGTTATGTCAGTAAAATATTTCTAAAGCACATAAAATAATAAATCTGAACACTTTGAAATGACATGGTCATGCATGAAGTAGAAACAAATATTTCATTAAATGTTTATGTGAAGAAGTAAAAACACATTATTTTCAATAGAAACAGTTTAAGCACAGTGATAGCAAGTACTGTCATTAGTTGCATGATGCGTTACAGGTAAATTTAAATCTAAATCAAACAAGTCAGGCAAATAACAGGAAATCTCCATCTCATCAACTGCATGGCTCATAGCTTGGTATTTTTCTAAAATAAACACAAAGTAAAATGAGAATTTCCAGTTTTAACCATGATTTATTTATTGATTGATTAACCATTCTTGTTCTAAAAACCACCACACCATCATTGGTCATGTAGATCATTTGTCATTCTCTCTCTAAAACTTGATATTAAATCCTTATATGCATATACTGGATTCATGAAAGTTTATTAAAATTGAGGACATTGGTTGAAGATGGAGAAAATGTGTTTATATGACAGCAATAAAAATAACAGATACATAAGTCAGCCCTGGAATCTATATCAAGGATACACCATATGTCTAATATCACTGTATTATTCTATATTATATTCTAAGACTGTCACATTATATTTCATTGTATGGATGTAGAACAGTTTATACATTCATCTAGGAAGGTAATCTTGGTTATTTCCAGTTTTCTGGAGATTGTGAATAATTCTACCATATTGTTTGTGTCTAGGTTTTTGTATGGACCCACGTTTTTGACTCATTCAGGTAAATAACAGGAAGCACAACCATTGCATGATCTGGTAAGATTATTTTTAGCTTTGTAAAAAACCTTGCACACTGCTTCTGAAGTGACTGGGCATTTTGCCTTCTCCCTAGTCATGAGAGTTCCCTTTGCTTTGCATGCTCCCTAAAATGTAATACAAGTGCTCTCCCAGAGCTTGATGGAAAAATGTGTATTATAAGCAAAAATGTATTTTTTTTTGTACCAAAGTAGATTCATGTTGACTTGTTATAATGTGTCTGAGAAGGATCTGGTTTGAAACACTAGGACAGATAAGGCATCAGTTTAAAAGAATCCCTTTTGGAACAACATGACCTCTGCTAAAATTGAAACAAGATTAAGCAACAAATTGATGAAGAAGCTTGAGTAGATGAATGGCAAAACGTTTATGGGGACAATGCCCCCAAAGAAACCAACAGTTTCCAAATGGAGAATTTGTTTTAAGAAGGAATGAGACAATGTTGAAGATTAAGCCTGTGGAGGTAAAGTATTCACATCAGTTTTCAAGGAAAAAAAAATTAGTCCTGTTCATTCCATGACTGGAAAGGATCAACAATAACAGCAGCGACAACAGCCAACATTGCAAACATCAGAACTGGTTCTGCTTACACAATTTTGACCCAAAGATAAAAGTGGACCAAATTTTCTGCTTGGGGATTAGGGAAACTGTGGTGCTAATGTCAGTTATAGAACATGATCCTGGAGCATTTCTCCAAACAGTTCCAACAAGTAATGTAATATTGTTTCCCCAGTATAATCCTGAAGATGAACAACAATCAAGTCAGCAGCTACCAAAATGTGCAAGTGATCCAGTCAAAGCAAAAGCAGACTACTCAAGGGCAGTAGTGTTTTGGGATGCTGAATTCATTACACTTGTTGACTTTTTGGAAATCATAGAACAATAACATCTTCTGATTACGAGCGTTTTGAGAAAGTTGGTAAATATTAGCAGAGCTCACTAGAAATTCCTTCATTACAACAAGAATTCTGCTTATTTCTCTCATCAAACAAAGAAAATTAGGTAGAATTTCAATGGGAAATCATTGGGCATCCATCTTATACCCTTGATTTGGCTTCTTCTGATTTCTTTTTGTTTCCTATTCTTTAAAAACAAGAACTTTAAAGGGCATCCATTTTTAATAATATAAAAATACTTGCATTGATATAGTTAAATTCTTAAGACCTTCTAGCTTTTACAGCTGGAATAAATGACCATCATCACCACTTATAAAAGTGTTGGAAAGGAAAAGATAGGAGAGGAGAGTAACAGAGGCAAGGAAGGATTATTATTATCTTCTTAGGAATATATCTATGAACTATACTGAATCTGTTCTCTTGTATTAATATCACATTAATGAAAAATAAAGTGACTTGAACTTGATGAAGTTGAAGTTGAGTTTATAATTTTTAGTGTTACCTTCAAATTCCACTTTGCACAAACTTTCGAATTTGCCTCAGGTTATTAGCTTTTGAGTTTTTTGTCATCCCAATAAGGGCGAATTGACATCTTACTGTTGTTTTAATTTGATATGAAGTCTGTTTTGTCTGAAACTAATATAATTACTCAAATTTCCCTCTTACTGGGGTTGTCATGACATCTCTATTCTTTTAATTTTTACTTATTTGAGTCTTAAAGTGAGTTTCTTATAGGAAATATAGAATCAGGCCCTTTTTAAAATCCACTTTGAGAAATCTGTAATCGATTTATTCTGACTTTTCACACTGTGCTATCAACATAATTGTATTAATATCTATGCTTTCTATTCATTGCAATTTTTCTCTTCCCCTCCCCCCCATCTTTTAACTGTTACTGGTTTCAATTGAGCATATTCTATATTTTCATTTTATCTCCTCTCTTAGCCTATAGGTTATATTTTAAAAATACTCAATGGTTTTCTGAGTAGGTAATACACATTTTAACTAATCTGCACATTTTAACAGTCTCCTATTTCCTTCCTTTTTTCCGTTATTACATCTCTATCATTCTTCTCACCTGTCTGTGTGACATAATCAGTCAATGCACATAAGTGTTACTTAGTTAACAAGTTATCATTTACATTTCATTTTACCTTCATTTTTCTCAATTTCAAAGGCTACTTGTGCTGGATATAAAATTCTAGCTTGGTATGTTTTCCTTTCAATATTTCACATAATTCACCTTAGGTTCTTTTTGATTGTATGATTTCTGACCATAACAGCACTATAAATTTTATCCTTTTTGTTCTACTATTGGTAAGGTACTTCATTTATCTTGCTCTTTCAAGCTTTTCTTATTATTTTTGGTTTTCTGCAGTTTGAATATAACATACCTCACTGTGGATTTCTTTTAGTATTTATCCTGCTTTGTATTCTCTGCAGTTCTGGGATCTGGGGCTTGCTATCAATCATTAAACTTGGAAATCTTTTGTCACTATTATTTCAAATATTTCTGCTATTCTTTTCTGTCTTCACCTTCTGAGAAGCCAGTTACCTGTATGCTATACCTAATGACATTGCCCCACAGTTCCTGCCTGCTCTTTGGGTGTTCCTATTTTTCATTTTCTTTTTCGGTTCTGAAGGTTCCAGTTGGCTTAACTTCAAGTTCTCTGATTCTTCTCTTAGCATATTGAGTCTAAAATACTCCCATTCAAAGTATTCTTACTTTATATTAAATGCTTTTGATTTCTGGTATTTCCTTTTGATTTTTTCCTAGAGCTTCCAGCTCCATTCTTGCTTTCTGTGTGTTCTTACCTCTTGTCCATTTTGCCATTGGAAACCTTAAAATATTGATCAAAGTTATTTGAAATTTCTAGTCTGATCATTCCAACATTGGTGTCATGTCTGAGTCTGGTTCTGAATCTTACTTCATTCCTTCAGACTGTGTTTTCCTGTCTTGTATGATGCCTTCTAACTTGGGCCATCTGAAAACCCTATAGTACATGTCAGATCATAAGAACTAAGGTTCACAGGTATTTAGTATGATATCTTCTTAATTTATCTAAGATGCTGGCTGTGTTCAGTATACGTTGTAGCTGGAGGGACAGGAGCCTTCCAGTTCCCTTGGTGTCATTGTTTCTCTCACCCCCTTTTTCTTTGCGTTCCCCCAAGTATTCCTTCTCAGAGAACATCTATGCTTTTCAGTTCTTTCAGCAATAATTCTGGTATTATACAACAGGCAGTCTTTGACTTAGATAGGTTAACTTAGGATTTTTTGAGTTTACAATGATATTTACTTCATAGAAGCCATAGTATTAATGTTCGGTAACTGTATGTCAGTGGTAAGTACCCATACACTCCTCTGTTTCTCATTTGCAGGAGTATTCCATAAACTTCATGAAATATTCAATATTTTATTATAAAAGAGGCACTGTGTTTTGACTGTCAAAGTGTTAAAGAGTTCTAAGAATGTTTAGGGTTTGACGCTTTACAGGCTAGGCATGTTAGATGCAATTTTGATTTGTGACAACTTTGACTCAATGGCTGATTTATTGTGAAGCAATGCCTTTGTAAGTTAAGGAGCATTCTATAAGCTAATGATTAAATCCCATTCCTTCAGTAGGACTGCATCTCTGGGTAATGCATAGAATTCACAAGTGTCTCCCAGCTTCCCATACACCCTTAGGTGATACAGGAAGGCTAGATGGGGAAGGGGTCAGAGAAATGCCCCCCACAGCTGGGGTGAATCTCCAGTAAAAGCTGAGTAAGCCTTGTTTTTAGAGAATGTCCAGAGTATATTTCATAGTGAATATTCCTCCCCTTCTCCTGGCAGAGACAAGAGGGGATTTTCCTCAGCTCTTCTTTGTCTGATGCTGCTGGGGTATCTGAAGGGAAAGTCCATGGAAGAATGCCTCCAACCTCAGACTACAAGCCCAGGAGCTTTTCATTTCCAGACCTATCCACTCTCAGCACCAGCTGCAGTGACTTCTGGTCCAAGCAAGAAGAGCCCTTGCGTTTACTCATTTCCTTAGATTTTGTAGCAGATTTGTCCGACAAACTTAAAAAAACACAGATTTTCAGTGTATTCGGTTTTTTGCTATTGTTGTTGTTATACAGAAGAGAATGACTATGTCCAAGTTTTTAAATTTTGGAGCAGAAAGCGGAGAGGTAAATTGGCCCTCAAGTTGTCAATAATTTACTCAATTTACTGACTCTGCTTAGTCAAGTTCATAGTTTGTCCTTTGGATTCTAAGCATTTTCTAAAAAGATGAAAGAAAAGAGCAAGAATTATCTCAAACCGCTTCTAATTCAAGTCTAAGAGGTGGGAAACCAGAATGCCTCTTGCATTTCCCTTTCAAATATACAAAAAATATCTTGGTAAGCGTTTATATAATCTGGATAGATGACCTATACTACTTGCAAATTGAAAATTAGCTAATGTTACCAGATTTATAAAGAATACACAATTAGAAAAGGTTTCAGTATTTATTCCACCTTAGTAGCCAAGAGCAAATTAACAGTATTTAAAATTTTTTCTAGATTTCCTCTTAAATATCTAACATGGTGTAGTTTTCCTTGAATGTGAAAAGGATACTAGCCTCAGCTTATACTGAAAGTCCATGGAATTTTGTTCCTGCCCATCTCTTTCTTAGGCTTTTGCATTTCTACCTCAGCAGTCATTTTTTTTACACTTTTTTAAAATCTTTTATTTAATGAATATAAATTTCCCATGTACAGCTTATGGATTACAATGGCTTCCCCCTCCCATAACTTCCCTCCCACCCACAACCCTCCCCTCTCCCGCTCCTTCTCCCCTTCCATTCATATCAAGATTCATTTTCAGTTCTCTTTATATACAGAAGATCAATTTAGTATATATTAAGTAAAGATTTCAATAGTTTGCACCCACATAGAAACACAAAGTGAAACATACTATTTGAGTACTACTTATAGCATTGAATCACAATGTACAGCACATTAAGGACAGAGATCCCACGTGAGGAGCAAGTGCACAGTGACTCCTGTTGTTGACCCAACAAATTGACACTCTAGTTTATGGCGGTTTGTTTTTAACTTACAAAACCCACCTTTGTACAGTCACTCAGCAGCAAGTCCCCATCTTTCCTCTTCCCCACTCCTCCCTCTGCTTTCTCTATCTTTTATATTTAGGACTTACATGGTAATTATATTTTTTTCCAAAAATGTTCTGTATTTCCCATCTCTATTTCTTCCAATTCTTGAGGTAATAATGAACATTCGTAAATTACATATTATTTTCCATTGCATGTTTATAGTTTTCTTTCCAAAACCATTGCTTTGTTTTTCAATATTTTCCTTAATAATATAAGTATTATACCAAGTATTTTCCTTAATAATTTCACTACTACAAATCAGCAAATAATATCCCAGTGACAATATTGACTGTTCCATAACAAAAATCCAAAACAAATGGACACTGCTAATTTATATTATGCAGTAGGTCAGTTCACCCAGTAACTTGAAGCACATGTCAGCAACTTTGCCAGGCCGTTTGGGAAGAAAATAGTTGAACAAAGACCACTGGGGACACTGGTGTGCTCTTACAGTCAAATGACGCAGTGGTAAATATTCTCGTATTTTTAATGGGAAATTGACAATGTGTTTTTTATTTATTCTGCATTTTTTCTCTGGATTCTTAGACCTACACTCTTTTGTGCCCCAACTAGATGTTCTGGCCCTCCCAATTTTTCTCATAGTTGGTGACACAAGCAAAATACAAGACAATTACCTCTAACTCAGCACCCAGCCCCATCTGCCACAGTTTCTGTACATCTCCACCCCAATTCTCTTTGGAATTCAGCGAGCCCTTTTAAATGGGCGCATACCTCTCTAACAGATTTGACCACATTCTGCACTTGTCCAGTCGCTAGACTGAGTTTCTGCTTGCATTTTCTTTCCAATCTATCACGAAATACATTAGCACCTCTTTTCCTCTAGACTTGGACTCCTTCCCTGGTATCCCATAAATGTTTGCATGCTTAGTGCCTGACTCTGGCCAGTCCCTTAATCCAGAAATAGAAATGGCTCCTAAGCCAGTGTCATTCTGCCAAGTTACTGCATATTTACTTTGACTCACTGATTGATGAACCTAAATTCCTGAGACTCCATCATGCTTTGAGCCATGACAGAAATTATTTCCACAATGCTCCTTTTGTTGCACTTGCTAGCCTTAGGCAAAATTCTTCTGGTGCCAGAGGGAAATCTGAAGTCCTTTCCTAAGTATAATTTCAATTCCAGGCCCCCTCCAAACCACTCACAATCACTTTCACTGCCTCCTTCACTTTCTTGATGAACACTCAGCCTTGCTTTCCCTTTCTCATATTCAAAGCATGTGGGTTATATTCGAATATTCTTCATGTTTTCATCACCAAGTTTAACCTTGCATGCTTGGCTGTCAGAAATCTATGAAAATTCCAATTTAAAGAAATACTACTTAAAGGAATATTATCTAAGAAAATTCTATAGTCTCCTCTCCAGGTACCCTAATTTCTATTTCCCAAGCAAGTTATATGAAAAATGTTCCATGTCTGGAAGTCAGTAGTGCCCTGTGCATCACAAACTACCTTCTACAATACACATTTTTGTGTTGTACTCTCAGATTTTATTGAAAGTCAATATGGAAACTAACCATAAAAATGATGTCTTGTATATGCTTTAAAAGCATTCTTAAGAGTAATTTCAACTAGTAATTATTAAATGTCTTGCAGAAAATAGATATGCTGTAAGATACCCATAATAGCAATATGTAAGACCAGTTCTCTACTTCCAATGCCTTTATAGAGTTGGCTACAGGTATATGTAATCAGCAAGTAGGCTACATAATCTCCCTTTAACATGCTTCATACCATAAATAAATTTTATTAAATGGATAACTTGGTATTAAATACATTTACTAAATCTTTGACAAAATTCTTCCTTTTATTGCACAATTAGAAATCTGAGTATATACTCTCCTTCACACATTAGTTATCTGAAGAACAGAATTTAAAAAGCAGACTTGGAAACCTATTAGCATCAGTGATAGGCAGGTCTTGAGTTCCTTGTCATATACTTTCCCCCATAGTTTATATAGAGCTTTTTTACACATATGGTAAAATGTATACTTTCTAAAAAGGCTCTCATGCATTTTAAAATTTTATTTATTTTTTTCATTTTGTTTTTGAAAGGCAGAGAAATGGAGAGAGAGAGGAAGAGACCGAGTTCTTCCTTTCACTGCTCATTCCCCAATGCCTCACCAGGTAGAGGTGGGCAGAGCCTACGCCAGGAGCTGGGAACTGCATCCAGCTCTCCCACATGGGTGGCAGGGACCCAACTACTTGGACCTTCACCTGCTACCTCTAGGGTGTATATTAGCAGGAACCTGGAATCTGCAGTGGAGCTGGGACCTGAACCCAGACAGTCACACATGGGATTGGACATCCCAAAGCTCATCTAAACCACTGGCCTAATGCCTGCCCCAGTCACGCAATAATTTCATCATAAAGAGCAAAGGTAAGTTGCTTCTAAACACTCAAAACTTTGATTTTAACTGTTATAAACTGTTCATTATATAAATTATTATCTTAGTACACTTTCAAATGCATCAAATTCATCAATGCAGATTAGTTCACAATGGTATTTATCAAACTGCTTATATAATTTTTGTTCATGTGGGAAATTGTCTAGATAAAAATACTTTGTAAGCTAACTTCATAGTTAAATACCCTAGAATTATTATCACAAATTAAGACTACATTTCGTTATAATACCATATATTTTTAAAATCTACTAGTCAACCAACATCTAGAAAACATATGTATTGGAACAGATTTTAGGAAAATCTTGACTAATAAAAAATTTTAAGTGTCAATGTCTTTGTGTTCATTGTAAAATGGCATCATGGGGTTATCATGAAGAGAATGCATAATTATAAAGGTATAGTAAGTAAAGTATGTATAAATACCACAAGAAGAAAAACATGAGCAAAAACTGACCCCAAGATGAAGTTCCTGGCTCCTGGTTACTGCCAGGCACAGCCCCAGCCATTGCGACCACCTGAGGAATGAACACAAACGTTAAGATCACTCCATCTATGTATTATTCTACCATTCAATTAATATTAAAAAAAAAAACTCTAAAGAGTAATAAAGTAGTTGTCCATGTACCTCATCTAATAGCAAATGAAAAGAAGCAACAAAGCAATTTACAGCTTGCCCCTGGAAGGGAGTATAATGAAAATCCAAGAAATACTGAAGGTTTGCTATGTATTTAATACATTCCTTTTACATGTGTACATGTTAAAAATACAAGAGTAGTTTATTTTCTAAACAAATCCCAATGCTATGTATCAAAAATTACTACCAAGATTTCATGCATTTAAAGAAAATCATTGGGTTTATAATTACATATATTTTATTATAGGATTTATTTACTTGTTATAACTGAATCTCTAGAAATTCATTAGCTTTAGTAGATTATATGGTGATACTGAGACACAGGGATTAACTTCTCTAAACCAGGAAATCAGTCAGGGGCAGTGTTATGGTGCAGTGGGTTAAGGTGCTGCCTGTATCCAATATCAGAGCACTAGTTCAGGTCCTGGCTGCTCCACTTCTGATCCATCTCCCTGCTAATGTGTCTAAGGCCCCTGAAGATGGCCCAAGTACTTGGCTCCTGCTACCCATATGGGAGACCTGTATGGAATTATGGACTCCTGTCTTCTGCATGGCTCAGCCCCTATCATTGGAGCCATTTGTGGAGAGGGAAACAGTGGATGGAAAATTTCTCTCTCTTGTCCTGTCTTTCCCCTTCTCTGTGTCACTCTGTCTTTCAAATAAATAAAATAAATCTTTTAAAAACAGAACCCATAAAATTGATTAAATAAATATATGCTTGCACTGGCAATCTGTATTACCTCTAAGAATCATGTTATGTAAGTATATTAAAGGGCATAGAAAAAGTCACAACACCAGTATTGTCTACAGCCATTGTCTATATTACCACTAAAGTTTCTTTGCTTTATACTTGTTAAAATTCTTATTTGGTGAAGCATTAAGCCTTCTTACTATAATGTAAGTTTAAAATATATTATCTCAAAAACTAAAAATAAAAGAGAAGGAAAGAGGATGGGAGGGAGAGAGGGGATGGAAGGGAAGGAGGAAATATCATTATGTTCTTAGAATTATATCTACAAATCACATAAACTCTGTTAAAAACTAATTAAAAATTGAATAGGTTGGCACATGCTCACTCGGACTTACCTCCAATGGTGGAACTAGAAATGTGCCAGGGGATTTCAACTCAATCTTACCAAGGAGGCAGGTACCAATGCCAGCGCACTTGGTAAAGTGATAAGTATAAACACACAACCGATCAAAAAGATAGGGTATGTGTCGAAGAGATTTCACAAATAAGACCAGTGTAAGCAAATAATGAAGGATAGAATTAAAAGGGAGAGAATGATCCTGCAGGGGAAGCAGGACACACAGCAGACTCATAGAATGGCAAATGCCCAAAACAGCACTCCTGCCTCAGAATCAATCCTTGGGACATTCGGATCTGGCTAAAAGGTCCATGAGAGTCTCACAGGCATGGAAAGCCATGACACGGTGGCAAAAAACAATCTAAATGAAAGATCCTGGTGAACAAGACCCCAGCAGAAGGAACAGGCCATCAAGGAGAGAGGCGCCTTTCTCTGAAGGGAGGAAGGAACCTCCACTGTGACACGGCCTTGACTAAACAAGTTCAGTCGGTGAACTCAAGGGGCTTCCATAGCCTAGACAGCTCATAGCAAGAGTCGGGTGATTGCTGACGTCATAAATAAGAGTGCCAATTGTTAAATCAACAATGGGAGTCACTGGGCACATGCTCCCCACCTAGGATCTCTGTCCTTAATGTGTTTTACTATGAAACTTAAAAACACTACTAGTCGAACAATACCCTATACCTTGTGCGGTTGTGTGAGTGCAGCCTGTTGAAATCCTTGCTTAGTATATACTAAGTTGATCTTCAGTATATGAAGGTAATTGAAAATGAAACTCGATGAAGGGCAGGATGGGAGAGGGAGTGGAAGAGGGGAGGGCCACGGGAGGGAGGGAGGTTGGGGGGGGGGGGGCGCAACAATACAAAAGTTGCACTTTGTAAATTCACATTTATTAAATAAAAAAAACTATATAACAAAAAAAGAAAAAAAAGAACTTAGTACTTTACCTTTTTAGTATTTCTTATGTTCTACTTAAAACTATTGGTTGAACTCTGTAATTAATATACAATTATTCTTAGGTGTTTAATTAATGCTATAACTAGTACTCAAATAGTATTTTACACTTTGTGTTTCTGTGTGGGTGCAAACTGTTGAAATCTTTACTTAATATATGCTAAATTGATCTTCTGTATATCAAGATAATTGAAAATTATTCTTGATGTGAATGGAAGAGGAGAGGGGGTGGGAGAGGGGAGTGTTGTGGGTGGGAGGGAAGTTATGGGGGGGTGAAGCTATTGTAATCCATAAGCTGTACTTTGGAAATTTATGTTCATTAAATAAAATTAAAAAAAAACTTTTAAACCTCTAATAATAAGTGATGAAAATGTTATGATTTTAATAAAATTAAATTTTTCAATGAAAAAAATTAAAAAATAAATAAAAGCAATAGAAAGCCTGAGAAAAGAAAAAGTCACATTTGATTAAGAAATTAAAAGCAGATAACAAAACAAGATTTCAAATAAAAGAGTACCTGAGTATATGAATAAAGAAGAAGACTAAGAAACACCTAGGACATCATTTAAAACACACTCCTGGGGTGGCATTACTGAAGGTGGGAAGCTGCTGCCTGGAACTCTCACATCCCACCTTAGACTGCTTGGGTTTGAGCCCTGGCTCCACTTATGATTCTATCTTCCTGCTAATGCTCACCTTGGAAGGCAGTAGGTAATGGCCCAAGTATTTGGGTTCCTGTCACCTAAATGAGAAACCTGGATTGATTTCCAGGCTTCTGGCTTCAGCCTAGCCAAGCCCTGGACACTGTGGGCATTTGGGAGGAAATTTGTTGATGGAAGATCTCTGTCTGGGTCAGTCTATCTCTCTACTGTTCAAATAATTAAACTTGAACTTTGTCCCAAGCTTGCTGGGTAGTTATCTTAGGACTGGGGTCTGATGAATTTCAACTTAATTAGCTTTTCCCAATTTTACACTCGATATACTATGGCAACTACAAGTCAAGAGAATCAAATAGAATAGATTTGAAGAATATAAATAAAATAATGTGCAACAGTGACAATATTGAATCACTTTATATGTTAGCTTTCAAAAATTTCGGTGGTTTTCTCTTTTAATTCTTCTAAAGAAATTTAGAGATGCATTGATACATTTGAAATTAAAAAGTGAGTTTAAAAAGTGACAAAATATATTCAAGTATGTTAACCTGAAAGTGAAGCCAATCTAACAAATGTATGTGAAGACCTGTTTTCCTTTTATCCCTAAAATATTTTTCTACAGACTGTGTCTCTGCTGCCCATCTCTCTTTCTCAGACACACATACACCCACAATTGTTTTATGCCATTCTATCAATTCTACAATAAGAAAGGCCAATAGCTTTACAATAGTCTACATGAGACCAGGGAATTAAGCAAAAGTTTTGAATTGTGGAAAACTATTAAATCTCTTACATCACAACTTAATAGCCATTTTTCCATAACAGCAAGTATTAATGACCTTCCTATTTAATGAAAATTAATTGCTATTCCACCTTGATAATTACATTGTGATCAATCAAATTTAAAGAATCTACAAGGGTCATTTGCTGTAATTCTATTGCAATCCATTAAATCTGCAGCAGATGATAACCTTTAACTTATTCACATATTAGGAAATTCTAATGGCAACTCTAGATGTCACTATTTATACAAAAAGTGATGCATCAAATCGCCTCTTTTTCTTAGCTCAATTAGAGAGGTTTAGCTCTACTGATGTAACCCTCTCTCAATTCCACTATAGTGCCTCGATTGATAAAACATTTATATTACTATTTAAATGCAAATTACTAATAGAGATTATAGAAAACTAATGCATAATAAAAAATTCTTCATGTCTCTTAAAATATATTATTCACATAAAACAAAAAAGATGCAAATTTTTACTCATCACCAAGGCAAATCTCAGAGAGATGGGCAATACTGTTATGAAGAGTGTGAAGAGGTGGGGACCACTGTGCCTTGCAGGTGGAAATCTGAGTGGTGGAACCAGTCTGGAAAGCCCTTCCTTTCCTGCACTGTGGGTGAAAATAAGTAGGAGGTAAAACCTATGACTCAATGATGTTGCTCCTGAGGATGTTCTTACAAAATACATGGAAAGTGAAAAGTATACACACATTACAAAATCCATTACTACTGTGGTTTTGTTGCTGAGTTTATGTTTGGGTAGTTTCCCAGTAAACTGGAGAAAACTATCAAAATGGTTCATTGTTCGTATCACATTTTGATTTATTCACTTTGAGACTTCTTATTGTCTGAAGATACTTTCTGTGATTTCTTATATGTGAAAGAACTTTTTCTATCTTTATCTTCTTTTCAAATATGTAAATCTACCTACCCTGCAATGTCAGGCAGAGTCAAGGCCAACCCACCACGGGTTCCCTGATTCTAGCCGCTAATGACATTCCTCTGAACTTCTGTGCTGCTTCTAGAGTATAAAACATCTGATATAACTCTCATCTTTTACAGATTTTATTTATTTGGAAGGAAGAGTTACAGAGAGAGAGAGAGAAAGAAGGAAGGAGAGTGAATCTCCCATCTGGTTGTTCACTTCCCAGATGACTGCACCAAACTCAGGAGCCTGAACCTCCACCTGGGTCTCCCACATGCGTGGCCAGGGCCCAAGCAGTGGGTCATATTCTGCTGCTTTTCCAGGTGCATTACCAGGAAACTGGATCAGAAATGGAGCAGCCAAGACTCGAACTGGGGCTCATGTGGGATGCCAGTGTTGCAATTAGCTGCTTAACCCACTGTACCACAGCAATGGCCCCTAATGTAATTTAACATCTAACAGTCTTTTTTGTTCTGTGCAAGAATTCTCATCACTGGTACCAAATCTTGTTTTGTCTGTGACCCCTATTTTTATTGGCATGTGGCTAATTCCATTATGGACAATTAACGAATGCCTCTTTATTCACCAACAAATATTTTGAGCCAGAACCCTTCTAAATATTGTGCATAATTCAGTTGATATTAGAAAATTGTCTCCTCCTTAAGCTTGTATTTCAAAGACAAAGGGAGAGGAAAACAGATCTCACCATGTACTCTATCAGAAATTCTTGCAACGTTACAGGTATAAAAGATAGCAAAGGACAAGAAAGTCATGATGGGGATCAAGATCAAGCACTGGAGGGAAGAATCCTCCTTGGAACTGTGCCAGGGAAGGCAGAGAGTCTCAAGAAGGGGCCGGACTTTTACTCTTCCCTAACAGCTCCAGGAAACAGGTCTCTGTTAACACAGATCACTCAGCTCCTAGCATCCCCACCCTTCTTGTTACCTTACTACATCATGGAGACTGAGTCTTTTTTTTTTTTTCCTTTTTCCCCAGTTAGAGGTAAAATCTTAAAAGGCAAAATTTGCTTGATGTATTTCATTGAAAAAAATCTCATTAACTATGAAGCACCAATCATTCAGTTGTTAAGTGAAAATAGGAATGATGACTTCACAATGTGTCTTTTAAACCAGGACACTTTGAGGACAAAGGGGACTGTGAATAATCATGGCAAAGCAGGGGTAAAGCAAGTGTCTTCCAGGCAAACTGGAATGAAATATGACCTAAAGCAACTGTTACTCTCCTGCTTTGTTACCGGCCAGAAACAACCTTGTATCTTGACTGGTAGTGTTAAAATAAACCCTACTGCCTCTGGAAAGGATGCAGGCGCAGAGAAAATGGAATGCACGTTGATGCATACATTTTTGAAAGCTCTTCAATGGCAGGAGGAAATGGGAAGTTATGCAAAAGCATTTTAGCAATGTGTGATTAGCATGCATGAAGCCCCATTTTGCAAGATTTCTATAAAATGAGTTTCCCTCTCAAGGATTTTTTAATCAAGGTGTCATTGACTGATTACTTCCAAGGAAATCTCTTGTCGACAGATGTGTGAGACAAACTTTCTCTCCTGAAAACATCTACGTTTATTTCTTAGGTGCTACTTTAAAATGCCTTTGATAGCATCACTCCTGCCTTTAAGATTAAAAACTGATGAATGGTGAATACAGATTCTAACACTTTGAGCGAGGAGGGACTTCACCCCTGTGTAGTCACAGAGCACTGTGCATGTAGGAGGTACGATTTCACCCCGTTATAACTCTCTTCCCTCATCAGAATTTCCATGGCAAAAGCAGGGGCTCCAGTGAGGGGGAGAAGAGATTGAGTTCAGAATTATTATTCTGTGCTTTCTTGGCATGTAACTCTTTTTTGGTTTTATTGATAAGTAAGACTTTTATATATTGAAAGTGTACAATGTGATAATCTGATATACAATGGAATGATTTTCACAATTAACTTAGCTAATGTATCACCTCACATGGTTATCATTTTGTATGTGTGTCTGGGCTGGTCAGAACATTGAAGAGATACTCTTTTAGTGAAGTTCACTCATATAATACAGTATAATTGATTACTGTCACAATGTAGCATATTAGATCTCACCAACTTATTCATCATATAACTGAAGCTTAGCCTGGTAATCATCTCCTGCTCTCTAATTCTATAAGTTTGACAATTTTAGATTTCATGTTTAAATGAGTTCAGTGTTTGTCTTTCTCTGTTTTCCCTTATTTGGGAGGATAATATACCCCTCCAAAGTCATCTATGTTACTACAAAGATACAACTTACTTCATTTCATTTTTGTGGCTGAATATTCCCCTGGATGTGTGTGTATATATCACATCAAATATAAGGAGCCTTCAAAATGTTCATGGAAAATATTCATTATTGTTAACTTCCATTTCTCATGAATTTCTTAAGTATTATACACATATACACACATGTGTACACACACATACCACATCGAAAGGTGTACATAAAGTTCAAGGAAAATGGATTTAACAAATATTTTCATTTTGAAGCAAAGAACATTGAAAAACTTGAAGAGATTTTCACAAGATACCCTTGATATGAACTTTTTAAAGGTCCTTCGTCTGCATGGATTTTAAAATATTAATTAACTAGTGAATTGACTTGAGAGGCAGAGACACAGAGACAGAGTTCCCACCTGCCGATTTACCTCCTCAAAGGCCTACATCAGCCATGGCTAGGCCAAGGTGAAGCTGGGAGCCTGGCACGTAACAGGGTCTCAAGTTTTCCAGAGGTCACCAGTCATCTGCTGCTTCCCAGGTATGCAACAGCAGGAGGCCTGACTCAGACGCAGGGCTAGTGCTTGAGTCCAGGCACTCTACTACGGGATGCAGGCATCAACTGCTAAGGCAAATGCCTACCCCAGATGCATAAAATTTTCACCAAAACAAGTTTATCTTTTAATTTCATTCTCCAATATCTTTCTAAAGTATTCTCTCTCTCTATCCCTCCCTCCCTCCCTCCTTCCCTCCTTCCCCCCCCACACACATACACACACACACACACATCTAAGCAGGTTTCTTGTCCTGCTATTGCAAATAACCCTACAATGCAAATGGCTCTTTGAGACACTGACTTTGCTCCCTTCAGATACATATCCAGAAGTGGGATTGTTGGATGATGGTTTTATGATGTAATTATATTTTATTTTTATTTTTATTTTTTTTTGAGGAACTTCCATACAGCTTTCCACAATAGCTTCGCCAAGTTATATACTTATCACAAGTGTGCGAGGGGATACTTTTTCCACATCTTCACCAGCACTTGCAATCTTTTAGAATTTTAATAAAGGCTATCCTAAATAGTGTGAGGTAATACCTCATTGTGGTTTTGATTTCAGCATCTAATTAAAAACAACAACCAAACATTAACAGGAGCTAAGAAAAAGCACAAAACATACTGCAAAAATTTTACTAAGCTAAAACAAAATTAAAATAAAAGACTTGGAATTGTATTCATAAATATGAATAGACTTAACACATTTATTGCAAACAATGAGACAGTAAAATCAAGGGTAAAAATCTTACTTGACAAGGCAGAATTTAGACTCTAAAATCTCTAGTTTAACTACAAAATTTTAAATGTTGAAGGTTAAAATTCACAATGAAGACATAACAGGAAACACATAAACCTGAAACACAACCACCACTCTGTAAAGCAAGACCTACAGGGAACGCATGACGAACTAGAAGCACTAAAAATAGATATTTAACACATCACTTTCAGTCCAATTCAAGCCAAGTGGATAAAAGTAGGGTGTAGAAGTCCCGAATGGCATAATCAGTACAGCAATGCATACTTTTCACCCTACTGATGAAAGGTAGACTTTATTCTCAACTGCACTTGAAACATTCACAAAGACTGACCACATTTTAGAAAACACTAAAATTCCATGATATTAAAATAATACAAACCAGATTCACTGATAGCAACACAATAAAAATATATTAATACTTTAAAGAAAATGAAAAGAATCCTTGTCTACTGGAAATTTGAAACTTGTTATACACCTTTTGGGCAAAAGGAGAAATACAACAAATTTTCAGAATTCCTAAAATAATGAAAAATCAGAACACTGCATGTCAGAATTTATGGGAAACAATGAAAAACTGACAAGAATGTAAGTTTTTGAGTTTTCCTGTGGTCTTGATAAAAATGAGAGAATGAAAATAAATGAATTTAATTCCTAACTTAAAATGAGATCTATGGGGCTGGTGCTGTGCCCTAGTGGGTAAAAGCTGCCTCCTGTAGTGCCAGCATCCCATATGGGCACTGGGTCGAGTCCCAGCTGCTCCACTTCTGATCCAGCTCTCTGCTGAGGCCTGAGAGAGCAGTTTAAGATGGCCCAGGTCCTTGGGCCCTTGCACTCGTGTGGGAGACCCAGAAGCTCCTGGATCCTGGCTTTGGATTGCCACAGCTCCAGCCATTGTGGCCATCTGGGGAGGGAACCAGTGAATAGAAGACTTTCTCTTCCTGTCTCTCTCTCTCTCTCTCTCTCTCTCTCTCTCTCTCTCTCTCTGCCTCTGCGTCTCTGTAACTCTGCCTTTCAAATAAATAATTTTTTTTACAAAATAAGATATAAATAAAAAGCAGAAAAAATGAAGAATAATCTCTTTTTTCTTCCCCAGAAACTTTTAAGGTACACAAACTTCGTACATTTCATAAACACAACTTTAATGATTCTTCCTACTCTACCTGCACTCCCACCCTTCTTCCTCCTCCCTCTCTTATTCCCATTCTTATTTTTTTATTAAGATCTATTTTCAATTAATGTTATACACATAAGATTTACCCTATACTAAGTTAAGAGTTCAACAAATAGTACCAAAAAAAAAAAATAAAATAAAACCTGTTCTTCAACAGAGGAGACAAGGGCTGTTCAAAGTCATTGCATCTCAAAATGTCAATTACACTTCTATAGATTACCTTTTAGGTGCTCTATTAGTTACCACAGAATAATCTCTTTTGAAGTGTGAAGGAAATTCAAAAATTTTGTGGAACAAGGAATTAAAAGATAAACTTATTTCAGTGAAAAAAATTTTTGAAACCCATGCATATGATGGATCTTCAAAAAGTTCATCAAAAATGCATATTGTGTAAAAATTATAAAGGATTTAAATTTTTTGCACTAAAATTTCTTTAATTTCATTTTCCCAAAAGTTTTTTGATATATTCCCTTAGGGGCCTTCTAAATAATTAGATTTACAACAGCTTTACAGTCATGGAAGATCAAAATAACAAAGCATGTATGAGACCTGTACACTGAAACCTATAAAACATTGCAGGGAAAATTGATGATAGATTAAATAACTGAAAAGCAATGCTAATGTTCATGTATGGAAGACTAAATATTATTAAGAGGTTAATTTTCCCCAAATTGATTTATTGACTCTTTGTGCTCTCAAATATAATTTTAGTATATGCTTATAGGAATTGACAAGGCAAATCCAAAATATATATTGCAGAATAATTAGGAACCACAACAGCTAGTACACTTTAAAAAAAAAAAAAGAAGGAAGGACTAATTTAAAGATTTACCAAAAACTTACAATAATCAAGACATTGTGTGCTTGGCAAAAGGATATACACACAGATGCATGATAGAAGACAAAGTCCAGGGCTGAACCTACAGATATGCAGTCAATTTGTTTTTGATAAAGGTATCAAAGTCATTCAATTGGCTAACAGATTTTTATTTTCAAAAATGAGTCTTAAACAATCTACTAACCCTCTGGAAAAATTAACATTTTTGGAAATACCTTGAAGTATATAGAAGCTAAATAGTGGGAAATGAGATGAAATGTTCCAACTGGTGAGTTCAAATGGAGTCCTTAGCTATGGTCATTATACATTATTTTCAGCTTCTCTGTATCTCTAAAATTTTCAAAATAAAAATTCCAGGCAAATATGGCAAATACAAATTTTTGTTCTATCTAGTTGCTTGAAACAAGAGAGCCTATGAATTATTCTCTATTTAGTATATGTTTGGAGGATTGACATCAAAAATAAAATGGTTAAACTAATATAAATGTTTAACTTCAATGATAAAGCTAATTCCATTAACTGTATTTTCTAATTAAATGCTCCATTCATGAAAAGACTGATTACTTTATAAGTATTTAGGACTCAAAACAGAATTTAATTACCCTTGTGCTTTGTTATGGGATATGTAATTTGTTTATATACTGCCCCATAAGTAGGTCACCCTCCCCAAACTTCAAACAGGTCTAAGTGGCTATAATTTCTTATCTTACCATAGATATGCCCAGAAGAAAACTTCAATAGGTTTGAAATTAAGATGGTCTTTGATCCCTCTTTAGATTGCAAGATTATGCTATCAGATTAAATACCATGGCATTCAAGAACAACATTCTATTGCAGTCTTGCCAGAGATAAAGCCACTCATTACTCAGTAAAAATTTGTCTGTTTTTACTTTCATCACAAAGCAATACCTTTTTTCTTTACCCTTATTGTCTTTCACCCCAGAAACTCAAGCTGTTGTACAAAAGGCAAAGTAATCTCGTCCACTAGGAAGATAGGAGGTGGTGATGGGACGGGCTGTCTCAGACGCCCAGGGCCTAAAGAATTCAGCCCTGGAAACCTCTCAGAAGTGGTGCAAAGTTACCTTCCCTCTAACACAGTAACCCTTGTGGGTTAGTCTTCATGTTTCAGAGAAGTTTCTCAAAACGTTTATTTTTCTACAAAGCTGAATGCAAATCGGTGGGCATTACGTTTTGCGCAAGTGGGCTTTTTCACATAGATAAAAGACCGAAGACAAAATGGGAGGCCCACACAGAGGGATGAGAGGTGCGGGGAAACAAGGAGAGAACAGGTAGGCAACGGTGCTCAACAGCCTGCCAGCCGAAGCTGTGCTTGGACAAATGATCGCTGTGTCAAGAGCTGAAGATGAAGATGAGCCTCCAGTGTTTGCCAAGACATGGGAAGCCTTTTGGTCATCTGCGATTCTAATGACTTTGTTTCTAACATTTCTTTGAAAATTATTTGTGATTTCCAGAAAGAAATTTCCCCACAGAAGCCATATCACTCATGATGTTTTATGGGTTAGGTTTCAGAACAAGACCACAGAGACCTCTGCGTCCCAGATGGACATACAATGTGGTACCCACCACTCCTTACCCTGTACTTTGTCGTCAGAACAAGTGTCCAATCCCCTTGAGGCTGTCTTATACCTTCTGGCCAGGGAGCAATGGGAAGCCTTGCCTAGACGCCCTATGCCCTGATGTTCAGGGCCAGAACGTGACTTTATCTCAGAAATACCATACCTGGGCAGATGTGATGTGGTGCAGCAGGATAAACCTCAACCAATATGAGTGCCACTAGGAATGCCAGCAGCTCCACTTCCTATCTGGCTCCCTGCAATGCTCTTGGGAGAGCAGTGGAAGATGGCTGCTATGCTTGGGCCCCTGCATGTTGGAGACCTGGATGTTGTTCCTGACACCTGGCTTTGTCATCGTGGCCATTAGGGAATCAGTTGGCAGACGGAAGATCTCTCTCTTTCTTTCTCCTTTCTCTCTCTTTCTCTCCCTCTCTTCCCACCCCCAGCTCTACCTTTCACATAAATCAGTCAATCTTAAAATGAGAAGAAAAAAAAAAAAAAAAAAACAACACAGACCTGGGTGGGTGTCATGGTACAGTGAGCTGAACTGCAGCCCAGGATGCCCTCACCCCATACCAGAGAGGCCAGTTTAGCTCTGGCTGCTGCTCTTCCTGGGAAATACATGAGGGGGACAGCAGACGGTGGCTCAAGTACTTGAGTCCTTGCCACCCACATGGGAGACAAGGGTGGAGTTCCAGGTGCCTGGCTTCAGCCTGACCCATCCCCAGCTATCATGGGCATTTGGGGAGTGAACTGGTGGATAGAAGGTCTCTCTCAACCTCTGTCTGTCTCTCTCTCTCCCCCACACAAGCCTGTTTTCTGGGAAATGGTCCTCATGAAAGTAGAGGGACATTAAGGATGGAGAGTCTGGAAAATGTCATGGATGTGTTATTGGCATCTCCAGTCCCTAGTCCTCCCAACCCTTCATGATTTCATATGACTCACCCACTGTCCTATTATTTTATTTTATTTTATTTGACAGATAGAATTAGACAATGAGAGAGAGAGAGAGAGAGAGAGAGAGAGAGAAAGGTCTTCCCTCCATTGGTTCACCCCCAAATGGCTGCTATGGCTGGTTCTGTGCCGATCCAAAGCCAGGAGCCAGGTGCTTCCTCCTGGTCTCCCATGCAGAGAGCTGGCCTGGAAGAAGAGCAACCAGGACCAGAGCCCAGCACCCATATGTGATGCCGGCGCTGCAGGCAGAGGATTAACCAAGTGAGCCAAGTGCCGGCCCCTGTCCTATCTTTTTAATATATGCTCTTAACTTTGATTCTTTCTTAATTACAAAAATATAAATAATAACACATGCTTAGGCATCACAGATTATTAATTTTTAATTATGCTTAATTTAAAATGCACGTAGATTTAGTGGAGACAGTACTAACTTTTACTGACTTCCCGCACATATGAAGCACTTAACTCGTTTTGTGTCATTCTTACTGGCAGTGAAAAGAGAGCTCATTATCCCCCAAAGTACAGAGCAGGAAGCTGGCTTTAGAGGGGTTAAAACCATACCTTGCATCATTCAGCTCTGAACCAGCAGAGCCATGATTTTTCAGTTTAAGCCCCCTGGGGGCCGGCGCCATAGCACAGTGGGTTAATCCTCCACCTGCGGTGCGGCATCCCATAAGGACACCAGTTCAAGTCCTGGCTGCTCCTCTTCCGATCCAGCTCTGCTATGGCCTGGGAAAGCAGTAAAAAAGATGGCTCAAGTGCTTGGGCCTCTGCACCCCCAAGGGAGACTGGGAAGAAGCACCTGGCTCCTGGCTCCTGGCTTCAGATCAGCGCAGCTCTGGCCATTGAGGCCATCTAGGTAGTGAACCAACAGAAGGAAGACCTTTATCTCTGTCTCTCCCTCTCACTGTAACTCTGCCTCTCAAATAAATAAATAAAATAAAATCAGTTTAAGTCCTCTGACTTTAACCACTACATTCAATTAATTAATTAACTAATTCACTCAAGTGTCTGTTGAGGGCCTACCATGTAGTGTGCTGGGTTCCCAGAAAGGTTTGACTCTAAGAGACCATCGTGGTGAAGCAGATAACGGCAGAAAAAACTAGAGGAGTGCAGGATGGGAGAAGAGGAATAGTAGAACAAGCCTGTTGGATTTGAATTGTGACTTGAAGGGAACAGACGGGAGAGGCGATTTTGAGTATTTACAAGGGTATTTCAAAAAGTTCATGATAAATGGAATTAAGTGTTTATTTGGTGCAAAAATATGCATTTCCACATATTGTAAAATGTTTGCACTTAAATAAACTCTATTACATTTTTCAACAAGCTTTTTGAAGTACCCTTTTTTGTGTGTATGTATTTATGTACCTATGTATACACAGTCATATTCAATTCATGCTGATGAATCCCATCCCAGGTATTATATATTCTTTTATATTTGAGTTCTACTTGCTTTGAATAATAAATCTACCTGTGAGGCAGGATATAAGCCAGGAACGAATGATATGATGTATGTTTTCTTATTTTGTGTTTTCTCAAGACATGGACAAGAGGTTGCTAGTAGCAGAAAAATATACTACATTAACGTAAGGTAAGAAGTTGAATACTGACAAAGTTGGCCCATAAAGAAGATGCTGTAAGGGGGATTTTAAATTTTCGCAGTAAATAGTGGTACAACAATGGCATTTGCATGAGTGAGAAACAATAGTTCTGGGATGGGGGTTGTGGTGCAACAGGTTAACTCACTGCATGAGACAGCTACATCCTGAATTGCAGAGCCTGGAACTGAGTGCAGCTTCCTGCTAATGCACACCCAGGGAGGCAGCAGAGGATGGCTCAAGTACTTGAGTCCCTGCCACCCACATGGTAGACCCGGATGCAGTTCTTGGCTCCTGGCCTCCCCCTGGCCCAGTCCTGGCTATTGTGGGAATTTGGGGGGGGGGGGGATGGAGGGTTTCTGTCTCTCTCTCTCTCTCTCTCCCCTCTTTGTCTTTCAAACAAATAAAAATAAACAAAAAATCTAATACTTCTTACCGATGCATAAGTACATTTAGGAAGACTTGTGGCTGGGAAGTCAACTTTGGTTTGGAGAAGACAGAAATAATTCTGCTGTCATTGGGGATGCTGGCAGTTGGAAAACAAAACCACAGTAGTGGCCATAGAATGGGGAACACAAAGGTTTTCTGATTACTGGCCACTTATTTTGGAGAATCTGCTGAGTTCTCATGAACGGCTAATGATGTCCTGGAATTCTCAGTCCTATATGACTGCCACGGCTCTCACATTTGGTAGCACCGTGATGTTCATCTACCTCTTGTTTGAAGATTTCTCAGATCAGAAACACTTGGCTGTCTGGGAGCACGCTCACTTAGCTTTGCTGGGATGAACTCTGGCTCAGTGGTCATTACCAGTGTGCCCTCCACTCCCATCCAGGCCTTTGTGTTAGTACATGTACATGCACATGTACAAATCTGTTAAAGTCCAAGAGAGCCCATACACAGTACCTCAGTGCTCCATGCCCAAGGTCTGAAACAAGGCAGAGAGAACAGGAGGAGAAGAGGCAAAAATAGCAGCTTAGCTACAGATTGAGCAAAAGTAGACACAAACTTCCATGTTCCACAAGCTAATCTTTAGGGGCTGATATCCTCAGCTTCACCAAAGAATTTAACAGACTCAACCAGACTGTCCCAGGCAGAGCTACAGACCTACAGTGTCAACCTGCAGGCTTTGTACCTCCCAGCTGCCACACGGCCATGAGCAAACACAAGCACTTGCTCTGCACTGAAAGATGGATCCAAAACCGAAGGAAGCAAGCAAGCAGCTGATAAAACAAGTCTAGCTCCTCCCTGCACAGTGGCTTGTCACTGAAGTCATGCTATGGCTCCCAGGAAGGTACAAATAGGGGGAGAACGATTCCAGGAGGGTCATCCTAACAGATTCGTCCACAGGGAAGGAGACATAAGACAAAAGCAATGTGAACAGCACTCAGCCATGGACACAGGGATGGATCATCAATGCATGCGAATGGCTGCAGGCGCCGCTTCCTCAGAAAGCAGCACCCAGTGTCTAGGAGAAGCGCCACTCTGGCACCTGAAGACAAAGCACAGCATCTTATCTCAAATGGTTTACTTTAACTCTGCTGTGTCCCAGGTCAAATATTCAAACGGGCATTTAAAAAACGATATAAGGCATTCAGCACAAATAAGGGTGTTAGAATTCTGAATATTGTTTCAATTAAGAAATCATTATGATAAACCTACGTGGTTTTATGACAAATATAGTCAGGAAAACAATAACTGATTTAAATTCAATCAATTTCAACAATTCAATTATTTTCTGATGTTTTTACATTAGGAATACTTTCAAAACAAAACTTTCAAATCTTGTCCGTATGATAATTTAGATTTCTTTTTACTCCTAGACATGTGGTTCCTCCCTATCGTTGTCTCTACTCCATTTACTTAACATAAACGTTTTCAGAGTTCTGTAAAAGTGAAGAAGAATAGCATTTTGTTCCATTTTTCTCCCAAAGATGGACTTCATTAAAACATGATTCCTTGGGATTCTGCCAAGCAACTGAGATATAGATAAAATAGTTTAACAAGAACCTTCTGGTTCTTTCAGTAACAAGCACCAATCAATAGGATTATGCCAAATTTCATGCTATAGCAGGTCATATTTTATCAAGGTTCCACTGCATTTACAATGAACAATAGCCCACTATATAGACCCCTTTATTAACCCTCAGTGTAGTTCTTTCTGTCTGGAAACCTTTCTCCACAAAACTTTTAATATAAATGCTGAAAATATATTTTATTGAAAAAGCAAAATATATTATTTTCACATAGCCTCTAAAATCATACATTCGTTAAAAATGTACTGATGTATAAATGAATATTTGCATATAACCATAGAAATAAAAGTAGCTAATACCTCAGAAATGCTGGTTCCTGGCCACTAGCCTTAAGGCCTTTCATATATTATCTCGTATATTAATTTCATGCTGGCACTATGCTGAAGATACTACTATCTCTGTTTCATACAGGAAGACATGGAGCTATTAAGGAAAGAAAATATTACCAAGAACCTAAGTGTCTAAGTAATTGCTCAAAATCACAGTTACTACATGTGTGCAGTACCTGATGTGAACTACAGTCTGGAAGGCTCTTGGCCCAAAGTCTCAAAAAATCCTGCACCTAATAATGCAAACAAGTGACAGAAAGTGTTTCAATATAAACTTTATCTCATGATGTTAAGTGCCAAGCAAAATATTTCAAATAATTTGATTAATATGTAATATATTTTAAAAATACATTATATTGACTATCTATAAATGTGCATTCATATATTATAGACACTCATCTTTTCTACAGGTATTCTATTCTTATAGTTTAAACTGAAACCAAGGGTCTCTGAGCAGATTTCTAGATGCTCAGATTTGACCAAATGCTTATTTAACTCAGATATATCCAAGTAACTTCTCGGTTACAAAATTCAAAAACCCAATGCTTCAAATATTTCCACCAGCAAGGCCAAAACATACTTGAAAGAAGTATCATCAGTCACAACATAAATAAACTTCAGATATTTGATATTTATAAATATGAATAGATTTATACACCCATATCCTTTAATAGCATTATTACTGGTGAAATAAAGAAATCAGAACCTTTTCATGGAGCTGAATCTGCAGATATTTTATGTTGGGTGAAGCAGAAGCTATGTATCCCTTCAAAATATGACTTACACAAAAAATAAACACTGCAGTTTTGGGTTTTGATTTAAACTACTATCTGAAAAGCAGGCAGAGGTTCTCAACGCCTGGTTGGGTTCCCTGAGCTTGGAGTGGTTCTCGCACCATACTGGGTGTCAGAATCACCCTGGGGCTTGCTTCAGCCACCCCGAACTGCAGGGCATCAATAGGTCTGTACTGGGTCTGAGAATTTCCCTGTGGCTTGTGCTCCCAGGTGACACCAGAGCTGGTCCAAGGCCCACGCTCTGAGAGGCTGAAAGGTATAAAGTCAGATCGTGGCCTTTCCCTCCTCTGTGACACATGCAATGTCAGTATCAGCTGCTTTGTGAGGGTACGAGCAGGTAAGGATATGCCCACCAGCAAGTAGTTAAAATAAACTCTTCTCAAAACTGAAAACACACTGGATCACCTGGGGAAGTGCTAAAACTCAGTGCTCAGGCCCCACCCCAGATAATTAAATTGAAATCTCCAGGAGTGGGACTCAGCGCTGGGGATGCTGAAGCAGCTCAGGTGATCCAGGGCCCAGCCACCTTTCAGAACGAGCCAGCGACCCTACCCCCATGTGTCTCAGATCTGCCTGGTGCAGATCTCAAGGACAAAAGATTGGAAGAGTATTGTCAATTTTAAGTGTATCACTACATATTTCTTATTGGATGTAAGCATTCCATTGATGTGTAACTTGAATGCCTATGTGTTTATGCCTTAGCAATACAAAATATATTCAGATGCAATTACAGTTTCCCTGTTAACCTTTCTCCCTGTCTCCCTCCAGATTGTTCTTTCTCGTAGTTCTTCGGATCCAGCCCAGAAGGATGGTTGGTGCTTCCCATGCCAGCATGACCCACGGGTAAATGGACACACAGCACTGAGCTGAAATTCAAAATGTGGGTTCTTACCAGTCACCTCTCTGTCTTTGAGTAAGATCCTCCGACGTTTAATCTGTGACGAGAGCTCAATGGTAGCACCTGCTTCCCAGATTTATTGGATAAGTTAAATTAAATAATGCCAGGAGGAAATGAATTCATAGGAAGGACTCAAATATTTTTTGATAAGCTGGTTTGTTTTATTTCCTCTTTGCAAACAGGTGTGCCATTTATTTTGTTGAAGATTTTAAGGGGCAGGCAGTTAGCCTTGGGGGTGAAGATGCCAGTTAAGACCCCAGCAGCCCACACTAGAGTGCTCTGGTTGAACCCCACTTCTGGCTCCCATCCCAGCAGGCAGCTAATGTAGACCTTGGAAGGCAGTGTTGACTCCAGTAACTGAGAGACCTGGATTGAGGGACCAGCTTTGCCATCAGCCCAGCCAAGGCTGTTGCAGACATTCGGGAAGTGAACCAGATACTGTGGGCCAGCTCCCTTTCCCAAGCTCCACCCCATGCCTCTGAAATAAAGAAACAAGTAAACATAGTAGTCAATGAGACAGAAAGTAGATAACAATGAAACAGAAATCAGATTTCCTGAAGACCAATACAACTTAAAATTTAAAACCATTTTCAGTAGTTTTAAATGAACTCTATGACTACAATGTTTCTGATTATGATATCTATGCTCAGTTTTGTTTATTTTAACCATTAAAGTAAAAAACTCATTTTTCTTTCCTTAATGGGATTAAAGGAATATGGCAGTTAAACAGGGGAGGATTTGGGTTAGAAACAGGAGTCAATCCATAAAAGAAATCATTTGTAGAAAGATAGAAGGAAGAGTTTCCTGACCTCAAGGTAAGGTAAGGAATCCTGTTAAATTCAGTACTTTTTTTTTTTTTTTTTTTTGAGAGGTAGAGTTATAGACAGTGAGAGAGAGAGAGAGAAAGGTCTTCCTCCCATTGGTTCACTCCCCAAATGGCCGCTGCAGCCGGTGCTGCACTGATCCGAAGCCAGGAGCCAGGTGCTTCCTCCTGGTCTCCCATGTGGGTGCAGGGGCCCAAGTACTTGGGCCATCCTCCACTGCATTCCCGGGCCACAGCAGAGAGCTGGACTGGACGAGGAGCAGCTGGGACTAGAACCAGCACCCATATGGGATGCCGGCACCGCAGGCAGAGGATTAATCAAGTGAGCCATGGCCCCGGCCCCTAAATTCAGTTCTTAATGTTGACACTTACTAATAAAAACATTTTAGCCTTAAATTGATCCATTCTGACTTGAGCATCTATTCTTTGGGCTAGAAATTACTCAATTCAAACATACAGCTTTTGATAGACTTCACTCTAAATATTTTTTGCAGCTCTCTAATTAAGTGAACAGTTCTTACATACCAAAGCTAATACTAATGTCACAAGAAAACTTAAGACTGTGTCACGGAAAACCTATGTCATCAGCAATTTACTGTGATGCAGTTGTACCCGTATATTTGAGAATTTACTAAAAATGCTCAAGCATTGTTCTTTCAAAGTAATTTTCCCAGCTTGTGATTTATACATAATAATGTATTCCAATTCTAATCAAGGAATTTGTGCAAATATTAAAGGCATTATTACTCCAAAGATAATGCATTTACTTTCATTTTAATGTTATACTTTTTGCTCCCATCTTACTAGCATAAAAATAAGCAGAACACTAAAATAAATAATACTATGAATACCCAAGATGTTTTGTTAAATAACTCCTATGAACAAGGTCCTGTAAAGTAGTGAGTGGGGTCCTGGCTTATGGGACGGGGTTAAACTGCCACTTGTGACACAGGCATCCCATACTGGAGTGCAGATTTGAGTCTCTGCTGATCCACTTCTGAGCCAGCTTCCAGCTAATGGCCTGGGAAGGCAGCAAAAGGTGGCCCAGGTTCTTGGGCCCCTGCACCCACATGGGAGATCTGAATGGAGTTCCTGGCTCCTGAATTGCACCTGGCCCCACCCCGGCAGTGGCAGCTATTTGAGGAGAGAACCAGCTGATACAATATCTCCATCTCTGTCTCCCTTTCCTACTCTCTATTTCACTCTGAACTTCAAATAAAGAAATAAATCTTTGAACAAAAAAGAGTGAATGATTATGGAGCAATAACTTAAAAACAGGTTGGCACACTTTTACTGGAAAGGCGCGATTTTATTTTATGCTTTGCATCCTGTCGCATTCTTTTCCTTTTTTAAAAACAACCATTATAAGTGTAAAAACCTTTCTTGGCTCAGAAACCACCAAAACAGGCTGTGAGCTGAATCTGGCCTGCAGGCTGCAATTTGTTGACCCCTGACCGAAAACACGTTCAGAGTACATTACCCTTAATACCCCTGTAGTTTTGGAACCAAGGACTGAGCGATACTATCAGAAAATTTTCAGCCACATTTAGAGGGCATTAGTGAAAACGACCAAGAATTGAAAAATGATTTCCAATCAGCATAATCAGAACAGAACTGTGGACACACAATGATTCGGTCACACTGCGTTACACAACAGTAACACTAACAGAGCAAACACAGAGCACACCTACAACAGAGAGAGCTGTGCATGATTTACTTTAGTTCTTGCAGTAAAAAATTCAATATCATGTGCCAAGAATCTGAATTATGAGGCAAAGAATAAAAAGGCACAGACCTCTAGTAATGAAGTGTCACCCACAGAAGAGAAAAAGGAATGCAAATATTGCAGATGCTTAAATAAGGGCAGTAGTCACTACCATGGGATGCAATTATGTGTTCATGAACCCACATATAAAACCATGCACAGTTCTACTTCTGAAAGCACACAGGGTGTCTTCGGCTTTTATGCAGGAGACTTTCTTCATACCCATTAAATAGATATCACCTTTAAAATATCAGGTTTTGTTATTTGGTTTAAACACTTTATTGCTACAATGTAAACACAGGTTATGCAGTTGATAGCATTACACTCATCTTCTAGCTGGGCCAACTAAAATTGCTTTGTAAAGTTGTGTGTGTATGCATGTGGTGGTGGTGTTGTGACTGTTACACTGTGGAAGACTTTTTAAAGCAATCAGATGATTAGATATGTTGTATCCATTCACATCTTTTAAAGAATCACAGGGCTTGAAATAAGAATTGTTTCCCTAAAATTAAACTATGTTTACTTTTGCCTTAAAGCTTTAGTAGTCATTAGTCTGCGAGAGGGAGAGAGATAAAAGCTGCACTAGAAGCACCATTTCAAGACCAGTTGACTTTACTGTTTGCATACTGATTGTGCAGAATTGTCTGGGAAATGAAGCAGAGGAAAGCTGCCGAGAAAGCACAATAGAAACCAATTAAGAAAAAAGTTAAGGGGCCAGTGCTGTGGCCTAGTGGGTAAAGTTGCCATCTGCAGTGCTGGCATCCTATATGGGCACCAGTTCAAGTCCCCACTGCTCCACTTCTGATCCAGCTCTCTGCTAGGGCCTGGGAAAGCAGTAGAAGATGGCCCAAGTGCTTTGGCCCCTGCACCTGAGTGGGAGACCTGGAAGAAGCTCCTGGCTCCAGGCTTTGGACTGGTGCAGCTCCAGCTGTTGGGGCCATCTGGAGAGTGAACCAGTGGATGAAAGACCTCTCTCTCTCTCTGCCTCTCTGTAACTCTTTCAAGTAAATAAATAAATCTTTAAAAAATAGGAAAAAATTACTAAGAATCAATTCCCATCATCCTGTTGTATTACAAAATGCTATGAGGAAGCATAGAAGAATGGAGTATATCTTCACTGGAAAAAAATGCCAGAAGTACACACCTACAATTTGAGATGATTTACAATACACACACATAAAGGATACACGTGATCTGCTGCATTTCTTATAACAAATGATATCATTATGAAATAATTTGATATGCTCGTAGGCATAAAATGCAAAATGTATACTAAAAGATAGCTAGACAGATAGGTATAGATTGGTATTGTTATTTCTTGCCTTTTGGCAGTGATGATCAATCAGGTAATCAATTTCTCGGTGTGAGAAACCTGGATTGGGGTTCTGGCTCCTGACTTTTTGGGCATCAGGAGAGTGAACCAGTAGATGAGAGATTTGTTTCTCTGTCTCTCCAATATATGAGTAATTTTAAAGCTTGATTGTTATGAAGGAACCACAACAAAGACTTTTAAATTATATATTTATACTTTGAATTGCTGGTATATTTACTTTGATACAGAACATTTACATGAACATATTCTAATAGACTTATTTATCCAGAATGTAGATGTAGCATAATTAATATATTGATTGTAAAATAGAGTTAAAAATTAAAATGTATTTAAGAAATATTACATAAATTATCTCAAGGAATAATATGGAAACAACTTTTCCAATTTATACGGACAAATTAATAACATGTAAAAAGTTATCCTACCCCCTCTAAACCTACAAAAAATGATAGACATCCAACAAAGAAAGTTCATCATTCACATATTCTAGCAGAATTATTTTATTCCTTCTCTAACCTGGAGGTGGGTGGGTGCGAAAATTTATTCAGGTGGTAGTAACGAGAGGTAATTCTGACAGATATTTCCACAGATTGTCCATGATCTAGAAAAACAACAGAGAACTTGCATGATTAAAAAGGACTTCTTGCTGACATTTTTACTTGTAGAGAGAAAAAGGAAGACGTGGCCTTAATGTGCCTGAATTATTCCACATAGCACTGATCACCAATGAAAGGAATACTGTAAGGATGGACTTTCTCCAGCTAATATCTCAAAATGTTACACTTTCAAGTTTTATTTAAAACAGAACACATTTGTTCTGTTCAATATTGTTCTCTCAGACTTAACTAAAATGGCATACCTCCAAAAATCATCGAATGTATTTACTATTACTCTGTGAAGAGATAGAAGGTTGACAGTGATAAATGAGGATTGCAATTGATAATGAGGCATGTTTCGAGAATTGTACCAGATACCAAGGTTGATATTGGCTTTAGCTTTAAAATCTCTTTTTCTAATATGGTGAGCAGCCAGCCAGGATCTGGTTATATTTATGTCACCAGATAAATTTTTCCTCTTACAGAAAGTATTGCCTAGAATCTTTCCAGCAATGTAAGAGGGTACATCAATTAGAAGTGTGTTTAAGTTTTGTAAGAGAAAAATATTAATAACTGCTAATGAATTTTACACTGGGAATTAATTTTTTCATGAACTATGCTAAGATTTATTTCTTTAAACATGTTATTTTTTAAATAAATTAAAGTTTTATTTTTATTTATTTATTTATTTATTTTTGAGAGAGAGAGACAGAGAGATCTTCTATCTGCTGGTTCATTCCCCAAATGCCTGCAACAGCCAGGCCTGGGTGGCATTGAAGTCTCCAACACAGCTCTGGGACCCAGCCACCTGAGCCATCAGTTGCTGCCTCAAGGGGGTGTGGGATGTGCTGTGTCAGGAAGTTGGGGTAGGAACTGGACCATGAGCCTTGAACCCAGGATATGGGATGCAAGCATTACAAGTGGGGAGTCAATTGCTGTGTCAAACTCTTGTTCCCTAAGGTTTGCTTTTCAAACTGATAAGGCTTTACTAAAAAATGTTCCTTTAGGGGCTGCACTGTGGCTTAGTGGGTAAAGCCACCACCTGCAGGGCTGGCATCCCATATGGGTGCTGGTTTGAGTTCCAGCTGCTCCACTTCTGATCCAGCACCAGGGCATGAGGCTGAAAAGCACACTTGGCTTGAAATACTATGACTATTTCTAAGTCATAAGCTACCACCAATCTGTCCTTTTTCTCTTTCAATTTGTAGAACTGGTATTTGAAAATGGAAACAAACATTTTAAATAACATGATCTGTAGCATTGCCCCTGCACCATTGTTTACTGAAAGCCTTATTTTATTTTTGCAATGGAGACACTTATGTGATAAACTCCTTTCTATGCTAATTTCTAGAATTCATATCCTCTTAACATTCTTCTACTGAGAGGCCATCATTTTATGATTTTGTAGAAATTATGCAAAAACATTTCTCTCAGAGATAAAAACATTAAGCTAAGTTAAAAAAAATGATGCATTCTTCGTGTTTCAGAACACCTTGTGAAATTTTGGAATTTTGGTGTTCTCTTACAAACCACAGATTAGAATTTCATGGAACTCATAAAGCAACAATTTTGATTCATTATTATTATTTGTTAAAATGACACCTGACAGACAAGAACTTCATTAGTGGCACCCATCTTTGTCTCTCCTCTAAAGGTAGTGATTGTTCTAGGAATCCTGTAGACACTACCTGAGCCAGTTGTTCCCCAAAATATTTATGTGTTAACTAAATTGTATATTAGAATGTTACATTTTATTACCCAAATAAAAGAAGGCTGTGGGTACGATTTGCTTTCCAGCCTAAATATGTAGCTATTGCTCCAGTAATTATTTTATTTTAAGGATTGTCACAAGTTTTTCTTTGAAAGGCAGAGTGCTAGAGAGAAGAGGCAGACACAAAGAGTTCAGAGGGGGAGAGAGAGATCATTCATCGGCTGGTTGACTCACCAAAGAGCTGCAACAGCAAGGGGTGGGCCAGTGCAAAACCAGAAGCCTGGTATGCCATGGGGGTCTCCCACATGGGTGGCAGGAGGCCAAGTCCTTGGACATCTTCCTCTGCCTCCCCTGTCCAGTAGTAGGGAGCTGGATAGGAAGCAGAACAGTGGGGCTAGAACAGACACACCATGATGGGATGTCGGTGGCTTAACCCACTGTGCTGCAATGCTGACCCCTGCCCTGGTAATTCCGTGTAACAAACTAGCTGCAAAGTTCAATGACTTATCAATCACTTATTCTTGCAGGTCAGGGCATCTGAAGGCTGGGGTTTGGCTGATCCTCAGCAGGGAATCTCTTCTTTCAATGCAGAGCTGTGAGTTGGCTCTGCTCCACGTGTCTTTCATCTCCCTCAGACCAGCTGGTTAGCTAGTGCACGTTCTCTTCAACATAATGATAGAAATGCAAGAGAAGACAAGATCTGTTGCACAAGTGCTTCTACAGCCTTGCTTTCATCGTGACTACCCTTCTCCCATTGGCTAAAGCAAGACACATGGCTGAGCCTAGAGCCAAGGGACCCAGAAGCACAGGTTGCCTTTAGCAAGAGACTTGGGAAATTATATGACAAAGGGTATACGCACAGGTGTGCCTGATGCATTCCACTAAGTGCACTGGAGTGCACAACTCAGCCTACATTTGACAGCAGCCTACTTTTGAGGATACCTCTTATTAATTAGAAAGACACAGTCATTATGAATAAATTCATCAAAGCAAAAAAAAAAAATAGAGAAGAAAGGGGATGTAAGATTGTGTGTGTCTGAATGGTCTGGGGGTGGCCTTGAAGTCAGCTTGACCCCACCTCCCTGGTCTGTGTCCATGGTGTGGCTTTCCTCAGGACCATACAGCAGCTGAAGCCCTCGCCCATGCTGGGGGCACATCCTCTTCCATTCACACTCCGTAAAAGGAGATCACCTTTCTCCTCAGTTGTCAAAGAAAGTACGGTGCTTCTTTTAAATCCCATGTCCTCCCCTAAGTAGATCACTGCGGCCAAAGACAGGAAATGATGCTGTCACCCAGGAGCTGGGAGTAAAAATGGTCTCCCCCTGACCACCGGTGAAAAAACTGTGCTGTTCTGGCCACATGAGGTAGGATGATGGAGAACAATCCGAGAACAGAAATCAATCCATTGACTCTTTGCATTCACACTTGTAATGAAGGTGAGGGAGCATTTTTCTATTGTGTTATAAATTTATATCATGCAGGTGCATCATTCTAAAGACTGATTTTATGCTGCTTGGTATTAGAATCTGCAGTAACTACAAAGTGCTGCTGCACCAAAGTATGAGCACCAGTGACTCAATAACATAACATGAGGTCAAATAAAATCAATTGACCTCTTCTGGCTAGCAGTAAAATATATTTATTCAGAAAATTCCTAAGAAGTAAAAACATTCTTTAGAACTATTTTTGGATTTCTCCAAATTCTAGTTATAAGCAGATATGAAGTTTAAAATAGACCCCAAATAACAACCAAGTGACTGTTGTAACAGATAGTTCCCAGAGTAGAGAAAATAAAAAAAAAAAAAAATTACAGTTTGGCATGCATGCCCTTTAACAACGTGTAAACTTGGCAGTTTTCAAATTATCTTACTGCATGAACTAAATAAGAAACAGGAATAATTATGAAGGGAGTGATAAATTCCACAAATGTGATTTAAAGAGACTATAGATGTAAGGATAATCAGGACATAAGAAGCCAATAAATTGGTAAATCTCTTTGTTCCCAACCTAAAACATCCTATGAAAATTTTAACTGATTTAGCCGGCGCCGTGGCTCAACAGGCTAATCCTCCGCCTTGCGGCGCCGGCACACCGGGTTCTAGTCCCGGTCGGGACACCGATCCTGTCCCGGTCGCCCCTCTTCCAGGCCAGCTCTCTGCTGTGGCCAGGGAGTGCAGTGGAGGATGGCCCAAGTTCTTGGGCTCTGCACCCCATGGGAGACCAGGATAAGCACCTGGCTCCTGCCATCGGAACAGCGCGGTGCGCCGGCCGCAGCGCGCTACCGCGGCGGCCATTAGAGGGTGAACCAACGGCAAAGGAAGACCTTTCTCTCTGTCTCTCTCTCTCACTGTCCACTCTGCCTGTCAAAAATTAAAAAAAAAAAAAAAAAAAATTTAACTGATTTAATCTAAAAATTCTAAAAAAATATATAGATACTGGTTTCTATCTCAGTTTAGCTATATCTTACATAGGCAGATTTTCTTACATAAAATGCCAAGGTATATTTTCCTGTGGTCAGCTTAAGTTAAAATAATATTTTCAGTAAAAATATGAAAATAAAATCATCTTTCATTTTCTACACATTTTATCAATGGCAACTGACAGGTAGGTGGCATCTTGTTAAAGGAATTTGATACATTTCTGAATATTTTTAAATAGATCATTTAAAATTAAACTTATCTGTTCCATATTTTAAATAACTTTAAACAGAATTGACTTATTTTGAACTTGAGACTAGACAACAGAATTATAGTTCTGAATACTTAATTAAAATTAATTTCCAATGTATTTTCCTAATCAAAGGTTTAAAATTGTACATATTAAAAGAATTAAAGTTCATAAGAATTCTGAAAAACAGTATAAAATGGTAATTAAATATTCATATAAGAAGAAAACTCAAGTATCTTACAAAATCAAAGTGAAACTCTTAGGTGATGAAGCTGAAGAAAAAGAGAGTGGCAGTGAACACAACAGAACCGAGAACACAGCATGGTAGAACACAGGTTCTTTCACACTTTACCAGTTCCCAGTGTAAGATTTCACCTGCTGCTTAGAATGTTCAGAATCTAAATTCAACCATTTTCAACTTCATGCATTTCTCTCAAAATGTGATATATCCATTCAGTGATACATCTATGAATATGATTCCTGGTGGTGTTCATTCACTCAACACATGCTCATTGAGGGCCAATGGGCCAGAGGCACAGAGGACATAGTGTAGAAAAAACAAAACCAGGGGCCAGCGCCGTGGCACACTATGTTAATCCTCCGCCTGTGGTGCCAGCATCCCACATGGGCGCCGGTTCTAGTCCTGGCTGTTCCTCTTCCAGTCCAGCTCTCTGCTGTGGCCTGGGATAGCAGTGGAGGATGGACCAAGTGCTTGGGCCTTGCACCTGCGTGAGAGACCAGGAAGAGGCACCTGGCTTCTAGCTTCAGATTGGCACAACTCCAGCCGTTGCGGCCATTTGGAGAGTGATCCAACAGAGGGAGGACCTTTCTTTCTGTCTCTGTCTGTAACTCTACCTGTCAAATAAATAAATAAAAATCTTTAAAAATTAAAAAAAAACCCACAAAACCATACAAAATATATTTTACTTCCTGGAGATTATATTATAGTAAAGGAATCAGAAAAAATACATGAAAAATTAGTTAATTCTGTATTAACTGTTACAAAGTTAAACACAGGAGGGAAGTAAATGTTGGGAGGAGGATGGGTATTGAAAAGTTGTGTGGAACAGCCCAGAAGTCCTTACTGAGAAGGGGACAGCTTGGAAGCGACCTAAAAGAAGCAATGGAATAAATCATACGGATGTTGTCATGGACTGAATGTTTGTGTCCCTTGAAATTCATCTAGCGAACCACTAGTTCCCAGTGCCATATTGTTTGGAGATGAGGTCTTGAAAGGTACTTAGATGAGTTCATGAGTGTGGGGCCTCGACTTTGCTTGACATACAATGTTGAAGACCTGTATTTGGTTGGAGGCATAAGAAATAATGTCTGTTGTATCTTTCTAGAAGCTGATGTACTGACTGCTATGTTGAAAAGAGGGGCGGGTTGAGAATGAAGCAGAATAGCTAGCAAGTTATCACTCAATCCAGGGAGATGTAAGTCAGCACATAATTGAAGACAATGAGAGAAGATTTGATTCTGGATACACTGTTAAAACAAGGGCACCAATATTTGCTGATGGAGTAGATATAGAATGAAGAACAAAGAGCATTGAGATCTTATTCTAAAAAGTTTGCTCCAAAAAACTGAAAGCACAGTTACTCTCAATTAAAATGTAGAAGATCTTGAGTGGCCCAATCCGAAGGGAGCGGAAGATAAGAAGGGTTTTCACATACCATACAGTGATAGCTACTAAACATGCAATGGGAACAGTGCATAGTCATGGAGTTGTGATTGGAACCTCAGCAGAGAGGGCTGGGACTGCTACATAAATCTGGTAATCACCATGGGACTAAAATCTGGGAGAACAAAAATCACTATGGAAAGGACAAAGCTAGAGATAAGGAACCAAGACTGAACCCGCCTCCATTACAAGATCTTGGAGAAGAAAAAAAAAAAAAAAGCACAGACTGATTGGCCAGAAATGTTGAGGAAGATCATAGAGTGGATGATTAGATTCTTGAAGCCATGAGGATTTGTCAAGATAGGGAAGGCTAGTAGAGTGAAAATAGGTCAGATTGGTTAGATGAGGTGAGAATTGAGATTGGTGATTGCTTTTCTGTTTTATCTGTTCAAGATGCAATAACAAAATCGTTATATCAGGTAATTTATAAACAGCAGAAGTTAATTTCTCCCAGATTGAGAAGCTGAGATGTGCAAGGTGCCCACAGATTTGCTATCTGGTTCTGGGCCATTCCTCATGGATGGTGCCCTCCTGCTGAGTCCTCTCAGGACATCAGGGAGCAGGAGCCTCTTCCTAAGGGCAGTGGTCCCACTGATGGTGGCAGAGCCTCCGAGAGACGATACAATCACATCTGAACACGACAGAGAGGGTTAGGTTGCCACATAGGACTTTTCAGGGGATGTCAACATTCAGGGCATAGCATGTCATTGTATCTAGAGATGGTTTCCACAACAAAATCCCACCAACTGTGTGGTTCAAAACCTGACAAATTTATATTTTTACCATCTTGGAGACAAGAAGTGTGAAATGAAAGCGAGGGAGGGCTGTGCCCCTTTCAGAAGCTCTATCCCTTGCCTCTTCCAGGGCAGAGTGGGTAAGGATGCCAGCAATATTTGACTTTTGGCTGAAAACTTCCAATACCAGAGGCCGGCGCTGTGGCCTAACAGGCAAATCCTCTGCCTTGCGGCGCCGGCACATCGGGTTCTAGTCCCGGTTGGGGCACCAGATTCTATCCCGGTTGCCCCTCTTCCAGGCCAGCTCTCTGCTGTGGCCCAGGAAGGCAGTGGAGGATGGCCCAAGTCCTTGGGCCCTGCACTTGCATGGGAGACCAGGAGAAGCACCTGGCTCCTGGCTTCAGATCAGTGAGATGCGCCGGCCGCAGCAGTCATTGGAGGGTGAACCAATGGCAAAAAGGAAGACCTTTCTCTCTGTCTCTCTCTCTCTCACTATCCACTCTGCCTGTAAAAACAAAAACAAAAAGAAAAAACAAACTTCCAATACCAGCCTCCATTTTAATATCTCTTCAGTTTGTGATCTTATCTCCCATTCCCCCTCTCACAAGAACACTTACGATGACATTTAGGTCACAGCTAGAAAATCCAGAACAAATTCCCTACCTCGATACTTTTAAATTAGTCACATCTGGAAAACCTTTACCAAGTAAGGTAACATTAGGAGGTTCCATGGATTAAGATATTGGGTATATCTTTAGGACTTTGTAGAAGCCTATCATAATAGATAAAATATGTTGAAATTTTATTAATGTGTCAGGATATTAAATAAAGCAATTCTCTTTTTCTCAGAATCTTGGCTAAAAGTTAAGGCTGAGGCCCATGGTGACAAGGAGCCTTTGCAAGACCTTAAACATGAAAACAAAACCTACCTTAAAATGCATCCCGTAGAGCCCACTGCACGCCCAGAGGATAGACACTTAGAGATTACTTTGTGGGAGAATCTCTTTCTACTACCTCCTTTCCCATGCCTGAGAAGGAGGTAGAAAGAAAAAGAAGTTGGAAAGGCAACTGTGAAAAGGAAAGCTTGCCCCAGCTGGGTGTTGGCAGAAGTCAGGGACACCAGGACACGAGATGGTTGCTACCTACAAAGGATCAGACAGGGACTTCAACACCTGTCTCAGGGAAGGGCATCTAGGAGCCAAAATCCAAAAACAACAGGAGGTAAAGTTGCCTCCCAATCCCATGTTCTCTCCCTTCCCACATTCCCACTCTGGAATCGGCAGAGTGCAGAAAACAAGGACATGCGGGAAGAACAGAACATTCCAGGTGTACAGCCCACAGCTGGAATGCAAAGGAATCAGTCCTGAGCTGCTCTCAATTTGATATAAAAAGAAAAATTTTTTTCTTTTGGATGATACTGGGCTTTTTCATAAATAAACTTGAGGCTGCTAACACGTGGAAGTACTTGAAAACCACTGAGTGGAAAGAGACACTCTGGAATGTTCTTTTGGGGAAATTGAAAGAATCAGAACACAAAACACTTTGTAATGATGGTGTCTCAAGCTCAGACCTTTATAACTGGATATGTAGCAGTTTCACAGTCTCTCTATGTGAATAAATACATTCTAATTTCACAATAAATCAGGCAGTGCATTGATCCAGAGCACCATGCTGTGTGCAAACTTCCTTAGCAATTCTGGATCATTTCTTATCAGGATCGAGCTCCTCAGGTCACTCCCTTTGGCCTCATACTGACATTAAAGAATGCAACTATTTCATTTCACGGAAGTTCATATGGATGATCTTTTTTTTTTCATGACAAAGTAAATGTACAGAACACATTTCTCTATTCCTCAAAGTGCCCCAAACTCACTGCATCCTTTCAGTGTATGTTGAACTGAATGTAGAAAATGCCAAAAATGCCCTCGAGGAAACAATGGAACTCAACGTGAGAAAGCAGACTATAAAGAATATTTTTCCTTTCTCAAAACTATAGCAATGATCCCAGAGAGCAATTTTTTTCCAAACTTGAGGAAGGCTGGAATCTCTGCAATGAAAATATGGGACATGCAGCCCAAACATTTTGCTGGGTGAAGTAGTGCATAGAAGGAATCTAGGACAACAAATAGAAAAAAAAAAAAAACATGAAAGGAGTATGTGATGTAGCATAAGTTAGCAATCAAAATAAGCTCAGTGGTGATTTGTGTGATTTGGGGAATGCAGCTGCCCCTCCTGCCAGCTAACCCAGGAAAGGTAGCCCAGCTGTTTCCAGCAAGGAGCTGCAACAATGGGAATTTTGTTCTCTGGGAGACACAGGGATTAGCGGGTGATGATCTGAGCTGTTTGTAGGACCACCCACAACTCAATTCAAACAGAAACCCAAGGAGCAGCATTTGTGTGCCATGATATGTGTAAAATGTGAACTATTCGCCAGTCATGAGATAATTATACATAGAGCATTACTACTACATATTATTTTTAGAAAAATGACCACAAATGTTCATTGATCTCTAAGTTGTTTAAATAGCTGCCCATTTCATGATCTGAATGGATTGGAGATGATTTGGACTTGTTTTTCCCCGGAGGCATGCTTAGAAATAAACATGCATGAGAACAATGGCTGCTCAGTCAATGGCATCAAGGGATGTGCCAATGCCTTCATTACAAGGTCAGCCTTTTCTTTAAACAGTTACCTTCTCGCCCTCATCCTGTGTAAGCAGATGCAAGCTGGAGGTATTTTAATGAATACTGTTCCATTTTAAAGGAGAAAACTTCCTTCTTTTTGGAACGAAACAAATGTCTTCTTATAAAGGAGAGAAAATTAACAATATCCAAAAGGGTACAGAGCGGAGCATCTCCTGTCACACCCTTGCTCAGAGAATTCCCAAGGTTCATCACCGGCGGGAGGAAGTGCCAATCCTCCCTCCTGCACTCATCCCCAGCCGGTCTCCAGCTTCTCCTCTCCCTACCACTGTGGTAACACATCAGTCTTTAACAACTGCCATTTCTTTTATACCTCTGTGGCTTTCCAGATGCCTTGGCCTCTGCTGATAACAAGAGCCTTCCTGCAGCTCCATCCACCTGGCAAACTTCCACTCACTTTTGAAGATCCAGCTCAAATCTCACTGTAGGAGGTAACCCTTTCTTGAACAGTTACATAGGGAAGTCCCATGCCATCTTCCTGCATTCACATATTCTTAAAACACTGCTAACTCACTGTGTGCAGGCTGATTAGGGATGGGTTTCTCTTCTGTGGATTTCAAGTTCTTACAAGACAAGGGCTTGTCACATTAGTTTCTTCATTCTTAGGGCCCAATCTATTGCTTGTTTAGTATATAACAGACATTCATTATTTCTTATACTTAAGAAAAAGTAATATGTTAATTTTTCAAATTTGGCTCCAGCCATGACATGGTATACTGTCTTTTATCCTACCACCTGTCAGCCCTGCCCTCAGAACTAGGCCAGTGCAGAAGATATCTTTTGGTTGACTTACCGCTTAATAAAAGAGTGGAAAAGCTAAGTTAAAGTTAACTGCTCCAAAGCATCTTCCTCTTTCATGGCCCACATGTCCCCATAACACTATCTTATTAAACAAACAAACAAAAAAATCAAGTGATCACTCAACACCAGTGTTGGGGGAGGAGGGAGAGGGGGTGGAGGAAGGGGAGGGGGAGAGGGAGTGAGAGTGAGAGGGAGAGAGACTTCTTGTAGAGATTATTGTAGTCTGGGTTGGATAAATAGCACAAAAGTGTATCGCAAAAGGTATACCCTAGACCTACTTGTTTCCAGGGCCTTATTCCTTTCATCCTAACAGTCACCAGATCGCAGAAGTTTCTGCAGAAACCTGCCTCCCACAGACATCCAGTTGCACCTTCTAAGGTAGCCAGGATTATCAGTTTGGTGTCTGTCCTTCCACACACTTTTCCTTTGCTGTGTTTGCGTGTTGTTTGTTTTGTTGTGTTGGTGATACTGAGATTTGTTATTGAGCATCTCTTTTCAGACTGTACTTTCCCTTTTCTGAAGTCTGAGACAAGTCAGGGCAAGCGTTCCTAGCGGGCAGGACCTGTGTGAGGACTTTCCTCCATCATTAAACACTGATTGTGACATCTGCGTTTCGCCTTTCAGCCCTTCAGTCAGCTAGGATATCAAATAGGATTAGGATCTCAGGACTTCAAAGGATGCCATTTTGCACAGAAACTTGCGACACCCACGCCATTCTGGTTAGATCTCTCTCTTCCTCCTGTTCTCCAGCACGCACACACACACACACACACACACTCTACCTAGAGGTGAAACCAAAACCTCCATTCAGAACTTCACTCTTTCTCTGATTTTTCAAAATTCCTTCTGTTTGCGGATGTTTTTATTTAGTGAAGCAGAGATTACGTTCACTTTGGCACAGGCACTATAGTTTGCCATGCTACCCCTAACAAATGGCGTTTTGTCTATGTAGTTACTAAGTAAACCTTAGAAGGAATAAGTGATTTTCTCCCTACATTCACCTTGTTTCAGATTTCTTTACCAATTCTGAAATCCCTGATATTCTGATAGATCTATGTGTTGTCTTCCTTTGACGGTGGCCAGTGTTTCACCTATTTCTATAGAACTACATAGTAATACCATACAACGCCATATCTGTATCTGTATCTATTATAATAGAAATTAAAATTTTACTGTGGGAACTTGTCAGAAATAACTTTATTAAGATTTATATTTTATCCAAAGCCAAAAAGAATGATTGGAAGGAGTGCCAGCATGTGGAACTTGTAGGTCAAGGTGGCAGTAATGTTTTGATGTTTTAAAGCAATAAAAACATTTCTTCACTTATCAGAAATACACACGCTTGAAAGATTTTTATTGTCAGTTTTGTTCCATTTGTCTTCTTCCTACATTATACTTTGATCTTCCTATTTTACATCATTTTTTTTTCTTTTTTCATCACGATATTCTAAAATGCTTGATTTTTGTTTTTTCAACCATTCTATTTTCTGCTGCTTTTATTCCTCCCCAAATGTACAAGTTTTAAAAAGCATCCTCCTGTTTATAAAAGTCTATGATCTTCTTTCTAAATGTGCATCTGATCTTTGTAACACAACTAATGTAGTGGCAGAGAGTTGGAAAAAGGATTTACCCATTTGTTAAAAGATGTGATTGTTTCAATGAAGAAACAGATCAGTTATTCCGGAAAATAACGTAGCCAGTTCAAGCAAACCCTGCCCCTGAGACTCGGCAACTGACTCATCTGTGTTTCTTCCACTGCACTTCATTATCTTTCAAATAAGTCCAGCATCTTTCCAGAACCAGTTAATTCGTGCCAGGGGTTCAGTTTGTATTAAGTTAGCATTAAAGTTTATAATGAAGAGAAAATAAATTGATACCATTTTATTAAAAGTGGGACATAAGGATGACAATTCTGCCCTATGTGTTTCTACAAAAAAAAAATCTATGTTATTTATAATATCATGCTTTGCAAGATATATTTAATAGTTTGTAAAAGAGTTTAATGTTTGTAACAGAGTAATTTATTTTTTGTAAGAGAGTTTCTATGCTATTCTCACAAAGTAATAATAGTTCTTACTGAGCAAGTAGAAAAGTCATGAGATTGTTGGAAGCCTTCCTTATTTTCTATGATGGAAAGAACCACACATATACACTAACAGCTTTGAATGAATGCTCAGCAGCTCACTGAAAGTATTTTTATTATACAAATCCCCAAACATTAGCAAAAAGAGAAAACAACTATAAAAATAGATGTGATGTGTTACAATCATGATGGACAGCTTTGATGCTATCTAAATATTCTAAGTAAACTGAAAAGAAATGACCTATATTATCATCTACTACACTTACTTGCATGCTTAAGATTTTCTTCTAAATAATCTTCCCAATAGAAAGACCTAAGCACTTCCTTGTATAAAGACACTCATTCCTTTCTGTGACCTCTCCTTCAAAACTATCCAGGTTTACCCAAGTTCTCACCAGGAACTAAGGCAATGAGAATTCTTTAGGATGACGAAATTAATATAAAATTATTGCTATAAAATTTTGCTAAGAGTTTGATTCCAACTTTCAAACTTTGCTATGATTTGCTTCCTTTTTTCAGGTTTTACACACACACACACAGAGGTATCTGAATGTGTGTATATGTATACAGATAAAGAAATAGATATGACCTACAGCTCCAAACAGTAGCCTGAGAGCTTTCCAGTTGTTCTCTGTTAACCCTTGACACTTCACTTGCGAAATCAAAGCATCAAAGATCTCAGCAGCATAAACCCCAACATCTTTTAGATTTGACGATAAAATCAGTTCTACAGGCTCCCCTCTGATTCACTGAGCGAGTAAGAGTAGCCGCCCCCGGGACTCCGGAAGCAGCATGAGAATGTACCGAGACTGTCTCCAGCCCATAGGAAGAGCATTTTGTGATGAGTGGGTGAGAAAAAGGTTACCATGTAAACAAGAATATTTGAAAAGATACAAACCTTCCCTTCATCTCACTCATGGAAACTGAGGTATCTAGCTTCTTACTGCACTGGTGTGGTGCTCACTGGGTACAGCAGTTTGCTAGCAGCTTGGGTTTTCTTAGCTCCCTAATCTATTGAGTATGGTCAAGGGGGCAAAATGCAATGCCTTTTAGGTTGGGTAGCAGAGATTAATCATATATATGGATATTGCCCAAATCAAACTAAATTCCCATGGTGTTTGTCCTGAATTTTTTCCATCCAGTTATCTAGAAGAAATCATGACTGGGAGGGTGTTTAGCCTGGTAGTTAAGATGCCCTTGCCCCATATTAGTATGTCTGGGTTTAATCCCTGTCCCTGGCTTCAGGATTTAGCTTCCTGTTAATGCAAACCCTGATAGGAAATGATGATGGCTCAGCTAATTGGACTCCTGTCACCTACATGGGAAACTGGATTGAGCTCTCTGGCTCCCAACTTCAGCTTGGCCCAGTTTCTCTCTCGCTCTCTCAAAAAAATATACAATTATTTCAAAATAAATCATGACTGTTGGTATTGAGCAATAAAAATGATATTTTCAAAAAACTTGTTCAGTGGTGTTTTCTGTCAATAACCCTTTGAAATCATCAAAAGCACAATCATTTTAAATTATTTATAAACACTATAAATAGGTCTATATGTGCAGACCCTCAAAAAGATTCTGGTCCATAATCTTCGGTTGAATGAAACAGATTTGGAAATGGTTCCTGGCTTGCTTTGTAAAAGGTGTGTAATCAAACATTATTTGTCACAGAGTCTTTTACAGATACCTATTTAAATTTTTGATTATTCATACTATATAATTATTCGGTATTTCACAAGGCATTGAATATTCATTTTTTTTTTGAAAGGCAGAGTGGATAGTGAGAGAGAGAGAGAGACAGAGAGAAAGGTCTTCCTTTTTGCCGTTGGTTCACCCTCCAATGGCCGCTGCGGCCGGCGCATCATGCTGATCCGAAGCCAGGAGTCAGGTGCTTCTCCCGGTCTCCCATGTGGGTGCAGGGCCCAAGGACTTGGGCCATCCTCCACTGCCTTCCCGGGCCATAGCATAGAGCTGGCCTGAAGAGGGGCAACCGGGATAGAATCCGGCACCCCAACTGGGACTAGAACCCGGTGTGCCGGCGCCGCAAGGTGGAGGATTAGCCTGTTGAGCCACGGTGCCGGCCAGAATATTCATTTTTTACATGCATTATGAGACATCTGTGCTTAGGCATAGTAGGCTGACCCTCCACCTGCAGCACTGGCATCTCGTGTGGGTACCAGTTCATGTACTGGCTATTCCTCTTAGGATCCAGCTCTCTGCTGTTGCTCCTAGGAATGCAATGGAGAATGGGCCCCTGCACCAGCATGGGAGAACTGGAAGAAGCTCCTGGCTCCTGGCTACAGATTGGCTCAGCTCCAACCATTGTGGCCATTTGGGGAATGAACAGGTGGATGGAAGATCTTTCTCTCTGTCTCTCCCTCTCTCTGTCTGTAACTTTACCTCTCAAATAAATAAATACAATTTATAAAATAATAATAATGCATTATGAAATCTAATGAAACTTTCATGTTTAGATCTGAAAGAAAATTCTTGGGCATAAAATCTTCAATTAGTCTGACCTAGCTACATACAACTCAAAGCCACCATTTCCTTCTGCAATTTTCTGCTTGGTTCTTTTCTGTTTTAACCCAATGCTTTACATTTTCTCAGCGACTGTCTTGACCTTGCCCTTCACCTTGTACATCAGACCATGCAAACAGATGCTAGTAAGGGCCATTAACATCCAGAAATAACTTCATTCTGCTTGAAAATATTAAAATCACTTACCTGGCACACAAGTAAAGTACAGGTATAGTGTATGGAGACTTGATACTAATGAGTTCACAGAAAACTGTGCTCAGAAACATTTGTCAAAAACAGTATATATTCAAGGGGATAACATACAGCATATTATAATTTATATTATGACAATATATGTTTAACCTCTTGCAGACATTCAAGTGTCCCTTTCTTATTGACATGTAATAAAATCTTGCCACCTTCCCATGACATATTTTGATAGAGTTCTTGAAATTTACTAAATTATGTAGTTTTATAATAGACTTAAAGTTTAATTGTCCTATAGAGTATTTAATGAACTACTAAACTCTTTATGACAGAAACCCAAAACTTTCTCTTGAATTAGCAATTGTTTGTTTTCTTTTTCTTTTTCTTTTCTTTTCTTTTTTTTTTTTTTTTTTTGACAGGCAGAGTGAATAGTGAGAGAGAGATAGAGAGAAAGGTCTTCCTTTTTGCCGTTGGTTCACCCTTCAATGGCCGCTGAGGCCGGCGCATCTCGCTGATCTGAAGCTAGGAGCCAGGTGCTTCTCCCGGTCTCCCATGCGGGTGCAGGGCCCAAGCACTTGGGCCATCCTCCACTGCCTTCCCGGGCCATAGCAGAGAGCTGGCCTGGAAGAGGGGCAACCAGGACAGAATCCGGCTCCCCGACCGGGACTAGAACCTGGTGTGCCGGCGCCGCAAGGTGGAGGATTAGCCTGTTAAGCCACGGCACCGGACTAATTGTTTGTTTTATACACTATACTACAGAAATAATCCTACATATAAAAAGCAAATGTTTCTGAAAACATTCTTACTTAAAGAGGAGACTTAGTTACTTAGGGGTCCTAAGCAAGTTAAGTTTTCTCATTGAGTTAGCCAGCAGAGTTCTCTCAATGGTTCAGCAGATTGGAAAAGCTGGAGTTCAATGTTCATCCCATTGATGCTATTTCCTTATTATTAAAAAACTACTAAGTTTGGATTTGGGATGAGAGTAGAAGGTTTATTATTCATTCATTTGAATGTATTCTGAAAACCAACTGCATATGCTACATACCATCTCTAATTCATAAGTAACAATTATCTCATAGTTTTTTCTATTATCTGGACCCCAGGTTAATTGCTTATCTGGGCTTGTCTTATTTAATCTGTACATCTCCAAATAAGGACATTTGCATACAAAAATTCTCTTTCACACACGAGACAACTGAGATGTACAGAATCTACTGGCTGAATATCACACCTTGAGGGACCACAAAGGGGTAAAATCGCAGGCCTCATAAAAGCCCAAGACAAGTGTTTCCAGGGTGAATATATTAAAGCCCACACAACACAAACTGGACAGAAAAACAAGGTTAATATGCATGATTGTTCTAGGACATGAGAAGAAGAGAATTAATTCAATTAATTGATTACCAGTTTCAGTGAGGGAAGGATCGATCCGAAGAGAGAAGCTGGGATCATCTCTTTGGGAAAGAGAATCTTTCCAAAGATTCTCTCAGCAGTCTATCTAGTGTGGCTTTAACTATTTTGACTCCTCACTGTGAGAAGTATCTTATCATATTGCAGTTTCCATTTACATGAAGTTATAAATATGAGAAAATATTTAAATTTACATGTGATAAATCCTTTTCCTCTAAGGGTGTGAAATATTCAATCTATGCAAGAATTTTTTAAGTTTATAATAATAAAAGGTATGACTGTTTGGCATTAAAAATCACAAATAATTTTCTAGCTTATCAAATGCAGAATTATAGCCATTAAAATATCATTCTAGAAGTCCAAAGATAATTATTCCTTTGTCAACAAGAGTTTTACAACTGTTAAGACTCAAACATGTCATTTATGTTTCACTGTGGAATATCTCATTTTTCTATGTGACTCTCATATGTGACTTAGGAAATGGACATAAGTAACCGAAAGGATCTGTCATGTCTGTGTTATTACTTTATATCCTAGAGGGAAACTAATCCACATCCCTAACATCTAGGAACCAATCCCTCCTTCAAGAACGCAGATCCATCGCTGGCACAACTTCTTACTTTCTTCCCAATTCTAGACGGTAGTGACCACTGAACTATACAGAGAAGCCATTGGAAATGGAACACAATGGTAAATACAGAGATTTCCTCTAATATAATTATCTACAACCAACTCACATCACTCTGTTGTGTCCTGCTTCCTCAGACTATCACAATTACTCCACATGCAGGTCACTCAATAATGGTTTCTCAACCAGAATTAGCCAGTATGTTCTGTGTTTGGTTAAGCATCCCCCTTCTATTTCTATTCCTTATATTTTGACAACTAAACTTTTTTACTTGACATGTGGAATTTACAATCAGAACTAACTCAAATGAGTTCTTTCAGTGAGCACTAAAGAAAAATGATGAAACCTAAGAGGTCTAAAACGATCTCACTCTCATTTTGCCTTTTTAGGAAACTATCAAAATACCAGCATTTAAAGTGATTATAATTCTTCTATTGCTATAATTAAAATTAATTCCCAGACAATAACAATTTCCAGACAGAAACATCAAGACTGAAAGGAATCCTACCACTGATATACAATGGATACTGGCTGGTAAGGCAGTTAAAATCACTAACACCTTGCTAGTGCTTGTGTTTCAGCTAATGCAATGGAGGATCTGTTACTTGTGCTGGACTCTAATGGTGACATAATCTTTGTGTTTTTCTTAAACAATAGAAAGACCAGTGACTTGGCTGATTTTTATCATGCAACTGAACCCACTCGAAGTTGAGGTGAAATACTCATTTTTACACAATCATACTCTCACACATGATTAAAAAGCATTCTATCAGAGGAAGGAGGAAGAGAGAAAGAAAGCACAAAAGTGACGTTTATAAATCCACTTAAATCATGAAACATTACATCTTTGCATAGAATAAGTCCTCCTTTCCATTTTATAACTTAGGTAACTTGGAAAAACTTCAGCATTAATAGAAAAATTAATTTCCTCACATCTGATATGCACACATAAGTGTTATCCACATAGAAGCAAATAGTTTAAAAACACATATCTGATGAACTAATATTTAAATTATCTAAAGAACCCTTAAAACTAAAGGGTAAGCCATCTAACGACCAACTAAAATAGGGACAAAAGCTCTAAATATTACAGATTAAACACAGATGGCAAATAACCATGAGAAGATGGGCTACTACATGTGTCATCAGGGAAATGCAAATTAGCATAAGTATGTGGCTGTACTATACATCAATCAGAGTGGCTAACCATCAGGAAGCTGACAATGCCATGTGCTTCTAAGGACATGAAGCAACAGGAACTATCATTCAGTTCTTGTGGGGAAAAAAAAACGGCACACACCCTTTGGGGGAGAGTTTGAGAGTTTCCTACAATGCTAAACATAGTCTGGCAGCTGTTGCTGAATGTTGGTGCCTTCCCAGTGTCTCTATGTGAAGATCTTGTCCTATATGGGGATGGTGTTACGGGATGGGCCTCCGAGGGTGATTGGGATGTGAGGGAAGGTTAGTTGCTTCCTCAAGGAGACTCTAGAAGCTAGCTTACTTCTTCCACCATGTGAGAAGACACCATCTACGAGGAAGAAATTTGCCAGCGCCCTTATGTTGGATTTCCAACCCTCCAGAACTGTGAGAAATAAAGTTCTGATGTTTCTAAGCCATTCAGTTTATAATAGTTTCTTTCTTTCTTTCTTTTTCTTTTTCTTTTTTTTTTTTTTTTTTTTTTTGACAGGTAGAATGGACAGTGAGAGAGAGAAACAGAGAGAAAGGTCTTCCTTTCCATTGGTTCACGGTCCTGGTCTCCCATGCGGGTGTAGGGCCCAAGCACTTGGGCCATCCTCCACTGCACTCCCTGGCCAGAGCAGAGACAACTGGCCTGGAAGAGGGGCAACTGGGGCAGAATCCAGCCCCCCGACCAGGACTAGAACCCCGTGTGCCGGTGCTGCAGACAGAGGATTATCCTAGTGAGCCATGGCACCAGCCTATGATAGTTTCTTGTACCAGCCAAAATTGACAAAGGCACATCAAAAGTTTCAGTAACTACACTGTTAGATATTTAAGCAACTGTTTGAAAACTTTACCCACACATCAATGCTTAAAAAACTTACAGTTTTGAAAAACTGGAAATCACGAAGATGCTGTTTCAAAGATCAGTGGACAGGCTGGTGCCGCAGCTCACTAGGCTAATCCTCCACCTGTGGCGCCGGCACCCGGGTTCTATTCCCAGTTGGGGCACCAGTTCTGTCCCGGTTGCTCCTCTTCCAGTCCAGCTCTCTGCTGTGGCCCAGGAGGGCAGTGGAGGATGGCCCAAGTGCTTGGGCCCTGCACCTGCATGGGAGACCAGGAGGAAGCACCTGGCTCCTGGCTTCGGATCAGCGCAGCGCACTAGCCTTAGCGGCCATTTGGGGCATGAACCAACGGAAGGAAGACCTTTCTTTCTGTCTCTCTCTCTCACTGTCTAACTCTGCCTGTCCCCCCCCAAAAAAAAATCAATGCACAAATAGATTGTGTTACTTCCATACAGAGGAATATTATTCAACAGTAAAAAGAAATGTGATCCAGTAGCAAGGACACAGGGATGACTCAAATGTTCAATGCAAATCGAAAGAAGTCAAAGTGATTTAAAAAAAACACTGCATACTCTATGACTCCAATTATATATTTATGGAAAAGGAAAAGCTATAGAAATAGTAAAAAAAAAAAATCCCAGTGCTTCAGGAGAAAAGAGGTGCTGAGTAGGTGAAACAGGGTTGTTGAGGATGGTGAAACAATTCTGTTTGATTCTGCAATTGTGGATACATGACACAGTGCACTTGGAAAAGTCCACTGGACTTTACAGTACACAAGTGGAGTTTAATGAATGAAACTTTTAAAAATTAACAGGGTGTGTATATCCCAAACTACAATGAAATCAACTAATTATCTTATAATACTTTTTCTTAAGGAGTTGGGGGAAAGGTATGGACTTATATGGAAATGTCTGGGATCTGTAAGCCTCAATATAAAAATAAAAAAGAAAAATACAGAAGCCCTAAACTGTGATTGATAATGCTTCCCACAGGGATATGGGTTAGAAATTCTGATACCATTGCACATGCATAGTGGAACTGAACAAATGAATAAATAGATGACAGACAGATAAAGAGAGATTTCTAATATTTAGAGAGGTTACAAGTAAACAGAAGAGACTGGGATTGTCCCCGTGACAATGGAGGGCACACGAGCTTACGGGTAGCTTAATGTGGGTATATGTGTATACACATGGGTTAGTAATATAGATGCATCTCTTTGTTCTGTCATCTGAGAAGGCATGAAAGGAAAGGTATCTAGTAGCAAAAAGCCCAATGAACAACCAGACTTTGGTTTCTAATACTAGTCTTTAATAGAAGGAACAAGGGCTTTTAGAGAAATACCTAATTTTAGGACCAAGGTAGGAGATACAAAGGATGAATCACCTTGTATTACCGGAAAATGTTAAACACACATCCATATGCATACCCCTAGAGAAGAAGATCAAAGAAATACAGGAGCCATTCAAGATCTCCCAACAGCTAAATCTGAAGAATTTTACCAATAAAGAATATTGGACTACAACCTAAGTTATAAGATAAATGTCCATTAGTGATATTAATGTAAATAGAATGATTGCATAAATAAGTAAAGGAGAGAGAAGAGGCCAATTCACATGCAGGCAAATTCCAAATAATTTACATAGATCTTCTCCTCAAAGAGATGAGACATGTCTCTTCACTCCTTAAGCATGATCTGCACAAGATGAAAATGGAGAAAACAATAATTGATAGTGAAGAAACCTGACAAACACTGACTCTGCCAGGAGACCAGGTGGATTGTGTGTACCCTTGATATGATGTCATGAAAATAGTGACTTACCTCTACGATCTTCCTTCCAAGGATAGATAACCACAGACTTACCATAAGAAAAACATCAAATAAATCACAACTGAAGGACAGTCTACAAAGTATTTAGCCAGTGTTCCTCAGAACAGTTGGTGTTATCCAAATGTTTAAGAAATGGTCCCAGCCAGGAGGTGCCTAAGGATACATGATGACTAAAGGTCGGGAGGTGGATAGGACCCTGGAAGGGAGAGACATTAGAATACCTGTCTAGAAGCACTGGTATAATAATGGACTTTCTTGGGTAATAATGTGCTGGAATTGTCTCACTGATTCTAAAAAAGGCACCATGCTAATGTAAGATGTTGGTATTGGGGAAAATGTGCAGAGTGTATGAGCGCTTTTAGTAGCAGAGGAAAACAGTGCAAGGCCTATGAGAACTTTCTGGAATGCCTTTTCATTTTTTCCTATAAATCTCAAGCTATTCAAAATAGTAAAATCTATTTTTAAAAAATTGTGACATTTGAGGAAAGGTTTATGTATTTAGGAGGAATCTATGCCTCCATTTGTTTGGGGGAGATTTTCAGGAAGCAACTACACAGTCTTGAGTAACGAATCAGCCTAATGTCTTCACATCCAAATAAGAGAAAGAGAGCCCCATTGCTTGAGTGATGTGTGCCTGGAGGAGCAATGAGAAATGCAGGTAGGGAGGTAACAGGATGACCCTGGGACTGGGGGTCTTGTAAGTCATGATGAGAGGTTTGGGTTTTATTATGAATAAGTTGGGAAGCAGTTTGAAAATTTTATAACACAAGTTATATATTTCACTTCCTTTTGACAGGACCACTTCAGAGATGTATGTTGACTACTAGACTTTGGGATTCCAATTCTACTATGCCTGGACTCCTGCCAGCATAACCATCACACAATTGACAAGCCTGTATTTGAGACAAAATAAAACAAAACAGACACAAAGAGCTAAAGGCTTTGAGGCGTGAAAAAAAAAGCAGGCAGATTGTGAGGAAGTGTAATTCTTTGGCAGATGGTACTGGTAGAGTGTGACTTTACCTCTTTTTGTGGCTTTAGGCTAAAAACTACAAGAAAAAATATCCTTACATACTCTTCTTAGACAAAAAATTTAAAGTTCAGGGCAAATATGACCACTGAAAAGTGAGGGAGTCTTCCTGAAAACGAGAGATCCAGCAATTGACACCCAAAGTTTTCTATAGCTTCTATATTTTTCTATATCCAAATCTATGCCAGACCCTTCAACTCTACAAGTGTAGGGCAGACCTCAAAGTGCACACTCAAACTGACAAGTGTTTGTAGTTTGAGTCCAATCATGTTGAGGTCTTGCTTATGTTAAAATATCAACTCCATTTGAAGGAATGTGATGGAATCCAGAGTCTCCATACAACACACTCACAATGTCTCAGATACAATCCCAAATTATTCAACATATGAAGAGCTAAGATGTGTCGCAGCATCAAGAGAGAAAACTCAAATGATGAAATTTAGTAAATAAGTCTTTAAAGCAGCTATTTTAATTCTGCATAATTAAGTAAATTATACTTCCATAAATAAGATGAAATCTCAGCTGAAAATGTAAATTATACAGAAGATTCAAACAGATATTTTAGGACTAAAAATTAAAGTATATAAAATCAGTGAAGATATAGGTTATCTGAAAAACTATACCAATCAGCTTATTCTTTTTATTACTAGAAAAATATACCTAACAACCACAGAATACACTCTATTTTCAAATGAACATTTTTAAATTTTAATTACTTTTAATAGATTCAGTGTGATTTGTGGATATGATTCTAATACTAATTCTAATTCTCTGTCCCTTCCAAGTCCCAATAAATTTAATATATTTAGAAAAATTTCAAAAAGTATGTAATATATGCCCACAATTAAATTTAATTATAAATCAGTCCCAGTAAGATATATAGGAAATATGAATATGTAAAATTAAACAATATATTAATAGATGCATAGAACAAAAACATTACAAAGTCACCTAGAAAGACTATGAGCTAAATGACAGTAAAATTGTACATGTTCAAATTGGTGGAAGATCATTTGAATCAGAAGGAAATTAATAGCTTTAAGTGTTTATACTTGAAAAACAGACTACCTTGAAGGGGTATGGAAAAGAAGGGTACGAAATAAGGATTCACTTAGAAGCCTTTGCAATGATCTAGGTTAGATATTGGTGGTTTATGAAAGTAGTATAACAATGGAGGTACTAAGTTGGATGAAAACCTGGAGATAGATGTTGAAGCAAAGATGGGGTTTGTTGAAGCACTGACATGGTGTAAGAGAAAATGTGAGGAATAAGTGTAACTGCAAGTGTTTTGCTTTCCCTTAAAACTGTGATACATCAAATAAAACTCAATTAAATGTGGACATGTAGACATGACTTGAAAATAATTATGCAAGTGGCTAATAGCACATTGAACTAATCACAAATGAAATCCATCGAAAGATGGCAGCTGTAAACACAGAGGACTGCGGTAGACACAGGCTGAGAGAAAACAATGGTTCACTCTTGGTCAAGCTGGAGATGCTATGTGAAGGCATCTAAAGGCAGTTGGGCGTAGAAGTCTGGAGACAGGTGGAATACAAGCTAGGGATGGTCATTTGGAATTTGTATAACATGCATTGTGATTTACGTGAAGAGACTAAGTGATATCAGTAAAGTAGAAAATGGTAAGAGAGTTAAAAAATAAAAGACCCAAGGTTGGACCCTCCAAGATAAGAGTATTAGGGAGAGAAAATGGAACCAGGAAAAGCTGAACAGGAGGCAGCAGAGATGTGGGAGAAAAATCGAGAGAAGATAGTGTCTTAAAAGCTAAGAGAACATGTGTTTCAAGAAGATGTGACCCACGTTCTCAACATTATTTTAAGTAGGAGTGTTTAGGAATTAAAATGTAAATGATTAAAATCAGTAACTAGGAGTAAAAGTACAAAATTAAGTCTATACATTTTAAGCCATACGACAGGGCTCCAAAATTAAACAATTTGATTGGATTTGGATCAAAACTCAATTGTTGGCAAATTAATGAAAGGAACAGGTTTAAATATTTTTAGCTTTTTATTTGGAAATAATATTAAATCTGTAAGAATTTTCCAAAATAGCACTGTTACAAGAAACAACAGAACTATTGTTACTTGGATTTGCCTATTAAAATGCCATTTTATTTATGATTTACTGCATGTGTATGTGCATATGTAAGTATTGAGGTTGTGAATAAAACTACACATACTGTAATAGAATTAGCTTTGAATAAATATATAAATAATGATTATAAATTATAAGGGTTTTAGGCACTACTCACAGTTTTGGAATACTTTTTAGTTGACATGTTTTTTTAAGCTTTATCTAATTTATTATCTGCTGAAAGACTGTAGCAAAAAGTAGCTTCTCAAAGAAATATATCTTTTGATCTGAGATAATGGTTAACAATTCATTCTTACGTATACAGAGTTTATATAACAATGCAGCCAGGAATTCCAAGGAAATTAATTATTTTTTCTATTGCATTTTTCCCAGAAAACTTTATTTAAGGTATACAAAGTTCCTGCATTTCATAAATACAACTTTAGAAATATAATCATTCTTTTGCCCATTACCTGCCTTCCCACCCACATTCCCACCCTTCTTGCTCCTTCCTCTCCTATTCCCATTCTTATTTTTTACTAAAGTCTATTTTCAATTAACCTTATAGACATAAAGATAACTCTATACTACGTAAAGACTTCAACAAATAGTATGAAAAAAACAACTGTTCCTCAACAGTCAACACGAGGGCTGTTCAAAGTCATTGCATCAAAGATTCACTCTCACTTCTTTAGATTACCTTTCAGATGCTCTATTAGTTTCCACAAATCAGGGAGAACATATGGCATTTGCCTTTTTGGGACTGGCTTATTTCACTAAGGTTGATGTTTTTCAGTTTCATCCATTTTGTTGCAAGTGGCAAGATTTCATTTTTTTTTTTTTACCACTGTGTAATATTCTATGGTGTTCATATCCCATAATTTCTTTTAAAAAAAAAGATTTATTTATTTATTTGAAAGGAAGCGTTACAGAGAGGCAGAGGCAAAGGCAGAGAGAGAGAAGTCTTCCATCCACTGGTTCACTCCCCAAATGGCTGCAATGGCCAGAGCTGAGCTGATCTGAAGCCAGGAGTCAGGAGCTTCCTCTAGATCTCACATGAGGGTGCAGGGGCCCAAGCACTTGGGCCATCTTCTGTTGCTTTCTGAGACCATAGCGGGGAGCTGGATTGGAAGTAGAACAGCTGGTCTCGAAATGGCGTCCATATGAGATGCCGGCACTGCTGGTGGTGGCCTTACCTGCTACGTCACAGTGTGGCCCACCTCCCTATAATTTCTTTATCTAGTCTTCAGTTGATGGACATCTGGGTTGACTTCATGTCTTAGCTATTGTGAAATGAGTTGCAATGAACATGAGGGTACAGATAACCCTTTCACATGCTGATTTTATTTCCTTAGAGTAAATTCCCAGGAGTGGGATGGCTGCGTCATATGATAGATAGGTCTATATTCAGATTTCTAAGGTATCTCCATACTGCTTTGCAATGTGACTGTACCAGTTTACATTCCCACCAACAGTGGATTTGGGTGCCTTTTCCTTCACATCCTAACCAGCATTTGCTGTTTGTTAATTTCTGTATAAATCCATTCTAATGGGGTGAGGTGAAACCTCATCGTGGTTTTGATTTGCATGTCCCTGATGGCTAGTGATCCTGAGCATTTTTTAATGTGTTTGTTGGCCATTTGGATTTTTTCTTTTGAAAAATGCCTGTCTTTTGCCCATTTCTAAACTGGGTTGTTTGTTTTATTGCTGTTAAGTTTCTTGACCTCTTTATATATTCCGGTTATTAATCTTTTATCAGTTGCATAGTTTGCAAAAAAAAAAAATGCTTCATTCTGTCAGTTACCTCTCCATTTGCTGTGTTGCTTTTGCAGTGCAGAAACTTCTCAATTTCATGCAACTCCACTTGTCAATTTTGGCTTTGATTTCCTAGGCCCCTAGGGTCTTTTTAAAGAAATCTTTGCCTATGCCAATGTCTTGCAGGGTTTCCCCAATGTTCTCTAATAATTTCATGGTAACAGGTCATAGATTTAAGTCTTTGATCCATTTGAGTGGATATTTGAGTAAGGTATAAGGTGGGGGTCTTGCTTTATACTTCTGCATATGGAGATCCAGTTTTCTCAGCACCACTTGTTGAAGAGACGATCCTTGCTCCAGGGATAGATTTTAGCTCCTATGGCAAATATAATTTGGTTGTAGATGTGTGCGTTGATTTCTGGAGTTTCTATTCTGTAGGTCTACCCATCTGTTTTTGTACCTGTACCAGGTGGTTTTGATTAAAAATTTCCCATAGTATGTCTTGAAATCTGGTATTGTTATGCCTCCCTCTTTATTTTTGTTGTATAAGATTGCTTTAGCTGTTTGGGCCTCCTGTGTTTCCATATGAATTTCAGCATCATGTTTTCTATGCTTGAGAAGAATGCCCTTGGTATTTTGATTGGTATTGCATTGAATCTGTAAATTGCTTATGGTATTATGGACATTTTGATAATATTGATTCTTCAAATCCATGAACATGGAAGATTTTTCCATTTTTTTTGTGTGTGTCTTCTATTTCTTTCTTGAATGGTTTGTAATTCTCATAGTCAAGATCTCTGATGTCCTTGGCTAAATTTATTCCAAGGAATTTGATTTTTTTTGTAGCTATTGTGGATGTGATTGATTTTAGAAGTTCTTTCTCAGCCGTAACATTGAGTGTGTATACAAAGGCTATTGATTTTTGTGTGTTGATTTTATATCCTGCTACTTCACAAAATTCTTTTATGAGTTCCAATTGTCTCTTAGTGGAGTCTTTTGTTACCCTATATGCAGAATCATGCCATCTTCAAATAGGGATAGTTTGACTTCCTTCTTCCCAATATGTATACACTTGATTTCTTTTTCTTGCATAATAGCTCTGGCTGAAACTTCCAGGGCTACATTGAATAGCAATGGGAAAAGTGGGCATCCTTGTCTGGTTCTGGATCTTAGAGGGAATGCCAATAGGACACTGGCTGTGGGTTTGTCTTAAACTGCCTAATTGTGTTGAGAAATGCTTCATCTATCTCCTATTTGCTTAAAGTTTTCATCATGAAAGTGTGCTGTATTTTATCAAATGATTTCTCTGCATCTATTGAGATACTCATATGGTTTTTGTTCTTCAGTTTGTTAATGTGATGGATCAGATTGATTGATTTGCAGATATTGAATCATCCCTGCATTCCAGGGATAAACCTCACTTAGTCCAGGTGAATGATCTTTCTGATGTGTTGTTAGATTCAATTGGCTAGTATTTTCCTGAGGATTTTTTCTATATAGGCTTATCAGGGAAATTGGTCTGCAATTTTCTTTCTTCTACATCTTTTTCAGGTTTAGGGATTAAGGTGATGTTGGCTTTGTAGGAGTTTGGGAGGATTCCCTCCTTTTCAATTGTTTTGAATAGCTTGAGAAGAATTTTAAATGTCTTTAAAATGTCTGGTAGAATTCAGATATGAAGCCATCAGGTCCTGGGTTTTTCTTTATTGGGAAGATCTTTAATATTGATTCTATTTCCATCTTGGTTATTGATCTAATTAGGTTTTCTATGTCTTCATGGCTCAATTTAGGTAGGTTCTATGTGTCTAGGAATCTATCCATTTCTTCTAGGTTTCCTGATTTGTTGGCATACAGCTTTTTTTGGTACTAATTTCTGATGATTCTTTTTATTTCTGTGATATCTGATATTACCTTTTATTTCTGTGATATCTGTTATTACATTTATTTTTTCATCTCCAATTTAATTAATTTGTGTCTTCTTCCTCTTTTTTTTTTTTTTTTGGTTAGTTGGGCAATGGTGTGTCAATTTTGTTTTTTTTTTGTTTTTTTTTTTTTTTTTCAAAAAAAACCAGCTCTTTATTTTGCTGATCTTTTGTATTGCTTTTTGGGCAGAGACTTTCAATTTTGTTGATTTCTTCTCTAATTTTAATTTATTTTCTCCTACTGATTTTGGGTTTGGTTTGCTGATCTTTTTCTAGGTCCTTGAGATGCATTGATGGTTCATTTATTTTGTGCCTTTCCAATTTCTTCATGTAGGCACCAATTGCTATAAACTTTCCTCTTAACACTGCTTTCGCTGTCTCCCATAAGTTTTGATATGTTCTATTGTTGTCTTCATTTCTTTTCAGATTTTTTTCATTTCCCTTTTGATTTCTTCTATGACCTACTATTCATTCAGGAGCATGTTGTTCAGTCTCCATGTGTTTGTATATATTCTAGAGATTCTTGAGTTGTTGATTTCCAGCTTCGTGCCATTGTGGTCAGAGAAGATGTACGGTATTATTTCATTTTTTTTTAAATTTAGTGAGTCTTGCTTCACGGCATAGCATGTGATCTATCCTAGAGAAATTTCCATGCACTGATGAGAAGAATGTGTATTCTGCAACTGTAGAATGAAAAATTCTGTAGATAGCCGTTAGGTCCATTTGGTCTATAGTGTCAACTAGCTCTACGGTTTCCTTATTGATTCTCTATCTGGTTGATCTATCCTTTGCTGAAAGTTCCCCATTGCTATCATATTGGATAGTCTCCCTTTAGATCCCTTAACATTTCTTTTAAATAGTCAGGTGTCCTGTAATTAGGTGTATACATATTATAATAATGACATCTTCGTGTTGAATTGATCCCTTAATCATTACATACATAGTGCTCTTTGTCTCCTTTAACAGTTTTTCTGTCAAAGTCTATTTTATCTGATATTAGGATGGCTACACCATGTCTTTTTTGGTTTCTGTTAGCATGGAATATCTTTTTTCATTCTCTCATTTTCAGTCTCCTTGTATCTTTGTTGGTGAGAAGCGTTTCTTGTAGGCAGCAAATGGATATTTTTAATACATTCAGCCAATCTGTACCTTTTAACTAGAGAGTTGAGGTCATTTACATTCAAGATGACTTGATAAGTAATGACTTGGGCCCTGCCATTTTCCCAAAAATATTCCTACTGTTTCCTTTGGATTTCCTCTGTACTTTTGCTGGGAGATTTTCTGCCTTTACCTTCTTCCATAGTGATGAACATGCTTCTGTGTTTCTGTGTGTAGCATATCCTTACGCATCTTTTGTAAGGCTGATTGAGTGGTGACAAATTCTTTCAAGTTCTGTTTGTTATGAAAGGTCTGTATTTCACTTTCATTCACAAATGAGAGCTTTGCAGAAGAGCTGATACACATGAGCATTGAAAAGTACATTTTATTGACTTTTTTAACCTTCCTTTGACTTTATTTAAAATATTTAATTCATGCTTGGTTTATTTAAAAAGTAGAAAGACACACAACACACACACACACACAGAGGGAGAGACAGAGAGAGAGAGAGAGAGAGAGAGCAAGTGCCAAATGGCTACAAAATCCAGGGCTGGATCTTGTGGAAGCCAGGATCCTAGAATTCAATCTGTGTCTCCCATGTGGGTGGCAGGAATCCAAATACTTGAGCCATCATTTTCTGCCACCCTAGGTGCACATTAGCAGAAACCTTAAATTGGAAGAGAGCCCAATACTTGAATCAAGCACTTTGATTTGGGATGCAGTAGTCCCAAACAGTACCTTAAAGGTTGTGCCAAATGCCCATCCCTAAAACTTTTAAAAAATATATTGTTATTTTGGCTGGCACCGCGGCTCACTTGGCTAATCCTCTGCCTGCGGCACCGGCACACCGGGTTCTAGTCCCAGTTGGGGCGCCGGATTCTGTCCCAGTCACTCCTCTTCCAGTCCAGCTCTCTGCTGTGGCCCGGGAAGGCAGTGGAGGATGGCCCAATTGCTTGGGCCCTGCACCCACATGGGAGACCAGGAGGAAGCACCTGGCTCCTGGCTTCAGATCAGCGCAGCGCGCTGGCCATAGCGGCCACTTGTGGGGTGAACCAACGGAAAGAAGGACCTTTCTCTCTGTCTCTCTCTCTCTCACTGTCTAACTCTGCCTGTCAAAAAAAATATATATTGTTACTTTATTCCATGACCTTAAACATAACACTTGGGTGACATGATTTTATTGTGATAACCAACAGAAGTTTTTCTGTTACAACACTCTTCTTTATTATAAATGTCTTTTTAGTAATGTGTGGGAGAAAAAAATAAAACAGGTAGGTGTTACATGACTTAATCATTTTATTTTCTAGGGGTCCATAAGCCAAGTACATGATCAAGAAGCTAGAACTCTATAAGTTCTAAAATATAATTGGTCTTACTCCTTTGGCACATAACCATCTAAAATCCACTCAATAAGATTTATATTTCAGAAATGGTTTTGGTGACTTAAATATTGTTCTACAATTAAATTAAAATATTATTCTACAATTAGAATCTAATTATATCCTATATTCCAGTTGTTCAGCACAAATACGTAACCATGAATTTATCTGGTTTGGCCAGTTTTTAAGTTGAACTTATTTTTTAAATTTCAAATCACTTATTTGATTTCTGGCATGTACATGAATATGTATATGGATGTGTGACACAAATAATCCAAACTGCAGGACTGGAAATTATCAAATATGGTATTGCATTAAAAAAGTCTTCATTTTCATAAAACTGATTCAAGTTCATATTTCTCTTTGAATGTGTCCTGAGTCTCAGTATCTCCCTCTATGAAGAAAGTGCTATATCAATTGTATAAAACAAAATTTCACAAGTCCTATAAATAGTTTCAGGTTTTACCCAACTTCCCTCCCCCCACCTCCTAGTCATATCCAGAATCTGTGCAATTATTTGAAAGAAATTACAATTAAAGCAGAATACATTATTCAAGAGAATTTAAAAAGTAATTTGTTAAAATCTTGTGGAGTAAAGTTAACCAGATAAATCATGTATATTTACTTAGTTTAAATTTGAACATTTTTTTCTAACAGCTATTACAGAATTTATGGTGAGAGAAAGCACCTCATAGTATTGTAGGCAAAGCACCTCAGTTCCTCTGTCTGCAGTATGCTTGAGGGTCCTGTTCAATATTTAAAAATAAGTGAGATTTATCACCAAAGGTCTCTCATTTTCAGGATGAATCCCCTCTAGCCATCCTCACGTTTCTAAGTGGCTTCAATTTACATTCAACCAGTTTCCCACTTAGAAATGTAGAGCTATTTTTTGTTCCAAATATAAACTCTAATTGTCTAATTAAATTGATTTTAACCTACAAAATTTTAAAGCTCCCAGTATGAAGAACCCGTACTTTCAGAGTTTCCACTTAAGTAAGCTTATTTCTGCTACACTTATACAACGCTCTTTTGAGAATTACAATAGCATAACTGAATGCTACCAGGGTTTTATTGCTGTCTGTAAGGTAAAATAGTGACTTGAAAGTCAGATCAGATTTCATTATAATACATAATTCTACAAAAATATCAGTCTGAAAGAATAGGCTTTGTTCTGCAGCCCATAAATTAGGTCATGATTCTTCAAGGGCAAAAAGTTACACTGCTCTACGTTTACAAACTTTTGAGTTATTGAAATATGTTGTTCAAAGACTGTTGAAGGGTAAAAAAGAAAGTTTTCTGGTTTTACTACAAAAACAGAGTGAAGAATCACTGCTTTTCTAATCAAACTAAATAGCACAGCAGGGACAGTATTTCAGACAAGAGGATTTATCTGTGGAAACAGGTCTCTGATTAGAGCAGTAGCGATAAATCAGCACACAGTGTCTGAGAGCGCAGCACCCCGCACCTGTCACTCAAACGAATGGAAGCCCCAGCGGGCTTGAAATGCGAGGAGCACTGCTCTGAGAGGGAACTCGGTGACCCACAGAGGTCCAGTTGTCTGTTAATACTTTATTTCCTTTTTCTTAAGATTTTTAAAAGTGCTCCTTCCCAGAGTTTTCAACAAACGACTTGAAGATTTTTTTTTAACAAACACATCACCATATTTGATTTTAAATATTTATAAATTATTGTTTTTAATATAAGTGATTGGCAGCACAAATCCTCCCGCTTTGAACAGCTTTTCCAACTGAACACAAATGATCTCCTAACAGGAAATATGAAATTATCACAGAGAAATGCTTGGCTGAGCTAAAAAAAGAAAGTCAGGCCATGTCTGTACATAAACAATGAACTTGCAACTGAAATTAGCTAGTGATTCAAGCATCATTCTCACGGGGAGACTTTTCAACTGGATGACAAGTTATTTTATTTAGTGTACACAAGGCCAAGGAAGATAAAAATGAAAAATAGTTATCTTTTCATCCATGTGAGATAATTTTTTGTAACAAGAAAATACTGCTGCATTTGTAGCTGTTTCTCATAAGAGACAAAATGACTTATTTGATTTTTCTATGATGAGAAAATGTTTGATATCAGAAATTAAGAATTACTATTTTCCCTGCCTTTGAACTTCTCCCTGATTTATAGTTATCCATTAAAGAGTCTTTGCTGCCTCCATAGAAAAGTCAAACTGCCAACTGAAGTGCCACTAAAGGCATTCCCCAGCCACACAGAGGGGCACACGACCCTCGTCAATCAACAGGTCCCCCCATCTGCCCAACACAGAATCCACCATCACCACCCTCAGTCTCTCCTCTGGTCCAAATGCCTAATGAGACCAGTGCAACTGAGTGAGGTTTTGGGGTGATGCAAAATCTTGCTAGAAACATAACTGCTGTGTTGATACCTTAGGGAGGAAATCCTCCAAACCTGCAGGAGTAAACTATGATGGGGAACAAGACGGGAAACGAAGGGAATGAGCAGCTCCCAGTCAGCCTTTGACACATCTGAAGCAGAAGGAAAACACAGGGCAGTGAGGATGAAAGCCACAAAGGTACTAAAGGAACAAGGTCGCACTGGAGGTAACTGTCTTAGTACAGGTGGCCCACCCCATTCTGAGCCTCACACACATCTTTGTTCTGTCTCTGTCCCCAGCCTCTCCATACAACCCTGTCACTCTATGTATGCTATTATATCAAAAAAATTGAAATAAAAAATATTGTAACAAATTTTTTCATTTCGTAGTAGAGGCTCCTGTTTTTCCTTACTCCAAAACCCACGTACTTTTTAACATAGTATGCCGACAGGGAACTGGTTGCAATGGATGCCCACGACTTTGTGTCCTGCATTCATTCTATCATCTGATTATTGCAACTTGATTTCCTTTTGGTGAGCCCTCCTCACACATGAATTTTTATTTTCATGATTCCCTGGGCCAGCACCGCAGCTCACTGGGCTAATCCTCCACCTGTGGCGCCGGCACTCCGGGTTCTAGTCCTGGTTGGGGCGCCGGATTCTGTTCCAGTTGCTCCTCTTCCAGTCCAGCTCTCTGCTGTGGCCCGGGAAGGCAGTGGAGGATGGCCCAAGTGCTTGGGCCCTGCACTCGCATGGGAGACCAGGAGGAAGCACCTGGCTCCTGGCTTCGGATTGGTGCAGCACGCCGGCTGTTGTGGCCACTTGGGGGGTGAACCATCGGAAAAAAGGACCTTTCTCTCTCTCTCTCTCTCTCTCACTGTCTAACTCTGCCTTTAAAAAAAATTCAAAATTATCCAGGTTTGAATGCTAAATTGGATAATAAACTATATTTAAATATCCAACTCAAAGGGCAGATATTTGGCAGCGTGGTTACGCTGTCACCAAGGCCACTTGCTGCCCATATCACACCACCTGAGTTCAAGTCCTAGTTCCACTTTCAATTCCAGCTTCCATTGATGTGCACCCTGGGAAGCTGCAGGGGGTGGATTAAGTACTTTGCCACTTAGATGGGAAACCAGGATGGATTTCCTGGCTCCTGGCTTCTGCCTGGCTCAGTCCTGGGTGCTGCAGGCAATTGGGGAATGAACTAGTAGATAGATCTCTCTCTCCCTCCCTTCCTTCCTCCCTCCCTCCCTCTCTCTCTCTTCCATCTCTCCCCTTCTCCTCTCTTTCTCCTTTCCTCCCTTCCTCTTTTTCTATCTCCCTGCTTTTCAAATAAAAATAAATAGATCAAACCCAAGACAATTGCCAAGTATGGATAGTAAAGCAAGAGCCTGAAGTCTTAGGGAGGACATGCAATATCTTTTAGATATTGTCTCTATTCTTCTAGCTGTCATAGGTTGTGTTGGTTCCAGGTCTTTTAGGGAAATTGAGGAAATGAATAATGACTTCATAGATAGGAACACAATTTCTGGGTGGGTATTGGGCACAGATAAAGGTATAAATCTCCCTAGTGTGAAGGAGGATCATATGATGATGTGTATAACAGAACAGACTTGGCAATTGTTCTTTGTTCCATGACTGAATGTTGCTTTTGGGATAATGTTCTTAGGAAGTGATTGATATATTTAGCATACAGAAGAGAGAGCAAATACTTGTGACTAAGCTGGAGGAGCGCAGTGTCATTTCTAATTCTTTGCCTCACCTTCCCTGTAATAGGTTTATCCATCCCCACTTGCTGCCATATACTTGCAATGCCTTCCCTCAGATATAATATCCTTTCTAGCATGCTGAAAGGCTCCACATGAAACTCACATTGAAGAAATACAGAAGCAACTGGTGTATGTCTGGTTTGAGGAGATTTTTAAGAGTCATTGGTGGGGCTGGTGCTGTGGTGCAGCGGGTTAACGCCTTGGCCTGAGGCACTGGCATCCCATATGGGCACCAGTTCGAGTCCCAGCTGCTCCTCTTTTGAGCCAACTCTTTGCTATGGCCTGGGAACGCAGTAGAAGACGGCCCAAGTCCTTGGGCCCCTGCAGTCATGTGGGAGACCCAGAAGAAGCTCCTGGCTTCGGATCGGCACAGCTCCGGTCGTTGCAGCCATCTGGGGAGTGAACCAGCAGATGGAAGACCTCTCTCTCTGTCTCTAGCTCTCTCTGTAACTCCATCTTTCAAATAAATAAAATAAATCTTAAAAAAAATGCAGTTGGTTGACACTTCTGCTATAGCGCTTGCTTTCATTGCTTTTCCTCTTTGTTACTAGAACAATGTGTCCCCACTAGAAGATGATTTTTAAGCCTGGACTCTGAAGTGAAGTTATGTGGAACTCACACAGCATCCTGACCTATGTCACTGGAGACCTCTAGAATTGGAAATTGCGCATCACTGCTGAATAACCTGGCAAAAGCTTCCTATACAAGGAGATTCTCTGATGGGCAAGGGGTTGGATTAATTGCCTTTTATTATTTTACCTGTACAAATCTATTATTCTAATATGCTTACATGAAAATCAAAATTTGGAGGAATTTTACAAAGAACAGGTTATGATTTTATCTTAACCCCTCATGGTTATTTATATTAAAAATTTTAAAAATCCTTGCAATAAAATGAAAAATGGTTGTTGGCTGATTTTTGGCAGTAGTATGTGTATAAATCCTAAAATAATAAACCAATGAAATAGATGAGTGTCATTTCTTAGATTTCAAAGAATTGCATTTTTATGGCCTGTCAGAATCTTGTGAAAGCCTACATAGAGGTATTATAAATTGTGGGTTTTTTCCATATAGATGAATGGACTTTATTTTTCTTTGTTCTTCATGGTTATGATTTCTGGGCATTAGATAGGTTTAGAATGAATGGGAACAATTTTTTTGGTTTCCAATTTTAAAAATAATGATAATAGTAATGATGTCACCAATAAATATGTGTTAATTAAATTTGTCTACCTAAAATACTGGTTTATTTTGTCAGATTTTACAGTGTTTCCTTTTGATTTTTCTTTATCGCCCTTTTCTATGTTCCTGAGGAACAGTGATTTTTCTACTTACTATTTGTTGAATTATTTAGTTAGTGGAGGATTAAGCTTGCGATTATAAAGTAAGTTTGAAGTACGTCATTGCAAAAATCAAAAGAAAAATAAAAAGGGGTGGAAGAAGCAGAGTGGGAGTGAGAGAAGGAGGGAGGATGTGGTGGGAGGGTATGTTCTTAAAACTGCATACATGAAATATATGAAATTTGCTCCTTTTATATAAATTTTAAAAATTTAAAAATCTTAATTTATTTTTCTAAGTTTTATGGACCAGTTCTCAAATTTTAGATAGTCAGGAAAACCACCAGAGTTCCAATTTTCTATCAGAATCAATGAAGTAAACAGCATAAGGTGCAGAATAGAAACAACAAATAAAAATCATAAATTTCCCTTTCACTGGAAAAATGCATATCTACCTAGTTTTAAAAGTCAAAAACTGTTTTATGTTTCTAAATGAACTATAAAAGTGCCTGTTCTTCATAAAATCATGGAACTGATCATTAATTAATAACATTTATGTAAATGGCTGTACATTTTATTCTTTTAATTGTGCCAGGCTGATGTAATACGGAGAAATAAATTTTAGGTATAGACAAGGACAAAAATTTAAAATGCCTTTCTTAATGACCTAAATATAAAGTTGGCTCATGGCTCAAACCAAGCAGGTGACCATCTGTATTGCTATTTTATTTAGTGCATCCTTTCGGGCTGCTGGAGACCCCCTTGCTTACTCTTGCCTTTAACCCCTCTGTGTCCTCTTTTAACCTTTTAACCTCTCTGGTCTGCTGTCTCGGGCACTGCCCCTTCCACCCTGACTTTTTCCAACCCATTTCCACTCAAGTTGAGGGGTAGTTCAGTGGCAAAAGACATTTTATTTATATTCTTATATTATTTGTTTTAAATGTGTAATTATTTTATTTATTGAAAGGAAGAAAGAAGAAGAGAAGGTGAGGGAAAGAAGGAGAGAGGGAAAGGGGGGGGGGGAGGAGAGACTCAGATGGAGGAGGGGGAGAGGAAATTTTTCTATTTGCTGGTTCACTACCAAATGCCCACAGCAGTATGAGCTGGGTCAAGCAAAGCCAGGAGTTGGAAACTCAATTCAGGTCTCCTATGAGGTTAGCAGGGACTCAGCAACTATGTCATCACCACTTCTTCTTGGGTTTTACATCAACAGAATGCTGGAATCACTGAGATTGGAATTAAGACCTGCACCTACATATTCCAATGTAGTATGTGGGTATCTCAAGCAGCACCTTAACTGCTAGGTCAAATGTCCACCACCTGCATTAACTTACAGAGGGATTCCAAAATTGAAACAGACCATGGCTCACAAAGTCTGAATTTTATTTCTAATTCACAGCCATAGCTATAATTATTTCAGTATTCCTGCTAGACTGGGAAAATGTTCTTTGAATATAACTTACCTGTTTATTTTTTACAGAGTTAAATCCCAATACTGGCCGGCGCAGTGGCTTAACAGGCTAATCCTCCGCCTTGCGGCACTAGCACACCGGGTTCTAGTCCCGGTCGGGGCGCCGGATGCTATCCTGGTTGCCCCTCTTCCAGGCCAGCTCTCTGCTATGGCCTGGGAAGGCAGTGGAGGATGGCCCAAGTGCTTGGGCCCTGCACCCGCATGGGAGACCAGGAGAAGCACCTGGCTCCTGGCTTTGGATCAGCGAGATGCGCCGGCCACGGCGGCCATTGGAGGGTGAACCAACGGCAAAAAAGGAAGACCTTTCTCTTTGTCTCTCTCTCTCTCCCTATCCACTCTGCCTGTCAGAAAAAAAAAAAAAAATTCCAATACTGCCTAAGATCCAGATCAAAAATTACATTCTTCTTAAAATCTATCCTCATGCCCCAAGAAAAATGAGAATTTGGAGCCAGTGCTATGGTCCTGCGGGTTAAAGCCCTGGCCTGCAGCACTGGCATCCCATACCACATTGGTTTGAGTCCCGGGTCCTCCACTTCTAATCCAACTCTCTGCTAATGTGCCTGGGAAAGCAGCAGAGGATAGAGCAAGTCCTTGGGCCCCTGTACCCACATGGGAGACCCAGAAGAAGCTCCTGGCTGCTGGTTTCAGATTGGCACAGCTATTTAGGGAGTGAACCAGTAGATGGAAGACCTCTCTCTCTGTGTTCTCTATATCTCTCTGTAACTCTTTCAAATAAATAAAATAAATCTTTTTAAAAATGAGAACTTATCTCATAGAAGATCCTCGTTTATAGATTTTATATAACCTATAGCAGTACATATTCTCTGAATAAAATGTTACTGTAAATAATCATTTAATCCTTTATAGCATCATAGAATACATTAGCTCCTCAGTATGTATTTTCTTTGAAAAAGTGAAATACCAAATGCATTTTCATAAGCTTCATTTTGCCAACAACCACGGTAACTTGTAACTTCTTTCTCCAGTTGAGCTTTCGGATGAGAGTGCAGCCAGCTGATCTGGGCCCTGCAAAATCTTAATCTGAGAACTCAGAAAAACACATGGGCCTGTTTTCCAGTGGAGACCATGAAGATAATGAGTTATCTCACACTATGTTGGTGGTAATTTGATATACAGCAACAGAGAAATAGTGCATCTTATTTCACACAGCAGTCCAATTTGCACAAGTTGATTATTCCCTCATCTATAACACATCTGGTTTTCACTTGCCATCTGCATCACAAAACTCTTCATTTCCTTCCTACTCCTTTGTCTGCTTCTTCTCAATCTACTTGGCAGATCATTCCTCTTATATTATGACTTTTTAATATCAGTGTATCCTATGTTCAGTATCTGGTCCTCCTCTCTATATTAACTCATTTCCTTAATAATAACATCACTTTCATATTTTTAAAAAAGAATATATATGTATATATATAAATATAATTCCCCAAGTTTATCTATGACCCAGAAATTTATTTTATTATGAAGTGCAGTCTTATATCTAACAGCCTCCTCAATAGCTCTCAGTAGATATCTCAAGCTCAGAACTGTGCTCAGGTTCATCTTGCCACAAACTGCTCCAGGTGCAGCTTTTCTACCTTATTATAGCTCCTTCTTTCTAAGTGCCTGGGTAGAAAATTTAAAGCCATTGTTGGCATCTATAGATGTAGTACATTTGCCTACATTACAATCAAAACATATTTTTGACCCCGTATATCTCACTACCTCCACTGTGACCACCTTCCCATGGATGACTCCATCAGCTTCATATTGCAACCCATTTTTGCCTTTGGCCTTTCCATAGCATATTTTCAAAAGAGCATCAGACTGATCCTTTGAAAATGGAAGTTGGATAATGCCACTCCTATGCTCAAAACCCTTTGATGTCTCCCATTTTTATCCAAAAGTCAAGGTCCTTACAAAGGAACAATATTTCCATCATCTGTTCCCAATATAAATACAAGACCCTGTAATATCCTGTTCATCTACTTGCTAGCTTTGTCTGGACACAATGGGCTCCTCACTAGTCTTCATACATGTCACCTTCAGTACTGTCTTAGGGCCCTTAATACTGATCACAACCTTAAATTGGAAGGTTCACATAGCAAAAAGTCACCCGGCAAACTTCCCTATCTCCTTAATGTTTTGCCCAGATAACTTTCTCAATACCTAAACCACCATTTGATTACATTACAAAGGCCTTTTGAACCACAATATTTTATAATATAAAAGTTCTCCCTCTGGCACTGCCCAAGCTCTCTTTAGCTGCTCTTTTTTGTTAACCCTTCCAATGATAACCCATATACCTAATTAATACTTATTTGTCATACTTAATGATTGTCATCTCCCACTCAAGTATAAGCTCCATGAGACAGAAGTTTGTATTACATTTGTTTATTAACATAGTCTATAAAATATTGAGTCACAGTAGGTACTAAATAATTAAAAGTGGAATAATCATTAATGTAGTAAATCTTTGAAGCTGAGTAGGTTTCACTGAAGTAGAAAGGAAACAAAGGAATTCTAGGAAAAATAATTTATACAGAGGAAAGCACATAGAGATAAGAAACAATGTTCTATGAAGCCAATCAGAAGCTGTCTGTGTGACTACAATGTCAAGATATGACACTTGAAATTAGACTGAGTGTCCAGACCTTAAATCTATTCTTTGAAGGACCCTCTGGAGTTGGGACTCCATCCTGAAAAGAAAATGAATAGAAACGGTGATTGGATACTTTGTTGGAAGATACAATGATTTTGCTGGGACTTCTTCAAAATTTATGGATCCAATCGATGTGTAAATATAACAAAGTATTTTTTTTTTAATTTCCTCAAAGTTAATTTTGATTTATTCTTCCACCTGCATGACCTTGCTCAAATCAAGTTAGAGTTTCAGGAAGTAGAGGGCTCAATTTTGAATGGCTGACACATTTGATTATTGATAACTAAGTTACAACCAAGCAATATGTGTTGAATAAAGTGCTCCATGAGGTGATATTAGGATACCCAGTAGGAAATGTCTATAAGTAAGTGTTTATATCTGGAGTTCCAAACTAGAGTAACTGCATCATTATTTTTATTCCATGGTTATAACACAATTTAAAGGAAGAGTTGGGCAGGAAAATAAAAGAATAGAGCAATCCAAAAATTTAAAAAATGGACAGAAGCTTCCAAGATCACTGACCAGGGAAAAAACATGTTAATGTTGACCACAGGAACATAGCAGAACAAGGGAGGCACTGAATTCAGTGGGAAGCGTAGAGAACAAAAGAGACTCCATGGAGCAGCAAAGACTGTATAAACACACAGTAGCTGAAGAGTGCTAGCAGTGACTCCCCCAGCCGTGGATGGTAGGGACGCCATCTTCCCAGAGAAAGATGAGAGGAGCCTGCAGCAGCCCATGGGCCACTGGCAAATTTTGTCTGAGAAAGAACACTAAGGTCGCCACTGACTTTGAGCCCAGCCTGGAGAGTTGGCAGGCAGCAGAATGTCCACTTAGCTCCACGAAGAAATGATATGGTGCATTTTCCCCCTCCCTCACCAAAGCACCAGACACGGCTTGCCAAGGTGGAACACCAACTGACTTCTGTCAGTCAGGTGGCTGGCTCTGGGGATGGGGTAACTCTGATAGGGAAGCTCACAAGGCTAAGAGTGGATCACCTGCACCCTGTGACTGTGGGGACCCAGTGACTAAGTAAGTTATGCATAAGCTGGGAAACTGAGAAGCGTAGGTAGTGTGGCTGGGTCTTTGGACAATCACCTGGTCCATATTCAAAAGTTCAGACCTCCCTGTGTGCTGGGGGTGGACACTGCAGGGGCTACATACTCACACCACAGAGCACATAGATCCTTCTTGTGATCTGTGAGTCTGAGTAGGTGGTATTCACAGGCATGGGGAGCCTACCTAGGCAACTGGCTCCCCTTGGCATAGAGAAGGATTGAGGCTGTGAACATGCCAGCCAGTGCAGACATCCCCCCTTCCCCTAAATGAAAAGAAGAGACCTACCCTGCCCAACTTGGGTGTCATTCTGGACCCTTGATTCCACCAAAAACACCAGCCAGAGATGCCTGGCTCATCCAGCACACACCTCTGGATACCCACTTAAGGGGCAGGCATTCCACCTAGCCATAGAGCCACCAGTCGAAGCACAACGCCTGCAGTATTGACACAAAATAGTGTTTCCACAGGTGCATTAAAATAAATGTAGAAATACAAGAAACATGAACAAGGAAGACATCATGACTCCCCAAAAGGGGTATAATATTCCAATATAAGACTAAGATATGGAGCCTAAAAATGCCTGAAATTGAATTAAAAAAATAAGCACAAGATTACTCAAAAACACAGAGCAGTTACCCAAATTAAGGAAACTGGTACATGACACGGATGAGAAATCCTGCAGGGAGATAGAGATTTTTTTTTTTGACAGGCAGAGTGGACAGTGAGAGAGAGAGACAGAGAGAAAGGTCTTCCTTTGCCGTTGGTTCACCCTCCAATGGCCACCGCGGCCGGCGCACCGCGCTGGTCCGAAGGCAGGAGCCAGGTGCTTATCCTGGTCTCCCATGCGGGTGCAGGGCCCAAGCACTTGGGCCATCCTCCACTGCACACCTGGGCCACAGCAGAGAGCTGGACTGGAAGAGGGGCAACCGGGATAGCATCCGGCGCCCCGACCAGGACTAGAATCCGGTGTGCCAGTGCCGCAAGGTGGAGGATTAGCCTATTGAGCCACGGTGCCGGTGCCGGCTGGGAGATAGAGATATTAAAGAAAATTTGAATTGAAATATTAGCAATGAAGAATTCAATATGTCAAATAAAAATACAGTGGAAAACCTTAACAACAGACTTGTGAGCAGAAGAAAGATATGTGAGCTATGACAAATTTTTTGGAAATAAAACAAAGAACAAAAAATAGAAAAATAAAAACAGTGTTCAGGATCTATGGGATATCATCAAATGACCAAATCTATCTATCTATCTATCTATCTATCTATCTATCTCTTAGGAGTTTTAGGAGTGCCTGAAGGAAGGGAGAACAGAATGCCTTAGAAATTTATTCAATGAAATAATAGCAGAAATTCCCCTGATTTGGAGAAAGATATGGACATCCAAGTATAGGAAGCACATAGATCCCCAAGTAGATATGATCAGAAAAGAGCTTCACCATGACACATTATAGTCAAACTTTCTTTTTTTTTTTTTTAAGATTTATTTATTTACTTGAAATTCAGAGAGAAGGAGAGGGGGAGAGAGAGAGGTCTTCCATCCGCTGGTTCACTACCCAATTGGCCACAACCGCTAGAGCTGCACCAATACAAAGCCAGGAACCAGGAGCTTCCTCCTGGTCTCCCACGTGGGTTCAGGGGCCTAAGGACTTGGGCCATCTTCCACTGCTTTCCCAGACCATAGCAGAGAGCTGGATTGGAAGTGGAGCAGCTGGAACTCAAAACAGCGCCCATCTGGGAAACTGGAACTGCAGGCGGTGGCTTCACCCGCTACGCCACGGTGCCAGCCCCAAACTTTCAAAAGTAAAACATAAAGAAAAGCTCCTAAAATATGGAAGAGAGGAATGTCAAATTACCTTTAAAGGTTCTCCAATTAGATGGAAAACCTATTTCTCATCAGAAACCCTACAGGCTAGGAGAGAATGGGGCGATAAAGTCCAAGTATCAAAAGGAAAAAAATTGTCAACCCTGAATACCATATCCAGTCAAGCTCTCAAATATATTTGAAGGTGAAATAAAGACCACAAACAAACAAAAATGAAAGAATTTATCACCACCCAGGCAGTCTCACAAATGATACTTAAGGACGTACTACACAAAAACAGAAAGAAAATAAGCATGGTGAAATATTATAAAGGCAGGAAGTCTCCTAATTAAAGTAGAAAGGAGATCCAAAATAATAGGAATATTTATGGAAAATTGAAGGACCAAGTCATTACATATCAATAAAAAACTGGAATGTGAATGGACTAAATACCTTAATTAAAAGATACAGATTGGCAGAATGGGTTAAAAACTGCCTACAAGAAACACATTTCACCAATACAGCTATATAGACTGAAAATGAAAGGATGGAAAAAGACATTCCATGCAAATGGAAATCAAAAGTGAGCATGAGTAACCATGCTAATACCAGGTAAAATAAACTTTAAGATGAAACTGTTAAAAGAGATAAAGATCATTATGTCATGAGTAAGGAATTCAACAGGAAGTGTGACTATTATAAATGTATGTGGGCCCAATACTTTACCACCCAGGTATTTAAAACAAATGTTAATGGATCTAAAGGAAGACACACACTCCAATTCCATAATAATGGGGCACTTCAACACCCCACTTTCAGCAATGCACAGATCAAATAGACAAAAAAAATCAACAAGAAACAACAGAGTTAATCTATACCATCAACCAAATAGATCTAATAGATATCTGCAGAATATTTCATCCCACAGCTACCAGACACAGATTCTTTTCATCACTGCCTGAAACTTTCTCTAGACCACATGTTAGGGCCAAAAAACAGGTCTCACCAAATGCAAAACATTTAATTCATTCCATGTATCTTTTCTAACCATGATGGAATAAAACTGGGAATTAACAACATAAGAAAGGTTAGAAAACACACAAACATTTGGAGACTGAACAACATGTTTCTGAATGAACAGTGGATGATAGAAGAAATCAAAAGGGAAACCAAAAATTCATAGAAAAGAATGAAGATGACAACAGATCAAAACTCATTACAGCAAAAGCAGTTTTAAGAGTAAGAGTTTATAGAATTAGTGCCTACATCAAGAAACTAAAAAGGTACTAAATAAATGATATAACAATGTGGTGTACCGGGTAAAGCTGTGCCTGCAGTGCTGGCATCCCATGGGTGCTGGTTCAAATCCCAGCTGCTTCACTTCTGACCCAGCTCCCTGTTAACGTCCCTGGGAAAGCTGCAGAGCATGGCCCCAGAGACTGGGCCACCACACCCAGTGGGAGACCCAGAAGAAGTCCCCAGCTTCAGAAGGTCTCAGCTCTGGCCACTGCTGCCCTATGGGTACCGAACCAGCGGACATAAGATCTCTTTCTCTTTCTCTGCCTTTCCCCCTCTCTCTGTAACTCTGCCTTTCAAATAAATAAATAAAATCTTAAAAAATGAAATAAGCAAAAGAAATGAATAGGTATTTTTCAAAGAATGAAATACTAATGGCCAACAGACACATGAAAAAACAGTCAGGATCACTAGCACAGGGGAATGCAAATAAAACCCACAGTGAGTTTTCACTTCACCCCAGTTAGTATGGATATCATCTAAAAATAGAAAAACAACAAATGCTGGCGAAGATACAGAGAAAAAGGTACCCTAATACACTCTCGATGGGACTGTATACTGGTATAACCATTACGAAAGGCAGAATGGAAAGTCCTCAGAAATCGAAAAATATATCATATGACCCAGCCATCCCACTCCTGGGAATATACCAAAAGGAAACGAAATCAGCTTATGAAGGAGTTACCTGTACTATCATGTTTCTAGCAGCTCAATTCACCCTAGCTAAGATAGGGAATCAACCCAGATGTCCATCAACTGATGACTGGAAAAAGAAATTATGGCACAAAGACACAGTGGAGTATCACTCTACCATAAAAAAGAACGAAATCTTGTTCTTTGCAACAAAATGGATACAACTAAAGACTTTTATGCTTGGTGAAATAAGTCAGACCCAAACAAACATCAAATTTTATGTGATTGCAGTAGCTAATATATAAAGTATAATACAAACTCCTGAATGTGTAAGAGTGAAATTCAGATCTTATGATTTGATTATTGTTTGTTACATTTGTGTACATTCTTGTGGAACAGTTTTCTTGCTTACTTTTCACTTGTTGAACATTATATTTAGAGGAACACTAAGCTTGTGATTATAAAGTAAATTAAAAGTACATTATTGCAAAAATTAAAAGAAAATAAAGAAGGAGAAAAGAGGGAGGGTAGTATCATTATGCTCTTTGAATTATATCCATGAATACATGTCTCTTTTTATATTAATAAACAAGTCAGTAGAAGGAATGGATGGAGGACACCGAGGAGTAAGATGAGACCAGGCAAGAACAGTGTTGGGGGCTAGCACTCACCAAGGATACTTCACAAACACTGGTGGTCATATGAGGACATTATTATGGCAGCCAAATGAGTTAAATATTGAATATTTGATTGAATCTGACACTCAGGTGTCATTGGCAATTAATGTACTGCAAGTTGTCCAAGAATAAGAAATCAAAAGTTCGAAAGGATTACTGGAAAGCATTATAGTTAAAACAAACAAACAAACAAAAAAAACTATAAGGAGTGAAGGACTCAGTATTGAACAAGAGAAAAAGCTGAAATACGGTGTAACTGCAAAAAACACAGCTTCAGCTTACATTTGAGGGAATCCTGGATGCTGGGTGGCGTTGTGGTTGAAGCCAGCACACAATAGTCTGACAAAGCAGAGGGGACATTGTCTTTCACGGGAACAATGAAGTGGTAGGAATGCTGATGGAGATGAATATTTCGTAGGGGATAGAGGCATAAGCAGAAAAGGCAGACGGTTTCTCCACTGTATTTTCCCTATGAGATAGGAGAGATGCTATCTATTTTAAATAGCATCAGTGGGGAAGGAACAAACTATAACATGTGAAATTATGAAACTAGAGAAGAGTTTTTACAGAACAGGGAAGGAAGCCAAAAAGCACAAATAAAAGGCTCACTGGGTGTTGATGATGGCCAGAATGAGGCTACACTCCAAGACCTGTAAGGGCATCCGTCTTAGCTAAGAGCTGATTGGACTATTGCATTGAATGATCCATGATTGGGGCTTGGCAGAGAACCTGAATAACAAGAAAGGATAGGGAAATTGACATCAGCTGCAAAAGAGAAAGAACTCAATGTGCTGACTCTCAGGATGGATTGGGGAGCCAGAGTGATGAAATGCGGAAAGAACAAAACAGGGGCAGAAGGAGCAAAACAGAGGGATTGTGAGGAAAAAGGTAAGAAGCAATGAAGAAGCACATGAAAGAAAGGTGGGGGGGGGGAGACAAAGACACGGGATTTTAAGCTCTGAGGATTTACAGCATGGGTAATGGAAATGTGCTATTCTGAGCAGTATGTTGAAGCAGTTTTAGTCGGGCCAATGTGACAACTGCATGTGTTAAGGTTTCGGTTGTAAAGAAGTGGTGGTAGCCTAGGATTCACCTGTGCTATCCATCTGCCAACTGCATGCAAGAAACAAAAGAAAACATTATATGATTGACACCTGACTAGTGCCATCAATTAGCGGGCTCTCCAAACAAAGCAGAAGCCTAGCAGGCTGCCTGTTTTAGTCTGCGCTATTTGTGTTTTTTTCAAGATGAACTATTTCCCATGAGCCACAAGGTGACTTGGGCACCCACTTGAAAGTGGATGGAATCGAAGACGTTGGGGGAGAGGGAGCGTGTGCGTGTGTGTGTGTGTGTGTGTTTTACGTCACCCAGGTTTGAAGTAGCACTGACCAGCTCTTTGTCCGGTGGCTGGCACAACAAATGCTCATAGGTTGTAAGTGGAACAACTTAAAGCTCTGAAAAGGATATAAGATGGTGTGTTTTTTATTAATATTATTTTAATTGACAAACACTAATTATATGTATTTATGAGGTGCATCGTGATGCTTTGACATGTATAGTCAATGTGAAATGTTTTAACCAGGTCATTTAACATACCCATTCCCTTACTTATCTTTTTTTTTGTGGTGAAACATTTGAAATTTACTCTCAGAATTTTGAAATATGTAATACACTACTATTAACTGTGGTCACCTTGCTATGCAATTGATTTCAAAACTTATTCCTCCTAACTGAAATAGTGGACCCTTTGACCACCATCTCCCTATTAACATGGTGTTTATATAGATGCAGATCTAAGTCTAGGATAATGTACTTTTATTATAAAATGTGCTTTCTCAGGGCTAGACTTGTGTCCTGAGAAAAGAAAATTTGTCCTGACCCCCTTCATCATCATGGGGAACTTTCTAAAGGGCCGACCACCAGCACATCTGTCTTCTTGCTGGCTTTTAGATCAGTAGACCAGAATGTAATAAATCCTTCAAGAGTAAAGTGTTCTGGGTTAATCTATGGCAATGCAGTGTGTCATCATAGAATATAAGTTTACTAACATATTAGAGGCCTCTTCTGAGGTTAAGAAAAACTGGATTCCTTCAAGTCATCATCAGAGGAAAATTTATTTCTGGTGCCATGGAACTTATGTGACAGCACTTTTCTAAGCCAAAATCAAGAACAGTCAAGTGGAGTTTATCATGCTTTCCTGCTTCCCAGTTTGGAAAGGCTCACGTGACGATGGGCCAGTTAATTTAACTTTTCTATCTTTTATTATATACTGGAAAAATAGTTTTTAAAGTAAGTTCTCCAAAATCAGAGCATTTCATTTCAAAGACTAGAATTTAATAAACAAGTGTGCGGTAATGATAAACTTTGATATTGTTGGTAAGCCCCATGTTAAGCTCTAAAAGTGTTAGCGAGAAATTTATTTTCTTTCCAGAGTTGGATTGGATACAGTCCATGTATACTAGACATTTTGATGTTGATTATGAAAAACTGAAAGTTGACAATAAATTAAGTATACAGTAATAAGGCTATTTTATTTGGGTAGCACCATGCTGTAAGAATTTTCCTATAGTAAGGAAAGGGTCAATAAAAATTTTCACTATAGTTCATTGCATTTAAATTAAATATAAAAATTACATTTAATATATCTTTTCAGGTTTTCATGGAGGTTTTTAAAGTGACTTCAGGAAAAAGAAAATATGTATGATGTTTCCCAAAGACGCATGTGTAAAATAATACTCTATGATATTCAGAAATAGCAACATGAAGGGTTTAATTAAACTACTAATAGTTTAACACTTACAGAAAAGGTATACTCATTTCTAACTATCTAATAACCATGTTTGAAACTAAAAAATTGAAGAAAAATGAAACAAAAAAACACATATTTCTCCAAAGTTCACATCATTTTCCAATGGTACTGGGCATAGTTGAGAAGCTTCCCTTGTGATTCTTGATCTGCAGATTGCGTGGTGGTGGTATTTCATGTGATTTCCTCTCCCTTTCATTTTTTTTTTAATTTTTGAGAGATATGTCTATATAAAAGGTAACTGTGGTGAGGGTGTGGTGGTGCAGTGGGAAAGCTGCTTCTTGGGACACCTGTGTACCATACCAAGTTCCTGGCCTGAATCCTGGATCTTCCACTTCTAATGCGTCTTCCTGATGATACGCACCCTGGAAGGATGCAGGTGAGGGCCATGTGCTTGAGGGCCTGCCACTTCCATGGTGACACAAATGGCTTTGGCCTGACCAACTCTGGCTATTGTGGGCCTTTGGAGAGTGAACCAGCGGATGGAAGGTCTTTCTTTCTCTCCCCCATCCCCTTCTTTTTCTCTTTAACTTTGATTTTCCAATAAATAAATATTTAAGAAAAATAAATGTATAATGTTTAACATAATAAAGCTTGCACCCACATTCCTACCAAGGAAATAAAGAAATAAAATAATCCAAAGCCTCAGGTGCTCCTTTGGAAAGGCTGCATCCATTCTCTCCTCCTCTTCACTGATTCTGTTATTCTCATTTCTTGACACACAATAGCCTTTGCAAAGCTGAAGGTAAATTGTATTATGTCACAGAAAGTATATAACTTATATAGTATATAAAATATATATTTATGTATAACTGTAAGCATATATACATGATGTTTACATAAACAAATTTATAATTATGAATAAATATTAAAATCACTTATAAATTAAAAAATAAACTCAGAACAGTTAAGCAAATTAACTGAAGTTTATGTACCTCATATAAAAAGAAAGCTTGAATCTAATTCTTTTTATTTATTTATTTATTTATTATTTTTATTTTTTGACAGGCAGAGTGGACAGTGTGAGAGAGAGACAGAGAGAAAGGTCTTCCTTTGCCGTTGGTTCACCCTCCAATGGCTGCTGCGGCTGGCACGCTGCGGCCGGCGCACCACACTGATCTGAAGGCAGGAGCCAGGTGCTTCTCCTGGTCTCCCATGGGGTGCAGGGCCCAAGCACTTGGGCCATCCTCCACTGCACTCCCTGGCCACAGCAGAGAGCTGGCCTGGAAGAGGGGCAACCGGGACAGAATCCGGTGCCTCGACCGGGACTAGAACCCGGTGTGCTGGCGCCGCAAGGCGGAGGATTAGCTTAGTGAGCCGCGGCACCGGCCGAATCTAATTCTTTTGACAGTAAATCTATGTTTCTTTCAAAAAATTCTATGGTTTATGGCTAAAGGTTGTCTCTGATAAATATTTTAAAATATTACTATAAATTTATATAAATGTCTATATTATTAAACACAAAACAGCCTCAGACTATGCATAATTTTTTGATGAATCCAGATTTAGGAATCTCTCTCCATAAATCTGAAGATTCCAAAATCCTAAAGTCCTTGAATTGCAAGCTAGGAACATGACTCTAGTCTGGGGTTCAATTGGTTTTGAGTGGCTCTGTCATTATAATGTATTAGCTAATTTGCTCTATTTATAAAAGGAATAAATCCTGTGAGAAGACAGTCTCTTTACAGTAAGATCCAAACTAGGATGTCAGATTATCCGTCTTATTGCAGATACATCTTTCTAAAAAGCCATATGTATGCATAAATCAGACAATACTATACCTAATCAAGAGAACATATTATGGTCAGACTCCCACTTAATGCTCTCAGATGATCTGTCATTCTGTTCTTGGGAAAAAAAAAAAACACTAGATTACTTGCTACCAGGCACTTTCGGTAGTGTACTATTCTTTTATAACCATCACAAAACAATGAGGAATATTAAGATATTTGAACAATTAATCTCACAGCACTCTGATGCTAACCAGAACTAGAGAAAGGGGGTAGAGTTTCCATAAAGAAAAACCATTCTATAAATGAACAAGTATATAATGCACTTATTTCCTGTGTATTTGTGTGGAGTCTAGAATTATGCAAATATCCCAATGTTTACCAATCCTAATACTACCAGAAAAGCTTTTCCCTTACAACCTGATCTAAATTTTGTAGGAAATTACCTTGGTCCTCATTGTGTCGATCCCATAATTACAGGCAATTTGGAAAGACCATGGGGCTGACCAGAACGCTGGTCTGCCGATTACTTCCTTGACCCATGAGTTGAAGGAAGTTGTACTGCAAATAGTTTTCAGTAAGCCAGCAGGGTCTCCCTTAAGAGGCTCGGTCTTTTTTCTCTGAATAAGAGTTTTCTTTAACATTGAGAAATCTTGAGAATACATCCACAGGCAAACCTAAATCAATGAAGTTAGGGTGTCAGTTGATAAATGCCAAGAGTCCTTCCATCCTTCTTCTCTTCCTTCCCTTTTCTACCCCAGTGGGATGATTTTTTTTCCTGAGAAAAACACTCCTGCTGGAGCAACTTTTTATTCTAGAAAAATTTCATTTATTAAATATAAATTTTGAAAGTACAAATTTTGGATTATAGTAGTTTTTCCCCCCATAACCACCCTCCCTCTCACAAATCATCCCATCTCCTATTCCCTCTCCCATCCAATTATTCATTAAAAGAATTATCTTTATATACAGAAGATCAACTTAGTATTTACTAAGTAAAGATTTCAATAGTTTGCACCCACACAGACACACAAAGTATAAAATACTGTTTGAAGACTAGTTTTACTATTAATTCTCATAGTACAACACATTAAGGACAGAGATCCTACATGGGAAGTAAGTACACCGTGACTCTTACTAAAGTGATCAGTTTAAATTCATAATTGATCATAAAGATAGGATTAAGTGTCAAAGGGATCACATAAATAAGACCAGTGTCTTCTAATAATAATTGACAGAATTGAAAAGGAGAGAATGACCCAACATGGGAAGCAGGATACACAGCAGACTCATAGAATAGCAAATGCCCTAAACAGCACCCTGGCCTCAGAATCAGCCCTTAAGGCATTCGGATCTGGCTAAAAAGCCCAAGAGAGTTTCTCAGGGATGATTCCAATGCATGCTCCACAAGACTCAGCAAGACTGAGCCCCAGGTGGCTCAGTAACACATTCTTGATCAACTCACTTCTCTTGCAGGTCTGTAATGACACTCTATAGTGTCCCAGGAGCATCTTCTGCTCCACAAAGCCATGTATTACAGTCTACTTTGCAGAAACTGAGACCAAAATTGTTATTCTGGTTGTAGCTGCCACCATCATGCTGTTCCTCAGCATGCTGATTAAGTACCTCCCATGTGCCAAACATGATTCTGAATACATGAGCTGTGTTAACACATTTAGTCTTCTCTGAGCATTTTTGGAATAGCTATTGTCATCATTCTTAGTTTAAAGAAACAATCCAAGGCACAAAGTTAAATATGGATATTGAGCCTGATTTCTAACAGGAGAAGTTCATTGAACCAGTGAAGCATAGCAACATAACCACTGCTCTGTGGGTATATATGCATACTTTTTAAAGGAGGGTTAAAACTATGGCTTTTCTTCAATTTTCACACAAGACCCATTTTGGTCTTCTCTTAAAAGAACCCAAATCTTTCTGCTGGATATTTGCAACACTTCAAGTTCATGTGTACACAAGCCCTAGAAGACCTGGGATGACAGGTGTTTCCTGACATGAAAAGTCAGATTTTATATGTTGCTCTGATAAGCAGATTGCTCGAGAGGAAGCTCAATTTGAATGCACTTATAAGGTACTAGGTTTCAAGAGTTTATAATAAAACACCAGCTGGGTCTTAATAGGTCACATATGCTTCTAATTTGGTAAATTTATTAAAATAGCTCATATTGGAAAGTAATGCTCTTGGAAGAAATGGATTATAGTCTATTCTCAGCCAATCTTTTAACTTCTTGAACAAAATCAGGAATTAATGCACATTGAGTAAATAGTGTATAGTTTTCCAATCACTCAGTATGGATGTATTTTACTATAAAATTTTCACTAGCACATACCACACTACATACAAAATTTATGTATATGTGTATATGGGTATACTAACTATAACCATAAGAACACATTGTAACACAGAAATCCAATATACCATCTTTTTTTCTTTGGTATCTCCTTTCAAAAATTGTTTTTTATCACACTTGTGAAACCACTGAAAACAAACACAATCATTTTAAAACATTTATATGAGAACCAGATTTATTGAAAGGGTACATATTTCTATGTTACCCAGAGTATATAAAATTATGTTTTTAAATTCAGACAAAATTAAGAAGTAAAAAAAAATTGTCATGGTTTGAGTTATTAAGAAATTGAAATTCATATGTATATATGGTGGTTTATTCAATGCCAAAGTAGATGTTTACCATCAGGGAGATTCTTCAAAGTGATAGATAAATGTTGGCTTAGTTTGCTACTCTGAAAATTGCAACTCTCCCAGATGGAAAAAAAAATGTGCTATAATATATATATTTCTGTATCTCCAAGCTTATATTTTTTTTCTTCAACCACCAAATATTTCAAGAACTTCTATGTTTCACAAAGATAGAAAGTGACTTAGGGGTGCTAAAGAAATAGCTATTTATCCCACGTAGTTTGATTCTTCCATATATGGAATATTTTTAGTAGATAACACCTAAGTTGTTCTCTCTCAGATGATCAACACAAATAATATGAGAGTAGACATATTTGTTTAAAATATGGAACTCCACATTTCAGTAAAATAAGTTTTTTGAAAGATTTATTTATTTGAAATGCAGAATCATAGAGAGATGGAGAGATACAGATATTGATCTTCCATTCATGGGTCCACTACCCAAATGGTTGAAACAAGGATCCAGAAACTCTGACCTGGTCTCCCACAAGGATGGCAAGGGCTCAAGCACTTGACCCATTTTCTGTCATCCCAAATGTGTTAGCATGGAGCAGGACTGGAAGTTGAGAAGTCAGGACTTGAACTGGCATTCATATGGGATGCTGTCATTGCCAGCAGCAGCTTAACCTGCTAAACAATGCCAGCCTCTACACAAAATAATAAAGTTAAAATTTTTCCCATTTCTAATTTGTATTTGGGAAAAAGTCTTTTCAATAAGTCGTGCTGTCAAAATCAGATATCTACACGCAGAAGGATGGAAGCAGACCACTAGCTCTCATCGTGTTCAAAAATCAACTTTAAAACTACTAGAAGAAAACATAGGGAAAACTCTCTAGGATGTTGGGATGGGGAAGGACTTTCTGGTTCAGATCCCAAAAGTACAAGAAACAAAAACAAAAATAGACAAATGGGATTTTATCAAACTAGAGAGCTTCCACACAGCAAAGGAAACAACATACTGGAGAGACAACCTATGGAGTAGACAGAAATATTTGCAAGTTACATCAGAAGACATAAATAGCTGAAACAACCCAAAAGCAAAATAAATGAATTATAATCCAATTAAAATGTGCAGCTGAAATCTAAACAGGCATCCACAAAGGAAAATGTACAAATGGTCAACATGCTATGAAAAAATACTCAACATCACTAATCATCAGAGAAATGTAAATCAAAACTACATTACGATATCAACTCACTCTAGTTAGACTGCTATTTTCAAAGAGACAAAGGTAATAATTGTTGGTGAGGACATGGAGAAAAGGAAAATCATATAAATTATTGGTGGAGATGAAAATTGGTACATACACTGTGGAAAAACAGAATGGAGGTTTCTCAAGAACTAAAAATGAAACTAGAATATGATCCAGAAGTCCCCACTACTTGGTATATATCCAAGGAAAATAAAACCTGTCAAACAGACATCTGTACTCCGTGTTTATGGCAACACTAATCAGAATAGCCAAGAAATGTGATGACCTAAGTGTCCGTCCATTGCAACCACATGGATGGGACTGGAGGTCTTTATGTAACACGAAATAAGCCAAGCACAGGAATAAAAATATCGCATGACCTCACTAACAAAACGTGATCTCATGCTAATCAAAAGTATAATGGTGGTTACCAGGGTCTGAGGAGGGAACGGGGGAGAGAGATGGGGAAACTTTGATTATGAGTCCTGGGTTAGAGTTAGGTAGGAGTAAGAAGTTTGGGGGTTCTTTTGCACAGTAGAGTGATTATACATATTGCTAACATATTGAATATTTCTCTATAAAGACAAAAACTAGAAGATGGGACTCTGGATGTTTTCAGGGTAAAGAAAGGCTAAATGTTTGAAAAGGGAAACATTTTTATACAAATTAGACATTCCACAATAAATTTATGTACTGATACATCACATAGTATCCCAGAAATATGTACAAGTTTTGTCTGTTAAAATTTTTAATAAAAATAAAATTAATAAGTGACATATAAATTAGCCCTATGAGTATAATATACCTTTATTTGTATATCTGTATTTATTGAGATTAAATTTCAGACATACTTTCCATTAGTCTCTTTAAGTGTTTACATTTGGTTTGATTAAATGATAAATATGGTGTAGGTTTATTTTTAATTGGTAATTTAATTAACTTAATGGATACTGACTTCTTGTAGTTTTTCCCAACCATATTCTAACAACTTTTTTTCTGACATAGTGGTCTAGATGCAAAACTTGTTATCCTGTACAATGGATACTTTGAGTCCTAGAGTCCCATGAATGTGCAATGTAGAAAACGTGGAATATTAACTTATTTGTCAAAATTAAAGCTCATACTGTAATTGCAAACCACAAGATAGATTATGTTCCAAATTAATACAAACAGTAAAGAAATACTTTCAAATAATGTTAAGGCAAAGATACCAGAATTATATTAGCTGTAAGGGGCAATATTTGTGTTTATTCATTTTACTTCTTTTTCACTAGATTCAAGTTTGACATAAAACTAATTTTTGCCATAAAATATAACACTTGAAGTATATTTCTGTAATGTGTTTGTGTATCTTCGGTGCCATTCTAAATGATAGTGTTAACATTCACAACTTAAACATTTCAAATTGAAAATTTTAAAAAGACCAAAGACAGGCCAGAGTATCCTGGCATAGATGGATGCCATCCCACGTGAGTGCAGGTTCGAGTCCCAGCTGCTCTGCATCCAATCCAGCTCCCTACTAATGCTCCTGGGTAAACAACAGAGGATGAGCTGAGTGCTTGGCCCCTGTCCACATGTGGGAGACCTGGATCAAGTTCTAGGCTCTTGTCTTAGGCCTAGCTCAGCCCTGGCCACTGTAGCCATTTGGGGAGTGAACCAGATGACAGAAGATTCTCTCTCTCTCTCTCTTTTCCTCTCTTATCTTTTTTCTCTCTCTCCCTTCTCTCTGAAGCTTTGCTTTTCAAATAAATAAATCTGGGAGAAAAAGACAAAAGAGATCAGATAACTAAATTCTGAAATGTGTTGTTTACCCGTAATGGAAAAACCTCATTAGATGTCTTTTCCAGATCCAGTGACCATTCTGTCACTAACAACTTATCAATCTATAGTTATTAAAGATGTAAAACTGGTTTACTGCTCTCTGACTTTCTGATTTGAACTTGTGTGAAACTGTGTGCATGAAGAAGATAATGTCAGAAAACAGCAAGAACATAACTTAGGTTTTTTTTTTTTTGTTTTTTTTTTTTTTTCCTGACATTATAAATCTCAGAAGCCCTGGAACTTTTTTCTCTTTTTTTTTTTTTTTTTTTTTTTTTGTGGGGGCCAGCACCATGGCTCACTTGGTTAATCCTCCACCTTGCGGCGCCGGCACGGCATCCCATAAGGGCGCGGGGTTCTAGTCCTGGTTGCTCCTCTTCCAGTCCAGCTCTCTGCTATGGCCCGGGAAGACAGTGAAGGATGGCCCAAGTGCTTGGGCCCTGCACCCGCATGGGAGACCAGGAGGAAGCACCTGGCTCCTGGTTTCGGATTGGCACAGCGCCAGCCATGGCAGCCATTTGGGGAGTGAACCAACGGAAGGAAGACCTTCCTCTCTCTCTCTCTCTTTCTCACTGTCTATAACTCTGTCAAATAAATTTTTTTGTATTTTTAAAAATAACTAATAGAACACGATTCATGCTAGGTCAATTATAGACTAATCCAATATTCTGTTAGTCACACGGTCCTCTAAGGATACATAATGGGTGGTTTTATATTTCAAAGCAAGCATGTGTTAGCTGATTGATAGATGGTAGATAGATAGATGGATGATAGAACATTTGGAAACATTTATAGAAAATTTTTGTTTAAATTTATTATTAATGCTATTCCCACTACTTCTTTAAATATTTTAGGTACAAGTACAACTATTATGCTCGTAACCTAACACCCAGTGCCGTTGATGACATTAGTTTGAAGCCTATTTGTTGCCTGCACTGTATTCTTAGCACAGAAACTGTATAGTATGTATCGATTTGCTCAGCATGCAATGCTGAAAAATAACAAAACTGATCAATGTCTCATTGCAAATTTCTATCCTATTTATTACAGTTTGGCTTTGAAGTCATTATTTGCAGACCAATTTATATTTATAAACTTAAAAACATTAATATTTTGTGCTTAGCCTATCAATGTGTTCACACATTTGTTTTTTAATGAAAGTAAGAAATATGAACTATTTAGTAATAATAATACATTAATGACACTGTATTTCTATTCAAAGAGAAGTTCTCTTGTGAGGGAAATTTATATTTAACAACAAATTATAAGTCAGAGAGGAAACATGCTATAACATGAATGAAACATATCCATATTTCATAAAATGAGACTTAAATTTATTAAAATCCATAAAAGTACATAGGAAGAAAATTGTGGAGGAAATATCAGATATGATTTATGAATAGTATGATTTTTATAAAAATAGATATTCAATCCCTTTAGTGAGGGATATATATCTGTTACCTCTGATTCTCTAAAAATATACTTCTTTTTTGCCCATGTTGTTTCTGAAGATAAATTCCAAACGTGAGCATGGGCCTGTTAGATCATCGTTATGCAGTCCCAAGTAAGAAGCCTATAAACTTTTTTAGGTAGGACTTACATACATAAATTTTTTAGTTCAATTTATACTTTCTTGCTAAAATGTTTTGCTTTGAAGTCATTTGTTTTCATCATCTGTCCTGTGAGTTCTTAATCTTTTATAATATCAGAATGGTTTGCAATGACAATAATCAGGTTCTACCAAAAGTAGAGACACGACAACACAGCAGCATGCTCATTGCCCCAGAAGCCATCATGAATTTCTGGATGCTTTGTATACAGATATTTGTTCAGTGCCGACGCTCATATTCAACACATAGAGAAAAAACAGTCAAATAAATATGCTCCTTTAGCCCTCTGTGACTACTGACACCACCAATGAGTCTATAAGCCAAAATAAACACTTAACCTAGGCAGCGATTTCTATTGCTTATACCTCACCCTCTCTCATTAAATATACACTCCATCTTAGTTTCTTGCATTCCAATCTAATGCTTACATATATTCTGATTTTAAGGCAAAATGCTTAAGGGTATTGGAACATAAAAAGTCGTTCAAGGTGAAAGAGATACAAGCTACAAAGAAAGGGGAAAAAACATCCAAAATATAGCCTTCGGTAGTCATGTTTCCTTCCTATGGATCTTTTTTGAGCTATTTGAAGTTCTGAGAAGTATAACAAATGAAAAATTTAAAGAAAATATATAAAAAATTAATCTGTATGGTTTTTATCAGTTTGGTTTAAACTTAGAAAGTCTGTAGTGTTCCCCAAATACTGTGAAAGCTACCTCTTTGAAGTGGGAGATCGTATTTCTATAGCAATAAATCAAACCTGAACTTCAAGTGTTAAATTCACATCAGTGCTTAGAACTTAGACTGCTTCCCTAGTCTAACTATATTTGAATTGAATAAATAAGTAGAAACAGATGATTTTCAAACGCTATTTTCATGAACATAAATTACAGAATATAAAATGCATAAGTATTATTTAGGTGTCTCTTAGAAAGCAGACATTAACATGTAGTATAGCACATAGATACATAGGGCTCGGTAAATAGAGGAAAAATCCCTTTAAAGCAAACAAAACTGAGCATTTTATGGGTTAACCATGCTAACTCTTGGTGGACAACTCACCTCATATAAATATGTTGAATGTTAAATTAGGGACTGAATAGTTCTTTAGGAGGAAAAGTATAATTTAATAATAGAAATTAATTATACACTTAGTTACTTATTAGCTCTTTCTCATTGTTTTAAATGCCATTTACTGAGATCTCTTTGGGTAACCTCCTTTCCGTCAATCTACCTGCTCCAATTACAGTAGAGGCAGAATGCTTAACATTCTCTTCACAGTTCAATTTCACCCACATTTACTGAACATTATTAGGCCATGTATGTTATCAGGATTTGGAAGCATAAAAATCTCACTCCCATTATCGGAGCAATTCCAGTGTGGCTGCAAAGAGGTAGTCATAGGCATCCTATTCTTTGTGGTCAGTTCTATGACAAAGATGTACTGAGAATGACAGAGATATTGTTCTTGGTGAGCCAATGAGCTGAATGCTGAGATACTCCCAAGAGTTAGCAGGATAAAGAGCACTGGTGGATGAGTGAAGCATTTGGGAAGGCACAGAGCTATGAAGAAACATTTGGCAGAACAAATGTCAAGGAACCACAGAGGATGAGCTTGGGGAGATGGGTGTTCCCTGTTGATTTGGGTTGTGTCCTGCATGTGACAGGACACAATGGGTATTTAAAGCAGGCCAGTGGCAAGGTCAAGCTTTCATTTTAAATTAATCTGCCCCAACGTAGATGATGTCTGATTTAAAATAAGACTTCAGGCAAAGGACAAAGTATGATATGATGAGCATATAAATTCAGTCCTAAGATAAAGACTTGTGGATAATGAAGCTTTCTGGAGAAATAACTGGGTTCTATGATTAACTAAAGATAATTTGAAAGAAATTCAGAAATAATGGCTCAAGTTATGAGACTGTGTTATGAATATGATGTAAATTCAGATAAAGAATATCGGGTATTTGTAAAGAATGATATTTTGGGTTTTATTTACTTATGAGCTATCCTCATAGGAGAAGTCTGATCTTTAATGCCCAACTGAGCTCCTATTTCTATATTTAACTCTGGAAAAAAATGGGGGGGGGTGGTACATGACAAAGTTATTCATTTCAGCACTCTGTATAAAAGTAGATTTAAAAAGAAAAAAAGAAGAAGAAAAGAAAAAAGCCCAAAGGCAACTGCTAATATAAACTATGGAACATTCACACCAGAAAATATGTTATGCTATAAAAGGAATGAAGAAAATCTCTATGTACGGCCATGGAGTAATCTCCAGAATGTATCAGTAGGTGAAAATAGCACAGTAGAGAAAAGTCTATATAATTTTTTACAGATTTTCAAGGAAGAGAGGGAAGAGAGATGATTTATTTGAATGTAGTCATATGTGATTTGTGTGCATATACACACACTGTAGGAATGTATGTGCAGACATATTTGCTTATATTTAAAAGCAGGAGAAAGAATTATGTATTTCAAAATATATACATATGGAGAAAGAAGGAAGAAAGCAGGTGGAATATATTGAGACAACACCTAGCTTTCTCTGATCATATCCTGTTTGGTGATACGAGTTTACAACCATGCAAATATTTGTAAGATAATTCAATTTATAAAAATAATTTCTTAAAAAATTAAAACAGAGTCAACAAGTGAATGTTGTGTCAAGTTTGAGGCATAACCACACTGAGAAAGAGCTATTCCATGGAAGTTTAAAACTCAATCATTTCACTAAATTTCCTCAACATTTTAGTGGCAGATAGCAAAGAAATTTCTCCTGTAATCATTGGTTTGGGAATGCTATTGATACTGTGAGACTATGGAGTTTACATTGAGAGGCAATGCAAATGTAAAACAAAGCTGATGTTTCATTGACAACTGGGAATTTTAGTTTGAAGGAAAAAAAGGTTCTGGTAAGTAAAAGCACAGTTAAGTAAAACTTTGAAATCCTGAATTTCATGTATACATAGCAGAACAATCTTAAATATACTTTATCTTTAAAAAATGCTTCTTGGGGCCAGAATGATGGTGTACTAGGTAAAGCTGCCACCTGCAACACAGGCATCCCATATAGCCACCTTTTCTTGTGCCACCTGCTCCACTTCTGATCAGGCTCCCTGCTAATAGCCTGGCAAAGCAGTGGAGGATGGTCTGGGGACTCTGAATTGCAAATTAATTAATTAGTTAATTAATTTTTAAAAAAGCTTCTCTTAGCTATCCCCACAGAAAGGCTAAGAAACAAGGACAAATCTAATAGCAAAACACAATGAGCTTAACTATGCCCCAGGAACCATTGTGTTAATTTCCTTTTGTTGTCTGACAACTTACCACAAACACCACAACTTAAACTATCACAAATTTATTATGCCAAAATCTCCCTGAGCCAAAAATACGGGGTATTTTACCTGGGTTCTTGCTCGGGTTTCCCATCTTCTGGCTGTCTTTCACTCGCAGCGGTCTCCCATCTGAGGCATCCCTAAGAGAGAGATGTTTTGCTAAGCCCTTTTGGACTGTGGGCCTGACTCAGTTCCTGGATCCCATCTGTGTTCCTAGCAGTTGGCTTCTCTCAGTCCCAGAGGTTGCTCTCAGGTGCTTGCTTGTGGCCCCTTCAATGACAGCAACAGAAATTCTCTCTTAACACAAATCCCCTCAGGCTTTGAATTTCTCTTTTGTATGCTTTCTGCAACCAACTGGAGAAAGCTTCCCATAAAAGGGATCATGGGACTAAGTTAGACCCAGTTAGAAAATCTCGCTATCTTACGATCAGTTGTACCCTGTAACAAAGACTCGTCACGTGAGTCAAATCCACCGTACTCACAGTCCTGGAGGTTATGCAAAGCATGTGTCCTGGTAGTTTTAGAATTCTGCTTATCATACTCATATTATCATACCATTTCCTCCTGAATGGTACCAGGACATCCTAAACAAATTGCTAATCCCAAGTCTGCATTAATAAATGTCCTAGATGAATATGCACCATCTTGTCATATCAGAATCAAGAAAGCATTGAATTATACCAGTTTTTAGAATTCCAGATTCCATTTGAGAAAGCTCTAACTGGCCAAAGATGAGACAAACTGTATCACCTCCAGCAACTATGGAAAATTGCATCATACCAAATATCTGTGCAATGAGTTTGCCAAATCGCAGAGAAGCTGTGAGAATTGTCCCCCATGGGGCTGCACTCCCTTCAGGCGCCAGCTGAGGGTCAGAGATCTGCAGTACCTTCCTTCCTTACTACAAGCGCACTACAGATTCGGGGGGTTCCACTTTACCCTTCAGGTCTGATCATTTCCTAGAAGCACTCACAGAACTTAGGCAAGTGTTATCCTTATGACTACAGTTTTATGATAATCAATGATTGCAAATGAAAACCAGGCAAAGGGAGGCCTACAAACACAACCCTGTCATGTTCAGGGCCACATTAGCCCCACGGGCAGAAGACTAAAACCAGGGAAGCTCATTCCAGTTTTACTGGGTTTCGATTACATACTCATATATACAATTTCAACTATTTTTCTCCAAAATAAACATATCTATTAGTTCTATTTTCCCATGCAGTGTTTGAAGTACCCTCCTACTGACTGTCGGTGTGTTCCAAAGCCACCACCATAAATCACGTTGTCAGACTGCCTGGTGACCCCAGACCCAGGCAAAGAGACTCTCTTCTCAGACAGGACATGCAGAGGCCTCAGGGACCAGCTCCCAGTAGCTCAGAACAAAGGTAAGACCACGCTTTCAGTGAAGTTAATTCTTCAAGACACAATTGGAAATCCATTCATAATGGTGCTTAAAAATAATGACATATACTGGTCAACCTGGAAGGAGGCCATGGAGCCAACTCAGTTCAAAAAATGGTAAGTAATTGAAAAGAATTAAGTGTTTGTTTTGTTCTTCCTCTATGGTCTGTAACCCTGGATAAAATTGTTGCATATGTTAGCTAATAAAGATAATATTATAGCACCCCATTCTTAATGAATTCATGGTCAGGATCATTAATTCAGGACGAGGAGACAGTATGTGCCTCGCGATGGAAATACACAAAAGGTATGTCCAAAAGTACATTTGATAATTAGATCTAACTGCTAATTTTCAGGAGATACACACAGGAACATATTAACACCACAGGAATGCAATATGCCAAAGACTTAAATTATAATGGGAGAAAATCAATTGCTAGTCTTCAAAAAATAATTGTAAATAATAAAAAAAGGCTTATCAACAATCAAAAAAGGCGGGGGGTGGGGTGGAGAAAGAGAGAGAAAAGAGAAAGATATAGAGAGATGGGGCCAGCATTTTGTGTGGTATAGCCAGTAAAGTTGCCACCTACAATGCTGGCATCCTACATGGGCATTGGCTCAAGTCCCAGCAACTTCACTTCCAATCCCGCTCCCTGCTGATGGCCTGGGAAAAGCAGCAGAAGATGGCCCAGGTGCTTGGACCACTGCTACTCATGTGGGTTACCTGGAAGAAGCTACTGGCTCCTGGCTTGGACCTGGCCCAGCCCCCTCCATTGTAGCCATCTGGGGAGTGAACCAGTAGATGGAAAATCTTTCTGTCTCTCCCTTTCTCTCTGTAACTATTTCAAGTAAATAAATAAATCTTAAAAAAAGAAGATATTAACTATATGAGGCATCCAGAAAAACTTGATGACAATTTGTTAATATTTAAGAAATTACTGATATTCTTATTTTGGATGTGATAATGATATTGGAGTTTTATTTCAGAAAAAAAGAAAGTATCTCTTATGGAGATTCAGATAAAAATACCTAAAGGCTGGAATTTGTGATTCTACATTGCAGAAGGTGAAGAGGGTAGAGACATGTGAAATGAGATTAGTCATGTATGATAAGCAGAGGGATGAGCACATGAGGAGGGTTCATCATAGTTTTCCTCTATATTTTAGCCTGGTTTTGAATTTTTTCTAAATAAAACATTTAAAATGTTTGAAGAAATATAACAGGGAATGGGCATTTAACCTAGCATTAAATGCCTAAGTCCTACATTGGAGTGTCTGGGTTCGATTCTGAGCTCTGGTTCCCAACCCCATCTTCCTGCCAGTGCAGACCCTTGGAGGGTCTGTGTCTAGTCACTGAGTTCCTGCCACCCATGCGGAGAGCTAGGGTGAATTCTAAGTTCTCAGGCTGGCCCTGGTCCATCCCCCGCCATTCAGCATGTGAGGAGTAAACCAGTGGGTGGGAGCTTGATCTCTCTCTCTCAATGTATCTCTATTCCTCTCAGTTTAGTCAATTGGAATAGAAGTCAACACCACAGAACCACTAGAAATAGGTTGGAAGAGGCATTCAGTTCTACAGATTAAGAAAATGCACAAAGGAAATTTTACTATTTTCTAGTGAGGATAAATGAATTGACCTCTAACTTAAATTTATTTATTCTCAAATAAATTTAAGTGATTTAATTCAAATAATAAATAATGTGTTGTATGTTCCCAAACCTTCTTTCAACTTAGCAAAAACAGGTACTACTTAGATATGTTTTTTAAAGCTTTTATTTAATAAATGCAAATTTCATAGTTACAACTTTAGGAATATAGTGGTTCTTTCCCCCACACCTGCCCTCCCACCTCCTCTCCCATCCCACCACCTACTCCATTTCCCATCCTATTCTTCATTAAGGTTCATTTTTAGTTTAACTTTATATACAAAAGACTAACTCTATACTAAGTAAAGATTTCAACAGTTTGCACCCCCCTACACACACACACACCCCACATAAAGTACTGCTTGAGAACAAGTTTTGCAGTTAATTCTCATAGTACAACTTATAAAGGACAGAGGTCCTACATGGAGAATAAGTGCACAGTGACTTCTGTTGTTAATTTAGCAATTAACACTCTTATTTATGATGTCAGTGATCACCTGAGGCTCTTCCCATGAGCTGTCTTTTGTGACCACAAACTCCATCAGCATTTGGACAGGGCCATAAGCAAAGTGAAAGTTCTCTCCTCCCTTCAGAGAAAAGTACATCCTTCTTTGATGGCCCCTTCTTTCCACTGGGGTCTCACTCACAGAGATCCTTCATGTAGGATATTTTTTGCCACAGTGTCTTGCCTTTCCATTCCTGAAATGCTCTCAAAGGCCTTGCAGCCAGACCAGGAAGCCTTAAGGGCTGAATCTGAGTCAGTGTTACTTAAAGAGACTGTCATTCTTTGAGTCTGCTGTGTGGACTGCTTCCCATGTTGGACATTCCCTCCTTTTTAATTCTGTCTATTATTATTACCAGGCACTTGATGCTATTTATATGATCTCTTTAACACTTAATCCTATCTCTATGTTCACTTTAACACTTAATATGATCACTTTAACAATTAAGATGGCATTTTTACCACCAATTTTAATGAGATTCGGAGTCCCATGACAAGTTTTTAAACTGTACCCTTAGAAGTAAGTCCATAGGAATGTATGCAGAACGATACAGCATTTTAGATATGGTTTTAATAACAAGCCTTATCATTTCTCAACAGGATAAAGTTTTCTTCTTTGAATTAGTAAAGATGTGTTAAATCTTCATTGTAAGTGACTAATTCTAAAAATGGTTCAAATTTTTTAAAATACATGTTTAACAGAAAAAAGTATATATTTATTTGAGTAGTACATCTTCTGTGTTCTGAAATTTATAGTGGTTTTGAGCATACATATGTGTATTAGTTTGAACACCACAACCTAATTATAAATGATATTTATGTTGTTGGAGATTTTATATACCAATCTCCAGAATAGGAAAAGCATTAATCTTTGCCAAATATAATAAATGTAATTAAAAACAGATTTAGGTACTTTATCAAATAAGATTTCAAAATGGTTACAGAAGACAGATGTTGTTTCAGGCTAACATGAAGGCATCATATTGTCATGATTACAAGTCATGTTCTCCTTGGGTCTCTATTCATTGCCAGGCAAGAGAGTCTTTTGTTTTAATTATAATTTTAAAGGTTATGGCTTTCTTTCTCTGATAAAAAATTGACCAATTTACTGCTTTCAATTAGTGTGTCGAAAGCTCATAGAAAAAAACTCACTGATACTTGCCTTTCTGGGAAATGACCTTACATTGAAAGTCAGCCAAGAGAATACAGGACTGTTGTCTGAGAACAGTGACGGCCATTCCCATAGCACATGCACCATGGAGGTGGGGTTGCAAAGTAGGGGACACAGTTGTCTCTCTTGCATTAAGACATGGGAACTCCATTTTTTTAAAAAAAAAAAAAACATGTAGAAAGCATTTAACTAAAGAAAGAAATATAGCACATTAAATGGTGCAACTTGAAACAAGTATGTTCCAGTCCCTCAGCTAATATAAGCTAATATAAGCTATAGGCCTACCATCTATATTTATTTATTCAATATCTTCCTACTCCTACTGGCAGGCAATCTGACTACTTTATGTAAAGTTACTTACTTGTCCTAATTATTTTTTAAAAACTAAAAAGCCATTTTATATTAGGTGCTAGGTTTTTCAAAGCTTGTTACTATTAACTTCTTATTAAATATATCAGTTTTAAGTTTTGCTTTTTTATAAATACTATTTTTATTTTTTAAAAATTTTATTTAAGGTATGCAATTTCATACATTTCATATATATAGGCTCAGGAACATAGTGATTCTTCCCACCATACCCTCCCTCCCACCCACACCCCCACCCCTCTCTCTAGCAGTGATCTAGGTTTTATTGAGCCTGAAGCTTATACATTTTTAAAAGGAAATCAGAATAAAAATATACTAAATAAAAGTAGGAGTTACAATTAGGGGTTTTTTTTTAAAGATTTCATTTACTTATTTGAGAGGTAGAGTTACAGACAGTGAGAAGAAGATAGAGAGAAAGGTCTTCCTTCCATTGGTTCACTCCCCAAATGGCCAGAGCTGTGCCGATCTGAAGCCAGGAGCTTCTTCCAGATCTCCCATGTGGGTGCAGGGGCCCAAGGACTTGGGCCATCTTCTACTGCTTTCCCATGCCACAGCAGAGAGCTGGATTGGAAGAAGAGCAGCTGGGACTAGAACCAGCATCCATATGGGATGCCAGCGCCACAGGCAGAGGATTAACCTACTGCACCATGGCGCCAGCCCCAACAATTAGGTTTTTATTACAATTTGAAAGGTTCTTTTACACATGACAAATTCTAAGACTTCAGTTAATATGCCTTTGATTTCTTGGAGCATTTAGGCTCTTTGCTACTTAAAAAATAAGTATAACAAAACAACAAATGACTTCAATGTTACCTGCTAGGGATTCTCATACCGAAGTTTAACCTCCAAAGCCCTATATTAAAGATAGTAAAAGGGTGGAAACCTGACCCAACTATGTTGTTTAGACTGTGGCCTTTGGGTGGTGATTAGATTAGATTTGAAGAGTGGGGAGGGGAGGTCCCAGTATTTGAACTCTGGTGGCTTTATAAAGGAGAGAAAGATCAGACACACCTGTGCTCCTGCCCTGAAGTGATGTAGACAAAGGGCTTCCTTGCACAAGCTCACATTATGCTGCTTGGGCTTTCTGAGTGTTCAGAACTGCACGTCAAAATAAACCTCTTCTTTTTAAAGTAGTTTGCCTCAGGCATTTTGCTATAGTAACAGTGGACTGATGCATGAAACTGAGGACACACAAATCATCTTGAGAAACTTATTGACATCAGAAGTTTGATTTTCATTGCTTTGATTATTATATTTTTCTCATGTCACTGTTGGTCTTTTGCAATATGAAGACCATTAACTACATCCCTAACTACTTCCCTAACATCCATCACCTGTCTGCACACCTATACCCTTCTTTTTATAAACTACTAAAAACAAGAACTAAGAAATATGTACCTCTGCCCTTGGGTTGCCATTTCAATTACAGCTTGGTCTGGGTGTCTGGCATGACAGTCATGATGACACGTGAGACACCCACATCCTCCATCATAGTGCCTGGGCTCAACTCCTGTTTCTGATTCCAGCTTCCTGCTGATGTGGTCCTGGAGCGGCTACAGGAGATGGCTCGAGTACGAACCCCTGCCACCCACGTGGGAAACCCAGGCTGAGTGCCTGACTCCTAGCTTCGGCCTGGCCCAACTTTGGTTGTCACAGGTATTAGGAGTGTAGACCAGCATATGAAAGATCTTGATATCTCTCTCTCTCTCTCTCTCTCTCCCTCCCTCCCTCCCTCTCTTGCCCCCTCCCTCTGCTTTTCAAATAAAATGAAACTAACTGAATAAATAAATGAAACAGATTCTTTAGACTTTACATATAAGAAAGAGGCACTCAATAGGTACTATTGATCACATGTCATATGCCAGACATGGCTAAGACCTCGTTATAAAAAGACAATGAAAAATAAATGTTCTCAAAGAGCACATTATATGGTTAGTAAATAACAGAGGAGTAAATGCAGACTTAAAATAGACTGTACAGGGGCCAGTGCTGTGTTGTAACAGGTAAAGCCGCCACCTGCAAGGCCAGCATCCCATATGGGTGCCGGTTTCAGTCCCAGCTGCTCCACGCCCAATCCAGCTCTTTGCTGTGGCCTGGGAAAGCAGTGGAAGATGGCCCAAGCCCTTGGGCCCTTGCACTTACATAGGAGATCCTGAAGAAGCTTCTGGCTCTGGCCATTGTGGCCATCAGGGGAGTGAACCAGCAGATGGAAGACACTCTCTCTCTCTCTCTCTCTCTCTCTCTCTCTGCCTCTCTGTAACTCTGTTTTCAAATAAATAAATAAATCTTTAAAAAAAATAGATTGTACAGATGCACTTCAACCTACAGGGCAGGCTGTCCCTAATTACCCATCATAAATTGAAAATACTTCAAGTCAGATACATTTAACTCCCCAAACCTACTGGAAATCAAAGCTTAGCAACGCAGCACAGCTACTTTCTCTCATGATCTCGGGGCTCACTGGGAGCTATGACTCCTTACCACATCCCAGCATGGCAAGGAATTACCACACATAATGCCAGTCCAAGGTAATATCAAAGTATGAAGATTTCCTACTGAACACCTATCACTTTTGCAGCATCAAGTAGAGATATTCTACACTGAACCATTGTCGGTCAAGAATCATCAGTAATTAGTGTTAAGAAAACAAGAGAAGAAGAAAGTTCCAGGAGTTTACGGGGCCTTGGAGAAGAAATAAATCCCTGATCTGAGACTTCGAAGATCAGCAGTAATGATCTCATTAAATGTGTGTGCCTAGCGCAGCCTGGGGAATGGGAGGCTAACTGTGATACCGAGTGGATATGGAAAGGAAAGGTGTAAAGATACGAGCATATGCAGGTGGGCTTCTGGGTTCAGGGCACTACGCCTTTCCCTGTAAAGCTGAACTAGGCAGTGAGAGTGGAAAGGCACAGCCCACACTGAGGGAAGAAACACGTCCACGTCAAGCCCATGATTTTGTAATACTCAAAGATCATGAACAATGAGAGAGTAGTTTGAACTAAGTAAATAATTTGATTAAGATTGTATTGCTTATTTCTTAAAACTCCATCTATTTCTGTTAGGGTTTGGGGGTTTTAAAAATATTGTTTATTTATTCATTTTTTGAAAGGCAGAGAGAAACACACACACACACAGAGAGAGAGAGAGAGAGAGAGAAACAGAGAGAGATTGATTTTCCATTTGCTGGTTCACTCACCAGATGGCCACAACAATCAGTTCTGGGCCAGGCTGGGGCCAGCCCAAAGCTAGCAGCCAGGAACTCCATCTTGGTCTCACACACTGATGGATGGCCCCACGTACCTGGGCCTCCCTTCGCTGCCTTCCCAGGTGCATCAGCAGGAAATTGGACCTAAGCAGAGCAGCAAGTATTCAAGTCAGGGCTCTGATCTGGAATGCTGGCTTTGTCCACTGCAGCTTATCCCGCTGTGCCCCACCACTGGCCCCAGATTTTTGTTTTTTAAGAACACTGTGTGATTCCAAGAGAGAAAACTGAGCCACAGTATGATAAGAGAACTGGTTCAGGGGTTTGAATTCCTAACTCACCTGTGTTCAGTTCCCAATCCTGTGATGTTTCAGCACTTGAACTCTACAGTGAGACTGGAAACTCAGGGGACAAGAGATCCTGGGGACAGGGAATTATGTGAACACAATACCTTGGAACTTAAAGGAATAAATTGCAAGAAGAAAGATTTAACTCACAAACTGCCAACAGAGATTATCCAAGTTACTCGTGCTCCTTTTTGTTTGTGGTCTCTCTAAAATGCAGCACCTGTAGCTCACTTTGTAGCCTGAGCGGCTCATTCACGTCCAGGATGACTTCCACCAGTTTAACCTCCTTTTGATGCAGCCTTTTACCTTTCTATATCCTCATCTTATGCCATCCCACAGACAAGTATTTTCTCTTTAGTTATGAATAACAAAATTCACATATGTATGTGTGTATTCACACACCAATGTAAACAAATCTCCAAATACTCTACTATTTTTCTGTACTCAGTGCAAAATACCTTGCAGTTATGCTTTGCATGTTTGTTATGTATCTTAATTTCTTCCTATCTGCTTTTCAACCCCATTAGCTCTGAGAGGACGTCCTGGAAGAAAACATTTCTAGTGTAATCTCTTTATCTTCCTGTCACATGTGATACTAGCACTCAAACACTGCAGTCACCTACAACATTTTCATTCACTTCAAATTTAATTGATCACATATGGTGTATCCCTGCAGCGTTAATATCTTATGCTAAAAATCTCATGGCTGTTTTAAGGGACTCCTCCAGGTCACCCCTGTAATTTTCTAGGATGTTAGAGAGGAACCTTTGGGAAAACCATTGATTCCGGAAGAAAGGGATTACCTAAGTGATTACCTAAGGGAGAAGGGAGTGGGGCCCCTTCCCATGGGCAGTTTTGCCAGTGAAGGGAGTTGGAGGAAAGTTTTCAGGAATGAAGTTACTTAGAGGGTAGGTGCTCAGCGAAATTGTTTTGTTGAGGAATAACTGCAAGTGTTTGTACATCAATTCTTTCGGAAACCAATAAGCTCTTTTACACTTTCCCAAATTGTGTGTGTGTGCGTGTGTGTAACAGCTTTTCTTCATGCTAAACAACCATATTCTCTCTTCTTTTGCTCTCATTTGCTCTTGTGTTTTAGTTTCCGATGTCTAGGATGTCAAAGGACCCTTCTTTGTCTTTGTGGTCAATTAACTTCCTTAATCCATTTTTTTTTTTTCGCTTGAGTAAAATTTTCTTGGCGATTAGAGGAAAGATTTTCCAGCCATGATGATGAGATTTTATCCTTCCCCCCAAATTGCCAATTTCCCCAAAAAGAATTGTAGGATAGGGATGGAGAGAAAATTGGAATCTAGGTACTTACTGAGATCACAGCCAACATCCATTAATCTGCAATGTTGTGTTCTCTGATAACAGATGAATTGCTTCTGTGTTTGCTTTGGTTTAAGGCTGCAATAGGAACTGCTACACTGTCCCCCTTACCCCTGTAATCACCATTGACCTGAGTTTCCGGTCAACAGATTAAATTTGCTTTATCTGAACTTTCTAGAACTCAAAATGTTCTTAGCACTCTGCTGCTGCTGCTGTTGACCTCTCCAAGTCTTTGTCTTCAGAGACTCAATGACAATACATGACCTCTACCATACATCCTCCTTCCTAAATCTGGCTGGCTTTTAAATGTAATTCCCAGAACTCTGATTAACCCTCCTTATGGCTGTTTTACCAGGAACCAGATGCCAGCATCTGGGTCAAAGTCAGTTATGAGAATTTGTAAAGAGAGGAGGGGCTTTCCTAAATCATCCCTGCCAACAATGCCTTGGAGGAGAAGGAAAATATAGGGAGAGCTCTTGTAGCCAAGTCTACCTAGCGGATGTGTAACCCCCACTGCTTGCCTCCTACACACATGGCAGCGCATGGTGTTACCTTTGAACCAAATAAGATTGCTCATTGAAGAAGTGTTGTTGCACCATCAACCAATTCACTAACTCCTGTTTGATAAGACTGGCAGGGATAAGTATAGGAGCCTGAGGGCAGGCACTATGGTGCAGTGGGTTTATTCCCTGGCCTGAAGCGCCAGCATCCCATATGGGCGCCAATTAGAGACCAGGCTGCTCCACTTCCGATCCAGCTCTCTGCTATGGCCTGGGAAAGCAGAAGATGGCCCAAGTTCTTGGATCCTTGTACACACATGGGAGACCCAAAAGAAGCTCCTGGATCCTGGCTTCAGATTGGCACAGCTCCAGCCATTGCGGCCATCTGGAGAATAAACCATCATGTAGAAGACCTCTCTCTCTTTCTCTGCCTCTCCTCTCTCTGTATAACTCTGACTTTCAAATAAATAAATAAATCTTTTTTAAAAAAAAAAGCATAGGAGCATGAAGAGGTGGGGATAGAATCTGCTATCTCTAGATGTTTCACATGTTGACTGTTGTATGAGAATGTGTATATAATTAAGCTAATGAAACTGTCATTCTTGTGGTTCGGATTATGTTCATTATTGGCTTTTTCATGTGACCCAGCCTCAAGAGAACATAAATGGTTTCTGTCTAAAAATGATTAATGAGATGTGAAGATGAGTAGGTAGCTCTGCACAGAGATTCCAGCTTGTGGGGAGATGCACACTTAGCTGCCCAGAGCCAGAGAGTAGTTCTGTATTCTTGGTAGGGAGCAGAGAATGGCCTAATGGCTCTATGTTTTAAAAAGCGTAAAGACTTTTGGTGGCAGAAAACACAATGACACTCAGGTAGATGAAAGGCAGAACATTGTTATTTGCAGCCCCAAAAAAAGGCGGCTGTGAGGCTGGGTCACATTGCCAGGACAGTGTTGTACCACACACCCAGGCCAGTGGCTGTCCCTGTATTAGGGTACCACTAGGAGCTCTTGTGCTAAAGGGGTGTTTCTGCTTTTAGCTGCTTTCCATATCTGTGCTCAAAACCCCAAGGGTACATTTTCACCTTGTTGCTCTTTTGAAGACCCAACTCATACCATCTGTTGTTCTGGTAACATCTGACTATATTGGCACAATGAATAGAGGGATGCCCCAGGTCTGTGTCTGTGCTATAAACGTCTGCCTTTTTGAATGTTTCCTATTAGGGAGACATCCAAGATTCACATGCCCCTCTTTTTAATTAGCTTATACAATGGGTATGGGCTTTGGGTTAAATTGGGGAATGGAAGCCCACCCATAGCCCAAGAGCCCAACAGATATCTGTACATCCTTTACTGGTATTAAATGAGTCTTTCTAGGCCAGACCAGCTCAAGAAGATTTGCAATGATTCAGGGCTTTGAATCTTTTTGGGATCAATAGCCCAGCTTCTGGTTTGGAGATGGGTTAAGTAAGGCCTTCTACTGGGTCATTTAAAAGTGTAATCCCCAAACTATCATCTATGACTGCCCAAATCCTAGGAAATGTTCTAGTTTTTCGTGAATCAGAGAATCTTAGGTGTCCATATTTACTAGAACAGTTCACTAAATAATTACTTGTACACAGAATGTCTGATAGCCCCGATTGCTCATACCCTGGGCAAGTTTAACCCACCTCTAACCTCAGATAGCAGGAAGTTAATCTGTCTAATCTTCAATGTCTATCTGCAGAGTTGCTAATATCCATCATCTTCCCTCAGGAAGAATGCATGGGAGAGACTGGACTTTACAACTTCCTATAGGGCAGCCAACATAGTATTCAGTTTCTTTACTATTTTGTTTGGAGAGGGGAGCACTTTGTTGTCAAGAATATAGTGTCATGTTTGTTTTCCAATTACCCAGGCCTATCTCTCAATATTATTTTTCCAAGCTTAATTTGATCTTCTGTTAATGACAAGGTGCATACTAATATGGCCCTATTCGGTCTTTCCCAAATTGGTTATACCTTCTGCAGTATCATACACGCGTTTTGTGACAATCTGGGTAAGAACAAAGAGAAGCAGATTATACCATTCTTGGTGGAGCTAGGGGTACCCTTTGTACGTTCTTATTTTTCATACCAGCAGTAAAAAATGGCATTATCAAGTCCTTGGAAAACCCAAGTATAAACATTTTGCCTTATTAATTTCCACAGAGGGCCTTGGGTATCTTCTTTGCTCCTCCTAGGGGGTGCCTGAGATTGAGCCAGCTGCTGTACAAAGTGTTGGGCAGAAAAGCATGGGTTCAGGATTGGAGAGTCCTCTCCTATGATCACCTCCAAGTTAGTCTCCTCCTCTAGCTATTGTACCTTTGCCCTTGCAGCCATCTGTGTGTCAACAGCCAGCCATTGTACCTTTGCCCTTGCAGCCATCTATGTGTCAACAGCCAGCCAAGCAGCCAAGCAGCCAAGCAGCCCACAGCAATGGCCATCCCGGGGCAGTAACAATGCATTGCCCTTAGTTATCAAGTGGGGCAGAGGACATTCAGTGGTTAATTGCTCCAAGCCGAGTGACATTTTGGGGGCCTCCCTGTAGTCAAGTGCAGGCTGCAAGCACCTAGCATTGGGCCACTCCTCAGATGCATCCTTTCTCTTGCCCATTTTCTCAGTCTCCTGGCTGGCTTGCCAACTATTTCAGATAAACTGGTATTATGGAAGCCCACTGCCCAAGGCGGGAAGAGGACAAATCCAATATTATGTAGAATGAAATTTACTGGAGGCAGAGGGCTTATGGGGCAGTGGCATGGTCTCAGGAGACTATGGATTGTCATGGCATGAGTTAAAAGAAAAGGGGATTTATTGGAAAAGGTGGTCCATAGCAACTCAGAATGCTCCCGGGATGATCCAAGAAATGTTAACATTCTTGAGAGACATTCCATGAATCAAGAGATATTTTGTGTTTTTGTTAAGGTCCTCAGATATATTTATGATTTTGTTTCCCCTTTAGAGCTTGGGATGACCCCCAGGGTTATCCAAAAGGAGGACAGTATTATGACCAAAATGGCTTTGGTCATGTCAAGCAGAATCCCTATACCTGAATGGTGGAGCTGAATTATAAAGAGAATGATATAAACTGTCATAAACAGCTGAGAAACATTTATATGATGATTGTAAAAAAGAGGAAACCTAGTAGAAGAAAGAGTCCTCACAGCCCATGTGTTGTTATGTTATGTTAGTCACCATTCTATTACTAAAACTAAAATACCTAAAAGGAGCATCTTAGGGAGAAGAAACTTTACTTCAGCTCACAATTAGGAGGGACACAGTCAAAGATCAGGTGGTGCTATTGGTTCAGGCATCTGGTGAGCCTGGAGAACAGCAGAGAAGAGCTGTGGAAAGCCAGGAAGCGGGAAGAACCAGAACCATGCTTAGCTTATGTAACCAACACTATCTTGAGTACTACCTTCCAAGGGCAAGCCCCCAATGACTTAAAGACTTCCCAAGGGGCCCACCTCTTAGATGCAATAAGTTAGAATAAGTCTACTCCTTTAAACTATCAACCAATAATCCATAACCCATTAACATCAGACTTAGGGGACCAAATCTCCAATACATGGACTTATCACTATTATCCAAACCATAATAGTCAGCCAGTATCCACCCATTTATGTGGCACTAGCCAAGGAAATGGATGTGAACTTTTGGGGGGGTTCTAACAGTAACTTGGTGGAGCTACAGAGTGCATTGAAAGTATGAATTAATGCTTTCTTTTCATGAGAGTACCTTGGTATATTTTTGGGGTCAAGGTGGCAGTTCTAATAGTTATACTGTTGGAGAGTCTAAATTGACAGTTTAGTAAGGTATGCATAAATGTTAGTGATGTATGTTGGTAGCCAGAGCAGGTGGTGGTTGTAGTGGGTACAGTCAGAAATGCAGTTAGGAGGGCATGGTTCAAAGCTGGAGCAAGGAAGTAGGAGAAGGTATTAGGGAGTGAGAGTTCTTTACCCAAAAGGCCAAGGTGTGGACAAATGTCAGGTAGCAGCCTCTGGGGAGAAGTGGTAACCCCCATTAATTTTTAGAACGGCACAGGTAATAGTAACATCTACCAGCTTTCCCTTTAGATGTTGGAGTTCAGGTGTAATATCATGACAAAGGGTTAAGAAAACAGTGAGCTCAGAAAAATTAAGTCTCTATTATCAAAGGAAGAAACAGGATAAAATTGTTATGTCCATTCTGCCAGTGCCATGGGTCTTTCTGGGACAGTGTTCTCAGTGACCAGGGTGAAGTCATCACTGGTACACGAATGTGAAGTCACATGGCCTTTAACTGGGGCAATGCCATTTGAGGTGATTTCCTCTCCAATAGTGAGCCCCTGCACCAGGGCAATATTGTTCGAGTGGTAGAACTAGGGGAAGTGGACACCACTCAGGTTTATATGGGTACAAGCTTGGGCCAGGAGGCTAGGCTGTTGCTTGAGAAAGGAGTACTGCCAGAATCAAACTGGCATGGTGAAGTTCAACTGAGGGTGGATCAATCTAAAATCTCCCAACAATTGAAAGGTTTTGTCCAATTGAGTAATGAGTGGGATTGTCCTGTGAACATGTCTTAAATTCTATGTGCTTATTTGGGTATGTGTGATTAATAGGGTGAAAAGAACATTACAAATTAAAGTCGCGGGGTTGGCGCCATGGCTCACTTGGTTAATCCTCCGCCTGCGGCGCCGGCATCCCATATGGGTGCCGGGTTCTAGTCCCGGTTGCTCCTCTTCCAGTCCAGCTCTCTGCTGTGGCCCGGGAGTGCAGTGGAGGATGCCCAAGTGTTTGGGCCCCTGCACCTGCGTGGGAGACCAGGAGGAAAAACCTGGCTCCTGGCTTCGGATCGGCACAGTGCAGGCTGTAGCGGTCATTTGGGGGGTGAACCAACAGAAGGAAGACCTTTCTCTCTGTCTCTCTCTCACTGTCTAACTCTGTCAAATAAATAAATAAAAATTAAATCGCTGTGGCTAATGGCTGGCACTCAGGCGTTAGCTGTGAGCAGGCCCTCTCGTGTAGATAAGGTCTCTTCATCTCAGTTGTCATTATGATTGGTGATAGGCAAAGCACCAATTTCCTTTTGCTGCCAGAAGTGTCTCAGCCTCAGTTATTTGGTTGAAACCCTGACTTATTTGGAGAGTTTGGTCTTCCAGGTCTCAAAGCACCCAGACTAATGATCGTCAGGAGATCAGTGTGCAGCTGCACTTTGCAAGCTTTTGTTGTTTGATGTTGACTATTCTCCAGCATACACAAGTATGGTTCTGGTATTATGATCATGGGATAATATGTTAATTCTGTCATTATCTCCAAATGTGGTTTCATTTACTAAAGGAATTTTTTAAATCCCCCATTTTGGTAGTCTATATTATTTGTGGGAATGTACCCAAAGTGCTAATTTTAATTTTCTGCAGGGAATCAGAGACAGAACTTAGATGAATTATAATGTCTTTAACCTGAATACTGAGGAATGCTTTTTGGATAAAAATAGAGTCTGAAAGAGATCCCTTATCAATTGGGCAAGTGTCGAACCCTTGGGATCATCTATGATTAATGGGACCCAGCATAATACGTGCTCTCCATCTGGCCTTCAGCACTTACGGGATGGGGATCAAAAATTTATAGAGGATCTAATTCCATAAATGTGTGAGGAGACATTATAAAGGGGTCTCATACATAAGGATTCTTTTCATGGAGGCAACAAGACTTATTCCATATTAAGTATAGGAAGGGGATCTGGGAAGATTTTGTTCATCTGTTACTGTTTCCTGGGTCTTTTGGGGGGGGGTAATTTTATTTTCTTAATTATATGAGGGACAAGTAGGCTAAGTGACCTTCGATGAAGGGAGAGTAAGATGTGGGGCAAGACAGAAGCCCACTCAGATCTGCATTAGGGATTTTATCATCTAACGGGGAGTTTTTGCAGATCCTGTCTGACCTGACAACAAACCCACTGCCTGAGACCTACAGGGAAATGAAAGTTCTACTGAAAGTCCTTTAAGAGCGTAGAGCATGGAAAATTCTGAGAAGTGAAATGTGTGTCTCAGTTACCATCAGTAATGTCTACAACTCCACAGAAATAAAGGGCACCTTGTGTTGTGACCTTTATTTATCGAGATCTATGTAATTCTGATTTATACTTTGGGTTTCTGTGAGGCAAAACATTTCAGAAGCTCTTCTTCCTGGAGGGAACAAAGTTTAGGCAATGGCCTAGGCATTTGTAAAAGTATGCCGGTGAGGCTTTTTACTAACTATGGTATCCAGTGTTAAGATGACCAAAGTTTGGGCAGTTGGGTCCAGTCCTTTATCAGGGACAAACTGGTTAAGGTATGAAAAGTGACAACATTTCACTGAGCTCCTTCCCCAAGGATGGTGGCCATGCCATCTGTACAGGCTGTGAGCTCCTATGGGTGTTCACTCAGTGAATCCCAATGGGCTCCGAAGAAATCAAAGGGCCTGGCACAGGGTGATGTCGTCCAGCACCATAGCACCTGGTATTGGGCTGAGGACCTAGAGGCCATCTGGAGGCCCAGCCGAGGAGTATTCCTCTTAGAGTTATCTCTGCTGAGACCTACCTCTTGCAGGTACTAAAGAGAACACAGGACACATCAAGTGCTTCTGTTGTATACTACCTCCGTTTTCAGGGCTTTGCTCACAATGCTATCCAACCACACACCTTCCTTCTCTTCCCCAACCATCTTTCACTCTTACACTGCTCTATTATTTTATCTTTTTTTACCTCTACCCTGCTCTATTTTTCCTCAGCATACTTAGCATCACTTGACATAAATTGCAATAACTGTTTAATTTATAACTTATTTCTCAAGAATTTTGAAGATTTGTGCTTCAATGCTTAAAACAATGGTTGCTATGCAGCAGGTGCTCAATAAATGTCTGTTGAATGTGTTAAAACATATTTTGAATATTTGTAAAATAGATAAGTTGTATTTGTATATATACAAAACACTACCAATACATGCACAGAATTCGAAGAAAATAAATATAATAAACTTACACCATTGTTAGAATTTTCCTCATAGTTCCACAAAATGCAGGCAACTTCTTTATCATAATATTGGTTTGTTCTTTAACTTTCTAAATAATTTGATAAAACTGTTTCTAGTCATCTAATCTTAAGTGTAGAAATTGTAGCAACATCTCTAAATCCCATGGTAAATTGTATGCATAGTTCCTCCCATGTGTAGATGTAATAAGGGAAAAATACTGACACAGAAACTACTTTTGCCCATGTCAGTTGTTTCCCATCAATACTTTTCTATACTAGTTGGTGTGAATTCATATAATATTCACAATAGTAACAGGAATGCAAATGCGCAACTGCACGTTACAGACGTTACCTCAATTCAGACACTGAAGAAATCTAAATAGGTTGTGTTTTGATTTGCTATCTTCTTTCTCAAATCACATGATAGTCACATGTCAATCAAAAGGATGATCAGACAAAATTGACTTTTCATTTCTGGAGAATGAATTGCATTTCCTAATAAACTTACTTAAAAGCATTAATTTTTAAATTTATTTATGTTCAACTTTTTTTTTTTTTTTTTGGAAAGGACAGAGCCACAGGTAGAGAGATAGAAGAGAAGAGAGACAGAGACAGATCTTTCATCTGCTGATTCACTTCCCAAAGACCTATAACAGTCATGATTGGGCCAGGCCAAAGCCAGAAGCAAAGAACCCTACCCGGGTTCCAGTGTGGGTTGCTGGGACTCAAGTACTTGAAACCTCACCTGTTGTCTCCCAAAGTGTGTATTAGTAGGAAGATGTATTGGAAACAGAGGAATTGGGCTTGAACCAGGCACTCCAATATGGGGTATTGGCATCCCAAGTGGTTTCTTAACACCTGCACCAAATGTCTACCTCCCCAAATTTAAGTGCTTTTATAAAATTCGGTCAATAAGGAAACAATTTTAAGATAGAAGTGATGAACTAGTTATTGTGTTAGAGTTAATTAATTTTTAACTTGGAAGAAATTCAAATATACTTTATATATTGATATATCCAGATGACTATTTAAATATATTTAAAACCAATAAATTTTAAGGCCAGTAGTTAGTAATTTTTCTAATTCTCTCCCTCTCTTGCTTTCTGACACAAAGCATGAAGTTTGACTAGAGAATACAAGCAAAACTTGAAGTGAATGGGACTCCATGAGTATTAATTTACAAGACCAAAAGTAGGCACACAAGAAAATATGGCCACATGCAAAAAAATATAATTGTCCACAATGTTTCACAATAGTTTGAGGAAGAAAAACTGTTTATATGGAAACCAAAGGAATATAACCCAGACACATTCTAGAGTCCACACATGTGAGAAACACAATGTTCCAATCCCACTCAAATTTTCTAAAGAGTCAAATATTCATAGGCTTCAGTCTTTTTTAATATTTGACACTGCCATACTACTTTAATGCCTTAATTGTATGATAACACATGCCACGTGTGCACTCACAAACACACATACATACACACACAGACTTATCTCTGATTGGGTTCTAAGGCTAGAATCTTTACATTTAAAACATCTTATAGTCCTCAATTTATGGAATAGTGCTCTCTATATTCATTCACCCAACGAAAATCATAATACATAGATGACTTTGGGTCTTAATGTCTGTTTATCTCCTTGAACTAAGAGATTGAAGAGTTTGTGAACTATTGACATCACAAAGCCAACGTGGTAAAAATTTAACTACTTGCTCTTTTCTTTAATTAAAGCTCTTTAATTATAACTAATCAATAACAGTGGAAAGCTATTTGCATTTTAAATCTTCCTCAAAATTCATCAAATTTTGAATTATATTTTACTGATTTTTAGAAAATGAATTTTGTGTGTTTCAATTAGAGTTAGCTTCTTGGAAGACTGAAAATATAAATGTCAAATATATAAAACAAAGTATTTTTAAGAGAAAACAAATTAATGTAACGTAATAAAAAGGGAGGCACACACATTTAATCCCAGCCTCATCATTAACTTGCCAAGGAAGATTCAATGTTGTATTCTCAAAGCACTCTGTCTACTCTGCACATATTCTTCTAACATTGGTATTCAGATAGGAAACAAACTATAGGTTAACACTGAGGTGTATTTCAAAATGATTAAACTACTTATCAACTCATTCAAATACAAGGTAAATCAATTACAAGTTACTTACAGATTCATTTAAAATATTTGATATAAAATAATTTACTTAGTCTTTGATTAAATGTAGAAATTCATTGACATGGTGTCACCTTATAAATGTCACTGAATACTTTTGTTATATATGAAGCAGCAGTCTGGATGTAATTCAAACCTTAAATAATCAAAGGATTGTCCACATCTACAAATAAATGTCATATATAAAATAGATACTGGGAAATTTTTTGACATATGATCTCATTAACTACCATTATTCTACATCATGATGGCAGCAAAAATTTGATCTATAATAAATATGAGAGTAACATATTGTATGTGGTTGTGTAAGTCTAGTTTTATGCTTCTATCAGCTTTGTCAAGGTTTGGAGAGGGCAAGAAAGCCTCCTACCTAGAAGTAGGAAATAAAAAATATTGTTTTATTTCAACAGCTAAACTCCAAAATTCAACAAACTATGTAAGTTCAGAGAAATGCAAAAATAACTATATGGAGATAGAATCACTTACAAGCAATGAAAAGCTGACATAAATGGATTTAAAAATTGACTTTTCTGAAGTTAAAGGCATGGCCCACTGGAAGGAATTTTGTCAGAAATGTATACAAAGGAAAACAAAGGGGACGTTTTGGCAGCAGCCATCCATCATTACTCAAGGAAGAGACTGCCCTGAACCCAGAACTTCACCCCTCTCATGGAACAAGAAAGTAAATCTATTGAGAAAATGGATGCACCTGGCTAGCTTAGCCTGTAGGCATTAAATATTCAAATAATACAACTACCCCTTGGCTCTTTCTATGCCTCTGAAACACCAGTTCTGATTCCATCCTTAACCAGCAATCTTCTGATAATGGTCTCCTCATGGAGCACGCCTAGAGGAAATGTGCAATGACAGCTGCATTTCTATTGTAAGAAAATAAATGGGCACTGGAGCTTATATGTGTCACTTTCGATTTCAGTCAACACAAGTCAGCCTTTTCAAGTCTGATCAACTTGGTACTATTGAACTCTACCAAGAATTTGTCCTTACAAAGCAGAAGTCCAGGTCACCATATCCTACACCACGATTCAATAAGCAAGGTGAAAACCCCTTTGCAATGTCTTTCTTTGACAAACTTGTGATCCCTTTTGCATGATATCCCCAGAATCAAATCTACAAATCCTATTGCAATGCATTGGAAATAATTATAAACTAACAACAATGTGTTTTTTAGTTTTGTAAAACCTTGATAATTATCTTGCGTCTCATTGCATTACAGACTATATATTATAGACAAAAAAAAGTTCTGTTTTATATTTCCTTCCCCTTACTAGAAAGTTAATATTTTCTCCTTTGATAAACATACAACTGTTGATAAACTTCTTTTATATTTGTGAGATGCAAAGAAATTTGCAGATTTTTCTCATTTCTTCCTAACGAACTTTATTTATTATGACTCTAAGGTATCATTTGGGAGTTCTGTTTCTATTATTCCTTTGAAGATTTTGCTTCAAGCACCTGCATCCCAAGAGGATACACGAATGAGAAATCTCCAGGTATTACATAATTGTCTCTGAAGAACCCTTGAATTAGTTCTTAATCAAAACCAGGATTCTTTCCATGTAAATGGTCAACCCTGTTAAGTAAAGACGGAACTTTGTAACATCTTGATTCTAGCCCTGTTGCACATGCTAATGACAATTTCTTCTATTGGTTAGTAATTTAAAATCCTTCAGTCAAGAGATAGCAATACAAATGTTTAAATGAGCCTTTAATGCATCTAGGCTTGTACCTCTGGATACACATTTCCTATTCCTACTCCACTTCCAACTAATCAAATTATTAAATATTTGTGGAGAAAATATAAGTGAGAAAAAACACCAATACTTTACATATTTGGAGTAATGTGAGCCACTTGTTTATATATTTATTCTACAAGCACTATGTCTAATTGCAGGATGATATAAATCAGACTACAAAGAGGCAACAAAGGTTTTCTCTTTTTGAAATTAATTGACTCCTGAGGCTGGTGCTGTGGTATAGTGGGTAAAGCCTCCGCCTGCAGTGTCGGCATCCCATATGGTCACTGGTTCAAGTCCTGGCTGCTCCACTTCCAATCCAGCTCTCTGTTATGGCCTGGGAAAGCAGTGGAAGATGGCCCAAGTCCTTGGGCCCCTGCACCCGCATGGGAGACCTGGTAGAAACTCCTGGCTCCTGGCTGGTGCAGCTCTGGCCGTTGCAGCCATCTGGGGATTGAACCAGCGGATGGAAGACCTCTCTCTCTCTCTCTGCCTCTCCTTCTCTCTCTGTGTAACTCTTTCAAATAAATAAATAAATAAATCTTAAAAAAAAATCAATTGACTCCTTACTCAGAAGCTGGCTGGAGAAGCATAGCAGCGCCACTGTCGCTTGATTCTACAGAATCTGTGTCACCCTGAATTAGCTACGCCCCCTCTGCCTGCCCTTCAAAAGGTGTGCTTGATTGATAATACATGGACTTGTTCACCAAAACTTGTCCCCGGTGCTTCTTGTCGAAGAATCCCGTTGCCCCACCATCCCGACAGTGCGCAGGCCTTGCAGGTCAAGTCCACAGTATGGAGAAAAGAAAAGAAAAAAAAAAAGACACTTCCTCACTGGAGGAGACAAGGGCTGTAACAATCATCAAATCTCAAAGTGTCTATTTCACTCCAACACATTACATTTCAGGTACTCTATTAATTACCTTGGATCAGGGAAAACCTAAGCTCCATGTACTTAAATGAGGTCTGTTCAACCATATGCATAGAGTGATGATCAACCTAAAGGTGCTGCCAACATATACTCTCCAGCATTTTGAAGATAACTTCAATTTATCTAATTACATGCATCAGCAAAAATGTTAAATTTAAAATCCCAGCATATATGAGACATCTGGCGGCTTTGCAGAATTCTCACTTCGTGAACATTCGGACAGTAAGGCTGGACAAGCTGAAGGACACCTTCCAGTGCATTGCAGGACAATCTTAACAGGCAAATATCACTACAGCCACCTAGCACTGCACTCTGCTGCTGCTCTGGCTCTGGAAGAAGTCAGAGCAAGCTAACGTGATGAAAACTGCACCTGGAAGACTCTCAGATCACAGGCTGGGGACAGCATAAAAATGTGATTATGCTACAGGTAACTTCTTAAAAAGCTTAAATACAACAGATACCATTTATGGCTATTCAGTCAATTTTTCCAGCAGTACTTATTACCTTCATATTATAGGGATTACTATATTTAAAAAATCAATTTAGGATCACCCAATTTTTGCAGCCTCTTGAAATTTCCAGTCAGTATTGAGATTTCAGTGGTAAACTTATCCAATGAAAGAGTGAACAAGACACTCAAAGGTTATGAGAGTTAATGACAATTCATGGGGAAAACAGAGTAGCTAATTTCTTAGAGATTTATTTTATTTGTTTGAAAGGCAGAGTTACAAAGAAAGAGAGAGAAAGAGATATTCCATCCACTGATTCATTCCCCAGATGGCTGCAACAGCCGGAGCTGGGCCAATCCGAAGCCAGGAGCCTGGAGCTTTTTGCTGGTCTCCCATGTGGGTGCAGAGCCCCATGTCCTTAGGCCATCCTCAGCTCTTTTCCCAGGCACATCAGCAGGGAGCTGGATGGGAAGAGGAACAGCCGGGACTTGAGCTGGCACCCACATGGAATGCCGGCATCACAGGCAGCAGTTTTACCTGCTACACTACAGCACCAGGCCCACAGCTAACATAAAAAAGCACCATGACCTTGGTTAGAACTGTCAGGTTCTAAGAAAGGAAATGCAGTTGCTTGGTGCCCTACATCCTCCAGTGGGTTACTCTGCAGTCAAACTCTTGGGCCAACACAAGTAAGAAACAATTTTTCATATGTGAGTCTTTTTGAAAATGCATTTTGCAGTAGCAAATCATAGAACACATTTTATTTGTGCATTAATGTGGAACAAACTTTTGGTTTGTCATCATGCAAATCATATTAGAAAATTAATCATTTCCATAAAAAATGGGGTGCCCACTGTTACAGTCAATTTCTTTCATAGCTGTATAGTATTTCTAGAAATGTACTGGATGATAAATTTGTGCATTAAACATTATTGTATTATTTTATTTGAAATAAAGGTTTATCCTTCCATGAGAAAATATTTTATCTGCTAGCATAACATCTACATAGAACATTTTAATGATTGGTAGACTTAATAAAAAGCATATTGTTTCATGTGATAGTCCCGGGGAGATCAAGATGAAAACAAAATGATGTAATTTAAACATTGAATTTCATTTGTTAAGATTTCAAAAGCAAAACATGTTGCAAAGAGCTTTCAGAAAAAAAGTACAGCTTAGAATCTGAAAGATAAATTTATGCTTCAAGAATTGCAAAGTATTATAGAAATATGTTACTATTAATAAGCAATGTACTCTCATGGTTATTATTACAAATATACCCACCATCAGGGTAAAGTCAAAGCTTGCTCTAACACCTGAAAACTTCTTTCAATTACTATTTAAAGGAAATCAATGTGCTATTGGGACATAGCATTTTAGAAAATTGTTTTGAAATATTAAAAGAAGCACTGCAATAGTTTTCTTTGTCATAAATTGGATAAGGCAATCCCATATGATTTTTTTTATTTTTATTTATTTATTTTTTGACAGGCAGAGTTAGACAGTGAGAGAGAGAGAAAGACAGAGAGAAAGGTCTTCTTTTTTCCATTGGTTCACCCCCAAATGGCCACTACCGCCGGTGCTCTGTGGCCTGCGTGCCATGCCGATCCCAAGCCAGGAGCCAGGTGCTTCCTCCTGGTCTCCCAAAAGGGTGCAGAGCCCAAGGACCTGGGCCATCCTCCACTGCCTTCCTGGGCCACAGCAGAGAGCTGGACTGGAAGACGAACAACCGGAAAGGAACCAGTGCCTCAACCGGGACTTGAACCCGGGGTGCCGGCGCTGCTGGCGGATGATTAGCCAAGTGAGCCGCGGTGCCAGCCCAATCCCATATGATTTTTAATTTATGTTATTGCTTCTATTTCTATCTTGAGCAATTTTTAGCAAAAAAATATTAAACGAGATGCCTACTGGCTGAAAATAGTTTATGTCAAAGGCCACTGAACCTTAGAACTGACTTCTTCGGATAAAGTGGGGTAGGAGACCATCTCTACTATTTTGAATTAAAAACATTTTGTTGGAAGTTTCTGAGACAAGCAGCCAATTTGAACTTTAAAAAAAAAAATTAAAATTGGTAGGCAGAGGCTGTGCCAACACAGAAGCCGGACTGCGAGCTCGTCCCTTCCCCTCGCTCCCGAGGAAAATATGAAACAGGTTTGCAGAGGAAAGAGCAGAGAGCGGCCTTGAAGGCAAATTCTCATTCCAGCCTTGCTAGATCTTAGCTACAGTCTGCAAAATTTACTTCTGATGTTTTATGCTAAGCACATCTGCTGTTACTAGCTGGAAGACAAGCATGCTCATTTTTTAGAACTCTTTAAAAACGGAAAAGAGAGACATTATGCAAAGGCTTTTAAAAGTATCACTTAGAATAAAATCAGTGCTATTTAGTCCATGTAAGCATATTCAAGAATACTTCTCTGATCCTCCAAACACATTTCTTTAAACTATTTCCCTAGAGGAGACGTGAACCCTCTTGTGGATTCAAAGCAGAATAATCTTGTAAACAAGATTCAATAAGCAGACATCTACATGCTAGAACATAGAAATCATGAGATCAACTAAAATCATTAAGGAAGCAAATTTTTATTCTTTTATTTGTACTATTTCATTGCATTTAAAAAAGAAGAGAGATAATGGAATATACTGCCAAAAAGGTGGCAGTACTTGCTCTAAAGAGTACACAGAAACAACTCAGAAAGCTGCCAGGTTTCCTGCCATGAGAAATTCAATACTGGAGTTGTGTGAGCATGTGAGCTTGTGAGTGCGTGTGTGTGAGTCACTACTAGATACATTTGTCTGAGACTCTCAGAGCAGGGTGGCGCAGTGTCTCCACACCCAGGGCAGGTCATTGTTTTAGGCCTAAGAAGATGTCACTGAAGGTTAGCCCCCAAGAATCACGAGGAGGAAGACCCTGAGTGGAGTAAGGCGTTACGGAGAGAATTGATCCAGGCGGAGGACACGGAAACTGCAGGGTCCTGAGGCAGGCAAGCAGGTTGCACTTCAGACTAGAGAAATGAAGGGATGACAGTGTGCCTAGGTATGGCTTCCAAAATACCATGAGCAGAGCAAGCAATTCCTACGACAGGGCCACCTGACACACATGCAGAAACACCAGACACAGAACCATGCACTTGTCTTAAACAAGAATTTTACGAAACATCATCTATCCTTACCATGTGCTCCACATGTTGTTACTGGTTTCTATTCTTTCCTTTGCTCTTCTTCTCTCTCTTATTTACATATAGAGAACTTTAAGCCAATTTCACAATCTAATAACAGGTGCTCCCACAGTTTGTAAGACAAGGGAGTGGAGAAGAATGTGGGAGAAACTGCCACAAGAGGCTGAAGTCAACACAGGCAGGTCCGAGTGCGAAGGGTATGTGCAGGCCTCGAAAAGCTGTTCGGTTTCTTTCTTTTTTTTTTTTTTTCTTTTTTTAATTATTACTTGACAGCGTTAGTGTGATAGAGAGACAGAAAGAAAGGTCTTCCTTCCGTTGGTTCACCCCCCAAATGGCTGCTATGACCGGCGCACTGTGCTGATCCGAAGCCAGGCGCTTCTCCTGGTCTCCCATGGGGTGCAGGGCCCAAGCACTTGCCATCCTCCACTGCCTTCCCGGGCCACAGCAGAGAGCTGGCCTGGAAGAGGAAGGACAGAATCTGGCACCCTTATGGGATGCTGGTGCTAGCCCTGCTGTTTGGTTTCTAAGACAGAGCAGGGGACTCAGTCTAGCAGTAAAACTGCAAGCTGTCCAATTCAATACAAATTACAGACAATGAGTACTATTTAGTATTTCACCTCTAAATACTTGTACTATAATGATGTAATACTTACAATTAAAATACAACACACCCTGTTATTTTACATGGCAATCCTAACTAAGAGGATGAAAGGATATTACAACATCTTCATCCAGAGTATAAGTGGAGAGGCAAATGATGTGATTTCATTAAAGAGCCCCCTGGTGCCTTGGGCTGAACTGCATGGAGAGACGAGGAGAGAAGCTCAGGCAGGCTGCAGGAGAGAAAATTCTAACCTGCAGGGAAGGGAAACTTGACCAGGGCACCTGGAAGATCAGTTTAATGTCATTTAGGACAGTGAATTTCAGAAATTCTACAAGACTCAGAGGAAAGGAAAAAAAAAAAAACTGAGATTAGAACCTATCCTATTACCAACATACTCATTAAATATGCTTCAAATTGTGTTCACTTCTCCAAACAGGATGGGTCACACAGTGTTATCTACAGGGTGGGTATCTGGCTTAGCAGTTAAGCCTCAGGCTGGAGACCCAACCCTTATCAGACTGCCTGGTTCAAGTGCTGGGTCTGCTCCCAGCTTCCTTCTAGTGAAGAACGAGGCAGCCAGCAGGCAAGGCCTCAAGGAGCCAGGTTCCTGCCTCTCACGTGGGAGACCTCGATCAAGTCCTGGGCTCTTAGCTCTGGCCTGCTCCAGACCCAGGTGATGTCTCAAGGAGCCAGGTCCCTGCCACTCACATGGGAGACTGCGACCGAATCCTGGCTCTTGGCTCTGGCCTGCTCCGGATCCAGTTGTGGGCATTTGGGAAGAGAATCAGAAGGTGGAAGACTGCCTCTCGCCTCCTCTGAGTGCCTTTCAAATCCATTTTTAAATCTGCTGCTTTGATAATAAACACCAACTTTTTTAATTCTATTTGAAGACTATCACTCCCCACCCCACCTCAGCCTGTGGCCAGGCTCCTGGCATTGACCATTTGCGGTTGGCTTCAAGCCTGAAGAGAGGAGAGTAGGCCCAACTGCCCATCACCACAGGTCTCAGCACAGCCTGTGAGACTGTCTGGGTGGGTGTCCCCAAGTTTGCCAGGAGAATTTTAGAACCAAATTTTCCACATAGTCACGTTTTCACTGATAAACTATATGGTAGAATCTGTATTTAAAGTGGTTTCTTTTAATATTTATTTCTTTGAAAGGCAGAATTACATGCAGAGACAGGGATCATCCATCCACTGGCTCACTCACCAGATGGCTGGGGCTGAGGCCAGGCAGGAGCCAGGAGCCTGACACTCCATCTAGGTCTCCCACATGGGTGGCAGAGGCCCAACCAGTCTGTCATCATGGACTACTCTCCCAGGTACATTAGAGGGAGCTGGATCAGGAGTGGAGCCACTGGGATTCCTTGTGCCTCTATGGGATGCCGGTGTTGCAGATGGTAGCTTACCCTGCTGTGCCACACTACAGGCCCAAATTTTAAGTGTTTTTGTTTAAATCATGCTTCTATAGTACAAAGATAGTGCAAAAGTTTGTGGAAAATTGAAAGTTTATTCTGGTTCAAAATAATTTTAAAATCTGTACATCTGGGTCGGTGCCACAGCTCACTAGGCTAATCCTCCGCCTGCGGCACCAGCACACCAGGTTCTAGTCCCAGTCAGAGCGCTGGACTCGGTCCTGGTTGCTCCTTTTCCAATCCAGCTCTCTGCTGTGGCCCGGGAAGGCAGTGGAAAGTGCTTGGGCCCTGCACCTGCATGAGAGACCAGGAGGAAGCACCTGACTCCTGGCTTCGGATCGGCACAGCACGCCAGCTGTAGCCGCCATTTGGAGGATGAACCAACAGAAGGAAGACCTTTCTCTCTGTCTGTCTCTAACTCTGCCTGTCAAAAATAAATAAATAAATAAAACAAAAAACAAAAAAACCAAAAAACTATGCAACTGACGGGGTCTTTAAAAGTTTCCTAAAAATGTGTATTATTTTTCTAGGCCATAAAGCAAGTCTCAGCAAATTCAAAAGAATTAGAATCATACCATGCAGCTTCTCAGACCATAAAGGAATGAAGTTGGAAATTAGCAACTCAGGAATCCCTAGAGCACATGCAAACACATGGAGACTCAATAACATGCTCCTGAATGAACAATGGGTCATAGAAGAAATTAAAAGAGAAATCAAAAATTTTCTGGAAGTAAATGAGGATAACAGCACATCATACCAAAACCTATGGGATACAGCAAAAGCAGTGTTAAGAGGAAAGTTTATATCAATAGATGCCTCCATCAAGAAATTGGAAAGGCACCAAATAGATGAGCTTTCAGTTCATCTCAAGGATCTAGAAAATCGGCAGCAAACCAGACCCAAAGCTAGTAGGAGAAGAGAAATAATTAAAATCAGAGAAGAAATCAACAGGATTGAATCCAAAAAACATTACAAAAAGTCAGCCAAACGAGGAGCTGGTTTTTTGAAAAAATAAACAAAATTGACACCCCATTGGCCTAACTAACTAAAAAAAGAAGAGAAAAGACCCAAGTCAATAAAATCAGAGATGAAAAAGGAAACATAACAACAGACACCACAGAAATAAAAAGAATCATCAGAAATTACTAGAAGGGCTTGTATGCCAGCAAACAGGGAAACCTATCAGAAATGGACAGATTCTTGGACACATACAACCTACCTAAATTGAGCCAGGAAGACATAGAAAACCTAAACAGACCCATAACTGACACAGAAATTGAAACAGTAATAAAGGCCCTCCCAACAAAGAAAAGCCCAGGACCAGATGGATTCACTGCTGAGTTCTACCAGACATTTAGAGAAGAACTAACTCCAATTCTTCTCAAACTATTCAAAATCATTGAAAAAGAGGGAATTCTCCCAAATTCTCTAAGGCCAGCATTACCTTAATTCCTAAGCCAGAAAAAGATGCAGCATTGAAAGAGAATTACAGACAAATATCCCTAATGAACATAGATGCAAAAATACTCAATAAAATTCTGGCCAATAGAATGCAACAACACATCAGAAAGATCATCCACCCAGACCAAGTGGGATTTATCCCTGGTATGCAGGGATGGTTCAACATTCGCAAAACAATCAACGTGATACACCACATTAACAGACTGCAGAAGAAAAACCATATGATTCTCTAAATAGACGCAGAGAAAGCATTTGATAAAATACAACACCCTTTCATGATGAAAACCCTAAGCAAACTGGGTATAGAAGGAACATTCCTCAATACAATCAAAGCAATTTATGAAAAACCCACGGCCAGTATCCTATTGAATGGGGAAAAGTTAGAAGCATTTCCACTGAGATCTGGTACCAGACAGGGATGCCCACTCTCACCACTGCTATTCAATATAGTTATGGAAGTCTTAGAGCTATTATGCAAGAAAAAGAAATTAAAGGGATACAAATTGGGAAGAAAGAACTCAAACTATCCCTCTTTGCAGACGATATGATTCTTTATTTAGGTGACCCAAAGAACTCTACCAAGAGACTATTGGAACTCATAGAAGAGTTTGGAAAAGTAGCAGGATATAAAATCAATGCACAAAAATCAACAGCCTTTGTATACACAGGCAATGCCACGGCAGAGGAAGAACTTCTAAGATCAATCCCATTCCCAATAGCTACAAAAACAATCAAATACCTTGGAATAAACTTAACCAAGGATGTTAAAGATCTCTATGATGAAAACTACAAAACCTTAAAGAAAGAAATAGAAGAGGATACCAAAAAATGGAAAAATCTTCCATGTTCATGGATTGGAAGAATCAATATCATCAAAATGTCCATTCTCCCAAAAGCAATTTACAGATTCAATGCAATACCAATCAAAACACCAAAGGCATTCTTCTCAGATCTGGAAAAAATGATGCTGAAATTCATATGGAGACACAGGAGACCTCGAATAGCTAAAGCAATCTTGTACAACAAAAATTTTTTACAACAAAGCTGGAGGCATCACAATACCAGATTTCAGGACATACTACATGGCAGTAGTTATCAAAACAACCTGGTACTGGTACAGAAACAGATGGATAGACCAATGGAACAGAATAGAAACACCAGAAATCAATCCAAACATCTACAGCCAACTTATATTTGATCAAAGATCCAAAACCAATCCCTGGAATAAGGACGATCTATTCAATAAATGGTGCTGGGAAAACTAGATTTCCACATGCAGAATCATGAAGCAAGATCCCTACCTTTCACCTTACACAAAAATTCACTCAACATGGATTAAAGACTTAAATCTACGACCCGACACCATCAAACTATTAGAGAACATTGGAGAAACCCTGTAAGATATAGGCACAGGCAAAGACTTCCTGGAAAATACCCCAGGAGCACAGGCAGTCAAAACCAAAATTAACATTTGGGATTGCATCAAATTGAGAAGTTTCTGTACTTCAAAAGAAACAGTCAGGAAAGTGACTAGGAAACCGACAGAATGGGAAAAAATATTTGCAAACTATGCAACAGGTAAAGGGTTGATAACCAGAATCTACAAAGAAATCAAGAAATTCCACAACAACAAAACAAACAACCCACTTAAGGGATGGGCCAAAGACCTCAATAGACATCTTTCCAAAGAGGAAATCCAAATAGCCAACAGACACATGAAAAAATGTTCAAGATCACTAGCCATCAGGGAAATGCAAATCAAAACCACAATGAGGTTTCACCTCACCCCGTTAGAATGGCTCACATTCAGAAATCTACCAACAATAGATGCTGGAGAGGATGTGGGGAACAAGGGACACTAACCCACTGTTGGTGGGAATGCAAACTGGTTAAGCCACTATGGAAGTCAGTCTGGAGATTCCTCAGAAACCTGAATATAACCCTACAATTCAACCCAGCCATCCCACTCCTTGGAATTTACCCAAAGGAAATTGAATTGGCAAACAAAAAAGCCATCTGCACATTAATGTTTATTGTAGCTCAATTCACAATAGCTAAGACCTGGAACCAACCCAAATGCCCAACAACAGTAGACTGGATAAAGAAATTATGGGACATGTACTCTATAGGATACTATACAGCATTCAAAAACAATGAAATCTGGTCATTTACAACAAGATGGAGGAATCTGGAAAACATCATGCTGAGTGAATTAAGCCAGTCCCAAAGAGACAGATATCATTTGTTTTCCCTGATCAGCGACAACTAACTGAACACCAAAGGGGAAACCTGTGGAAGTGAAATGGACACTATGAGAAACAGTAATATGAACAGCTCTTGTGCTGACAGTTGTTGTACAATTTAATACTTTATCCATTTTAGTATTTTTTTTTGGTTTAGTACTAGTGGTTGAACTCTGTAATTAACACACAATTATTCTTAGGTGTTTAAATTTTAGCTGAAAAGTGATCCCTGTTAAATGTAAGAGTGAGAAAAAGGGGGGAGGAGATGTACAATTTTGGACAGGCTCAATCGGACTTGCCCCAAATGATGGAGTTAGAAACATGCCAGGGGATTCCAATACAATCCCATCAAGGTGGCATGTACCAATGCCATCTCACTAGTCCAAGTGATCAATTTCAGCTCACATTCAATGGCTCTGATAGGTCTAAGAGTCAAAGGGATCACACAAACAAGACTAGTGTCTGCTAATACTAACTGATAGAATAAAAAAGGGAGAGAATGATCCAACATGGGAAGTGGGAGACACAGCAGACTCAGAGAATGGCAGATGTCCTAAATAGCACTCTGGCCTCAGAATCAGCCCTTGGGTCATTCAGATCTGGCTCAAGAGCCCATGAGAGTATTTTAGGCATGGAAGGCCAAGACACTCTGGAAAAAAAAAAAAATAAATAAAATAAAGAAGACCTAGATGAAAGATCTCAGCAAGTGAGATCCCAGTGGATAGAACGGGGCCATCAAAGAAGGAGGTACCTTTCTCTGAAGGGAGGAGAGAACTTCCACTTTGACTATAACCCTGTCAGAATAAGATCGAAGTCAGCGAACCCTAAAGGCTTCCATAGCCTTGGCAACTCATGACTAGAGCCTAGGAAGATTACTGACGCCATAAACAAGAGTGTTAAATTGTTAAATCAACATCAGGAGTCACTGTGTACTTACCTCTCATGTGGGATCTGCCCTTAATGGGTTGCCCAATGTGAAGTGATGCTATAACTAGTACTGAAACAGTATTTTTACACTTCGTGTTTCTGTGTGGGTGCAAATGGATGAAATCTTTACTTAGTATATACTGAATTGATCTCCTGAATATAAAGATAATTGAAAATGCAAAAAAAAAAAACAACTTGGCATTAAATTGGAAATTGCATAGAAAATTAATCAATTTTTTGAAAAAAACATCATGTAGGATCTCTGCCATTAATGTGCTGTACATTGTGATTTAATGCTATAACTAGTACTCCAACAGTATTTTCCACTTTGTGTTGCTATGTGAGGGCAAACTGTTGAAATCTTTACTTAATATATACTGAACTGATCTTCTGTATATAAAGAGAATTGAAAATGAATCTTGATGTGAATGGAAAGGGAGAGGGAGCAGGAAAGGGGAGGGTTGTGGGTGGGAGGGAACTTATGTGGGGGGGAAGCCATTGTAATCCATAAGCTGCACTTTGGAAATTTATATTCATTAAATAAAAGCTTTAAAAAATGTGTATTATGAAAAGTCTATGCATGGGTTTCCAATTTTTTACACCAAAATAAACATCATTTAATTCTGTTTTTCACAAACATTTTTAAGTACCTCTCTAATTACAGAGGTTTATTAGGTGTCATGGATTCTCAGAGAACATTAAGTCTAAACAGCTCTGTCACACATAATCATTTCAAACTTTACTTTGTATTTTAAATTTTTACTAGCAACTCATAAAACTGAACAACAATAACAAAAATCTGACCAATTCAGCAGTGAAAAGGCCAAAGGACTTCAACAGATAGTTCTCAAAGAAGAAATACAAGTGGCCAATAAATAAGTGAATAAATGCTCAACCTCATCAGCCATCAAAGAAATTCAAATCAAAACCACAATGAGATATCACTTCACCCCTGTCAGAATGGCTGTTATTCAAAAGAAAGAGAGTAACAAAAGCTGGTAGGCGGTGGAAAAAGGTGAACTCTTAAACACTGCTACTGGGAAGGTAAACTCATGCAGCCACTGTGACAAAAAGTGCAGAGATTTGTTAAAAAACCAAGAAACAGACTTGCCATATGATCCACCAATCCCACTATTGGGAAAATCCCTAACACACATGAACATATTTTATCAGATACCTGCACCACCATGTTTTATCATCATTGTTCACACTAGCCACAATGTGGAAGCAACCAACATGTACAATGTCAGATGAATGGAAAAAGGAAATGTGGCAGGTATACATGCAATGGAATATTATTCAGCTATGGAAACAACGAAATTCTATCATGTGCATCAGAATGAATGCAACTGGAGGACATGTGTTAAGTGAAATAAACTGGACACAGACAGGCCAATACCACATGCTCTCCCGTATATGTGGGAGCTCAAATTATAAAAAACCAAAAATCAAAAACAAGTGCTTGTGATGCCTGTGTATATCAGTTTTCTGTCAGATAGTGTTTTGCCAAATTTTGTTTTAAATCTTTGTCAAATTATTAAAAATTATATACTACTAAAACAGTAAGAAGTCACAAAAATAATTTTTCAGAATTTTATTCTTCAAGCAGTGATAGCCCATATATTAAATTACTTGATATTTTAGCTTAATAATGTCATGTGGTTTCAGCAGTCGCTCAGCTAGATTTTGGAAATGTAACCAAGTCTAATTTAGAGGGACATAGTTTCACTGCATAATTGTCCATGAAATCACAAGGATTTTTTTTCAGCATCTCTTAAAAGGAGTTGTTAAAGTACTTAATCCCTATGAAATACGCTAAAGAAAATCCATTGTTCTTTAGAAGCTAACTAGAATCAGCTGAAATAGCACAGGACACTCACTGTGACCAACACACTGTTAGTGGAGGAAGAAAGTGCATTCAAAAAATCAAAATTAATTCATCTGTCAGCCTATGAATAAGTTTTAATCATAAAGATAATGCCTGTCTGTGCCAAATGCAAAGAATGGAGTCCCAGTGACCTGGTAAATGATAAAATTCTACTCCCATAACCATAATAATCCATGGACTAGTCAGTATCAAGGCTGCTTTTGATCTTGCCGTTTTACAAGAATACAATAAACGCATTATACACAGAAGATCAGTTAAGTCACAGCTATTTCCGTATGTCTGTTGTGCTTAATAGACATCATTATAATAGGATGTTTCCAGGTTAAATTGTAGCCACATTTCACTCCATTAAGCATTCAGAGAAATTTCAATTTCTTTAGAATTAGAGCAATTATAATCTGAATACTTCCCCTCCCTCAGCAATTTTCTATTTAAAGGGAAGCCAATTATATCTTTTTCTAGTATTAATAAAACCTCATGTTAATCAATAAAAAGTGTTCATCATTCTTCCCAGCTGTAGAAACGTCCCATAAACCTGTGAAGAAGATTGCATTTTAGTTTATGTAAACCAGTTCTTGGTTTTTAGTCAACGCCAGAATATCTGAAACCATATCAAATTAGATAACTGAAATGAAAGTTTAACAGATCTCATTCATCAAAGCTCATTCAGAAAACCCCACAGTGGGATATAACTCAGTTATATCAGTTATTCCAATACAAATAATCTTATTTTCATAATCTGAAGACAGTAGAACTTTTTTTCCAAGTATTGGTGCACTTGAAAATTTTGGATCTCAATTTTTGAAGCCAATACTAAATTCAGAATATGATTCTCATTAGCTATAGTTTCAAAAATGGGGACAATGGGAGTGTTTTTGTAATTTATGAAAGTCAGCAAGTTTGTAGGATTTGATCTCAGTGGATTGTATGTTAACAACTGACACCAGCCCAGTTGCTGTGGTTTAATCCTTCATCTCAGTTGAGAAGGGTAGCTTATTGTTAACTCACTACTTTTAGAAACTAGCAGTCTTGGCAAATATGCTGGGCAAGTGACCCGCTTCTGTGGATATTTCCTTTCTGTTTTCTGTAATATACATGAGCACATGTTAAGGTCAGGATATTTTTAAGTGAATATAGTCTATCTGAAATTTCCTATCGTTGAATACATGATGCCTTTCATTAATAAAATATAAGTAACAGGTTACTCTATTAGTAGATTCACAGGATACCCAAATCCTCCCACTTAGGCATGGCAGGGTTTCTTAAACACCACCACTGTGGAATATTGATTTTTACTGTTTGAATCCCACAACCAATAGCAATTATAAAATATATAAGTTCATTAGCAACTTTGGCAATAGCACAGTTGACCAATATTTAATTAGAGTGTTCATGTCCATATTTCTAAATGTAAAGCAGCAGAGAGAAAATATAAATAGTCATTAATTAGCAACCTGTAATACTGTATTATAAAATGAAACTATGGGAGGGTTAATACACAAGAAACATCAAAAAAGATAAACATCAGAACCTTAAAATGGATTATCTATGTGTAAATTATGGGTCATTTATTTATTCTTAGTTTTTGTATATTATAGTTGTACTTACATAGTTATAGTATAGAGGTTTGTATATAACATTAGGAAATCTTTAAAGTGTTAATACAAAACTGATTTTGTAGCTATAGAATACTGCCTGTAGCAATACAATTTAAACAAAGAATATTAAAGGTCATGCCTTTATAAACCTGGAGGTTGAAATCTGTTCCTTTCTCTTCCCAGGGAAGTACAAATTAAGACCGCATATACATATTATCACTTTCTGCTTAGAATATCATATTCATTGAATTAATGCTACATGTTCAAAATTGTCAATTCTTTACCTGATGTTGTTACAATGATTTTTAAAAAATATTCATATATCTATTTGGACAGCAGAGTGACCCAGACAGAGTGAAGGGAAGGAGAGAGGGAGAGGGAGTGAGGGGGGAGCAAGGGGGGAGTGAGGGAGAGAGGGAGAGAGGGAGAGAGGGAGAGAGGGAGAGAGGGAGAGAGGGAGAGAGGGAGAGAGGGAGAGAGGGAGAGATTTAATCTGCTGATTTAGCCCCCAAATGACTGACTGCAAAACCAGGTCTGACCCAGGCCATGGCCAGAACTAGGAACCCCATGCCCGTCTCCCACATGGGTAGCACAGACTCAAGGACTCGATCACCCTCATCACCCTCTGTTAACGTTCCAGGAGCAGTAGCAGAAAGTTGAATCAGAATCGGAGTAGCCTGGACTTGAACCGGCACTCTGTTAACAGGATGCCGACTGCTGGCTGAACCAACCGAGCCATAACCCTGTCCCTGAAAGTGGTGAATTTCTAAGGCAGCCCTTTCTCAAGCCTCAAATTTAATTAAAACAACATTATGTGAGTATTAATAATGCTTGGGTTAAGTAAAGATATTAAGCTCATTTTAGAAATACTAAATTTGGTTTTCCTATCCAGAAGCTATGTTATAACTAGTTGCTTGTGAATAAATTTTACATGATACTTAATGCTATTAACATGCAACACATAAAATCCACATAAATTTTGATTCTTATTAAAACACCATTATTTTTTACTTTATATTTCTCAATTTTTAGGAATAGGACAAGAATCTCTAATAATAGCAAACTAAACAGAGGAGTATAGTTTATTTTCTACTGCATATTAATTTTAAAAGCATTACATAAAAGCTTAAAAGGGTGTTGATTTCTTTGTTTCAGACAAAAATATGCATAGGTCTGTATCTTTTTTAAGATCTTAAATTCTCAATTTAAATGGACAAGTCTTCGTTGTTGTAAGAGCACCTAAATGGAGTACGTGGAACGTGAAACATGGCTTGGGCTGATTTAAAAATAAAGATGTCTTCTTTTCTGAAAAGAAGAATCACAGAGGGGAGTCAGTGCAGGGAGGGACAGGAGATCTCCTGCCAATCATACAACAAATTTAAAGCAAACAGCAATGATATGTTAGGGTAAAACCTACACGGAGAAGAAAGGAGACAGCGGGAAAAGAAGAAATTAAGACGTCTTATAAATGCACGCCAGCCCATCATGAAGGAGAGGAAGTATTAATGTAAGACTAGATACATGTACACATTTTCCAAATTATAGGTTTGGGAGTAATAAAACATAAAGCAGACATTAGTTCTTTTGAAAGGCATGTTTCTTCTGTGAAGGAGATCACTGTACATTCCTGAGGGCACAGAGGGCCACTGGAACGTAAAGGCTGGCCGAGCTTCTGAAAAGGGAGCAGCAAAGGTTCACAGGCTCTGGTGATCTCTAGCAATCCACAAACTCAAAAATCAAAAATCAGCTGCTGCAAAACACCAACAGCTACTCTTATGGAAGTAGAGAAATAGATTCTGTTGTTCATATGGGAAAAAGACATTTAGGAACAGCAGCGAAAAAGGTGAAAAAGAAACAAGAGTTGCCTGATTAGGTCCCATAGCATATCACAATGCCTCAACAGTGAATACTATTGGCATACAAAAAACACAGTAAGTGAAATTTCAAAGGTATTTTGGAATTGTTTCCTGAAAGGGAAAAAAAAATATGCTACACATATTTGAGAACCTAGTACTTATTATAAGAAGCTTTTCAAATCAGTAAACTTAAGATGGATTTAAATAAATGATGTTGGGTCAAATAGGTACAATTTGCAAAAGAATATTAGGTTACACTTGTGTTTCACACCATATACCAACATAAGCAACCAAATGAATGGAAAGGATAAAGAAAGAAGTTATTAATTATTAATAAGCCTTTGGGGCCCTAGTTTGTAAATAAAACTTAAAATACAACCACCAAAAAAAAAAAAAACAAATTTTGCTTTATTAAGGCAAAAAAAAAAAACAACCCTTGATGAATAGTAATATTAACAAGAACTAATGACACTTTTATCTTTGTAAAATCAAAATACATACATTTTGTTGTACTAGAAAGCTGACCTTAATATTTAAGAATCAACCAATTGTGTAATATGAAAACAACTTCTTACAAATGTAGTGTTGCTTTTCCTCCTCAAAAAATAAATGGGCATCTGTAGTATGTGATTTTTCCAAATTCTTCTGTGTCACAGGACATGACTGTAGATATTAAAGAGAAACAACTGTAAATGTCCAATCTCAACACTGCACATTTTGTGGGAGATTTGTTTCACTCTGCCTGAAGACCAGAATCCCAGCAGAGCTGTAACCAAGCCTTCCTGACTCTGCTGTTCTTGTTAACTCTCTCTCCTCGTGGATTATCGCTTAGTGTTCCCTGTTTTGGGGGAGGATTATTGATTGCTGATTATTCCACACACATTTGACGCTCTTTGTTCTGCTTTCCTGGGCTTCTGGGTTTTGTGGTGAGCTTTCATCGTCTTTCAGGACTTAGATCACAGGACTTGCCAACATAGTTAAGCACATATTAATGTATTTAACAGCATCCCTTTATGAAAGTAGAGCTGCTGTCTCCGATACAACCTCATTGACACCTTTTGATGGGTTTCGTTTCCGAAGGAGCAATAAAGGAACAAGGCAGCAGTCTGACAGCTGTGTAAGGAGCCCAAGTCCCCCAGGGCCAGGCCAGCCCAGGCCATCATGCAGCAGTCCGCAGGTGGCTTCGTTTATCTCTCAGATACCTTTCAAATTCCTGTCTCACAAAGCGCCTTGAGCAGAACACTCAGATTTCCAGGTGTGGTCTTCTTAGAAGAATACTGCAGAGGTCTTTAAGCCTTTTTTTTCCCTTTCAGGAAACAATTCCAAAAAAATCCTATTGTAGAAAAACGGTTTAATCATTTCCCCCCTAAATATTTATTTCCGACAGTTTCGACTAATCTTGTGTGGTCTAGACTGTTCAGTATCTGTCAAAGATTCAGGATCAAAAGGAAATTCTCTTTAATCACAGCCCCTGCTCTCAACCAAGTATAACCAGATTATAAGGACCCAATGTTGAGCTTTGATCCTAATAGAAATAAAATCTAGACAAGTATCAGGGTCATTTTTATCTGGTAAGTGAAATCTGTATTCAAACAGAAATCTCCCCATGAAAATATCTATGGTGCATATGGGGACTTCCTCCTGCTCCAGTGGCTGCCAAGAATGGAAAGTGATTTCACACACAAAAACGCACCTTCTTGCCATTAGAATAATAGGATTCACAATCAGATCGCATGATAGTGGGCTACCGATACTACAAAGAGGGGACATGCAAGACCACTCGCTAAATCCAAGCCCCTCCAGCGCTCTCTCCTTCACCTGGGCCGCGCTCCGCTCACTGTGAGCTTTGCAGCTGCAGCTGCCCTGATATGAGGGAGGCTGGAGAACGAAATTAAAGAACCCGGAGAAGAGGAGAAGGTGAATGGAGACAGATTGTTTCTGTTTTGAGTTAATAGGAAAACTAGCAGAGGAACATTTCTCCCACCTGTATCCATATCAGTGCCCTTTACTCCAATATGGAAATAATTTGAACTGATATACGCAGAGAGGAAAAAAGGAAAAGAAAATCAGCAATGACCAGGCAATTAAAACAATTCACCAGAGGTTTCTCTCTCAAAACTAGGAGAAACAAAGCCACACATCCAGCGCAACCCTGTCACCTTCCTTCCCTTATCTCTCCTATTATTTGCCACCTGGGCTGTGTTTAGCTCCTTTTTCTTTCTTAATTCACTACATTATCTTTTTTCTTAACCTTGTTCTCATTCACGGACATGAACAGGTTGTCTCTTTCATGTTTGGAGACACAGTATCCCTGCTCGGATCTGATGGGTGACATAAAGCTGTGTATTCACAAACCAAAACAAACCTTGCTTATTATTAAAGCCTGATTTTAGCAATGGAAAATCTTAACTAGTCTAGAATTTTCAAATATATTATTTCAAAGTGATTCCATTTGAATTGTGATTACATATAGAAAATAACTATAAAATTTGAAGAAAAATGAATTTATCATAATTAATTTAGAGGATGGAATACAAATTGTTCAGAAAAAAACTTAAGGTATCCTCAGGGGGAAAAAACTAACATCTCAGTTTGAGAATTTTTTTCCCAAAGTATATATAAGTTTGCCATAGATCCTTAAGAATCCTTCACAAAATCCCGAGAGAATGAAATATAGTACGTTGAAATTTAACAGAGAGAATATTAAACTCAAGCAATAGTGGAAGTAAATCAAGATTATAAATTCTACAAGAAAGGCTCCTTCAGAGTTCTGGGGTCTACTTGGCCTTCAGACACTTCTTTTTGCACAGACAACAACAGGCTTTGAGGTAGTCAGTCCCCAGAGGTCCCCTAATGGAACATACCTCCTGATATGCACACCCTAGAGTAGCCCTCTCCAACACTGCGTCTGCTGGACCCCACACAACAGAAAGCATGGATAATACTGACGAGCTTGACGTCAGATTGTAGCCCTGAAAGTCCATCTTGGCCTCCTGGGAAAATCACTGATCTCACACATCCCTGAACACTCTAATAAACCAACATCACCATGCTGTGAGAATACCCAGAGCAGCAGGTGAAGAGGCCCTGTGGAGACGGCTCTACGTGCTGTTTCTGTTCCAGGTATGTGAGTATAAGAACTACCCTTTCTTCCTTCTTACTTCCTGCACATTACATATCCTCCTTACATGCATTTTTCATAGTCTATCTTCTTTAGAAATCAGCTCTATAAAGGCAGGGACTTTTGTCTTTATCTCCAATGCTTATATTAGAACAAATTCTGGGCACATAGTAGGCACTTAATACCAAAATTTTAAATACACATCTTTGGAAGCCTGCACACATACACACACACACATCTCTAGATAGTCCCAACAACAATCAATAATAAAGCATACATTGTCAATAATGCTAAAAGATTAGGTCAATATATCACTACAAGGCACTTAGTTTACACAGTCTCAGGTTAATAGAACTTAGTACCTCATTGTGAGGAAATCTTATGTCTGCAAGAATATAAACACTTATAATAAACTCATGGGTACAAAAATATTTGCTTAACATTATGTGTAAAGTTTAGCTATGAATACAGAGAATCAATGAGTGACTTGGGTTTATGTCATCATGGAAGAAGAAATCAGCAGTGACATCTAGGTCAAAAATCAATTACTGAATAAATCAAACTCTACTAGTCTGAGTCATTATTCTTTTAGGCCTGACAAGTATCATGTGAACTTGATAAAATATACTTGCAAACTTTGCTAAATACAACAAAACAAATTATCACTTAATACAATTATTAAAACAAGAATTCCCATTCCTCAGAGAAGTAAAAGACAAAGAAATGATGACATGAACTAAGCTTATATTGGTATTTTATATCAGATGTAAATATGTTTGACAATGTTTCATAATCATATTTGTCCGTTTGTTTCTGCTCATGGTTGGAAGTATTGGTCATACTAAATCTGAGGTTCAATTTGTTTAAAGAGAATTTGTGTCAATAGTTAAGAAAAATATTTTTCAGACTTTTATTAGATATAAGTATAAATTGACTAATAAAGAAATTATGAAATTAAAAAGAAAACCATTGTGGAAACTCTAGCTCCTGTAGATCTCAAAGGCAGAAGGGGAATCCAAAAATTCAACGACAAAAAACTAAAGCTGCAAACAGCTCTACTGAGGCTGCCCTGGCTGTCTCCCATCAGATCTCCTCTCCTTCGGGTCCCAGAAATAAGTGTTCCCTGCTGCAGCCTCCTTTAATTAAATCAGAGTTCCGTCAGCATTGGGTGATTGTTATCTGTGCCACTAACTGTTGTGGTGGCTCATTGTGCACAATAAATAACCAGAAGAGAAATGTGGTGCCTAGAGACAGGGTAGCTGAATGATCAAAGGATACAAAATATGGGACCTTAGCTTTCACTGGAGGCAGTGGGCAGGTGTGGAGGAAAGAAGGGGGGTTATTATAAGGTGGAAGGAACTCCTGGGGGCTGCTAGTGAGAGCTTAAAGGACAATGAAGAAAATATGGAAGAAAAGGTGATGATTACATGCTAAACCAAAGAACCCCAGAAACTATTATCTGTGGTAATATGAACCTCAGAGGAGGATTATAATGACCTGTGGCTAATTAAAAAGATGTCACCACTGAATATTAAAAAATTCAACCCATGGCCAGCGCCGTGGCTCACTAGGCTAATCCTCCGCCTGCAGCACCAGCACCCCGGGTTCTAGTCCCAGTTGCTCCTCTTCCAGTCCAGCTCTCTGCTGTGGCCCGGGAATGCAGTGGAAGATGGCCCAAGTGCTTGGACCCTGCACCCGCATGGAAGACCAGGAGGAAGCACTTGGCTCCTCCTGGCTTCGGATCAGCACAGCATACCAGTCGTAGCGGTCATTTGGGTGGTGAACCAACGAAAGGAAGACCTTTCTCTCTCTCTCTCTCTCTCTCTCTAACTCTGCCTGTCAAAAAAAAAAAAAAAAAAAAGAGAGAGAGAGAGAGAGAGAGAGATTCCACCCACTTGTAGATGCTCCCAAAACATGGAAGAGAAGGATGCCTGAAAGAAGAGTTGCTCACTCTATGAAGTCAACAAGTCTATTTTTTTCCCCAGAGGCTGGGGTCTTGATTGAGGAGGTGTTAACAAAGACATGACACTGTGAGGTAGACAGCAGAAGTAAGTTCAGGAGACCTATAGCACATCACGGTGTCTTCAGTTAATGACAATATGTTGTATATTTTTAAATTGCCAAGACAGTCAATTCAAATGTTCTCACCACAAAAATAGCATGGGAGACAATGCATTTGCTAAATAGCTTACTTGTCATTCCACTGGTACACATGTAGCAAAATATTTTGTATGCCATAAACATGTACAATTATTACTTGTAAAATTTACTTGTATATATAATATACATATAATATGTATAATATAATATGTATATATGTAATATATATAATAAAAATTACTTGTATAACTCAATAAATGTTTTTTAAAAACGAATGTTAAGTTTTTGGGCTGGCGGCGTGGCTCAATAGGCTAATCCTCCGCCTTGCGGTGCCGGCACACCGGGTTCTAGTCCCGGTCGGGGAGCTGGATTCTGTCCCAGTTGCCCCTCTTCCACGCCAGCTCTCTGCTGTGGCCCGGGAGTGCAGTGGAGGATGGCCCAAGTGCTTGGGCCCTGCAGCCGCATGGGAGACCAGGGGAAGCATCTGGCTCCTGGCTTCGGATCAGCGCGGTGTGCCAGCCACAGAGGCCATTGGAGGGTGAACCAACGGCAAAAGGAAGACCTTTCTGTCTCTCTCTCACTGTCCACTCTGTCAAAAAAAAGAAATGTGAAGTTTTTGAACATCATTTATAGGACATTATAGAAACCATGACTTTCTAGGCTCAAAAATAAAGATCTTCCTTATCTGCAGCAAAATATTCCCCAATTTAAAAATGGGAAAAAAAAAAAAAAAAGACCACCATGAGACAGGCCCTCTGTTAGGGCCACAGGTGCCGCACAACAGAACATTTCTGCTGTTCAAAAGGCCCAGGAAGGGCGTAAAGGACAAGTCCATTGAATATTTTGTTAAGTAATGGGGACCCTAAGGATTTCAAGGGAGTTGCATCAGAACAAGCTGACATTGGTTAAGACAGAGAATGATCTGAAAGCCAGTTGGGGCTATGCGTTTTGTTTGATGCAGTGAGTGCCAACAGAATTAAGTAGATTTTAATAGCTTGATACTAGAAGAGGCCTTACCTGTTTGATGAACACGCACAGAGATGGTACAAAGAAAAAGGCACTTCCTGAAGAGAGAAAGGTGACCAATGGACCCTGGAATCATAGTGACACAAGTCCAGTTGCCATAAGGAAGTGAAAAAAGTCAGGTCACCAGGTCACCAGGGCCTCTTCCTCCCTCTACCTGCAACCTAATTGCATGAGGGACTCTGAGTGGACATCATGTGGGTGAACCAAAGCTGTTAGTGACAATAATACATTGTTATATTTGTCACATGGTGTTAGAAAACCAGAATGGAAATTTCTCTTGAACAGTCTTTACTAAACATCAATTGATTAATATACTAGAATGATAAAGTAAATTAGAATACACAAATTAATGTTTATACAAAGCCTTATCAGATAATAGCTTTTTCAAGATTGTATTTTGCATAGCATTAGCAAGGGTTATTCAAAAGCAAGAGGGCATCTCTAACAAGAACAATCTCTAACAAGATTTTGCAGCATGTGGGAGAAGGGTGTGACTCAGTATGAGGTATTTATCCCCAATGCTTGTGACCAAAGAACCCAATCTTCAAGTTCCATTTTACAGTTTTAGTGTCATGATAGCAAGAATAGAAATAGCAAATGCTGCTGTCACATATCTAATGAGTATACTGCACTGCCTTGATCAGAGGTTGAAAGCCAGGGAGGAGGTAAGGAACAAGATAAAGTCCCTGCCCTCGATTCAACTCCACTACACTGAGACATTAGATTTTTAATCGAGGCTAAGTTAATCTTTTAAGCAACCTCATAAATGCCAACCCTTATTCATTGAATTTAATCCACTCATGAATTTAAGAAGCATTAAAACATATTGGTCTTATGTGTTATAGCAGAAAAGCACATATTGTATGCTCTGTTGCTAACACCTTCAGCTGTTAATTTTCACTATAAAATGGGAGAATTGGACTAAATTATCTCCATTTCTCGCACATCCCAGTGTTTCAGGACAACCGAACTTCTATGCATAGTGCCTAACTCATCTCTCCCAATAGTGCTGTTACCTTTTTCCAGGATGACTGATACTGTACAATAGCATTTAAGACCGCTGTTGATTTTCTGCAAAGCTACTTTGTAGTTTTCATAATTGAAAGTAACATATCCTTCTAAAGATCATAGCTGTTCATATCAAATGAGTCAGTTCAAAATATCAGCCACCTGATCTTTAAAGAAAACATGAAATTACCTTTTCATAAAATGAGCTTCAACTTCAACATAAAGTTAAATGGTTTTGGAATTTGAGCTGAAAAATCTTAGCCTGTGTATTATCTTGATCCAATACAAAATTTATTTTAAAAATTGAGAAAAGAATCAGCAAAGGTAAGATCCCCTGATGGCATATTGGCTAAATTAAATAATCCATACAGGATCCATGTATAATATCCACATTACATGATATATGTGAGATTTTCAGTGAAAGATGAATAAAATATTTTAAGCTCTTATACAGTAAATTCCTTTCTGAAATGGAACTAATCTTAGAACATAATGTATCCTAAACAAATGTAAAATATCCCATCTAGGAATTTTAAGATTTTATTTCCCTTAGTCTTAAAGTTCAGGCTCTTAAAAGGATGCTATTTCTAGAATGCATGCTTATGTTACTCATAAGCAACTTCGTTTGTATATAAATACCAAAAATGTATTTGACAGTTTAATTTTCAGGCTAAACTCATCATTTTATAGATAGATGAACTTTCTTAGTTGGCATAAGCTAGTTTTCTTTCACTATTTACTGAGGAATTTGGGATTATGAGTTTCATGATGAAAACATTTGAAATATTTTTTGAAGTAGAAAAAGAGTACATTACACAAAATCTAAGACACATTAAGTTTATCTTAAACATTTTCTTAAATCAGAGCTAGCTACTTCCAATATCATCTTCCAGCAATCTGAGACTGAACTAAGAAGTATACCAATGTGTTGATCATAGCTATATTTTAAAATATGCCCAACTCAATTTGCACATATTTCGAGTCCAAGTAAATGCTCCCTATTAATTTTTATTAGTTTTCTATCAATGCCAATATAAGAGTTCCACTGGGAATGGCTAATTCTCAGAGATCCTAGAAGTGGGGACTGAATGAAGGTGCTGCTATCCACATTTCCATCTGTGCAGATGTGCCAACCTCATCGCACCTGAATCCTGTCACTGATAGGTAAACCACAAGCCCTGGATGTAGTCCTGGGCACCACCATCTCCTCCAAGCCGCGCTTCAAGACCTCAACCTGAACAGCTTCATACAAGTTGAAGAAAAATCTACTTCCAACAGTGTACACTCAAAATCACCTGAGACCTCTGGCTAAGATTACTATCCTTTCCATTTGAAAATCAAGATGTCTGAAGGCTTTGATGAAATGCACACTATATTCCCTTAATGCCTAAAACAAGGTGGACTATAATATATATATATATACACACACACACACTATATGTACATATATACCATATATATATATATAAATTAAAATTCTGATCTAGAAGCCCAAGCTACAGTGTAATTGACTGAGAAAAATAATTGACATCCAGTGTCTTCTGTTCTCTTTTGCTGTTTCATTGTTGTTATAAATTCATTCATTCCTTATTTAAAAAGTTCTTTCTTTCTCTTTTATTTGAAAGGCAAAGAGAGAGAAAGAGAGAGAGTGAGAGAGGGAAAGAATCTCTCTCCCCTTCACTGGCTCATTCCCTAAACGCATGTGTCACAGGGACCCAGTCATTTGATTCTTCACCACTGTATGCCACACTCTGTGGTAGTAGAGATGGGATTCGAGCTCAGGAACTCCAATATGAGATGAGGATGTCCAAGTGTCCTCGTAACTATTGTTCCAAGTACCTATCCCTTCCTTCAACTACCTAACTCAATCTGCTTGCACTCTGCATTTTCTGTGTCACACCAAAACACAGAACCCTGTGTCGGATACACGGTGAAACAACCCATCAACTGGCTGAGCGTTAATTTCACTTTTCACACTCCCATTTATTTCACACAACATAAATGGCAAACAAAATGAATATTTCAATGTCACTGTCTTCTCAAAGGAACTGTTTTTCATAGCCATCATATCATGCTTTCAGAACAGCGATCTGCGAATACTACATTTACCACAATATAGAGGAGAAAAGCAAATGTGTCAGTGATGGATAATTTCACAAAGTCAGGTCACCATCATATAGGGACAATGATTTTGAAATTTATTAAGTTAACACATTAGCTTGCTCTTAAAAAAACCCCACATACAGATAAAGTTAATTATAGAAAAATAAACTATTAATTAGTGTAGTAGAATGAGAAAGCCATGCCAATGTGGCCACTGGCAAGCGAGCGTCAGTTATTCAGGAACGGCTTTGAAAACAGGCTGTGATTGGATGGATTGGAAACTACCTGGCAACAGGCTGTGATTGGATGGCTTTGGAAACTGCCTGGCAACAGGCTGTGATTGGTTGAGGCATAGACCACCCCTTGACCAGATTGGCTGGTCTTGGCTATATAAGATGTTGTAGCAACTGAAATAAATGAGTCTGCCGGCTGCTCGCCTCAAGCCTGCTTTCACCCGACTCCCCGGGTCTATGTGTTGACTCCATGCCTCTTGCCCCCACCACGTTGCTCCTCTCAGAAATGAATCCACTGCAACATTGTTGAGAAATCAACTGCAACAAATTAGCATTGGCACTCAAATAAAATTATGTCCATAAGAAAAGATATTCTACTGAGAAAAATATTTATACATTGAAGAGACTGGCTGAAAAATAATCTGTGTTTATATAGACTGAATTTTAAACCACATATATTGCTTCCAATTGATTATGACATCTTTCTATACATCCAGAAACATCACATCCAGAATCATTAGTATGATCATTCTGAAAATGTCCTCAAGAATAATAAAGGTATAGAATGCCCAAATAGTTATGTCACTTCCAATTTTATTGCTTGAAAGTAGACATAACAAATGCACCAGGGTATATAAGAATTAAGACAAAAATGCTTTATTTGATCATGTTTAATATTTCCAACAGCTCTCATGATTGTCAAGTATTTTCTTCATCAATATTTGGGTTCTTAATATTCTTAAATACAGTTATGTCTTTGAGTCAGTCTCTCCATACTTCTTCAGAAAATGTTATCGTGAATTCAATCATCAACCTCTTAATTCTTTCCATAAGTCTGTGTATATTTTTCACAAATGGTCGCCACCAGGAAGAAAAGCCTTCAGTATTTATGCTTGCTCTCAAACTCTGTTGAACTTCATGGTCAACTCAGATTTGACTTTCTGTGTGAAGTTTTCTGCAGTTGCAATCATAATTACTTCTGACTCTATGACCTGATAGCACCTTGTTACGGTTATGCAGGAAAATATTATTCTCTTCTATTGAAATATAAATTCTGGGGGCTGCTTCTGTTGTCTAGTGGATTAAGCCATCATCTGCCATACCGGTATACCACATGGTTGCTGGTTTGAGTCCTGGCTGCTCCACTCTCAATCCAACTCCCTGTTAATGCAACTGGGAAAGCAGTGGAGGATGGTGCAGGTGCATGGGCTCTGAACACATGTGAGAGACCTGCAAGAATCTCCTGGCTTCTGGCTTTGACCTGGCCCAGCCCTGGCAGTTGCAGATATTTGGGAAGTCTGTCTCGGTCTCTCCCTCTGTCTATAACTCTGCCTTTCAAATAAATAAATAAATCTTTTAATACATATATATATATATATAAATTCTGTCAATTCAAAGATGAGATATTACTTGTTTTATATTTCAATAACAGCTGTCATGCAACTATCTATGTACTGCTAGAACAGCAGCTGAATGGCTGTGGCATGGGTTTAAGTTTTCAGGGCCTAAGTTTAAAAGGGGAGAGGGATTTATTCTCAAAGCCAGTGGACCAGGTACCCCTAAAATATATTTACATGCACTAATAAGTGGTTTTATTTATTTTTTCCAGCAGTCATCTCCATGCAGTCCAAAACATTTAGCACCACCTTTTTTCTTAGGGTTAGATTTAGAGCTGAATAAGTAGTCTGGAAAATACTATTTTTTTGGGGGGGGGGGAGTGGGGAGCATGGTAGAAACAAAAGTCAAATTACTGACTTCTATTTTCAAAAGCATTGTGATACATGCAAATGAGAAGGTAATCTTCTCCCTCCTCCCCTAGTTCCCCAGATCCTTAAACATTTGTTGAGTTGTGGAAGGAGAAGATTCGCAATCATGAAGCAAAACGATCAGCCATGTGCATGGAGAGGGCTTCTGCTTCCATGAGATACCCCTTCAAGTGTGAGGAACAAAATGTGGATACAATGTAGCCTCTTTGTCATTTGGCAGCCTGACTAGTGGAGAGACCGCAGCAGAGATGTTAGGAGGTGGATTGAGTGCGATCCACTGAATATTCTGGGGACAACTAATGGTGACAATTGGATTCAAGTTTTGTGAAGGGAGACTCTCATCCAAGAACCTCTCTCATTTGCCCTATACCCTCTGTTAGGAGGAGGACAAGGGGAGTTCTAGAAAAATGTTCCAACCCACTTGTTCATCTTATCTTTCAGATCCACAAGTTGAGTGACTTAAAGCTGACAGAAGTGGTCTCAAATCTCCTGTTCGAATGGCCTATAAAACTGCTCGTGTAAGGGGAGTGGAAGTGGGTAAAAAGTCACACTTAACAGCTTCGCTGATGCAGAATGGAGCTAATTTAGAAACTCTGGATATGCACAGGTTTTTGTTTAGTTTTGTTTTTAAAAACTGAAACACTGAAATGTTAATACCTTTATAATCCCTTGTCATTTAAAAAAAACAAATAATTTATTTATTTTAAAGAATCAAGTTATTGGTATGGAAATTCCATTTCAGTCATGATGACTTAGCCTGGGAGGTCCTACAGAGAGCGCTGAAAAAACTGAAGAATTACTACAGGATCGGCTGGAAGGCATCAGAAAACTGGCCAGGCAGCCTGGTCTTCAGGGACCAAAACGCTAGAGATGGAGGTTAGTGCAGAGAGACAAAATAACGTTCTGCTAGCCCGTTTTCCATGTTGGAAAATTCCCAGTTCATGGTGTCAGGCAAGATCTGAGAATCTTGCCAGGAAGTTAGGGCTTAGAAAAGCCAGAATAAATTCTGGCAATCTCAACGGACTCGAGAAATAGAAATTGGATACTGGGACTGCATAGAAAGCCAGTTCTTAAAGGGTCATATCCTGGAGAAAGGAAAGACATGGGAGAGTAAATCCTAAGCATTCGACCAGTTCTTAAAGTACATGGAAAAAGTAACTAAGAAACACAGCAGTTGGTTACAGGAAAGCAGAGTTGATTTTTTTTTTTTTTTTTTTTTTTTTTTTTGCATTTCCAAAGGGTTAAGAAACAAAGTAATTCAGGATCTACTGAGAAGTTCTAATAAATATGTTGGGGTTGAGTCAGACTTGAATAAAATCTTACGCATTTGTAAGATTGAGTCCCAGTTTAGATGAGTCTGTATTTGGATTCAAATCATAAATCCCCCACCCACCTTATTTGGCTCTCAAGAAATAGAGTCAAACATCTCTGCAGAAAGGAGACACTGTTCAGAACCTCTAGTTATTTTTCCCATAAAACATATGGCAGTCAATTAAAATTTACCAGACATGGTAAGAAGTAATACCAAAAGGAAAAAAAAAAAAACAAAACAGCGAAAGCAGACTCATATCTCAATGTAAAAACAAAGACTTAAATGATTTGTATAGTCAAGAAAAACTAAATGAAAAGATAGAAAACTAGAAGAAATAAAAAAGAATATTCTAGAAATAAAAATATAATAACTGAAATTTAAAAAAACTAAAAGGTGAAGTCCACATTATACTAGACAGATCAGATGAAAGGATGCAAGAACTAGAATCTGGGGAAGCAGAAACCTTACAGAGTCATAAGAAAAGGGAGAATTTAGAAGACATAATGGCCTGGGAAGAAATATAAACACACATGTAACTGAAGTCCTAGACGGTGACAAACAGAGACAGCAAGATAACAGAAATTTTCAAAGAGATAGTGGTTGAATTTTTTTCCAAATTTTTCCAAGACATCATCCCACAAACTTAAGAAACTTTAAGATTTAAGTAACCTCAACCAAGATAAGGATTATCCTCTACATGCAAATCCCACACATGGCCATGTCATAAAGTACTGGGGGTTAAGGAAAAGAGAGCAAAAATCTTAAAAGCTACCAGAGAAAAAGATGTGTTGCCATTGAAAGAACAACAGAATGATGAACAACTAACTGAACTCTTGTTAGAACCTATGCAGTACTCAGGGTTCTACAGAATGAGAGAGAGGGAGGGAAGGGAGAGGCACAGGGACCAGAAGGGGGGTGGGGGAGAGGAGAAGGACAGGGAGAGTGAGGAAACAATTCATTAGGGGGTGTGGCTCACTTGATTATGGATGCTGAAAGTCCCACTGAAGGCTGGCTGCCGACTGGAGAAACAAGAAAGCTGATTGTGCAGCTCAGTGCAAGAGGTCTGAGGACCAGGGAGCCCACGGTGAACTCAGTCTAAGCTGTGCAGGGATGAGAACCTGTGGGCTACTGGGCGAGCCCGGATTTCCAACTTCCAACGCAAAATGAAGGTTGTTCCAGGTCAAGAAAGAGTAAATTTGTCTCTTCTGCCCTTTTGTTCTGTGTGGGCCCTCAGCCCACTGGATGTGGGCACAGCTTCTTTACTCGGTCCACATTTCAAAAGTCAATCTCTTTTGGAAACACCTTTACAGACATACTCAGAAATAATGACTTCCTGGCTATCTGGTTATCCCTTAATCCAGTCAAGTTGACACCTGAAATTAACCATCACAACCCATAAAATTCAGATGAAAATGTTATGATGTTTTTAAAGTGTTGAAAGAAAGGAACTGTCAACCCAGTAGTTTACATCCAGCAAAAAATACCCATTGAAAGTCAAGTTCACATAAAGACATTTCCAGACATGCAGAAACTTAATAATTTATTGCCAGGTGATTATGGATGGAAGGAATGAGGAAGAAGTAAAGATAAATGAACATTAAATGTAGAACAACAATGACATGTCACTTAGAATTTCATGGAGGGCTGTAAATGGAATGAAAGTGTTAAGCCCTCATATTTTTAGAGGTATATGGAAAGCATTAATTTACGTTAAACTTGGATGTTCTATCTTAAGATAACTGTTAAAATAATAAAAGTATATATATTTAACAAGTTATGAAGTGTCAAAAGTGGAATAGGATAAATAGAAAGGCAAAAAGGGGGGATGCTTACAAAGTCGATTGCCTAGGAAAAAACTCAGTCAGTAGATGAAAGTAATTCCTGCATCAGTAAGAAAACAACCGAGTTGAAAAGTAGTCACCATACATAAGCAGGCCCTTTACAAAGTAGAAAATGCAAATGGACAATTCATTGTGAAAATCTGTTCAATCTCTTTAGTCATCTGAGAAATACAAAACCAGTATGGAAACTCCTTATCACTACAAATCCTCATGATCGGCTAATATTAAAATTTAATAAACATAAATCAAAAACTGTGAGCACCAAGTGTTGATAAGGATATGGAGCAACTGGTCTTCTCAGAAGATATGAGAAGAATGCAAAATGATAGAAGCATCTTCCTGAAACAATGTCTACCCCAGTCCATTATACACACACACTGTTGCTCAGCATTACTGCTTGGTTTATACTCAACAGAAGCAGATACCATGATTACCAAAAGACAAAAAAATATATTTCCCATGATAGAACTGAAGTAGGCAGGCATGTCGGCTAAAATTGATTAGACTTGTGAACTGGAAGACCACGCCTTCGCCACGCCCCTGTGTGACCTCACGCCCCTACCTGGCCACACCTGGGTGCCCACCAGCCAATCAGGTTAGCTAACCACTCCCCTATTGGAAGTGGGTTAAAAGCTGGGACACTGTGGCCCGGCCTGCTCTTCTTCCCCCGGCCTCTTGTCAGGAGGGGGCTTGCTGTAGCCCCGCGCCTCCAGGGCACATGGCCTTCAGGCCATGTACTCTAGGCTTCCTGGCCCAGATGCAGGCCTAGATGCTCTTCCATGTGGCTGGTTCCTGGTGCTCGGTATGAACCCCTAGTTACCTCTCTCTTAAATAAAGCTCTCACTCTCCTATGCATCTTTCTCACTAAATAAAACTCTAAAATGTACCATGCTGCCCTGTTTATCTTGTGCCAGAATTTAGAATTCTTCTCTAAATATTAGGCAAGAACCCTCTCGGACTTATTAATATTGGGGATTCATTAATAATCTTATGGTGAAATCGTATAGCACCCCAAATTCCGGTAGCACATGTGGCACCTGATAGCACTGCTGGGGAACTCTAACGGGCCACATTTCAGTGTAGATTTTAGGGGGTCATGTCTGATTTCAGAACCACATTTTGCTTTCTTCCATGTGTATGTTGCAGTTCAATAAAAATTTTACTTTTAAATTAGATGTAGTGCTTAAAAATATGCTAATATTTTCCAATTTGAACAAATATAGACCTTCAGATGATCCTGGAAACTTCCACTTCATTACAGAGAAGTACCAGTCCCTCACAAGCAGAAAATGGACAATATCAGATTTGGGTCCTAAAACATGGCGGCAGTCTGGCTGCCATGATATATTATTTCTTGTCATTTCTACATCTGTTTTCCATACAGCTACTATTTGTATTTTATATACACAGTGTGGCAACAACATATTGGAAATATGTTATCTAGATAGAGATAATGAATGTTCTATATTTGCTTCTTAAAGCTTTTTAAAAAGATAAAAATATTTTAAATCTCTTCAGTTGTATTTTTTTCTGAATTAAAGATCTTAGTTATTTATAGAATTTGTCAACTTCATTTATATAAAAATTGACTCTTGGAAGTCTTTAGTCTTCTTAAACTTGCAATAATCTTACATAGCAGAATCTAAAGCTTCAATTGGTTCAATGCCAAGGACATTAATATGATTCTAATGAAAACAGCTATGTAATGAACAGATTTCCAAGACTTGGGAGGGCATCAAACCACACCCTAAAATTAGCATCTTTAGTGGTGTCAGACCTGCACAAAACCTTTATGCAGAACATGCAAAAGATTACATTATACTCACACATCTCCATCTCAAATCTATCTCCTAGAAATACACTTAATTGTCCTTTTAGGCAGAAATGAGACTCTTGCATTAAAAAAAAAAAGTGTATTTTAAATTTATCATACAGGTTTTCAATCACAATCTTTTTTTTGAAAAAAATAAGAATTAAAGGGATAATTTATTTCAGATAAATGTGCATTTATCTTTCCCCAGTTTATCTTTCTATTCAGTAGATAAAATGGCCATGTAAATAGTTGTTTCTGGGCTGCTGTGTCCTTTAAAACATGGTCATAGAACTCAGAATAGTTACAGCGATGTCTAATACTTAATTAAAATACTATTTAAAGATTCAATAGTTATTTTTAGATGAAGTGAGGAAACTGACTTCAGTCACAGGGTGTTGACACCAGATTTAGGTGTGTGACATTGAAGAATTCCACTTAGCTTATTTGAGCAAATCAGTGTGTAAAGTCAGCTATACGCACTATTTAAAGACTCCCTGGTCCATCTCAATAATTTCTTTTCTTTCCTAGAAACAGAATCTGTATATGCTCCTTAGTTTACATTGAACATTTACTAAAGTATTTATTATAATCTTTAGCAAGTATGAATTTAAAATTATCTAATAAATTGCATAAATATATAAACCAGACTTTGACTTAACATTAGCTGGCTAACGTATGATCACAAATTTGTTAGGAAAAGAGGAATGAACATATGTAAGCTTTCTGAAGTATGTCAGATAAAATTCCAGCCTCTAAGTTATTTTGTTACATTGCTTCATTTAAAAAAAATTTAATTTGTGGATAACCCAGGTGGCATCCTAACCACTGAGCTAAACACTCACTCCAATTGTTTAATCTTAAAATAATTAGATTTACTTTCAGTAGTTTGTAGATTATTAATAGTAGCAAAGCAGACAAATATATAGTTTAACTGTAACAACTACTCATTAGCAATAAAACAGTTGTTTGAAACATTCACAACATGGTGATTATCAATTTTTCAGTAACACCCAGTGGTACACTTTTATAATAAATTCAGGGGCTGTGGACACATATAAAAATACTAAAGTCAGTAATGTAATTATATACACTACTTTGTATGTAAAATATGTTTACTGCATTTTATTGGGGGAAAAATATTCAGATTTTACAAGGATTCTTTCTGAATCAAGGCATGTTCAAATGCATCGTGATGAAGCTCTACCCTAGCTATATTTTAAACCTATCAGAAAACTTGATGTTTAGCTCATAAATGTGTTATACTCCGATTGTGTGATATTTTTCATCCATGAGAAATCACCAAGATGTAACATGGTTTATTACAAAGATATTTTTGTGTTTCTTTTCTTTTCATCTTTTACCTTAAATATCAACGATCTGAATATACTGGATCCAAGAGGAACTGGCATTACATTTCTCAACAAGCATGAAAATGACAGATAGGGAACAATAAGTGTGTTTAGAAATGTTTGGAAAAGGCAGACAGGAACTGGCTGGAAGTGATTTAATAATTTATAAGATTAAAGTGATCTGAAGAGTTTAATAACATGAATGAGGGGGTGGAATTCAATAATACGCCCGGTCTTGCTCAGATGTTCCGTCTTTCATTTCTTGACATTAAACAATCTCTACCTCTTCACTGTAAAATCATCAATGTTTGGTTATCCAAATGATTTTTCCAAATTCCCCAAACTCTCCACTACCCAATTATTTAATAATACAGAGACTTGGGTAGCTTAATGGTATAACTGGCACAGAACTTCCTCTATTGCAACACGGAATCTACAAACACCTTCATCACTACAAAAAGCTTAGGGAGACAATTCGAGTAAATATTTTCTAAAGATGTTTGAAGTAAAAGAACTTTGTGTTATCCTTTATATAAACCGGTCTATTTACGGCCTCCTAGTGAATCGTTGGAATGTGCAGTGAGTAAAGCAAACAAGCTACTGTCAGGGACAACACCGCAGTTGCACAAGTGTCCTTTTTGTCATCAAAGCTTTAGAGAAAAACAATCATCTGGTTTTGCTTATTTAAACCTCCTGGCACACACACACACACACACACACCTAATTCTAATCAAAACCAAACCATCACAATAAAAGGTAGTCCAAGAGTGACTGCTCATTTTGACTACCTATCCTAGTGTCTTTAGTTGTCACTCACGTGGACAGTACTCTTATTGTGTTGGCTAGAAACCACATTTCTACTTCTATAAAAGGTCTGGTTATCTTCAGCTTGTCAAGTGCTTTATACAGTGAGGAATGCTTAGCACCTGGACGCCTGATGAAGCTGTATGTGTATCAGGCAAAGCTATGATTACCGTAACAGATTCCGGCTTTAAAAGTGCTTTTCTATGGCTAATTACATCCAAGAACAGGTTTTCTGAATGTTCCGTGAAAGTAGGTAACTGCGCATCCAATTCTTATTCAGAAAAATCTAGTTTTTCTATAACTGATGGTTAAAAATTAGCTTGCTCACTTTTTAAAATCGCCTATGATTAGAAATCAAATGAGAAACATACTCTAGAATTAAATTTCTACACAAGATGGATATGCCATGCATAAAAATAACTATTGGCTTTATAATTTCAAGTTTCTATTTTTCTTATTTTACTCTGGTTTGCTTCCATGAGTCAGACTCAAAAGTGCACGTTTCTTTCTGGTTTTATTAGTTTTGCTTTGATTTTTATGGCAAGAATAGCCATCTTCCTTAAACATTCATAAAACCATGCAGCCAAGCTTTCATATTTACTTCTTTAGATGTAGTATCTACTCAACGTTTCAGACACATCTCTCCTCTATAACTGAAATTCAGAATCCAGCGTTGGAAGTTATTATTGATGACCTCAACTAAGTATAAATCAAACACTGGACAAATTCAACTACATGTAAATCAAAAACACATCTAAGCAAATCATAGACCAACTAAGAAAAAGTTACTTGCAAAACAACCTAAAGGAGCAATGTTCTCTCCATATAAAAATTACTATAAATGAGTAAAAAGAAGGCCACAAGAAAAACTGAAGAAGTCTATTTAACAATGCATTTTGCATTGTAAGATCAGGAAGTGCTTTATGAAGAAATGGTGAATAAAGAGCAATTGTTCAAAGACTTCAATTGTAAAGTTTTACTTTTTTTTCTGGGATTTACCAGTAAAGGGATTGCATAAAGGTTTTGTTTGTAAAGTCAGGTCTTCATATCTGTGGGTTCCATATTCATGGATTCAAGCAACAATGAAACCAAAACATTCAGGAAAAGATATATCTGCACTGAACAGTTTACAGATTCTGGCCATTATTCAATACAATACAGTGTAACAATTATTTATACAGCATTGTATTAAAGGCATCAGGAGATGATTTAAAGTGTACAGGAGGATGTGCATCAGATAAATGCAATACTAGGGCATTTTATATAAGGGATTTGAACATTTGCAGATTTTAATATCGGTGAGGAATTCTAGCCAAGATCCCCAGTGAATACCAAAGGTGCTTTCCTCTTTATACTATCATGTAAATAGGAAGAAAAGACCACAGAAAAAAAACAATAGTCAGATGATTGACTTATAGACCACATCATCTAATCTAAAAAGTTGTGGCTCCGCTACTGCTCATTGTGGATAGATGATGATAATGAAGATATAGATAGATAGAGATGATATTGGATTATTTTTCTCAACACATCACTCTCCTGGAGTCAGAAAATGCACTGAATGAAATCCTGTCACCGGGCAAGTTGTGAGTCAGAGCCCTGATGGCATGAATGGTTCCTGTGGGCTGCACCTCAGGACGGATGAGCTCAGAGAAGAACTCGCCTACTTGCAAGCAGTCTGAAGGCACTATGGAGGTCTCCTTCCCAACAACCCTACTTCCCCAGATAGCAACAGAGCAGCTGGCATTAAGGTGAGAGATGAATGAGACGGAGGATGCAAATAACTCATGCATGAGAATTAGTTCTAAGGAAGACCTTGTGGTGTCCTTACTTCTAAACAACAACCAGATCTGAAGCATAAAGAATCTTGAGTAAAATGCATTATAAAGGAATTGCAATCTTGGATTTCAAAGTCACTTGGTTATTTGAAAGTTCAAACAAACATTGAATGCTCAAATTTACACCATGAGTACACTTGCTGTGAGGTTTGTACAACACTGTTACAATGCCTGTTGAGAAAAAAAAAATCATAGTCTACTGTTCAATAGTAGAACTGGCTTTATTCAGGACTGGAGTGATAGGTATAGTGACCACAACAATGGGATATGTTACCAAGTTAAGAGAATACACTGAATACAAGAGAAAAGTGGGAATCTATACAAAGGAACAAGGTGGGACTCCTTGAGTAGAAAGTCACTAAGAGCAAACACTGGAGAAAGGGAGGATTCTGCCTGCACTAACTTAGCAGGACTACTGCAAAGGCAGGCACAGATGATCAGACATCCTCTGGAGGTCCAGGAACGTGATCCAACGTTGAGGACGACATTTAAGAGCCATAAAGAAGAAAATCTTTGCCATACCCAAGGGTCACTCCCCAAAATGACTTCAGCTATGCCCATGGAACACCAGGAAGAATTTTATAGAAGACAAACAGCAGCCCAGGAAAATGATGGACAGAGAACAAAATCAGGACCTAACCTGAGTTGCCTTCCCAAACTGCCCGTGCTCTCACTAGGGCAGAATCATCCAAAAGAATTTATGATTACTTTATTCTTCAACATCTTAGAAATAGTCACCTATACATGTCCTATCTTCAGAACTAAGTAATATCCTGTCTAATGAGTCAGATGAGAAGCAGTGAATTTCAAATGCTACAGATAGACTTTTACTATTGTTGAATTCTATATGTGATTTTTCCCACATAACTACAACTCTTGGTATAAATTAAAATAAACCCATGAAGGAAAAACTCATTCACTATGTGGAAACTATGAGCAGATATTTATTCCTAAGGACAATATAAAATTTCACTATCTGGTCGCCTTCTGGTATCTACAAGTGTACTATACATTTTGATCTTTGAACAAGCATGTAAGAATATTACATGTTCTAGTTTCAAAATTAACTTGGGCTTTTAAATAAAGTAGACTGACTCCAGCATTCATTCATGCTGTGTTTGGAATAATAACCTAACAGACTTTCTTTGTAATTCCTTTTTAGAAGGAATTTAATTTGATAATTATTATTCAGACTTAAAGGCAAGGTTTTAAAAAGAATGAGTTAATTGTCCTTTTGATATTTTCTTACAAACTAATTTGTATCTCAATAACTTTTTATCCTAGAATTTCTATAACTTTTTTTTGTTACACTAAGTAGATGCAAGTGATATTTTTTCTCAGTTATTTATGTCAAAAATAGTCTCACAGTAGACATCAGTCAAAGATTTTTGCATAACAGTTCATAACAGAAAGGGTGTTTTTATTTTAGGTCAGGGGAAGTTGATTTGAATGAAGTCCAGTTTTGACCAAACTGTATCCAACTAAATTGATTCTCTCTACCTTAAATACAATTTTGTCCTTCCTTTCTGTAAGACATTTACATAGACTTTTATGATGCAGATCAAACTCAATGCTTGCTAAATTGGGTGGGAATTAAAGTCCATGAAATCCTTTAACTATTACTCGTTCTTTTTTTTCTTTTTTGTCTAGATGTCCCATTCTATGCCCCGCACACACAACTCATATGAAAGTGTGATTTACATTAAAAAAAAAAGGCACTCTTTTGGGCCACATGAAGATTCTTTCATCAAATGTTTTCCTCGTAGGCCAAGTGGATGTGAACGTCTGTGCTGGTACAAAGTGCCAAGTGTAAATGACCTTTTGCCCAATAGAAGGACAGCACTTTTGGATTTTATTTCACCGAGTATCCAAAATGGAAATACATTCTGTAAATATTATCGCTATACAGCAAAACTACTTCATGATATTTTATCCCTTGCCTCTTGGTATCCATTCAATTCTCAGACTCACAAACTACAATAATAATTTTGTGCCAAAAGCCTAAACCTAACTTATACTATAAAGAGACAGGAAACTTTTACTTTTTGTAGAAAGAATTTATCAATGAAAGAAAAAAAGAGTTTATAGTCTTGTAGTTCCTCCTCTATGTATTTCTCTTTTGTGATAAGTCATGCTTTAAAATATTTTCACATAGTACTTTGAAACATATTGTGAGATTTAAAAAATTTTATCTGTAATATTTCACCAAATCCATACATGTTTTCCCATGGGATATATCAAGAGAGTTCTATCCTTTTAGCAAATATTCTCTTGGTCCTGGGGCTGCAAATATTCCATCTGTAAGATTTTCCATAAACATTGTGGGAAAAATGTTTGGTTCTCAACATGGGAATGTTTATGATTACCCAACTATTGGTGTGATTTATCTCTAATGGTTATCAATAGAGGTCAGCTAAATTGACACAGGGTACCTGTCAATGAAAAAATAAATGACAACTGAGATAACCCTGGAAACAAACTGTCTTCTCCAGCTGTGTGGTCTTATATTTGTCACATGGATTGGCTAACGATGTTTATGTTTGACACTTATGAACCTTGTTGGTTTTGGTTTTCAAATACAGAAAATTGAAAAATACCATGTCTCCTTTTATTTGAATATAATTCATGTGTAGAGGAGTAATTTATTTTAATAATTTCATTTATTCACTCAAGTTTATATGGAGCCTAACTGCCCATGAAATTTTAATTAACCACATTGAATTAGGAAATTTAATTTCAAAGTAACTTAGAAAATCAAAGCAGACTTAAAGGTTTTAAAAATCATATTTCTGTATGACAATAATATATAATACTGACAGTCATTATCCCTAAATCTGAAAAATATAGGTAAGACCATTTATTTTACGTTCAACTGTTTCACTATGCTATAAGATGGTGAACACAATGCTACAAAGTCAAACGTGTGGTTGTTCTATACTACTCTGAAAACAAGTGGAGAATCCTCCCCAGCTGATGTGTTCAGAATGGAGGACGAATACTGGCAATGATGCAAGGGAGGTACCAGAAGGGGTTGTACATCAGCTTCCTAGATGCTGATGTATGGAGGAGAGAAGCAGTCAGAGTCTATTAGAATTGTTTCATGCATGCAAACTCATTTTGGTAGAGGAAGGTTGAAATACATTACTATACATTAGATGCATTCTCCTTTCTAAGGTAATTGTTACTGGAGTACCAGAAAGTACCCCCAACATAACAAGCCAAAAAAAAAAAAATCACAAAATATGGAGACTTTGGGTTTGGGGAAAACTGGCTTGAATTCCAGGCTTGAAGAGGCCATGAAATTGTAAAGAGATGAACAGTTCAGTGTATTCCTCTCACTCTGGGAAAAATCACTAGGTGGGAGCGATTTCAGCATAAAGAAAGTAGGAATTGGAAACACAAACAGGTTCTTTGAAACTTACTGTTATCTATCCCCCAAATTGCCTTGGACAGAATAAAGAAAAAGGAAGGGAGGTAGGGTATGATATATTCACAAGTAGTCACATATGTTAGAATAACAAAGATATTACTTTGAATGCAAAATTATTTTGTAGAAAGATTTGCCAAAATCCAGCTATACCCATGCATGTACGCCCTTAGGGTCGTAACAGAAAAATGTCCACACCACTCTAAATGGAAACACGGACAAAGATGTTCATGTCTGTGGGAGAAAAAGATCTTTTGGGTCTCATGATTGGGGTACAGGGGAGTCATGGATGTACATACATGTGCTGGAATACCACTTCAACATTCAAAGGAGATTTACATACACATTACAGAACTATAAAAGAAAATATTTTCAGTGAAAAAAGTACTTATAATTAATGCAAAATGAATTGTACATTTAATTTGTGTTACATTCCTTTTTATAGCTCATGTATTTTGAAAAAATATGTTTTTAACTTACATTTTGTTTATTTGAAAGGCAGAGAGAAAGAAAGAGATGGAAAAAGATCTTCCATCTGCTGGTTCACTTCCCAAATGCCTATAGCACAGGGGACTGGGCCAGGAGAAGCCCACGCTGAGAACCCAACCTGGATCTCTCACGTCCATGGCAAGGACCCAAACACATGAGCCATCACCGGCTGCCATTCAGGACGTCCATCAGCAGGAAGTGGGATCAGGAGAGGAGCTGGGCTTCCAGTCCAGGTATTTTGAGGTGGGATGTGGACATCCCAAATGGCATCTTTACTACCACACAAAACACTCAGCCCTGATGTCCTTGCAAGAGAAACAAAAGGGAGACTTGGAAACAGAGGTACAGAGACGACCATGTGAAAACAGAGGCAACACCAACGACGTAGGAAGGGAGCCACCAGAAGTCTGGAGCAAATTCTTCTCCGGAGGCTTCATAGGGAGCCCACACCTTGATTTTGAAGGTCTTGCCTCAAGCAGCATGAGAGAACTACTGTCTATTGTTCCAAGTGGGTCCAGTGTGTTACTGAATGAAAATAATGTAGGACAGGAAAAGACTGTCAGTGCTTATTAGAAGTGAATTTGAATTTAAGAACCAGGAAGTTACTACCTTGGCCTTCAGTTCCATGAATACTATCTCAACATGCTGTAGCATAGAACCACTTTTAAGTTTGGTAGCATGACTTCAAAATACCAAATGGCCAAATAAACACATGAAAAGTGACATTAATTATTAAGGATGTGACAATCAAAATCACAATGAGATTCTACTTCACACCCATTAGGATGACCATAACCAAAAACAAAAAAACAAGTGTTGGCAAAAATTTCAAGAAGTCAGAACTTTTATGCATTATTGGTGGGTATGTCCAAAGGGGATGGCCATCTCCTGTCAATAGCAGTGTGGCAGTTCTTCAAAAAAAATTAAAGATAGAATGACCATATGACCAGACAATTCCATTTCCTAGTAGATACCCAAAAAAATTGAAAGCAAGAATTCCAACAGATCTCTGGATGTCAGTATTCATAACAACATTATTCACAAATAGCTGGAAGTTGTAAACCATCTAAATGTTCACTAGTGGATAAACGGAAAAGAGAAAATATATATAATGGAATATTATTCAATTATGAATTCAATAATATTCAATTGTAAATGGGAATTAAATTCTAATACATGTAACATGGATGCAAGTGTGAAGACACTGAAGATGTAATACTATGTTGTTTCAGTCGGGATTCTCTAGAGAGAACCAATAGAATATATATAAAGAGAAGGAAGAAAAGGGACCTATTACGAGAATTGGCTCACCTGATAATGGAGGCTGCGCAGTCTCACAAAGAGCTATAGGCTGTAGAACCAGGAAAACTCGTAGTATGGCCAACCCAAGTCCAGAGTCCTCAGTACCATGGAAACCAGTGGTGTAATCCTCAAATAAAAGGCAAAGATGGCCAGCGCCACGGCTCACTAGGCTAATCCTCCGCCTGTGGTGCCGGCACACCGGGTAGACCCAGTCAGGGCGCCGGATTCTGTCCCAGTTGCCCCTCTTCCAGTCCAGCTCTCTGCTGTGGCCAGGGAGTGCAGTGGAGGATGGCCCAAGTGCTTGGGCCCTGCACCCCATGGGAGACCAGGAGAAGCACCTGGCTCCTAGCTTTGGATCAGCGCGATGCGCCGGCCGCAGCGGCCATTGGAGGGTGAACCAACGGTAAAGGAAGACCTTTCTCTCTCTCTCTCTCTCTCTCTCTCTCTCTCACTGTCCACTCTGCCTGTCCAAACAAACAAACAAAAAACAAACAAGAAGGCAGAGACAAAAGCACCAGGGGCTGCCATGAGACCAGAGTCCACAGTGACAGGGCAGGGGCAGATGGGCATGCCAGCTGCAGGAGAGGCCCCGTTTGCCCTTCCTCCTCCTCATTGTTTCACTCGGGCCTCCAGCCAATTGGGTGATGCCTGCTCACACTGAGGGCGGAGTTAGAGGCCAATTTCTTCTAGATCCACCTTCAAAGACTCACCTGGGGAAGCGCTGTCATTCTACTGAAAACCGAAACAACCTGTGTTTCCCTTTCAGTGCAAGAAGGGCTCAGGACCTATTGAAGCACTGAGGATAAATAATGCTTTACCAGCTGCGAGCAAAACTCCTTGCCAAGATTGAGAACCACCCACCACAAGCAGAGGGCAAGCTCAGATGCCTCCTGGTTGTTGTTCATCAGAGATGTGCTTAGGCAGAACTTGCCTGTGAAGCAGGACGGGTGACAGCAAGATGAGGTAGACCTGTGCCTCAATTCACACCTCCCTTTCACAGCATGAAAGGAAATAGGAAACAATGAAAAGAAAGCCACTTATTACGTTAGGCCACCTGCTCGATTTCTTCATCTGTTTACTCTCTTCTTAAAGGGGTCCTTGGGTTCCCTAGAATCTTGTCCATATTTCTCAGGGATGGGAGAAATGTTCAGGTCAGCACCAGGGACTTTGGCACCAGAATATTGTCCTGGGTGCTGTGTCCTGCAACTCACACTCCACAGTCCTCTACCCAGAATGCATTATCATAACACCAACTACCTGGAAGTGACTTAATCATCAAGATGACACCAAAAATCAACTGACAAGTTGATTGTGAAGCAGAGAATGTAGACAGAAATCTGTACACCAGGTTTTGTAAAACCATTATGCACAATGGCCTAGGTGGAGACAACGCAGAGGTCCATCACTGGATAAATGGATAATGTGGTATCCATAAGACGGAATATCATCCCACATTAAAAGGGAATGAAACTATGCTATCGATATGGAAGAAACCTGGAGATGGTATACCTGAAACAAACCAGACACCAAAAGACAAGTAGGCTCTGCTTCCACCACAAGGCTACAAAATTTAACTTCACAGACACAAAATGAGAACAGTGCTTTGAAGGGCTGGGGGCAGGGCTGGTGTGGATGGAATAAGGAATTATTGCTTGACAGGTACGGAGTTTCAGTTTGAGATGATGAAATGTGCCGGAAATGGACAATAGTGAGGTTGCACCATGACATGAATCCACTTGAGGTACAGTGCCACTTCAATAGGAATGCACTTCCCCAGAACTACACACTTCAAAGTGGTTAAATGGGGGCAGGTGTTTGGACGGGCCGTTAAGTCACTATGTAACCTCATCCTAAATCAGAAGGCCTGTGTTTGAGTCCTGGCTCCACTTCTGATTCGTTTCCTGCTAATGCACACCATGGGGATCAGCAGTGACAGCTCAAAGGACTGGGGTCCCTGCCTGAGTTCCAAGCTCCTGAGTTTGATATGACACCCCCCCAACCCCACAGCTGTAGACATTTGGGGAGTGAACCAGCAGATGGATGATTCTCTCTCCCTCTCTCTCTGCCTCTTCTTTTTTTCTTTTATGTTATTTTATTTGAATTATTTTTAACAGATGCAGTGTATTTATAGATAAATTCTAACATAATGATATTCCTTCCTTCCCTCCCTACCACACTCTTTCCTTTTCCCTTTTCTTTGTTTTTGAAATAACACATTTTAAAAATACATTACAGCAAAGGCTTAATTACATTAAGCAAAGGCTTAATACTTCATAGAATGAGAAGTTTAACAAGTAAAAAGCAAAAAAAAAAAAAACCTAGTTTATCACAACAATACTTGAATAGGAAAAATGACCAAACACCCTAGTTTACTACAACACTACTTGAATGGGAAAAATGACCATTTCACCCATATACAGTAAATTTTAAAGTAATCACAGATCATTAGAACTATCTGCCTTTCAAATAAATTAAATATTTTAAGTGGCTAAATGGTTAATTTACATTAGTTCTATTTTATGCAATGAAAATTTGAATATTTATAAGTATTTAAATACTATATAGTTAGATATAGATATAAAACCAAGATTCCTGCAAATAGCAAATTGACAAGGTCCATGATGTGGACCGGCATATGTGGAGTTAAGATGTTCAGAGCCTTCCAGAGAGAGAATAGAAGGGTTGGGTGAAAGCTGGGAGAGAGAATACCGGCTCTTGAATAGCATGTTATTAAAATGATTTCTAAATTCAGCTCTCACGGACCCACACCTAAGTTTTTGCGGAAAAAGAGTGCACTCAAAGTGTACGAATGGATTGCCTGGATTCTCAAGGGTTTATTCTTGGGAGCATCTCGGGACTCCTTAACAGGAAATGCTTAAACCAGTGAGGAGGAACCTGAAGGGCCCCATCATTCTCCCTTTCTGCCGTGAAGCTGAATTTTTTTCATGCCTGTTGTGACATTACCGAGTCCTCAGCCGAGTGTGGTCTCAGGAAATACTGGTTGTACCAGCTGTTCACATTCCAGCCTGTACAATAATTACCATCGGTTGAACAACACTTTCAAACTTCAAATGCAGAGGGAAACAAGAGTGAACGTTCCTGAAACTGCTGATAACTGCAAAATTACTTGTTCCTTTCTCTCCTTTCACCAGTAATTTCCACCAGAAGTTCATAAACTGGTTCCTCTCTCCATCCATAAATCTCACAGAAAGTTATAATGTTAATGTTTTAACAGAAGCAACATACAATTTTCTACTCTGAATTACAAGTGCTTTTAAGCCAATTGCTCGAGGCAAACGTACTCCTTGCATCAACAAGTCAGCGAAAGCTGTTTGAAGGAGAAAAGCTGAGAGACACCTGTATTAAAGGGCTAGCCGCTAAGAATTAGGAGAGGCAATGAGGCAGCAACAAATCTTGTATTCATGGCTGATTGCTTGACAACATAATTGTATCTCACTTGTTGATATTTCAGTCATAGTACTAATGAACACCCAGTAAAACCAAAAGGTAAAAAATCAAGACATGCGTGTCTGTGTCTTTCCAATGAAAATGGTATGTGAGTATATTCACACATGTGTAATTTTTTACTTTGTATTATTTTTTAGAGAGAAATGCAGTAGCTAATGAGAATGTACGGTGGCTAATGATATGTTTCACTTCCATTTTACTTTAAAGTCATTTAACTCACCACTATTTTTATTAGTATCATTATGAAAATAAATTTTAAGTTGTCAGTGAAATAGGACATAGACTACGATAGAAATCGTCATTTTCTTTAGATACCCTTGGGAGATAATAGATGAATACACAAAGTGTGGCGAGTGTGATTGCTCAAGGCCAATAGGTAAAATATGTGCCCTACAATGAACTTTTAAGAGTCCTTCGCGGCCGGCGCTGCGGCTCAATAGGCTAATCCTCCACCTTGCGGCGCCGGCACACAGGGTTCTAATCCTGGTAGGGGCGCTGGATTCTGTCCCGGTTGCCCCTCTTCCAGGCCAGCTCTCTGCTGTGCCCAGGGAAGGCAGTGGAGGATGGCCCAGGTGCTTGGGCCCTGCACCCCATGGGAGACCAGGATAAGCACCTGGCTCCTGGCTTCGGATCAGCGCGGTACGCTGGCCGCGGCAGCCATTGGAGGGTGAACCAACGGCAAAAGGAAGACCTTTCTCTCTGTCTCTGTCTCTCTCTCACTGTCCACTCTGCCTGTCTAAAAAATAAAAAAAGTCCATCTAGGCTCATCTTCAATTCAAAGAAAAAGCAGTTTAGAACACAAAAGGGAACTGTAAAATATTAAATATATTCAAATATTAAAAATATTAAAAATTGTTCATAATGTGTTATTTCTAAAGCATTTTGTTGGGAACTAGAGCTATACTCAAAATCTACTGGAATTCTGCAGATATTTGAACATCAAGCATCTACCCTGGAGTCAACCTCCATTAACAAATCTACTTTAGCAGATTTTTTGTAATGGAATCATCCCTCCAGGGGGAAAAATGAAATGGCAAGCTCTCTATTTGCATACCCATAATGACTGCATTCTCAAATAAAATTTCTACCTATTCTTTATTCCAAATAACATGAAACTCCTATAATTAGAATCAAAGAACATTTTATGAACATTTTTTTAGAAGTCTAAGCTTCCTGGACTACAATAATATTCCCTTAAGGATAATCTTTTAATGCTTCAACACCTGAACCTGTTTATAGTAGCAATGCACAATACCACACCCATCTATGTTTTCTTTACCTTGTTCAAACAGAATCCCTAATGTTTTTGCTGTATCATTTATAAGGTTGCTTGAAGTCTACTATAGGTTCTCTGGGCTACATTTATCTCAAAAACACCATTTTCTTTAAGCAAGACTCAATTTAGCTTTGTAGTATGATTTAACTATACAGTGTTTGGCTCCATTGAATAATAACATGGAATCATTGATAATACAACAAATACTTTTACTGTCACTCTTCCTAAATCTAATAGATTACCATAGCACAAGCAGTAAGTTTACCTTACTTTAAATTCATTTCTCATTTCCATGTATAATTTGATACTCAGACTAGTTACAGCTGCAAAACACATTGTACCTATAATTTCTTTAATTTGATCCAGATTTATTAACTATTGAGTGTACTCCTTATTTTTGATATAAATTAAAATTTCGAGATAGAACACTTAAGGAGAAAAAAACAGAAAATTAAAAAAATACTTAAATGACAGTGTCTAGCTTAAATAGTAACTGTTTAATCAACTCCTTTCATAAAAGTAGGATTTGAAATGTGGCAAAACCAAGTTATTTTTATTTTTTAAACTTATTTTTAAAGACATTTATTTTTAAGGCAGATTTACAGAGAGACAGAGGGAGAGACAGCAAGATCGTCCATCTGTTTGTTCATTCTCCAAATAGCCATAACCGCTGGGGCTGGGCCAGGACAAAGCCAGGAGCCTGAAAGCCATCCAGGTCTCTAACAGGAGTGCAGGGACCCAAGGACTTGGGCCACCTTCTGCTGATTTCCCATATACATTAGCAGGGGGCTGGATTGGAAATGGAGCAAGTGAGACTTAAACTGGTGCCTGTATGGAATGCTGGCATCATGGGCTGTGGCCTAACCCACTGCGCCACAACGCTGGACCCCAAGTTATTTTTAAAGACTTTAATATTTAAATTGCTTTTAAAAGGAATCTTGAGATTACTAGTGTACCATCTGGACCCAGGAAATTTAATACAAATTAAATTTACACTTCAGTGAGGGTTATTAAAAGAAATTCCATTATATGTTCCCATGTTAATTTGCACCCTTCTATTAAATGATGCAATATGTTTTAGATCTGAAATGTTATCCAGAGCCAAAGACCCTCAGGTGTGAACTATGGGAGTTGTTGAAAACAGGGCCTGTAGAATTGCAGCGCATCGGAACTGTGTCTGTCTTACCATGAAGGTAGGCAGTGTACATTCAAGGCAGTTTTAATGGTAGCTTTTGGAGCATCTAGGCAGGTGGGTAGGTATTATTTTCGTCTGTGGAGCAGATGTGTATCTATGCCTAACAGATCGTAAAAAACTAAAGGTTAATAAAGGGATAAGAGGTGTGACCATGAATAGGGCTTGGTATGAGTCCATAGTGTAATCTAACTATGAAGTTGACACCGTATATAGAGAGGCACATTAAAGATACCATTTCCTTCCCTCCAAAGAGATGCTTAACTGTTTCCATCTCCACTGGACCTACTGAGGTGTAACCTGCCCTAGATTATTTTCAGGTGCTATAGGGTTGTAATAAATGAGAGGCATCAGCCTGAAATTTAGAAAGCAATTGTTCCCTTCCTTAAAAAATAATAAAAAAGTAAAATTAAAAATCTAGAAACACAGTGGATTTGTCAAATAGACAATCTTATCATTCCACAAAATGCAGTGTTTTAAATGAAATTCAGTATTCAAGGCATTTGAGTGCTTGAAAATTAGTTTCTTTTAAAAATAAAATTACTTAGAGGCGCGATCCATTATTAGAATGCAATAGTTAACGCACTAATATGATTGACATGTGAAATGCATGTAATTCTGATTTTTGATTAGTTAAGAATCACATACAAATTAAAATAATACGTAATTTATGGAGTGGTAATGTAGTGAAATTTAGTATAAACCCAGGCATTTAAGTTACTTAATACACTGCAATTATTTGGAAATTCCTCACTTCAGAAATCTTTTAAATCAGAATAAATAGTTGTTGCTGATGCAAATATGATCTTAAGGCCAAAAATATTCTATATAAGAAGTCTTTTTATACGAAAGTGACTAATCATTAGCACAGAGTAACACATTTAAGGCTGGGAAAATAAAATGATGAAGATAACATGAATAGAGATTATTTCGTTTCAAGTCTAGAGAACCACTGAGGTAAGCTTATTAATATTCGGCACAAAGATGTGAAGTACTCAGCCATTCATGAAGAAGCTACTTATTTTGATATTGTAGAAATTATCTCAAATCTTTGAAGAATGGTTTTGTGGCTTTTCTTTCACAATAAAATATAAAGCAGAGTCCTAGAAATCTAACATTATCAGTTAAACCAGGTTTCTCTCACAGTTTATTGGTTCACTTCTTCTGCAAATGTAAGATGTTCAACTTAAGTATAGAATTTCCACTGGCAACTCTTTGTTCCAAGTGTGATCTTAGGCAACCCACCAAATAATGCGAGGGTTTTCTAAAGGTGAACTTCAGATCACATTCAGTCTTAACAGTCAGTGCAGAAAATGCTTTCCACATGGCTCTTGGCATCCCACCATCAGGTCCTGCTTTTTGAAGATCATTCATTGTGGCACAGAGGGAAGACATTGAGGCCAGCATGATTTTGGTACACTTATGCTGGTAGCTCTGGCTCTGAGAGGTTATTCTTGCCCTACAATTGTGGTCAACACTGTGAATCCACAGCTCAGTCTTTCTAAGGCCTTTGGCAGTATACAATGTTTCTCTTATAAAGTCAACGTGAAAGAAAATTATAAAGTTAATGCTAGTCAAGTTTTGGAATACAGATTTGCTTATCTGCAATATTTACCCAGAAATACCCAAAAAGATTTTAAGACTAATTGGTATAGCAATGTTTCCTAATGTCTTAGTTTAATCAAAGGCAAATGCTCATTGCTCCAGCTGTCTTTCACAGAAGTTCAAGCCTACAGTAAGCTTTAGAAGACAATCCCACTGAATGTTTTTTCAAAATCAGAAATGGGAATAATGCAAACATTAAATGAGGTCGTGTATGTTAAACACCTGCATGAGCTAGCAGAGAAAACACGCCTGCCTTCTCTCTGGTGATTAAATGCCACTACTTGGCTTCTGCCATCCCAGGTACACATAATCTTGTGTTGGATCCCAGAAGCCCAGGTCAGTAACTTCTTAGCTGTATTCCTAGAGCCCCTCAAGGATTGCAGGACACTACCCAACAACGTATTTCTAGAATGCTTTGTAAAAGAGTGCCCTCTAGACTCCCCCAGAGGCCACACCAGAGGGAGGTGTGAAGAGGTGAAGGTAGCCTGGAATTTCAACCCCCACAATATTTTACGGATAAGGGTACCTCAAAAAGTTTGTAAGAACTGGAGTTAAAAGTCAAGTTTAGGGGCCGGCATTGTGATTTAGTGAGTAAAGCTGCCACTTGCAACACAAGCATCCCCTATGGGAACTGGTCAAGTCCCGCTGCTCCATTCCAACCCAGCTTCCAGCTTCCTGGCTTGAGAAAACAGCAGACAGTGGCCCAACTGTTTGGGCCCCTGCTACCCACATGGGAAACCCGGATGAAGCTCTTGGCTCCTGGCTTTGGATCAGCTCAGCTATGGCCATTGTGGCCATCTTGGGAGTGAACCAGCAAATGGAAGATCTCTCTCCCTCTCTCTCTTTCTCTCTCTCTCTCTCTCTGTGTGTGTGTGTATGTGTGTATCTCCTCCCCTCTCTCAATAGCTCTGACTTTCAAATAGATAAATAAATCTTTCAAAAAGATCATTTATACTGAAACAAAATTTTCTTAATCTAGTGTAGTTTTCTCATAATAGGAATTTTCATGAACTTTTTGAAGATTCCTCATATGCAAGGATTTCAAAGTTTTGCACCCAAGTCAACTTTTCTTCCCACTTTCCATGAACTTTTTGAAGTTTCCTTGTATTTCTCCGTATAACAGTGACATTCTGTAAAAACAAATTAGTTTGCTGTAGACCAATCAAGTAAATTGATACAGCAACTCCCACTGCTTGAACCAATACTCAACCCAGAATCTCTGCTTACTACATTGATATGAATACATATAGACTGATAAAACAGGATATTTCTTTCACCATTATTTACATTGCTTTCTTAGCTTTTTTCCATAGAAATTATCACAATCTTGCAACTGTTTGATGTGGATGATGCCACTTCTTGAGTCACTGATGGTGTTTTTCCCTTTGCCAATGCTCTGACTGATATCTGGTTAAAAGTCAAGGCATAGTTATAGGTGATAGACCAGAAGGAATGATCACCGGCTCTCCTTGGATTAGGAATGGGGAAAGCATGGGTACTATAAAAACTTCTCAGACAAAGAACACCATGTCTTCATACAGAGACAAAAGAATGTATAGGAATTGCTTCAACTGAAATAGAGGCTCAAAAGAGTTTAAGAATTGTTAATACACTGAATCTATTTCATTTTGAAAATTTTAAGAGGCATTTATCTCTTTCCTACTATTTTATGTTTTCACTTAGACTAATCATTTTGGGCACCCTCCTGCTGGCCAATTGAATTCATGGTCCTTTTTTTATTGTACTATGGTATGAAGATTAAAGTTTCTCTTTGGGAATTATTTTGTTGGGTTTTTGGTTAGTACATCTTTAAGTATGTTTCTAGAAAGAATATGCACTGCAGTATCACTTTCCCATCTGTCAGTTGAATGTATTTGTTTGAGTCACTTTTTAGGTATTTTCTTTTAAGGGTCAGTAAACATTTTTGTAAAGGACCAGATAGTAAATATTTTAGGATTTGAGAGTCTCTGTCACAGCTCATCAACACATTGCAAAGCAAAAGCAGCTAAAGATAATATGTAAACAAACGGATGGGACTATTCCAATAAAACTTCATTTACAGGCACTGACATTTCACATTTGTAATTCTCAAATTTCAAAACTAGTTTCAGTTTCAATTTTTTTTAAAAAATAAGTACTTTGAGAGAGAGAGAGAGGGATCTCCCATCTGCTTATTGACTCCCCAAATCCTACAATAGTCAGGGGCTTGAGTCTAGGCAAAAGGCAGGACAGGAATTCAGTCAGGGTCTCCCATGTGGATGTTAGGGATACAACTACTTGAGATACCACTACTGCCTCTCAGAGAATATTAGCAGGAAGCTGGAATCGGGAGTAGAATCAGTTCTCAAACCCAGACATCTGATAAGGGATGTGGGCATCCGAAGGCATTTCTTAGCTGCTATGTCTTCTAAAATATTATTCTGAACATCTGAAAATAGAAGATCATTCTTGGCTTGAAGCCATACACAAGTTTAGTTCACGATCTGTAGTTTGTCAAATCCTGCTCTTCTTTATTCTGTTCTATTTGATAGTTTATCCTCTAATCAGCACCACTGCCTTGAGTTTTATAGTGAGATTTGATTAATAATAAATTTATTCATTGGGTTATGAATTTCAGATATTGTATTTTTTGCTTTTAAAAAATAGATTACATACTCTGGTATGCCTATTTTCCAGTCTTTATTTTAAATTTTCTTGTATTAGAAATTGTGCTTTTTCTTTTTAAGATTTATGTATTTATTTGAAAGACAGGTGACAGAGACAGAATCAGTAACAGAGATATCTTCCACCCACTGTGTCACTCCCTAAATGGCCACAAAACTGGGTCTGGGCTGGCCTGAAGCCAGAAGCCAGAAACTCCATCTGTGTCTTCTTCAAGGGTGGCAGGGGCCCAAGCACCTGGGCCACCTTCCACTGCCTCCCCAGGCGCATTAGCAGGAATCTGGATCAGAAGCAACGCAGCCTGGACTTGACTGGTTCTTCAGTACAGGATGTCAGCATTGCCAATAGCAGGTTCACCTGCTGTTGCACAACACTGGCCACAGAAGTGTGATTATTTTAGAGTATTTATCTATAGGACAGTTCTATGGATCTGAAGCAATTGTTTATCTCTGGGTTTTTCTTAGTTTTGAATGTGTGGTTATGCCTCTTTGCAGGGCTACTTATTTCGCTAGATAATGTCTTCTACAGACAGGGTGCCCCCTTTCTTTTATTTTGTAGAAAATACAGTGTGCTAATGACTCCAATGTAGTCTGGAATTGAGCTGTGCCATAATCAAGTGCTTTGAGGTAAATTTCCTCTATTTTTCTTTCATTCTTTTTGCTAGGATGTGACCTTCCATGGACTAAAGTCCAGATCCTCAAAACTGTTTATGTTCTCTGTCCTGAAAGCCAGGAAATCTAGTTACATCTTCTCAAACTCTATCTTAATCCTTAGCTTTCTGACCCGACAGCATTCATCACGTGCAACAGTTTTGAGGAAGAGCCCGGCCCGTCAAACTTCCAGATTGTTGCCTTTGGAAACAGCATTTGGCCATACACCAGGCCTCGATCCCTAACTTTATCAGCTTCTGCAAGTGCCTTGGATCTTTAAGAACCTTAGAGTGGGTGCTGGCATCCCAGATGAACACTGGCTGAAGTCCTGGCTCCTCTATTCTGATCCAGCTCCCTGCTAATGCCCTTAGAAAGTTAGCAGAAGATGGCCCAAGTGCTTGGCCCCCAGCCAGCTAATGGGAGACCAACATGGAATTCCAGGATCTTGGCTTCCACCTGCCCCAGCCCTAGCCATTGCTGTCACTTATCAGAGTGAACCAGCGATGGAGAGTCAATCAATCAATCAATATCTCTCTCTCTGCCCCCCACCCTCTCCCTCTCTCTCCCTTTCTGTAACTGTGCCTTTACAATAAACAAAAAAATTTTAAAAAGAAACAAAAAAGACCCTCAAGGTGAGAAGCTGTTTTAGACACCATGTCAATTCATGATTCCCTCTAGGGCTATATTTCTTACTTTGCTTGTTTTCACGTCCTCCCCTAGAGGCTCTGTCTTTCCTACACACTTTGAGACTGAAGATTCTATTGTCTTGCAGACTTTGTTTCACCTCCCTACTTCCTTAGATTTCAGCAAATGAAGTCTCCCAAATATTCAATTTCATTGCTCCCTCTCCATGCAACTGCTGAAAACTGCTGGGTTTCTCGTTTCCTTCGTAGAAAGTCTCTCCTGGTGTCAAAGCTGTACTCTAACCTACGTTCAGGATGACCCAAGACCACCATAGGAAATAAGATGCCTGTTGTTTGCTCATGTCTGAATGATATTGCCATCTCTGTAATTTTACCCTGGCAAGACTTCTTTCACCACACAGCTCTCTAAAACCTTAAAAAAGTACATGGACTCCAGGATATCACCAACCTTTTCTAGTTTGTAAAGGCCAAATTTCGAGACTTACTTTATCTTACTCAAAAGCAAATTTTCCCATTCAGCCCGTTGGACTCTGTGTATTTAATCAGAGCATCTTGACCGGTGGTGCTTTCGAGACAGGCAGTTGGCAGTTGCCGTTGCAAGCTTAAAAACCCAGGACAGAGGACTCTCAGTTTGGAGATACAATGTCCCCTAGTTCTCTATACAATATTCATTTGTTTTCTGAAGAGAACAGATACAAGAAGTCTTCAAACGTTTTATGGAAAATGCCCATTATGAAAAAGTTATGCATTTTGTTTAAAAATGTTTACACCAAAATAAACTTATCTTTTAATTGTATTTTTTGTGAATTTTTTGAAGTGCTTTAATGCATAGTTTTGGGCTAGATGTAACAGTAAGGAATCTTGAAAAGAAACACAACAAACTCTAAAATCCATGGATTTGATCTCCTATGCAGCCTTAAAGGTTTGGGGAGACTTCCTGTCAACCACTCATCAATCAAAACCAAATATCTGCAATGAATTCAAAACACTAAGGAGATTTAATGTGGTCACTTAGTGGGAACTTCACTTTAACTCCTTGTAATGCCCCCTCAGTTTTGTATACTACATGAGTAGTGTGGTCTTCATCCACGCAGAGATACACTAGGTTTATTGCATTGCCACCGAGCAACTTTTTAAAAACACTGATTTGTTTAAGTCATAATAACTGTCGATTAATGTCAAAGTTGGCATATTGCCAAGATGTAGTTTATGATGATCTCCTAAGGATGCTCAGTGTATTAAATTTAATATGAATTAGTTTAACATTTGGCCTAAACGAGCAAGACTCTTATAGCTCTTTCAATATTAAAGTATGCAGAGAGAAAGCAAAATACATTTAAAGGATGGCTTTCTGAAGGTTTGTTGATTCTATTTTTATTTTTTCTATTGTGATTTATAACAAACTAGAAAATGTTAATAGTAGACTAATCACCTGTCACTTATTTTTCAGTAACTTAACCCCTGTCTTTCATCATAGGGTTGGAGGAGACTACCAAAATATAGACGATAAAAGTAAAATGCTAAGAAAGTAAATGTATAAAGACTAACAATCATCCTCTACCCCCACCCAACACATGCTACAGGACAGGCCACGTCCTTAGGCACAGAGTGCGTAACTGTGATCTTTTCTCTGTTGGAAATCATCCATATGGGGCTAACTTGTATGTTCCCTTGATTTACAGATACCTGGATCCAAGATCACACTCAAGGCTAGATAAATCATTTCTCTTCCATGAGAATTTTGGATCAGGAGTTAGCACTTACAGAACAAAGTAAAAATTAATTACGTGGTCATTCAATAAGTGTTGAAAACAAATCATTTGACAAATTAAATTTTCGCTCCTGACAAAAACTTTCAGTAAACCAAGAATATAAGGTAAACTCAATCTGGCCAAAAAAAAAAAAACAAAAACAAAACAAAAAAAAAAAAAAACACCAACAAAGAAGGAAGAGTCAACATCAAAATAAACGTAAAAAAATTTGAAACGGTTATGATAGGAACAGGGCAGGAACAACGGCATCTTTACTTACATCCCCATGTGTTGGCATCCTGAGCTGAAACACTGAGGGGTGGGCTGGAAACAGAAGAAAATGGACTGGACATGAAAGAGCACATTTATAGTAGGGTACCCAAGAGACCACAACCTATTTGAGTGTTCTACTTCTTCCCGTGGGTACATGAGGTTAGTTTCCTTATAGTTTAACATGTGTATGTAACACTATAAACTTTAAAATTAACACATTCCTTAAGAAAATGAATAATCCCACAGGAACAACACCACAGTGTCATTGCTTGAGGCAAAAGATAACATAGTAACTATAGGTTACTTAAACCAAGTACTTTTTTAGGTAGGTGATAATTGACTTTTATTATAATGGTCACATGCGAAACTCCAGTTCCATACAGCAGGCAGGATTTCACTTGCTGTGTATCATACTCACCACTGAAAAGTAGCAGAAGGAACCAATACTCATTCTAGCGAGTTCCAAAACAAAGGTTTCATTTCAAATGCATGCATTTTTAACTCCCCTTCTTTTCAATGATTTCAGAAAAGGCAGTTCTGAGAAGGCTTGGAGAGCTGGAAAATTCGAGAGAACACCCCCATCAGTGTATCATTTAACAGTACACAAATGATTTAGCAGTAATACTACCAGGCTCCTCACAGTTCACAATTTCCATTCTTAGATCTGAAAGTATATCGTGGCTTTTTTTTTTTTTTTAACAGTTTGCACTGGTTTTCAAAATACACTAGCAGAGCCCCTGATAGTATTTTAAAGGGCTCTACCACAAATGCTGCTGTTACAAACTCTTAGGTGGAATGGGTGTGATTTCAGGGGCACAGAGGGGAATCTTCATAATCCAACATATTCACTTATAAATAGCTTTGGATTTTTCACTGGGCAAACCAAGGTATTTAAAAACTTCACTGTACACTTTACTATCAAGAGAAATAAGTCTAGACAAAGTGTAGCTTAAAGAGAACTGAAGAGAGATGGGGCAATGAGAGGGAGGGGAGACAGAGCGACAAGGAGAGAGAGAAAACATAAAAGACTGAAAGTGAGGGGACATAGAAAGCAAGAGGTGCTTCATGAAAAAACTGGTAGAATTAATAAATTCAGTGAAGTTGCAGGGTAAAAAAAATCAACATACATGATTATTGTTATTTTTACAAAATAAAGGCAACTATAACAAAAAGAAACCAAGAAAATGACACCATTTAGAATAGCTACCAAAAATAAATAAAATAAAATATTTGGGAATACATTTAACCAAGGAGGTAAAAGATCTTTATGTTGACAAAGGAATTTGAAGAACACACAAAAACATGAAAAGGCATGTTCTTAGTTGGGAAGAATTAACATTGTAAAAATGTCCATTCTACTTGGCCAAAGCAATCTACAGACAGAAATAAAAAAATCCTGAAATTCATATGGAACCAGGTAAGATGCTGAATAGCCAAGGTAACCTGTTCTGAGAGAGCAAAGGTAGAAGGATCACACTTCCTGACTTCAAAACACAATGCAAAGCTGTAGTAACCAAGACAGAGTGGACAGAAGGGGAGCCCAGAAATCTCTCTCTGACAGTAGGAAAACTTGATATTCACATGCTGGATGAAATTAGACTCTTATCTCACACCATATGCAGAAATCAACTCAAAATGGATTAAAGTATTAAATATAAGACCCAAAACGATAAACCTACTAGAAGAAAACACAGGAGAAAAGCTCCACGACATTGGTCTGAGAAACGATTATTTTTTGGAAACAGATAACAAAAGCAAAATTAGACAAATGTGATCACATCAAAATAAAAAGCTTCCTCAAGCAAAAGAAGCAACAAACATAGTGGAGAGAAAAGTTACCGAATAGGAGGCAGCAACTGCTGTGTATATATCTTATCAGGGGTTGATAATCAACATATATTAGGAACTAAGCAATTCAACAGCAAGAAAACAGATAACTGGATTAAAATTGGACAAAGAACCAGAACATAGACACTTCTAGAATATGTATGAATGGCCAGCAATTACAAATGCTCAAAGTCATTAATCACCAGAGAATGTAAATGAAATCACAATGAGATCCTTACATTTGTTAGAATGGCTATTATCAAAATGACAAAAAATAGCAAAAGATAGCAAGGGTGCTAAGAAAAGGAAATTTTCAAACAGTTGGTGGAAATGTAAATTAGTATAAGCATTGTGTAAAATGGTTTGGATGTTCCTCACAATGTTAAAAATATCACTGTAATACAATCCAGCAATCTTACTACTGGGTACAATCATATATCCAAAGGAAATGAGATCGGCATGGTAAAGAGATGTCTGCAGTCACATGTTTATTGCAGCAGCAGTCACAATAGGGAAAGAATGAAATCAGCCTACAATTAATGTCCACGAACGGACAAAGCGTAGGAGATGTGGATAAACAGTGGAATACTATTCAGCCACAAAAGAAGGAAATACTCTTCTTTGTGCTAACATGCAGGAGTCCGGAGGACATCATGTTATGTGAAATAAGCCAAACACAGAAAAATAAACCTCACACTGAATGATCTCACTCATATGAGGAATTCTGGAGAGCTGATCTCACAGTAGAATGTGGAATGTTGCTTTCCAGGTCTGGGTGGCTTTATGAGGGTTGTGGGGAGATTCTGGGCAGAGATGAGATGATATTCCAGTTAGACAGGAGGAACAGGCTGAGGAGATCCATTGTGTAACTTGGTAACCATGGTAAACAACAGTGTTCTTGAAAATTGAGGTGATGCCTGTTAATCAGCTGAGTTTGATCATTTCACAATGTATACATTCTCTAAAGCATCATGTCGTATGCGTTGTACACAATAAACACACAACAGCTTTTTGATCAGTGTAATATAAAAAAGGTTCTTCAGGCATGTTTGGCACATAAAAAACCATCGCACGGTGCCGCAGCTCAACAGGCTAATCCTCCGCCTGCGGTGCCGGCACACCGGGTTCTAGTCCCGGTCAGGATGCCGGATTCTGTCCTGGTTTCTCCTCTTCCAGGCCAGCTCTCTGCTGTGGCCCGGGAGTGCAGTGGAGGATGGCCCAAGTGCTTGGGCTCTGCACCCCATGGGAGACCAGGAGAAGCACCTGGTGCTGGCCACGGTGGCCATTTGGGGGGTGAACCAATGGCAAAAGGAAGACCTCTCTCTCTGTTTCTCTCTCTCACTGTCCACTCTGCTTATCAAAAAAAAACAAACAAACAAACAAACAAAAAGCATCGCTTAGCACTGCCTGTAGTTCAAACTATTAAAGGACACTATTAAAATACAAATGTTACCTAGAAAACTGTGCATACACACACACACACATGTTCATCTCCTGATTCAAATCACTGATAATTTTTTTGCCACCTTTTCTTTTAGTCCAAATTCCCATTGAAATTTGAGGGAAGATCAAGCTGATGATTGTGCTGGGAATCAGCAGGTGTTTTTCATAGGCAAGGGCAAGAAGCAGGCTCCTCATGGTGGAAGCAAGAACTAGGAGTTGACTGGAGAAAACAGTGAACAAAATTGGAGGATCCTGAATTGTGAAATTTATGTTGAAGTACATCGTCACGCTTCCTAATTTTCCTGTCTCTCACCCTCCACCTTCAGAAAGCATCCTCTGTGCTGGCCCCTCCCTGAGATTTCAGCCAGCGTCTCCTTTCTCCGCACTGGACAGCAACAGACACTCTGGCTGTGTTGATGATTCTGACATGAACTACAGCCCCTGCATTGACATGTAGAAATGACCGAGCTCATGCTCTGAAGTCATGCCAAACACATGTTCTGAACACATGATAACCTCCAATAAAGATTACAAATGAGTGTTTGTGTTCAAGTCAGAACATGAACTCCAGGATCACCACCCAGTGAGCCACATTCATGGTGCTGGGGCATGATTAATTTTGGATTATGAAAATAGAACTTCTTTCAATTATGTCTGGAATTCCAGTCAAACGTGGTATGAAAGCTACTACAATACACAGAAATACCGTGCAGGGTGCAAATTAAACCCACACAAAGAGGGCTTTCGGCCAGATTTCTGGAAGGATATTTGAACATAGCTCATGTCACTGTTGTGCAAACATAAATTAAAGAAGGGAAAATGCCAATATCCTGACCGAGTAACAGCATGAACCTAGCCTCAGGCCTGAAGACTAAATTACCCATTAATAATATTTTCAGTCCCATTCAAACTGGCTGTGGTCCTTGAAGCGATTCAGAAGGTTTCGATGCTTGGTGACTATTCCTACCCACAAATGTGCAGTGGTATTCTCTCATGGCTGGAGACAACAGAGTTAATCTACCAAAAGACACCAAACTGACCAGAAAAAACTGAGTTCCCTTATGTGGAGGGTTAGTTTTAAAGATTTTACTTGCCACACTTCATTGTGAGACTGAGATATTGTCAGTTAAGTGGGTGTTGGAACACCATTCTTCCCTGTGGATCATTTTTGATTTTTTTGAAGGAGGAAGGTTCATATTCAGTTTCTGGTTATAAGGTGCTTACTAATATTCTACACCCGGGACTCAGGAAACTGGCCTGTGTCTTTATCTTCACTGAGTCAGAATGATAGCTATTCTGTAACTTTTCAAGTACGATTGTTTGTAGGACCTGATTTGCAAAGAGAATTATTTTTCTCCTGTAAGTATTCAGCATATATTATTGTACCAAATTATGAGTTTCTCTGCGTTATACCTAAATATTGTAGATAGGAAAATTGCATTTGAATGTGATTTATCAGAGGGTTCCCAGTCTGTGGTTCACCATTAATTCACTGAAGATTAAACTCTTTCTTACACTATAGGAAAGGAGAAAGACCTTGGATAATGAGACAAAGTGAGGAATTCACCTATATAGATATGTGGAAAGATAGGTTATCACCTTGCAGTGTCTTGTATCATTGTCATCTAGAGAAATCATTTTTAGGATAATGTTGAGAGCACTCAAAAAGTCCGCCATCATAGAAAACAAATTACTTGCCAAGCCCACAAAGTAGAAAACCCAATTTACTTGGGGGAGTTAGAGGGAGAAATAATTATTGAAACATAACTCCAAGTGCTCTGAGAACTGCATATCATATTCTGTCCTGTGGGTCTCTAAAGGACTCAGCTGACAATAATGCTGTTGCTAACCCCTGTGATACTCCCACTGCATCGTTTAGAGTTCTCTCATCATTAAATAGCAGACACTTTACGGAATTGATAAATATAGTCTTCAACATTAACTAAATAATCCTCCCAATAGTCTGGTAAAACAGATGGAGGAAATAAAGCAGAGAAGTTGTGAAGGGGCTTAACTCAGTCCATAGAGACAATCTTGTGACTTAGTTAGTACCGGACCTCCCCAGTTTAAGTTTACGACACCTTCTCTTCCACTTTTGCTTATAAAAACCAACCAAGTCTCTAAACCACAGCCACCCAACTGCCTGCTTTATGATTGTCTTTCATTCTTTCATTTAATCAAGGACAAGACACAGTACTGTTGCAAAGGAAACTGTCATTTTCTCATATATATATAATTTTTTCTTACATATATATATATATATATTTCCTTAGGTAGACAGGTTTAGTCATGAACATTAAATGGCTTTTAATAGAACATTTTTTCCAATGAGTAAATATTTTAATTTTTCTCCCTTTCTAAAGGATCAAACTAGCTTGCAGCACATTGTTTCCATCAGCTTCTAAATTAATTCCACTCCTTATCACAATCAACTCCTCCTGAAGAGGAATAAGTTCATTTATTGTGTTTCTTCTTGGTGACAAGCTCTTTATTTGGCACCAGAGGAGCACAAATGAGGATGAAATGGCTGCCATGTTGAAGGAAACTTTAGTGGGGAAGGAAAATGATGGTTAAACAAATAATTATGGTCATAGTAATGGTAATAATTCCTACAGTTTATTATGTCCCAGACCCCGTGCTAAGCAAGGCTCGCTTCATTTGATCCTTTCATACAAGAGCTCTTTCTGTTTTCATTTTTTACAGACCATGGAACCGAGGTTAGTCTGATTAATGCCTTCATACATTGAACCTGTGTAAATAACCAATACCCCATTTTCCCATTCAAAGCTTATAAAACTATTTTTAATACTTTGGTTTTTCATCTAATTTTTCCACATAAAGCTTCTCTGACAGTTTTAGTTCTCAACATAATTAATACTTTTCATTCTAGTTTATATTTTTATGATTTTTCTTGGCTTGAATTCCATCCCCAAGTCCAATCAACTCTGGGTCAGTGACAAATAGCATTTCAGAACCTGTAGAGTTGAGAGCTATTTTGACAGTCATTATTAGGCCATGCTACCACATCGATTTTCGTGGTTAGTGGTTTTTATCTCAAATACCAGCCAACCCTAGGAAAATCTCCTGAGTTTCGGATGGATTTGGATGTCTCTTTTGGACAGCCCTTTTCAAATAACCTTATCTTGCTATATCTATTTTGTATACTGTATCTATATGATATCCTTCCTTTTCAGATAATAAACATCTCAAGACAGCCACTCCATCTTGATAAATTTGGATCCTCCAGGGTCCAAGTTGAGAGTGTGGCATATAGTAGGTCTCAATAACTATTTGTTGAATTGAATTGAATCTTACATTCTCAAGACGAAGATTTTAGAGGTCTTTAACTTTTCTTTATATAACCTATTCAATATTTCTGTTCCTTTACCTGTTGTTTATTTATTCACTCCAGTTTCAGTGGAGTAGAGCTACACTTTCATATCACACATGACCCTATCATTTTGCACTGTGATTATCATTAATTTATTTATCCAGTAGCTGACCAGTGTCCACTCCTCCTTCTCAGAGGCTCTTGTTACCTATCACTTCCATTCAATGTAACCTTATCATATTTTTATTTGTCAAACTTTCTTCCAAAGGGTGCAATAAGAAAGGAGGGGAACTTCATGGCAGAGAAATTCTACCTGCCCTGCCCCAGGTGATGAAGGTCAACACCTACATGGCAAAGCTTGTTGACAGTGTGTATACTTATGTGACCATGATGTTGGCCTTCAACCTCTGTGACCTTCCTGAAAGAACGCAAACCCCATCTTACCATAAGGGAAAGCATCAGACTTGGACACATCATCTTGCTGGTATTATCAAAAGACTCAAGGTCACTGTTTTAATTTCCTGTGACTATGACCACAAATTGCCACACAACAAGCATGCATTCCCTCACAGTTGTGGAGGATAATCTGCAATCACTGTGTTGGTGGATTTTTTTTTTTTTTTTGACAGGCAGAGTGGATAGTGAGAGAGAGAGAGAGAGAGAGAGAGAGAGAAAGGTCTTCCTTTTTGCCGTTGGTTCACCCTCCAATGGCCGCTGCAGCTGGCGCATCGCGCTGATCCGAAGCCAGGAGCCAGGTGCTTCTCCTGGTCTCCCATGCGGGTGCAGGGCCCAAGGACTTGGGCCATCCTCCACTGCCTTCCCGGGCCATAGCAGAGAGCTGGCCTGGAAGAGGGGCAACCGGGATAGAATTCGGTGCCCCAACCGGGACTAGAACCTGGTGTGCCAGTGCCACAAGGTGGAGGATTAGCCTGTTAAGCCACGGCGCCGGCCGTGTTGGTGGGTTTGAGCTCTCTCCAGAGGCTCTTAGCGGCATTCTGTTCCTTGACTCTTCCAGCCTTGGGAAGCCTCCAGCACTCCTAGGCTTGTATCTCCATCACTCCAGTGTTTCTCTATGCCATTGTTTCTTCCTCTTCAAATAGAGACAAATAGTCTCTCCTCTAGGTGTCATTCATAAGGGTACTTATCATTGGATTTAAGGCCCATTTGATAAAACAAGATGATCTTATCTAAAGACTTTAATGTAAAATACCTTAATTGATTCAATTACATTGAAATGAACTTTTTGCAAGTAAGGTCACATTCACAGTTTCCAGGTATTTAAAAATGGAAATGTCATTTTGAGGGTCACAATTTCACTTCCTATACTCATCAAAAAAAAAAAAAAAAAAAAAAGGAAAGTCTGAAACAGTGGCAGCCAAGAGGAGTATGAGGAGATGTGATGATTAAATGTCACATAGCATCCAGGATGGGAGACTGAATTAGATAAAAGGTGCTAGACAATAACTAAGGAAATCCAAAGTATGGATTTCAGTTAATGACACTATATCACCATTCATTCATTGTAACAAATGCATCATATTTATGTAAGATGCTAATAGTAGGGGAAACTGAGGGATAGGTATATGGAGTCTAAAACTACTTAGAAACAAAGTCAACTTTATAAAAATTCTATGCTACATCCTCCATAACAGTGCTACTCACAAAAATAGTGTGAACCATTTATGTAATTTAAAATTTTCTAGAAACCACAATCCAAAAAGTAAAAGAAACAGGTGAAATTATTTTTAAGAACATATTTTATTTAGCCTGAAATATCCAAAATGTCATTATAAAACATAATCAATAGGTAATTCTTAATTCCTTACCACTTTTGCAGGAATTTTTTTGGTGGCCTGGTTATGTATAGTACTAAAAAATAGCACAGGTGTCTGATCAAACTGCAATCCAATAAAAATCTCTTATACAATATAACTGTTACACTAGAGCACTGATCAGAACTCCCTGGCCACATCAAGCACACACCTTTTGGTATTCACTGAAAGTGCAGATTTTACACCAAGCCACAGGGGTATAGTTCAAAGATAAAAGACATCAGAGGAAAAAAAAATTATCCCTACAAATGCTTAGAAATAAGCTCAGAAATTTAAAAAACAAGAATAAGGAAGAGGGGCCAGCACTGTGCCATATCGGGTAAAGCCACCACCTGCAGTACCGGCATCCCACATGGGTGCCAATTCCAGTCCCGGCTGCTCCATTTCCAATGCTGCTCTCTGCTATAGCCTGGGAAAGCAGTAGAAGACGGCCCAAGTCCTTGGGCCCCTGAACCCATGTGGGAGACCCGGAAGAAGCTCCTGGCTCCTGGCTTTGGAGCAGTGCAGCTCCAACCGTTGTGGTTGATTAGGGAGTTAACCAGCAGATGGAAGACCTCTCTCCCTGTCTCTTTCTCTGCCTCAGCCTCTCTGTAACTCTGCTTTTCAAATTAAAAAAAAAAAAAAAAAAAGAATGAGGAAGAGTCTACAGCCATACCCAATCTCCTCTGAGCTAGAAAGAATAAGGAAGACATCATGGGCCGGCGCTGCGGCTCACTAGGCTAATCCTCTGCCTGTGGTGCTGGCACCCTGGGTTCCAGACCTGGTTGGGGAGCCAGATTCTGTCCCAGTTGCTCCTCTTCCAGTCCAGCTCTCTGCTGTGGCCTGGGAGTGCAGTGGAGGATGGCCCAAGTCCTTGGGCCCTGCACCCGCATGGGAAACCAGGAGAAGAACCTGGCTCCTGGCTTTGGATTAGTGTGGTGCGCCGGCTGCAGCGGCCATTAGGGGGTGAACCAATGGAAAAGGAAGACCTTTCTCTCTGTCTCTCTCGCACTGTCCACTCTGCTTGTCAAAAACAAAAATAAACACCGGGTTCTAGTCCCGGTCGGGGTGCCGGATTCTGTCCCGGTTGCCCCTCTTCCAGGCCAGCTCTCTGCTATGCCCCGGAGTGCAATGGAGGATGGCCCAAGTGCTTGGGCCCTGCACCCCATGGGAGACCAGGATAAGCACCTGGCTCCTGCCTTGGGATCAGCGCGGTGCGCCGGCCGCAGCACGCTGGCCGCGGCGGCCATTGGAGGGTGAACCAATGGCAAAGGAAGACCTTTCTCTCTGTCTCTATCTCTCACTGTCCACTCTTCCTGTCAAAAAAAAAAACAAAAAAAAAACAGGAAGACATCATGACCCATGCCATCCCCATGCAACCCAACAACATTTCAATATTAGAATGTGAAGATGAAGATATTGATGAAATGATGAAAACAGAATTCAAAAAAGTAATCATAGGATTCTTCAGAAGCAAATCCACAAACTAAAGAAATCCATACATGACATGAATGAAATTTTTTACCATGAAATTCAGATTTTAAAGAGGAATCAAAATGAAATATTAGAAATGAAGAATGCAATAGATCAAATAAAAAGTACAGTGGAAAGCCTTACTAACAGACTTGGTGAGGGAAAAGAAAGAATATCCAAGCTAGAAGACAAATCTTTGTACATTTTTCAATCACACCGAAAAAGAAAGGTGGTGGTTGGGGAAAGGGAGGGGGAAAGGAGAGGGAGGTGGACAGGGAGGAGCAGGAGGAGGAGAAGAAATAATTAGAAAAATTTAAAATAGTATTGGAGATTTATGTGATACAATCAAATGACTCAACATATGGGTCTTAGGAGTTCCTGAGGGTATTAGAAAAAGAATGGACTAGATGGTCTATTTAATGAAATAATTACCAAAAAAAACTTCCCAAATTTGGAAAAAGAAAGGGATGCTCAAGTACAGGAAGCACATAGAACTTCTTGTAGACATGACCAGAAAAAATCTTCACCATGACATATTGTAGTTAAACTCTACATAGTAAAACATAAAGAAAAGATTCTAAAATGTGCATGAGAAAAACACTAGATTACTTTCAGAGGACCTCCAATTAGACTCACAGCTGAATTCTCATCAGGAACTCTTCAGACTAGGAGAGAATGGAGAGATACAGTCTTGAGTTTTAAGAAAAAAAAACTGTCAACCCAGGATACTGTACCCTGAAAACCTCTCATTTATGAACATGGGTGATATAAAGACCTTTCATAACAAACAGAAATTGAATTTGTCACCACTCATCCAGCAGTACAAAAGATGCTTAAGGATATGCTACAATAGAAATTCCAAAAGGGAGACACCATTATGAAAGCATGTGAAGGCAGAAAATTTTCCAGTAAAAGTGCAAAGGAAATACAAAGTAAACAATAGGAATATTCATGGGAAAATGGCAGGGCTAAATTGTTACTTATCAATAGTTACCTTGAATGTAAATGGCCTTAACGTTCCCATTAAAAGATACAGATTGGCTGAATGGATTAAAAAAAAAAAAAAGATTCATCCATTTGCCTACAAGAAACACATTTCAACAACAAAGATACATGTAGCCTGAAAGTGAAAGAATGGAAAGAATGGAAAAATATATTCCATGCTAACAGAAAGCAAAAAAAGACATTTGTAGCCATCCTAATAGCAGACAAAATAGACTTTAACACAAGAACTGTTAAAGAGATGAAGAAGAGCACTATGTAGTGATTAAGGGATCATTTCAACAGGAATATGTGACTATAATAAACGTATATGCACCCACCCAAGGGCACCTGGCTATTTGAATGAATTGTTAATGGATCTAAAGGTAGACATAGAATCCAATACAGTAGTAACAGGTGACTTCAATACCCCCACTTTCATCAACAGACAGATCAACTAGACAGAAAATCAACAAAGAAGTAACAGAGCAAATTGACACTATGGACCACATGGACCTAACAGTTATTGGCAGAACTTTTCACCACACAGAAGCAGAATACACAGTTTTCTCCCCAGTACATGGAACTTTCTCTAGGATAGACTATATTCTAGGCCATAAAGCAAGTCTCAGCATATTAAAAAAAAATCAAAATCATACCATGCATCTTCTCTGACCACAATAGAATAAAGTTGGAAATCAACAACTCAAGAATCTCTAGATCAAATGCAAACACATGTAGCATGAACAATATGCTCCTGGATGAACAGTGGGTCATAGCAGAAATCAAAAAAGAAATCAAAAAATTTTTGGAAACTAGAGAAGATGACAATACATCATATCAAAACTTATGGGATACAGCAAAAGCAGTGTTAACAGGGAAGTTTACTGCAATTGGTGCCTACATGAAGAAATTTGAAAGGTACCAAATAAACTATCAATGCTTCTCAAGAACCAAGAAAACAATATAACAAGCCAAATCCAAAATCAGTATGAGAAAAGAAATAATTTAAATGAGAGAACAATATACAAAATTGAAATTAAAAAAAAATCAGTGAAATGAAAAGCTAGTATTTTGAAAAAATAAACAAAATTGATGCACCATTGGCCCATCTAACAAAAAAAAGAGCAAGAAGACCCAAAACAATAAAATCAGAGATGAAAATAAAAATGTAACACAGATACCACAGAAATTAAAATAACTACAAAGGGATGTATGCCAACACTTAGTAAAAATGGAAAAATCTCCCATATTCCTGGATTGAAAGAATCAATATCATCCAAAGGTCAATACTTCCAAAAGCAATTTACAGATTCAATGAGATCCCAAATCAAATGCCAACAACATTCTTCTCAGATCTAAAAAAAATGTTGCTAAATTCATATGGTAACAAAAGAGATACTGAATAGTTAAAACAATCTTATAGAACAAACACAAAGCTGGAGGCATCACAATACCAGATTTCAAGACAAACTACAGGACTGTTATAATCAAAACAACCTTGTACTGGCACAAAAATAGACATGTAGACAAATGAAACACAGTAGAAACTCCATAAATCAATTCACATATCTACATACAACTTATTTTTGACAAAAGAGCTAAAATAATTCCCTGGAGCAAGGATGGGCTCTTCCACAAATGGTGCTGGGAAAACTAGATCACCCCTTGAAGAAGTATGAAACTAGACCCCGACTTAACACCTTACACAAAAATTCACTCAGAATAGACCAAAGACCTAAATCTGTGACCTGATACCACCAAATTAATAGGGAACATTTGAGAAACTCTTGACATATGCAAAGATTTCTCGGAAAAGAACCCAGAAGTACATCAGCCAAAGTCAAATTTGACACATGGGATTACATTAAGGTGAAAAGCTTCCGTACTGCAAAAGAAACATTCAACAAAGTGAAGAGTCAATTGACAGAATGGGAGAAAATATTTGCAAACTAGGTAATATTAACTAGGGTTAATATCCAGAATTTATAGAGTTAAAGAAATTCAACAACAACAAAGCAAACAATCCAATTAAGAAATGGGCAATGGACTTGAACAGGAATTTTTCAAGAGAAGAAATTCAATGGCCAACAAACACTGGACAAAATGATCAGTATCACTATCCATCAGGGAAATACAAATCAAAACCACAATGAGGTTTCACCTCACCCCAGATAGAATGGCTCTCACACAGAAATCACCAAACAACAAATGCTTGTGATGATGTGGGGGAAAAGGTACCATCATCCACTGTTGGTGAGAATGTAAACTGGTACAGTCACTGTGGAAGACAGTATGGAGATACCTTATAAATCTGAATATAGACCTACCATATGATCCAGCTATCCCACTCTCAGGAATTTATACAAACTAAAATAAATAAGCATACAAAAGAGTTATCTGTACCCCATGTTTATTACAGCTCAATTCATAATAGCTGAGATATGGAATCAACCCAGATGTCCATCAACTGAAGACTGGATAAATAAATTACAGTATATATAAAATATGGAGTATTACTCAGCTGTAAAAATAAAAAAATAAAATCCTGTCTTTTCAACAAAATGGATGTAACTGGAAACCATTATACTTGGCAAAATAAGCCAGTCCCCAAAAGACAGATATCATACATTTTCCCTGATCAGGAGTAAATAATAGAGTACTTAAAATTTCATGTATTAAAGTTAAATGGACATTTTGCGATTCAATGATGGTTTGCAGCCTTTGTCTCTTCTTTCAAGGAACAGTGTTTTTTTTTTTTTTCCTTCTTCATACTATTTGTTAACTCTTACTTAATGTAGGTGGATTAACCTTATGATCATTAACTAAACTGAAAGTAAATCTTTGTAAAAATTAAGAGTGGGAATGGGAGAGGGAAGAGTAAGATGGGTTGAAGCATAGGTAAGAGGGAAGGAAGTATCATTATGTTCATAAATCTGTATATATGAAATACATTAAACTTGTATAACTTAAATAAAATTTAAAAAAAGAATTATATCTACAAATCACAATGAATCCATTAAACTTATTAAAATTAACATGAATAAATTTGTAAAAAGTCACAACATCATACCAAAATAAAGTTCTGTTGACCATAACAAATTTTTCATATTGCTTCAGTTTGTTACAATTATTTAAATTTTTGAAATAATTTTCCAATCACTTAAATTTCTTAAAAGGCAAAATTCCGGTTCCCAGTCATAGCAAGCACATCAGGCACTCAGTAATGACTGTGGCTGGTGGCTCCCACGTGGAGCAGCACATTCCACATGTGCTCCTAGGTGCCTGCTTCTCTTGCCTCTAACAAACTACTCCCAACACTAGGGATCTAAAATAACAACAGTCTTTTATGTCTCACGATTCTTTGAGTTGACCTTGTAATGACTTTTCTCATCTTGTTTCAGGTCTCTCATGCCTAAGCAGGCCGAGAGCTGCTGGGGTAGGAATGTCCCAAGTCTATTTTCTTGGCTGGGAGAGCTGGCTGGCTGGGCTGAATGGGGAGGCTGGGATGGAAGAACCACTCTTTCCTTTCCCATAGCCCCAGGGCCTCTCCCTCTACACATGCTTTCCCCAGTAAAGTAGCCAGATTTATTGCATGGAGATTCGGGGATCCCAGCAGCTCAAAAGCGAAAACTGCCAGGCCTTCCTAAGGCTCAGAGCTGAGACTCGTCCTGTGTCAGTGCTATTTTCTGCTAGTATTTAAAGTGAGTCAGAGAGCTGGCAGAAATCTAAGTTGAAAGAGACACACACAAGACACAAACACTAGAATACACCATTTACTGTGCGCCATCTTGATTATTTGTTTTCTTGAGTGTCAGTTAACTTTTCAATGAATGCTTATTTCTTCCATCACATTTTAACACCAGACAACACAAGGGCATGCCTTCTAATTCTGTTTTCCTAATAGTTCTAGGATGATGCAACTTCACAGAGAGCAACACAATAGTAATTATAAGAAGATGGCCTATTTAATAAGAATTTACCCTGAGCTAAACACTCTTCTGCTTCACAAAGATTGTCACTGTTGATCCTCATTAATTGTGTCCTGTTTTCCCAAGGTAACGCAGAGAGAGGGAAATGAAGTATCCACTCCAGCAAGGGTCCCTCAGTTAGTTGGGAAGACTCAAACCTGGGAGTCCTGATCCAGAGCCCCTGCTCCTTCAGTTAATTGTTAAATTTGTTGATTCAAACAATTTCTAAGGGATAAAAATAAAAAGAAGATGGAAAGGAACATACTGACCATTTTTTTTTAACTCCTGATGTTGTGGTTGTTATGCTAGAGAAGTTCTAATTAAGTCACACTTCTTAAAATCGCCATGAAAGGCATTTGCTGTGAATGAGCCCCCCCCCCCATCTTGGTAGGCACTGTGGCACAGTGGGTTTAGCTGCCACGTCGGATGCCCACAACCCATGTCAGAGTGCCTGGGATCTCCTCCCACCTCCACTTGGAATCCAGGTGTCCGCTCATGCGCCTTGGAGACTGTAGATGACAACTCAGGTGTTGAGTCCCTGCTACCGACATAGGGATCTAGAGGGAGTTCCTGGCTCCTGGCTTCAGCCTGGCCCAGTCTCAGCTTTGGGGAGTGAACTAGTAGATGGAAAACACACACTTTCAGTCTCTTTCTCTGTCACTTTGCCTTTCAAATAAATAAAAATGAATCAATAGCTTAACATTAAAACAACTCTGTCACTTTGAAAATTAAGAAATCTCTTTCTTCCTCACTGTCATTCACTTTCACTATTGTTCTCTATTTTTGATGGTTGCCTGGAATTTTTTGCTAGCTTTACACAACCTTTTCACAGAGAAGCCAAAGTGAAACACATTTTTATCTAATCACCCGGTCATTTGGTGCTCTTTTTGCTGACCTTAAACTCTTTCTCCTTTGTAATTATGGAAGACTCCTCAGTGACATTGGTAGTTCCGTGTAACCTAATATATTTGCATTCCATATTTTTCTTAGGCAAAGAAATCAACTCTGACAAAGTAATGACCTCAAAATAATTGTCGTTAACAAAAAGGTTACACTGTTCTCACCAGAATAATAGAACTGGGACTCATTCTCTTTTGTGATTCTACATCGTACTTTGCTCTGAACTCTTTAAACATAACAAATAATCGTGCCTTATTAAGCACCTGCTCAGTGAAGACGGGGAATCAGACTATGGCAGCATTAAATCCCAACCTTTGACTGCTTCTGTCAGATGCCAGAATGATTATTTCTACTGGATCTTGGCTTGACATTAGGGAGCAATTGGCTAATCCTCGGATTCTCCAGATTTGCTCTCTGGTCTTTTGCTAGTGTGCATCTTGTTTGTGTCTTAGATTTGTTAGGATTTATTTACCCTGTGGGGTAATATTATCTCCTTGTATGATTAAAATGAGTAGCATCTATAGAATCTCGACTCTTGGTTCTCAAGGGATCTCAGGAAAAAGTTTGAACGTTCAGAAATAGAGTTTTATGTCCTACCTATGCCTTCTTTTGTGATATAGACTTTGGACAAATGGATACACAAAAGGGAAAAAAAGGACTGAATTTGTTAGTTAGGACTTCATACGTTAGGATATCAATTAAAAGAATGTCACATGCAGAACAAAGATCTATGGATTTGAAAAGGATTTCCCCAGAGTAGGCCTAACATATTCCTGTTGCAATGTGATCATTGGGTCTTCAGTATTTTAAAAACATAGCTGGAGTTGGCATTGCCTGTCAGTTAAAAATAGTATGAAATTCAGATTGTGAATATCAGCCCAGATTACAGAGAGAATGAAGCAAGAGAAATAGACTTTGGTAGGCAAGTTAGGAGAGAGAAACATTGGAGGAAAGATGATCTCAAAATGAAATTTAAGAAAAGTGAGGGGGCCGGCGCTGTGGCTCACTTGATTAATCTTCCGCTTGTGGCGCCAGCATCCCATATGGGCGCTGGGTTCTAGTCCCGGTTGCTCCTCTTCCAGCCCAGTGGAGGATGGCTCAAGTGCTTGGGCCCTGCACCCGTATGGGAGACCAGGAGAAGCACCTGGCTCCTGGCTTCAGATCGGCGCAGTGCCGGCTGTAACAGCCATTTGGTGAGTGAACCAATGGAAGGAAGGCCTTTCTCTCTGTCTCTCTCTCTCACTTTCTATAACTCTATCTGTCAAATAAATAAAGGAAAAAAAAAAAGAAAAAAAGTGAAACTCACATTAAATGAACATCTATGACATGTCAGGAACTGTGCTGAGCACATCATACATGGGAAGACGGAACAGTGACAGCAGCAGCCCTCGAAAAGGAGCTAGAACTCGGAGAGCACAGCAGAAAGAGAGTAGGGGCTGGCACTGTGCCACCCAAGGCAAAGCTGCCACCTGTGCCATCCAGTGCTCCAGATGGGAGCACCAGTTTGAGTCCTGGCTGCTCTGCTTCCTATCCAACTCCTGGATAATGTGCCTGGGAAAGAAGATTTTGTCCCAATTACTTTGGCTTCTCCCACCCACATGGATAGCCAGGGACCAAATGGAGTTCCAGGCTCCTGGCTTCTTTCTGGCCCGGCCCTGACTGTTGGGGCCATTTGGGGAGTAAACTAGCAGACAAAAGATTGCTTCTCTCACTGTCTCTCAATCTCTCTATTGCTCTGCCTTTCAAATAAATAAAATAAATCTTTTTTAAAAAGAAAGAGAAAAGGAGACACACTACCTGGCTTAGTGATTTTATACCTAAGATTTGCTGAAAACACCTTAACATTATTTCCAGTTCAGAAAAATCCCTGAAGAGAGCGCAATAGAGCTTCGCATAGAACTATGAAAATTCAAGTAGGCACAGTTTTCTGCTTTCAGGAAATTCGCTAGATTTCATCGATTCTGTAAGGTCTCCAGTGTCCTTATAATCCACCCCGCCCTATTGTTTACATTGATCACAGCGTTTCTATTGTGTGGCGTCATGAACTGAGACTGGTTCACTGTCACGATTTCAGCAATTTTGTGCTGAAGTTCATCCATATATCTTACTTTTGATGCATGAAATATGGCACTTTCAAAGATCCAAGAGGAAGGCCACTATATAGAGAGTCCACATTCAACAATGAATAAACCACTTAAAGGAACTAGAAGGCTCCAAACGATGTTAATATAGAGATGAGAACCTGCGCCAGGGACTAGAGTGAGAAATTACCCAGAAAGCAGGACCTCAAAGAGGAACAAGAGAGTCTTGAAAAGAGAGAGATGATCAGTGAGATAGCTTAGAGTTGGGACTGGCTTTTTGTTGTGTGTTGTTTTGTGCTGACTTTGTTTCATTTTCTTCCCTCACTCTCCACAAAGAATTGAACCTAAAATCCAAATAGAAAACAATTTAATCTTATCTGGGTATTATAGGGGAAATTGAAGAAAATAATCCAAAGTAAAAGCTGAGAGTAGAATTGGTTGGATTCAACAACAACAAAAAATAGATCTGAAAATGTGGGGAGCCAGAACAGGATCTAGAGAGCAAGAGAAAAGAATTTGAGGAATGATTAAGAAGGTTTAATCGAGAGTTTATTTCTGCAAAACTCAGTACTTTGAACTTGACTGAGGTTACCAAGCAATATGAAACTCACCAGAGACATACAATACTCAAATAGAATCAACCTGAAACTCATTGTGAGACACACACCTGCACCCCAGCCTTTTTGCTTTTACATTTTTATCTCAGGAAACACACACATACTGGCTATAATTATTCAATCACACTGTTCACACTGAGGCGATGTGAGGAGGAGGAGGCGGTGAAGGAAGAAGAGGAAGATGATCCCTCAAGCCAACAATAAGACATCTGACACTTGATGATTCTATGGATTAAGATGCTGGGGGTTCTGCGGCAGCAGGAGATAAAATAACACGAGGAGGACATTTTGAGGGCTGCAGACTTGTGGAGAAGGGAGGAGGACGTGTGCAGGGCTTCAGCTCTTTTGTTCCGCTGTTCTCCAGAACGAAGCACAGTGCTGGAACTTGATAGACACTGCTTGGCTGAGTACGTGCGTCGTTCTGGGCCAGTGCTTCCAAACCGCAGGGTTAGAAAATGTGGCAAACCAGGCTCAACAGATGTGGTTTCTGACAGCCAGACAGTGTGGATTCCCAGAGACCCAGCCTTCCCAGCACTTCCTGGGATGCCCAAACCACAAGTCACTGATTTCCCGTGCACCCGCCTTAGCTGGTCCCACTGACAGGGAGGGCAAAGCTGATCTGTAGAAACTTCTCCTGCAGGGGACTTTCCTTCAGGTCTGATCTTGGTCTTCCAGGCCTTCTCCTATGGACAGATGGTACTTTTGTGGGGGTGAAAATGTTCCCTTTCATCCAGCTGGGCATAGCTTCACCTGCCAAGCCCGAGGGTGAATTGTGGGCTGGATTCAACTCCTGCTCACCCATCCACTGGCCACCCATAGAGACTATATCGATTTCCCTCTGTTTCATTCAACTAACTTCCTGCAATCTCCAAGGCAGTGGTCACTGATTACCTTATACTTTTCAAGCTACCAACTCAGCCTCTTGTCTTTGTGCATTCTTTCCTTGGCTCCAATTATTCCCTTCATCTGTTTGTTCAGATTCCAGAGTCGTATTCTCAGATCTGTCGAAAAAGGAAAATAAAATAGAACTCGAACACCTTCTCTCATCTCTTACCCTTTGCATGATTGGTTTTGCTTTCATCTGTTTTCTATCAACGTGATTCCTAGCAAATCACATCTTCTCATGACTCAGGATGATGTCAAAGCCCATCAGCCTTCACTTCCCGGAAACACCTGTTAGGTGGGTTTTCTTTGCTGCAGGCATGTGGGGACACGGAAACAAGTTTTGGAAGGAGCTTATTATAGTATTTGGGCTGGGACTATGTGACTCCAGGAAAGAATTGGGGGATGGACACTGATGTGGGTGGAGTGCTGTCAGGAGGGAAGGCAGTTCACTGAGGTGTCCTGTCATTTTCTCCTAGGGGGTGAGACGATTAGAGGCCAACTAGAATTGTCTTTGATAAAGTAGACTCTCATGTCAGTAAGAGGAGAGGCTGTTATTTTTGGAGTTGCTGGAGTGTCCTTATCGGTGTCTTTTTCAGGCCTAGTCATGGATTAGCCTTGTCTGTCTTGTCCACTTCAGTCCCCAGGTGGCTCAACTGCGGCTCTCAGATGCCAGGTCTCTGCCTTTATCCCTGCAGAATCTTCTCGTTCATGTGGCTACTTTATCTATTTGCTCACACTTCTCCATAGAGCTTTTATCTAGTTGGAAGTAATAACTCCTAACCAAGAGGAAGAGGAGGTGGATCCTGTCCGACACTCGTGTGGGTCCCTTCCTGAAACTCTTCTGACACACAACAGGAGAAAAGGACACCAACTCCTGCCAATGACTCTGTGATGTCCAAGGTCAGCTGGAGAATACAGGCAGCATCAGGGTCAAAGATGTCACCGCGCGGTTTTGCTCCTGAGAAGGCGTCTCGTCACAAATGAGACTGCTCAGCATCCGTTTGCTTGACCACACAACGCGACATCCCGAGAGTCTTCTTCCTGGATTGATGATCCCACACTAGCCTCCTCCTGGTGGTTTCCATCTTCTGCTAAGTGGGATCCGTGAGCTTTTGTCAGAATTACGTCCAAACTGCAACACCATAGGGGGATCCTAAATGCTTTTTCTTCCATGCCCTCCTTTAAATTCATCCCATCTGTCCAGAGACAGCAAAAACTCTGAAATGTCTGGGAGGTCTTCAGTAACAAGGCTTCTTTGGATTTTTTTTTTTAACCTATTTGATAGGTAGAGTCAGACAGTGAGAGAGAGAGACAGAGAGAAAGGTCTTCCTTCCTTTGGTTCACCCCCAAAATGGCCGCTACGGCCGGCGCACTGCACTGATCTGAAGCCAGGAGCCAGGTGCTTCCTCCAGTCTCCCACTTGGGTGCAGGCACCCAATCAAATCACCTGGGCCATCCTCCACTGCCCTCCCGGGACACAGCAGAGAGCTGGACTGGAAGAGGAGCAGCTGGGACTAGAACCTGGCGCCCATATGGGATGCTGGCACTGCAGGCAGAGGATTAGCCAAGTGAGCCATGTTGCCAGCCCCAAGGCTTCTTTAGATTTTAGTACTGATGAGAATTTTCCCTCTTTGTATATTCTCTTGGTAATTTCGATGGGAACTGGCCAGCAGGGAAGGAAAATCAGTTTGGGAGGCAATCACTTCATTCTCTTATCCAGTATTTTCTAAAGACTGAAACAAAAAGGTAGATTTTCCATGATGATCATTTAAAAATTTTTACAGAGAAGGCATTTTGCTTAGCAATTAAGATATTTCTTGCCATGGTTGCACCTCATACCAGTGCCTGGGTCCATGTCTCAGCTTTGCTTCTAATTCCAGATTCCCAAGTGCTTAGATCCTTGTCATTCACATGGGAGATCCAGATTGGGTTCTCGGCTCTGGCCTCTGCCTGTTCCAGCCTTGCTGCTGTGGGCATTTGGGGAATGAATCATCAGCTGGGATATCTCTCTCTGTACCTCTCTCACTCTCTCTTTTCCCCCATCCATCTTTCAAATAAAATAAAACAAAATTTAAGTTTACAAATAAGAAATTAAAAAATTGTCCATGAAAACGATTATAATTTCTGCATAATTTCATCAGAGTAAAGGTCTCAGAGTAAGACAGACTCGAGGCTCTATTCTTTCTGAATGAGAAGCAAACTGGCCTTAGCAAATGGACTTACAGGTGCCCTCGGTACCCTTTGGTAAGTAAAGCCTGGGGAAGTCTTCATGTTGTGTAACGCAACACTGTCGTCATAGATGTGTCTCCAACGTGAGCACTTAGCCACCTTACAAAGCTACTGACCAGTTCTTAAGGAAGGATTTTGTTGCTAGGAAGAAATCTAATGTTATACTTCAAAGCTCTCTCTTTTCACCCAGAAAATCAAAATCACTGATCCATGATGTCAATGAATGTGTAGTAAAGGAATGTAGGAATTTTAGTTTTGTGCTCAGAAATACAGATTTAGAATTGAAATGGGAGCCTATACTTTCTGCAATCATCAATCCATGGTAAAAGCAAGAGATCTTGATGTCATTTTATCTCTGCATTGCTAACGATTTTCCATAGGATTCTAAAGTACTTATTCTTTTTACACGGTATGTTGAATGGGTGCTTTCCAAAACCTAATCATAGGCCTCTCAAGTGAGAAAGGCTTTGGAAGTCAGTACGTTGACAACTGTGTCAAAAATAATGCAAAAACGTGTTCCATGTTCAATTAACATAGTCCCCCAAAAGGGTAAATTATAGCTTGAATTTATTTACACTCTTTAATTTACAAAGAGGTGTTGCAAATTTTCAAGAGAGGGTATAAAACAGAGAATTTTGCAAATTATCTGATTAATCAATCCCTTTTCAATTGTATTTTTATAGAGGCAAATATTGAGAAATACTGTATAGGAAACTCACATCTATCCCAACTTTCACATTTTCATGAATGAAACCTGGCAGAGATATACGAAGTGACAGTTCCAAGAATAGAAGCCAAACCCTGATTTCCCGGCTGATTTTTCCACCACTTTACACACTTCAGTTACGTGTGCATACCAGCACCTGATGATCATTGTTAAACTTATCTGTGTAAGACTGTGAGATCTCTATATGGCTTTAGGATGTAGTAAAGAGTTGTTTTCTTGGCTAATTAATTCATGCTGAAGTAAACATCTGAAGCAGAAGAAGTGCTATGTTCTACTTTTTGTTTATTTTTAATCTCTTTCCCATAAATGTATTTTAGCATAAAATAAAATAAGATTGATGGGAATCGATGTAAATTGAGTGACCTTGTTTTAGACTTTCCTCATAGCCAGCAAAATAGAATCAAGTTGGTCCAGTTGGCCTAGCAGGTGTTCTTCTCTATTGTCACAGCTGAAAATTTAATGGGAATTTCATGTTTATGTGTCATCTGCGTACTCAGAATATAGCAATGATCGAAGCCCCTCGTATAAACAATCAGCTTTTCTATGAATCAAATTAAACATTACAGCAATCTACAAAATTGTTAACGTCTTGGAGGAAAGTATTAGTGGTTAGAAGTATTAGAGGAGCACTTAGCATTATTAATAAACAAATCAAGGCTATGACTAGCTATTACAGACTGGGGGTGGGGAGGTTAACAGTTTTTATGCAGAGATCTTTCAGAAGTTTCCTCTCGAGGCCTTTTTAACTGTATGTTAAATTGAAGACTTACTATAATTTTATCAAATTGGAGATAACTTAGAAAATGTACTAAAAAAGGCCGGTGCCCTGGCTCACTTGGCTAATCCTCCACCTGCGGCACCGGCATCCCCAGTTCTAGTCCTGGTTGGGGCGCTGGATTCTGTCCCGGTTGCTCCTCTTCCAGTCCAGCTCTCTGCTGTGGCCCGGGAAGGCAGTGGAGGATGGCCCAAGTGCTTGGGCCCTGCACCCGCATGGGAGACCAGGAGGAAGCACCTGGCTCCTGGCTTCAGATCGGCGCAGTGCGCTGGCTGTAGCAGCCATTTTGGGGGGAGAACCAACAGAAGGAAGACCTTTCTCTCTGTCTCTCTCTTTCACTGTCTAACTCTGCTTGTCAAAAAACAAACAAAAAGCGTGATTATTACCATTAATAAAAACTACTATTTTTAAGCCAAGATAAAACTTGAATTAATTTAACTATCTTGTCCAAAAATTGCAATGCTATCATACTTTCAAATGGAATATACTTTTATTAGTGTTTATTAGAAAAAATAATTTTTGGTTCAAACATCACAAGCTCTTATTGTAGAAAAAGAAAGTTTATCAAATTCCAGTGGAAGGTGAGCTGCACATGAGAAGAATCTATTCATTTTCCTTTCTTGGTTTTCTTTTCTTGGTTTCCTGGGTCCTTAGGAAATCTGATAATGAAGGAACAGAGCTTTCTTTTGCTGTCTCTTGCTAAGTATGTTATTCCTCAGCATGTTTCCCGTCCCTACATTGTCAAGATCTTTCTTTCTGAAAGTTCCTTGTCCTGTCACACCTACGTACAGGCTACAAATGGCTGAAGCCTTTATGCCTTCCCTAGCTCTGCAGTCAGTATGGGTACGCACACTATGAAATAGGTTGCCCATTGCTGTGGTTTTCTGGTCTGAGTTCATGCAGATTCACACTCTGCACAGATTTCAAAATTCTCTTGCATCAAAACAAACCTACCATTTAATTCATTTTCTACCAATTTTATAACATCCCCACATAGGTTTATAAAAATATATAAAATTATTTTGAACTTTTATTCAGGCATCCCTAAGGTAAGGACAATATGATCTTCATCTTGTTCTTCCTAAAATATTAAGCTGTGTCTATCAAATACTGGAAGTTAGATTGTTATAATTTGAATGAACAGCAGATAAACATTAAGTTAAGTTCACACCTGTGTCAACTTGTAGAACATACTATACTTTACATATGGTCATTTGCAAACCAACTATCTTGGTTTTCCAAGACTGAGAGTTTTCCCAGGAGACAGCGCTTGCAGCTCAAAAACCAGGACAGTCACTGGGAGGATTTGTCAGCCTCTTTGTCCACAGGGAACTCAAGACCGTATAAAAAAGAAACCTGCAGTATTTCTCCCAGAGGTCAGGCTTGTTTTGTAGCCTCCCATGTAAACTTTATGCTCTTGGTCACTCCTTCCAAAGCTAAGCATCCTTTCCCCAGAGCTTCCTTTTGTAGGTCACGTCCTATCTCACCACCCTTCTTCCCTCACTCACCAGAGGCCCTTCCCAGATCACAGAAATCCTATTGTCCACAGCAGCTCTGTTTTCATATAGTCCTTTCCTTCATTTTGTTCATTGAAACTCAATTGCTTTAATCTAATATTTTAGAGATTATACTCAATTAATACTGTTGTCTTACATTCTTATCCCTGTGTATGTACATTGTCATGTTATCCATTCAACAGATATTTATTGTCTCTGTATCAAGAACTGTTAAGACACTGGAGACAGACAACACAAAAACAAGGAGTAGAAACCATCGGAAAAACATTCAAATATAACTATATTATATATATATATATTATATATAAATAGCTGATTCTCATTGATTGCAGTTCCGTTCTGTGGTCATTGTGATTACCAAATTGCTGAATACTGAGACACTGTTCCTAGGAAGTAATACAGCTAATTTCCCATGAGTCTCCAGTCACAGTATTTTTTGCCTACTGATCAATAAGTAACTTTGTTTTGTGTGTATTTCTTTAAACATACCTTATCAGGGTTGGATGCTGTGGCACAGTAGGTCAGGCTTGGGATGCCTGCCCAGCATATGAGTGTGCCTGAGTTCAAGACCCGCCACCACTCCTGACCCTCCCTATTGCTAATGCTCCTAAGGCGGGGGGCAGCAGATGATGGTCCAAGCATTGGGCTTCTTGCCATCCATATGGGAGTCCCTGATGGAGTTCATGGGTCCTGGTTTTGGCCTGGTCCAGGACTCACTGTTTCATTGTTTCAAGCACTTGAGGGGTGAACTAGAGGATGAAAGATTCTCTCTCTCTCTCTCTCTCTCTCTCAGTGCTGTGGCGTAGTGGGTAAAGCTGCCACTTGCAGTGCCAGCATCCCATATAGGTGTCGGTTCAAGACCTAGCTGCTCCACTTCCAATCCATCTCTTTGCTATGGCCTTTGAAAGCAGTAGAAGATGGCCCAAGTCCTTGGGTTCCTGTGCCTGCATGGGAGACCCAGAAGAAGCCCCTGGCTCCTGGCTTTGGATCAGTGCAGCTCTGGCCTTTGCAGCCAATTGGAGGGTGAACCGGCGGGTGGAAGACCTCTCAATCTCTGCCTTTCCTCTCTCTGTACAACTCTGACTTTCAAATAAATAAATTTTATAAAAAAGTATATAAATTATTTAATATACAAGTGGTCCTCAAAACATTCATCAAAAATATATATTATGAAATTTCTGAACCAAAATGAACTTATGTTTGATTCCATTTCAATGCACATTTTGGAGCGTATTTTGTTGATTTGTATCCCATGCCTAAACAAAGCCTTCTTACACGCCCACAAGTGTCTGCATAAGTGCTCTGAATGTTGACATAGGAGCTTTAGCAAGCATATCAATTATGAAATGAGGAATCCACAGATAGTGAGGATTTACTGTAGCTGAAAAAAGAAGGGTTTTGGGGAAGAGAACGGAAAGCCCACAACATGCTGATGGTCAGAAGATTCAGGGCAGGATTCACAGGAAGCAATGCTTTATCTGAGATGTTGAGGGGATGTATTTGTCAGGTAGAGAAATTGGGCAGTGCAGATGGAGAAAACAGCACGTGGAGAGGCATAGAAGGAAAATGCCTGGTATTGTTTGAAGATAAAGAACGGAGCAGGAGGGCGGCCAACAACAATGAGCCGGAAAGCTAGGAAGGAGCCAGCTCCGAAGAGTTCACGGGAGAAGGTTGCAGTCTGTGAATGGAGTCTGTGTTCTGGAGAATTCTGAGGAAAACCAGTGGTGCTGTCAGATTTCCCCTTTAAGAAAACTTCACAGCTTCTCTGTGAAGGACAGACCGGAGAGGCAACAGTCAGGAAAACCAGCCAGCGAGTGAGAACAATAGCACCCAGGAGCCGAGTGCAGGTGCCCACAGTAGACAAAACCGAATGATGTCTAGAGAAGACGAACACAGAAGTGTCTGGGTCCTCTTTTGAGTTAATATGAAAGTGTTAATCTGAATAAATTAATGATATCTGTTATATTTGGGGCCACATAAGGAAGGGAAAAATTTGGATGTTTCCATCTTTCATAAAAAGCAATCTGAACCATGAAATTAAATTCAGTTCTGTTCTTTGTGGTGAATGGTAAATCCAAAAAAGGACAGGTAGTAGGAATTTGAGCCTAAGAGACTGGGGCTCAACAGGAGACTCACAGAGCAATATGCTTGTGTAGGAATACTGAAAAGAAAAAGCAGACAGACCTAACAGTGAAATAAACTGCGTATGGAAAGTAATAGTCTCAGCTGATAGTGTAAAATGATACTGTTTTTACACCCAATTTTCAGGTGAAGCAGAGAAAGGAGAAATGCTTTTCTCCACATCACATATCTGTCAAATAAGAAAGGGATATAAACCAAACACATATGGCTTCAGTAACTTAGACTCTTCCCTGGAGTAAGTCAGAATATAAGGAGATTTTTTAAAAAAAAAACTTTAAAAGGAATAGCAGAGAAGTAGAAACAACCAAAAGACTGATCTTCAACAAAAATGCATAGACTATACAATGGGAAAAGGAGTTGTTTTCAATAAATTATGTTGGGAAAACTGGAAATCTATACGCATAAAAAATGAAATCGGCCCCTTAACTCACTCTACCTACAAAAATCAACTCAAAGTCAATTAAAATTTAAATTTAAGTCCTGATACTGCAAAACTAACTGAATAAAACATAGATGAAGAGGTTTTTGACATTGGCCTTGAGAAATATTTTCAGGATATGAATGCTGAAATACAGGTAACAAAAGGAAAATAGACAAATGTGACTGTCTAGAACTATAAACCTTCTTCATACAAAAGGAAACAATTAACAGCCTAAAAGACAACATAAAGAATGATAGGAAGTATTTTCAAATCATTCACCTAATGAGGAATTGGTATCCAAAATCTCTGACACTCAACTCAATAACAAGAAAGCATACAACTAAATTTAAAAATGGGCAGGGAACACAAATAAACACATTTCAAAGGAAGATATGTAACTGGCTAACTGGTATAAATGCTCAAAATCACTAATTATGCAAATCAAAACCACCAAGTGTTGTCACCCATACGTGTTAGAATGACTATTATCAAAAAGGAAAAAGAAGGTAAGTGCTGGTGAGGATGTGGAGAAAGCGGGATCCTTACACTCTCCTGATGGGACTGTGAATCAGTATAGTTAAGATGGAAAAGAGAGTGGAGGGTCTTCAAAAAGTCAAAAATAGAATTACCATATGATCAAACAATTGCACTTTTGGGTCTATATCCAAAGGAAATGAAATAAGTAAGTTGAAGAGATATCTACACTTTAACTTTATTGCAGCACAATTCACAGTAGCCAAGGTATGGAATCAACCTATCTGTCCATCAATGAATGCATGAATGAAGAAAATGTGTTAAGCATGTATAATAGTATATGTATATGCATATAATCTATAGTATATGCATATAATACAATATACTACTCAGTCTCAGTAGGGAGAAATCCTGCCATTTGTAACAACTTTCATGAAGATGGAAAACATTATACTAAGTGAAACAAGCTAATCAAAGAAAGAAAAAAAATATATATCACATACATATGGAATCTAAAAACGCTGATCTCATAGAAGCAGAGTAGAATGGTGCTTAGCAGGGCCTGGAGAAGGACTGGAGAGACGTTGGCCGAAGGAAACAAAAGTTCAGTTACATAGAAGGAATAAGTTCAAGAGGATTATTATGCAGCATAGTAGCTACAGTTAACAACAATGCACTGTTGTAGTGTTGCATACACGTCTCCCTGAAAATAGCTGACAACAGATTGGAAAAATGCTCATCACAAAAAGACGTTAGTACATAAGGTAGCGGATATAAAAATCAACTTGATTCAACCATTCTACAACATATACATATGTCAAAATGTCAAAACATATACATATGTCATATACATATGTCATGTTGTACACATGAATAGAAACATTTGTCAATTTAAAAATAAATTATTTATTTATACAAGAACCAAAAGAGACACATTTCATGGAACTTAAGAGTGAAATTAATTCCAGATTATGATGCTAATCATCATTGTTAGAGGTGGCAGAGATCTTGAAAGAGAACAATAAGAAGTCCCTGATGGAACTGGTACCACCAATGGTTTAAGAATATAAGAGAAGAAAAAAATACAACCATTTGTATTATCTTCTTTAAAGATGTATTTATTTATTTGAGAGGTAGAGTTACAGTCAGAGAAAAGGAGAGAGAGAGAGAGGGAGAGGTCTTCCATCCACTGGGATACTCCCCAAATAGCTGGAGCTGGGCCAATTTGAAGCCAGGAGCCAGAAGCTTCTTGCAGATCTCCGACGCAGGTTCAGGGGTCCAACCACTTGGGCCATCTGCTGCTGCTTTCCCAGGCCATAGCAGAGAGTTGGATCGGAAGAGGAGCAGCCAGAACTCCATCAAGCACCCATATGGGATGCTGGTGCTGCAGGCAGGAGCTTAGCCTACTATGCCACAGAGCCAGCCCCACATTTGTATTAGATTTATCTCAAAACATGAGCATGCGAGATAGGAGACTGGAAAGAATATAACCAGAGGGCATGGCCAAAGAAGCAGTGATTTTTCAAATAGAGGAAAAATAATTGAAATAACAAGTTCTTGACCAAGTCCAAAGTGGATGACATCAAAACCACAAATGGACAGTGACCCTCAAATTCTGAAGCAGTTTATAGAGATAAGAACAGGTGCAGGTACAGAATGGAGGAAGTTGAAAAAAATCTGCACTGGATAGATGTTCTTTCCTTTGAGATATAAAACACAAAGAATATTTGTATTTTAATTTTTTTAAATGGAAGGAGACAAAAGGTCATACCCTGTAAAAGAAGCCAACCATCATGGAAAATGAGTGAAAAGACAGTTCATTGGTCAGTAGTGAGTCATATCATAGTATTGGCAAGGCTGAATGACATCTGGAAATGAGAATTTTGAGTAAAAATAATAAGTTATTTTGTAGAAAAGAAGGATTGGGTATGAGGAGATTTTCCTACTGATGCTCCTTTTTAGTCCTTCTACCAAAACTTTGAGTGTAACAATGGAGTTCTTCCTCTCCTCTCCCTCCTGAGTGTCATGCACATGCTTATGAACCTGTTTGTTTTTCCTTTGTGGATCAGTCTTCGGCAGAGATAATTTCTAAGGCCACAACTAGAGGGCATGAGACAGTTGGAGGGAAATGTGGTTCCCTCCCTGACAGTTTTCTTGCTGAAGGTCTGACAGGTGAGTCGCTGAACTAGCTCTGGAGACAACAGCTGAGACCTGGGACCCTCTGACAAAGCCAGCCCAGGGTAAACACTCTTACCAAAACCAGCCTCCTAGATTTCTGTGTGTGGGTTCTGTTTGAGGCAGGGGGGTAAAAGTCTGTAACTTTCCAAATTTACATTATCCAGAAAACACCTGCAAGAATTCCCTCTTTGGGGACCCTTCTGAATCTGGTTCCCAGTACACATTCATTACTGATTAGTTCATGCCCGGAGACAGCTAATGCTGTTAGTCGATTCCCTGACCTGTGTGCCTGGTGGGCTTTCTACCTGCCAGGTTGCACAGATTGTCAGGCCTGCACCTTCAGGCAGCCAGCTGTCAGGTCGGCGCACCTAAGAACCAGTAGATGCTGAACATGGCAGCTGCCCAGTAGCAGATGATGTCCTACAGACATTGCTAGTCAGGGGGGGCATCAGAATCTTCCCTGTGGTGTCCATCAGGAGCCCTGTAGTCCCCAAAGCTTCTTGGAAAACACCTCTTGTGTCCAGGGTTAGTCTAAAAAAGGCTAATCGGTTTGGGTTTGAGGAACCAGTTAGAAAAGATGCAGCTTTCGCTGAAAAACCAAAAAGGCATAATTACTGTGTGCCCTGCCCAAAACCTGAAGATGATGCATTGGAAAGGATTTTGCCATTTGATATTTGCTCTGTTTTGTGTAAAAGCTCTTTGATCAGAAGCTGGTCTAATAGGAGGCTGATATACAGAGCCTGGAAAACAGTTATTTCTAAGATCTTCTCTCCTGAGCTAAAATGGAGCAGTACACTAGAAGGGGAGAGAATATCCTGCAGCCAGTGAGGAATGATTTATTAAAACTGGCCAAGGGCACACAGTACTGCATCTGCTTCAGTACCTCTTGAGTGCTGCTTTAGTTGGAAGCAAACTTAAAACCATTATAATTGGGTGGGTCATCACCTTGATATGAGATTGGTGCATCTGTATAGCAAGCCCCAAAGAGTAACCTGGCCCCAATCATGCTAGGTTACGTTGAGAAGTGGGCAATTTGCAAACCAGGAAACTGGCCATCACCAGAAACAAATATTCTGGTACCTTGATTTTAGACCTGCCAGGCTCCAGGCCTGTGAGCAATACATTTCTATTATTTATAAGCCACCCAGACTATTTGCTCCGGCAGCCCAATGGGTATAGGTAAGTGAAGTGAGTAGTCTGTTGAGCCTTGGCGTCTGCTACATTGTGGAGACCAAGCCAGACAAGATAGGGCTGAGTGGCCAGGAGAAACCATGGACTCTCACGGAGCGCCAGGAGGAGCTGGAGATAAACTTGTGTCAGTCGACCTCTCAGCTCACTCAGTTTCCCTGGAGAAGCAGAGCTTTTCCCTGCTCCTTCGGTTTGTTTTTTCCCTGGCCAGATATATTTCTTGCCTCACATTTCTTCAAAGCAAAAATAGAATGAGTCAAAATGCCCTAGATGCACAATCTGAAGAGGTTAGATGATGGTTCTAACGGGAATATGTCTGATCCCATGGCTTCAGGAATGTCTCCACTTCAACAGTGATGTAGGAACTTTCCACAAAGACGGCCGAGAGGAAGCAGAGAGAGAGATGTGATCAAATTGTTGCTTTGCTCAATCTAGTAATTCAGGATCATTATGTGGTACCGATTAACTCACAATGTGCTCACACAGTATATGCTTAAATTTCAAAAACTGACAGGAGATAATCTGGAATAAAACGTTGGCATAGATTGCCAGGCTTCACCCACTAGAAACTTACCATTTAGAGCATTATTAAATCAGAGCACTGTTAAATCACTAGTGTCACACTTTTTTTTTCTACTTTCTGCTCCTAGTAAAGTCTTGGCAAGGTGTTATCTTGAGCTGCTTTTATAAACACTCATTATATTAACTGCCTGCTGCTTTCTCCTAGAATCCACTCCTCTGTGTGTATCCATTTGGGTGCCATCAGTTCTGCACCCCAGTCAGTACAGAACACACAAGGGCGATACTGGAGAAAAGCACAGAGTGCTCCTATTGACAGAGTTACCGGACACATGTCCTGATGACAGATGACGCTTCCTGGAGAGAAAGTGATCTGTGCCAACATGGGAAGTGGATTAAGCCACTGAGCCTGCAGCAGAGGTGTTCTGTCTAATAAGCCTCTTAAAGGCGGCCATTAGTCACTCCGATGCTGCAGATACGATCACTCTTTACTCGGGCAGAGAAGTGATACCTTTTCATCCACAGCCTCTCTCCCACTTAGCAAAGAGGCTTCATTTTACATCTATCTGATACTCACTCTGGTAACCAGCATTGACCTTAGCTGGAAGGAAAATGTTAAAACACACACAAAAATGAAACATTTAGGAGAAAGATGCCTTTGACTTCACCAAAGTGCATGGAAAACTAACTGGAAATCATGGTGTAAACAGCTAACTGGTACCACAGCTACCACCTGGTTAATTCAGTGTCATCTCCTAACTCCATAACTGCAAAGTGTAAATGTGTTGAAATTTATTGACTCAATAGGAAATGACAAAACCTCAGAAGAAAGTAAACAAATTCAGCCAATATATTTTTACTATAACTTAGAACACCAGTATGAATATTCGATTTTTAATCCCCTAGTAGCCATTCTAGGGGACAGGACTTGGCTCTGACAATGTAGAGCGGAGTTTATGGGCTGGGCTTGAGTCAGTGCTTGTCCTGTCTCAACTGCAGCCATCAGGCAGGCCAGAGCGGTGCCGCAGTCACTCGACGTGGCTCGAACCCTGACGCTGCTCCCATGTGGCCACTACATCTTCTTTAACCTCTCTGGGTCTTGATTTCCTCATCTGTAAACTACAGATCAAAACAATGCTCATTTCTCAGGAAGTGGTGGGGATGAAATAAGCCAATAGCTCTAAATCACTGAGAACTGGAACAAACTCGGTGCTGTATTAGGAAATGTGAAATAAACACTAAGGATGATTATCTAATCTCTAGAAATCTGAATTTTTTTCATCAGCAAATATAATTTAAAGCAGTGTTTATTAAATTGTTAAGTCTAATGCAGATTGCATCAAGCGAATATTAGCTTTTATAGTTATTGAAATTAATCAATAGAACCCCAATTAAATCGCCATCTAGCAATAGTGAGAATACCTACTACTGACGTTCTCAGTTCACCGGTGGTCCAAAAAACAGTACCGGGATTGTTAACCTGGAATGTAGACCTACACAGCTGGGAAGGCACCCATCCTCTTTCCTGGATATCTGCCTTTTTTCCTCCCTGTGTCTCCTCAGTGTCACGCATGAACTGACCACTGTCCACAGTTCATCACCCACAATAATCATTGTTTTGTGCAAATCCACTCTCTTCATTTGCTTATTTTTATTCTCTCTAGCCCCTTGTCTAAGCTCACCCTTTGTATTTGCAGGGCTTGGACAAAGACTAACTGGAAGTTGCAGCCTCAGGTCTGGTCCTAACTTCCCCTCTCTTTCCTTCCTAAACCACACAGCCTGCCTCAGGCATGCACCCAGGAAGACCGGGCTACATGTCTGTATTCCACCCTCTCCCCCAACCTCCTTCTCGGGCCTGGGGGTGCCCTGCTGACCAGGACTCTCCCTCAGCCAGCCTTGCTTCAGCCTCCCCTCGGCCTCTGTCGCAGCTGGGCTTCAACCTTGGGCTTCTGTGTCTGTCCTCGACAGGCCTGCTCACTCCATTTTAGCAAGAATTCTGTCCAGCCGGTTTAGCCACAATCCCCTGCCTCATCCCCACCCCTCCCCAGGTGATATCACACCACCTGACTTGCCCTCTGCAAGAAGAGTTTCAGGCAGAACGGCTCCATCACCCATGCAGATTCTGCTTACTCATTTTCTGTCCAGTGACCCCCACATGGCTCCTGGGCTATAAATCATCACTTGTCCTTGTAGCACTCACACTTTAGCCAAGTCCTATACTGAGATCTCTTTGTTCTTATTGTAATAGTTCCTGAATAAATTCTCTTTTTCCTGCTTAGCTACAGCTCAGCTTTGGTTTTTATTTAATACCATGGGTGCCTGGACCCAGTGAATGCTGGCTAGGATGTGAAGAAAGGGGAGTAAACTCACACCGTGCTGGTGGGAATGTAAATTAGTACAGCCATCAAGGAATTCAGTATGGAACTTCCTTAAAAAACTAAAAGTAAATGTGCTATATGATCCAGCTATCCCACTTCTGGGATATACCAAAGGAAATGATTTCAACATAGCAAAGAGATATCTACTCGTCCATGTTCATGACAACAGTGTTCTTAGTAGCCAAGATACGGAGTCAACTTGGGCGTCTCTCTATGGATGAATGGATAAAGAAAATGCGGTATGTATACACAATGGAATATTAAACTATAGAAGGAATGAAAGTCTATCATTTGAAGAAAAATAAAGGATGGAAATGGATTACACTATGTGAAGTAAGTTAGATACCAGAAAGACAAATACCACATGTTCTCTCCCAAATGAGTATTCGGGAATCAAAGTAAAAGAAAAAGGGGGGAGGGGGAAGATGGATCCTAACTTAGAATGGGAAGGGGGGGAGAGGGGAAGCAGGAAGGTTGGGTAACAGGAGTGACACAGAGTTCTTTCGGTTGTTTGGGAGGAACACACTGGGATCTTAACCAGTTTGCCCTCTTGGCAAGAGAGGCTGCAAACCGGTCCTGAATGTCAGCAAGATGAGATGGAAATGAGCCTTGTTGCCCAGATGTTTGTGGTGTGGTGTGACTTCTTAGACTCCCCAGATGTACACCTGCATCATAAGTCTCCAACAACAGTCTCCTACTAAAACACATTAGTCTGTATTTTGTTAATTAAATATTTACATGTTTGGTATACACAATGCTGCTAAATAAATGTTTATGAATAACTTCAATGAACATTAAATGTTTTAAGGGATGATTTTTGATATCATCTTTATAAAATCACAAAGAAAGCCAAGAATTGTAAGTTTTATTGATGTCTAGGAAACTGCTTTTTCAGTACCAGGGCCTGAAAAGCTGACTTCTGCTTGTCAAATTGTACACAACATCCTGGGTTCAACCTGAAGTCAAACTCTCATTTATCAGTTTTTCATTTTTTTAAAAATATATATTGCATTAGAATGTTTTTGCCAGGAAGAAATGATGAATATTTAAGGATCCAGACATATTTATCCTGGTTTGAATATTATACAATATATGCATATATTATCAAAATATCACAGTTTCTCAAAAATATATACAATTTTATGTGTCAGTTAAAAATTTTAAAAAATAAAAATTAATGTTAAATAAAGCATCTTAGTTCAGAGTCACTGACAGAAATTAAATTTATTATTTTGCTATTTAATGAATAAAATGTAAATGTGACCCATATGCTCAATTCAACTACATTTCTGAGACAATATAAACAGAATGGAAAACAGAGAAACAATTTTAACTTTGGTTTTCTCTTATTTATCACTGGAGTTTAAGGGTCCAGGAGAATGTTTTTCCAAGAAGATTCCATTTAAGCCTCCTGTGCTCTTAAATGTAAATTAAACAGGGAAATACCAAAGGCACAATAAAATATCTCTAAGGGAAGACTACCAGAGAAAGCTATTTATCCTTGACTACACCATGAATTTAAATCTTTCTTCAAAGACTCCTGCAGAGTCCTGTGCTTAAGGAAACCATTCCTTACAAATCACGTGGACCTTTTGTCCATCAGTTTGAAACTACAGCAAGTCCACCTGAGACAAGAGAAGAAAAAAAAAAAAAAACCAACAACACCATTTTGTAATTGCTTTCTTTAAAACAGATGAATATTGCAGATGAAAATAGGCCTTCATCAATTTACCAATTTGATGTAAAAAAGAAGCACATGTTGTAGGAATTTTAGAAAATGTTTCCATTCGCTGGGACTTTTTCTTACTAGTTTCTTAAATAATGACTCGTAATCATTTCGTTCGAGGAAAACCCTGTTGTTTTGTGCTGTGAGTTTACCTGTGCTAGTTGCTTCAGATTGCAGCAAATATTCAGAATAGGGATTCTGTCCTTAACGAATACAGGAGACAGTCGGATAATTCATGCATTTTCAGCTCTTTGATGTCTTAGAGACGACAGCTCATGGGGCACACAGACATGAATGATGACTCACAGCGAGGTAGACACTAATTTAGACTCCAGGCTGAGGGTCCCTTTCTGATGCCCCACTGTACTGCTTCCATCGTCCCCACTCAGTGACCACAAAATAGCCCCCGCACCCCTGCACTTGTCCTGAGCACAAGACCAGTCAAACTGCCCACCAGCCACTCCTGAAATCATCTCCAGCTCCAAGGCCGAAACATTCCGTACCTCTTCGGTCCACAGTACTTCCCAAGGTACTTATGTGTTACACTTGACAGGTGGAGACAGAGCGAGAAACCAAGAGACCTCTCTCATCTGCTGGTTCACTCCCCAAGCACCTACAAAAACACCGCTTTGGCCAGGCCAAAGCCAGAAGCCGGGAACTCAAACCAGGTCCTGCACCTGAGTGCAGGGATCCAAGTACATGGAGGTACAACCTGCTGCTTCCCAGGATGCACAACAGTGGGAAGCAGAGCCAGGCGCTTTGATGTGGGCTGGGGGTGTTCCAACTGTCTTACGCTGTGCAAAATGCCTGCTCCTTCCTGCTGTATAAAAATGGACTATCTCGTCTGTCCAGTTGCACAACATGGACATCAAAGACTTATTTTATAAAAATTTTATGTTTTTATTTCTCCTATACAAAGTTGATGGAACCCCATTACGCCATTTATCTGCTTAAAAATACCAAAATGTGTTCCCCTTGGCCATCCTGAGAAAAATGTTAAAAATGTTTCTTCTAGGACCCAGGTCAGCCTCGGGAACCAGCACTGTCTGGTCTTCAAAGCAACAACTTAACTGAAATGGAAATTCCTAGAGCAACCAGGACATCAAGCGTTGTCCTCAATATGCTAACGACTCCTGACAGCTGAGCTGGACTTTTCTTACATTGACCACTACTCAAGGCTGAAGTTTACAATGCAGAATTTTTTCCTGGCTATGCATCAAATTTATAAACTAACACATGCTCTTTAAGTAACCCAAAGTGTGGAGAGAAATATTTGCATCTTGCCTTCATACGGTTCCACAAATCATTATTTCCTTAAGGCAAGATTCCATATCAATGTAATTTCCCATTTTTAATTCACGACATATAATTATGTGTAGAGATAGGCAAAAATTTTGCCCAAAACTTTGCCCTTTATACGTTCTCCATTTTATTGGATCCTAGTGGTGAGGGGATAGCATATTGAACTCTCTATTTTAGGAATATAATTTGGCATAATCAGAAAGTATTGATTTCAAATACATAAAGTGAGATAAGAAGAGATAAAACCAATTTACCGGATTGGAAGTTACCATTTTGGTTCAGGGGAAAGGATGGTTAATGGGCCATGTCCTTCTAAGCTATTAATATAGTGAAACAAATGACTGCTGGCAATATCTTTGCTTCTTGAATTGTGTTATAATTATAGCTCTTTCATACAGGTCATTTTACTATTGAAAAACAAATAACCAAAAGTGCTGTTGTAGTCTTTATAGACATTTGGAAGTACTCTTCAGTTTTGTGGCCACAGGCAGAGTTAAAAGTGAGAATTAGTGCACTTGATTTATTTGTGGAAATGATAGAAGGCTTGACAAGAAGGCGAGGATCTGATTATTAGAAACCTCCTGATACATACTGGTGCCTTATATTAAATTACTTGTTCTTGTTCAAATTACACTTTACGGTAAAGTCATGTTTGCAGGTTGTCAGAGCAATCAGGAAACTTGAGATTTCTCAATACAACATCTCTTTGCTATTTGAGTACCACATTTGTGGAGATCTTGTAATAATATCTGTTTCCAAATCTAAAGTATCCCTCACATGTCTACCGAGTTGGCAAGAAGTATATTTCTTTCTCAATAAAACCCAAGAAATGCCTTTATACAGCAAAAATGAAAGCAAAAACTTCACCTTACTTCTTTAATAAATTATATACAAGTATACAGATGAAGATACAGAGGAGTATTTTAAAATTTCACTTACTGGATTAAGGCACTTCAAAAAGCTCACAGAAAATAACCCCCCATGAAAAATTATGCATGGATTTCAAAATCTTTTGCACCAAAATAAATTTATCTTTTAGTGCCATTTTCCCATATACTTTATGAAATGCCCTTGTACCTGTGATAGTAATGTTCACCCTAGTGGGTCAAAACCTAAATTAAATGACAATACAGCTTCACTCTAATATTGTATGAAGAGGGGAGGAATCTTTATTCTTTTATTTCACAAATGAATTAGCGCATATTAAAGTGCAAAAAGATGTACTGAAAATTTTCAGGAAATGCTTTCTTTGGTACGTTATCCAATTCAACTCTCTGTGTAAATTTTTTTAAGCATTAAAAACAAAATCTGAGCACAAACCAACACTCTTCATACTCATAGAACACAAATGCTTGTGTTTTATTATAATACAACCAAAATATACATTTAACAATTTCTAATTATTTTATACAAGACTACATTTATCTCAAAATAGCAAAACTACAAATTCTAAATTGACGGCTAATCACTCTCAATACAAGAATTAAATTATGTGATTAATTATGGCTTCTGATAGATTTTGTCTTTTCCCCCAAAACCATCTATTTCAAACTTACCATAAATACCTTCTATTACAAATATTTAAAGGTGAGGTATAAGTCATGTGCCTACTCTTCTCTTTGTATTCTCAATACACAGAATCTGGGAATTTTAGAATTTTTTAAACCACATGGTAAGCTGAATTATTTAAATGTTTTGGTCATTTGCTGTGAGAAAAATATATAATTGTTCTAAAACGCTTTTCAAATATCTGTCTTTTTCAGTAATTGCAAAAAGGCTAGTAAATTCCAGAATATTATCAAAGACAAATTTGACATCATATTGGGAGGTGATTTTCACTTGTACATACATATGTGAAATAAATATTATATTGTCAAAATCTGAATGAAATCAAGTTGTCCTTGGAAATTCAGCTTTGATCATAGTGAAAACTCAGCACTGTTGTTAACTAATCTTCCAGTTGAGTCTGCACAATTCAGCAGGAACAAAAGGTAACAGCATAAGAAGAACCAAGATGGAGACCAGAGACAAAATGCAAGAGAAGACAATTCTGTAGCCAGCATATTGTCAATGAGCATGACTGTAGCCAACAGAATGATGGCAACGACAGTCTGCATGAATTATAGTTCTTCTACTGTTGTGGCTTTTGGAAATTACTAAATTTCTTTTTTGCTATTTTTCCATTTCTTAAGTTATTTGGTTGAGTTTCAGGAATGTTTATTCAATGATGTGAATGTAGTGTTTTGAGTTTTTTGAGGAAAAAAAATGTTCTGCATAAATTAATTACTTAGGCTATCCATTTCTAAAAAAACTCTTAAAATGCTTGATAAATTGAATGTAAATGAATGCAGACAGGCGGGATTCCATTTAGCAGCATAAATAGCTGGAATGAAATGCAGGCGAGAACACACAAGGAAGTCAAAAGACATATGTATTGAAGACTAGAGAGAAAATAGGAAACCAAGAATAAACACAGTTTAAGACCCTCTCCATTGAGAGTTGATTCCTTACCATATTTGAAGCTGTTAACTATAATTTTCTTCTTCATTCTTTCAAAGAAAATCTGGTGAAGTTTTCAACAGTGAGGGAGTACAGAATGTGTTTGCAGACTTAATATATTCGCACTGTTCCTCTACGTGTACAAGACAATTAAACAATTAAATGCTGTCTAGATGTCCTCTATCATTAGAAACACACATACATCTTTGCCCCATATTATTTTTGTTACATAAAAATGTATTTAACTAATATTTCCAATATTTTTAAGAAATTGACCTAAGTTTTTATCCAAAGCAGCCTGAATAGTAGACAGTAGGCATAAAAGAAGTCCCACAAATTTTGTCTGAATAACTAAGATTAGAAAGATTTTAAAAATGGTTTGGATACCCACATATGGATGAGAATAAAATTTGTAATCTCACAAGTCAATCCTAACTTTTGCACTTCATGTAATTTTTCCAAACCCATCCATATTTTATTAAAACCGTCAGATACACAACTATTTGGAAATTTTTTCAAACATAAAGCCTGATCCCACTTACTTGCTTTGAGCTTGCTATGAATCTCTGGAACATTTTATCCCAGGAAATCAACAATTAGCAAGACTCATGTTAGGTTATTCAGTTAGTAGTCTGATTCTGCCACAACTATTCTTATGCATTATGTTTTCAAAAAGGATTTGTTCTGGTTCATGAAAATATCACTCCCATTATTCCTTCACGTTTCCCTACAGTGAAACATCTACACATGTCCATGAGTACATTACCAAAAGAGGACACCCCACCTGAATTATCAGTCTGACCACTCAGAGACAGGGAAGCAATGCAAGCGACATGAGTTTAGAAGGGAGATAATGCTCTGAACACGGAGCCAGTCGCAGATTCTGCGAGGAGTTGTCCTCTAACCTCACAGCTTTCTCACAGATTGTCTTTCAGAACGGGTATGAGAAACAAGCAATGTCTGTTATTTAGTTTTCTGAAAAGCTGTCCTTCATGTGAGGAAGTGACTAATTTTTCATTTCACACTATAAATGGCGTGAAAAGGCCAGACAGAAGAAGGCTGAGGGTTTTGTGTTAGGAGGAAAGGTGAGTCTCTGCTTAGACAGACAGGAAACACACCATGAAGATTCAGAAACAAAGCTGAATTGGAAACATTTGAAAGTGCTAAAAAATACGAAAACAGTTTATGCTAATGTGGGTGAGCTCCTTTTCTTTACCTGTGGTAGGCTTATTTATTGTTAAATTACTAAATCAATGCTACTAGAATTACAAAATATCACCTTGGAAATGCAAAAAAGTTGTGTAAAGGAAACTTGTCAAAGAGTTCATTTAACCCTTTCCGTTGTCGAAATTTTGCACTTGTCCTGTTCAACAAACGTACACCCACCACACCGCTATAGTCTACTTCACTCTAGCTCAATATGTATTGTATATTGTATATTGTGTTTTTTCTAGTCACTCAAATATAACCCAACAACCCAATAAGCAGGAGAGAATAAAGGCAGTTAATGGAAATAATATACAAAGTATGATAAATATTTAGAAAAAGGAGAGGAAATGCATACTGAAATATCATTGGTTATAAATAAAATGTGCTCATCCCTCCGTGATCCTTTAGAAATTTACTTTTTCTAAGACTTTTGCTGGCAGTTTGTTATAATTTGAGATTTTTTTTTTAACAGATGGACTACACATTGGCAGCTGCTTATACCCCAGTGAAAACAGCTCCATTACACTTTGTCTACTTTATTTGTGATTCTTCTTCCTTGTCATGGGGATAGGAGTTTTCCCCAAGGCCAGAATTTATGGCTCTCTTTCCTTTTGTCTCCCAAGAAATGTCATCAACATGTCTTCCCATCAGGATGTAGTACACATCATGATGTTGCCCCGATTGTATTAAAACCTTTTCCCATATCTAAAATATGCACTAAGCATTCTGTCCCTGTAGAGCTTAGCAAACATTCTAGAAGCATGTAACTGAGCACCAACTTCTGTGAACCTGTTACTCCTGACAAGTCCCAAGGAATCCTGGGCGGAACATTAATGCCCTTCCATAAATCAGTGTTGCAGAACAGCAAATATTATCCCTAGGGCCTGCGAGAAATAACGCCCCTCTCCAAATTCATGCATCACGCTCCAAAAATTGTGAATGGCTCTCTGGGAAAGTTCCTGTGGATGCTGGGAGCTGTTTTAAACTGTGTCTTGCCTCCAGTTCCTACCACAAGGTGGCCAGTTCCAGGGTGGAATGACACTTCCTCTGTTCACAAGGACACAGCACAGCTGCCCGGGAAGCTTCGTGCTTACTGGACATGTGAGGGAATACAGCACCTTGATCCAACATCGAATGTGATGCTTGTTTAGGTCCACTATTTACATTCATAATAAATTCAAAAATTCAAAACTGAATAACATTTACAAATGTAAAGCCCCTATTTCTTACACTGTGAAGGCATAGCTTTTGTTGTTGGAAAACAGGTTCAGATGAACATTTGCCCTTCCTCTCCCATATTCACCCTGTGCAGTCTTATTCAGATCACCGTTCTTGTGCCTCAGCAAAAGTCCTTGGAAAGCATTGATGAGCTAGCATAAGAGGCGTACAAAACAGAGGACAGTGTGTCTGCAGGAAGACTTCTACGCTTTGAGTTACACGGGAAGCTACGTAGCCACAGTCCTAGGAAGCGCGTCCAGCGCTCGGTGGTGTCTCCGATTCCGTTTCTTCCTCATCTCCTGCACGTGCTTCCACTTGGGACTGCCCTTGTTCCGCTGCCTCCGCTTCTCCCGGTGCCACATCTGCTCACAGTACTGGTCCAGGCTGAAGTTTGGGCTGCTCAGGATTTGCATGTAGTCTTTGTATCTCAACCGAGACTCAGCCAGCAGATCCTTGACCTTGCCCTCCTCATGCTCTGCCCTCTGGGTATTCTCCATCTGTTCGTTCTCAATGACGTTCAAAGTCAGCTTCACTATGGTGTGGATGAAAGTGTGCTCCTGCGCTTTGCAGTAATACAGTCCAGAGTCCTTCTTCTGCAGACTGCGGATCAGTAGCCCGTACTCCGTTTTGATGATCCTTTCATCAGGTTTCAACTGCAGGATTGGAAAAATGTAGGTAATAAATTAAAACCAGAGAGGGCTACGAGTTTCACTAAGATGAACCTAAAAGATAGATTCCCCGTCTCTCTGTCATCAAGCATAATACTGTCAGCCACAGTGGAAGAGGGTGAAAAAATTCATCGAAAGTCCTGGCCCCAAGGCACAGCCTGCGTTTTTCACATTCGTATTTGATTAGCTGGACCTCTGGAATACAGTTGGCTTAGAGAGGAATGAAAAGCTCTGAGAAGTAATGAAGCAAAACTGGAACCTATCAGATGACCTTCATCACAGAGACCTCAGCTATAACTGGTGTGCTAAGAGCACAGATTGGCATCTCACTTGCAGAACGAGAATGCAAACTTCACATCGTGCAGAAAAGGAGCCTTAGAGCATGCTATCCTATGTGCTGTGGAAGGAAACCATGATTCCAAAAGGAATTTGCTCTGTTTTCTAGGTATCGCCAAATACACGGTCTGAATGGCATATGGCAGCTGTAAGAGGTGACTTGTCAAAAGTCAAGTGGAAAGGCATGGACCCAGCCTTTCGGATGTTAGCACTGTAACTGAGCAGGACCATCGTCAGAAGGCTAGCAACATTTGAAGCTGAATTTCCCTTCTGACTGTGGATTGAATTTTGATACTGGGTGTACATGCGATACTTTAGACTGTGTCATTTGTGGAAATATTTGCCATACCTCGGTATAGTATAACATGGTAATGCGATTTCAAGTGTGAGAAAGCACAAGGAACAGAAAGAACTGGCTCAGAAATGTTATGCTCTTTGCCCTTTGAAGCAATATTATTCAAACAGTTAGCCTGCCTGGCCCACAGGCTGGTGTGAATGGCGAACCTATCTTCAGTAAAACTGGAGGCATGTTTGCCGACACAAGAACCCCGTTTAAAGCACGGTATTGTTGAGGGTCTGGGCATTCAGTAGAAGGGCAACAACACAACAAAGACGTCTGGAAGATTTCCCAGTTTACACATCTGCCCCTGCATTGTGGACTTTGAGCTGATGGAAATCAAGGAGGCCCAAGGAAGGCTAAATTAAATTTATTCACAGTGGGCGGACTACACTCAGCATCCTTATGTGGAAAATATGTAGGGAAAAGTCCCTCTGATTCTGGAAATATGAGAAAAGGAAAAGAAACATCTCTGGCTGCCAGCCCAGTTAACTAACAAGTCTATGCCGAGGCACCCTCTGGGCCACAGAAGTGCAGATGGAGGGGTTCTATTGAGGCCACGGGCAGGTCACAGCTCAGAGGCTTGGGTCATGGGGCTGCCTGGTCTCCAGGCCTGCCTTTGCCCAGCACTGAGTCCACATCTCAGGGATCTGTGTATGTGTCCCTTTGGAAAGCTGCTGGATGTGTAGTTTTCTTTCCTCATGGGTTTATTCCAAAAGCTGAGACATTTTAAAAACACTTTTGTAACAGAAACTAATCTTGAATTCATTCTCCGAAGCCCAAGGAGTCTCATGCCCAAAGAAAATGTGAATTTGAACTCCTGGGATTCTGAAGGTCCAGTCTTCAATGCAAACAGTAAACTCAAATTTAACACACTGTTCATTGTTTTTACTTTACATGAGGTTTTTTTTTTTTTTTAAATAAGTAAATCTTGGATCTAAAACACTGGTTTCCTGACCTAGATTCTGGTCTGTGCCGGCTCTGCCTCCTAGGATGGTTCATTTATCTTCCCCACGGCTCTCGCGTCTATCAGGTTGGTGGTGCAGCATATGGAGCATTTGGGGGAGTAAGAGCAAAGCTCTTGGAAGGTTAAGTGTGAAGCAGTCTGAGCAACATCATAGACTCTACCATCCTGCCTGAGAGGTAACGTTCCGGGGCTTTCCCAGCAGAGAGTGGCCCGAGGTGATCAGCATGGCTATCAGTGTGGGCACCTTCCGCACCAGTTCACTGCTAGGTTTCCTTTACATTCTTCTTGTTGATGGCAGAGCTGTCTTTAATGCGGCTCCTAGAAACTGGCACAGCTCCGGCTCCGGACTATTTATTATTCTCTTTAATCTTCTGACAGGGAGAAATTATGACTTAATTTTTCACACAACTCATGCAACATTTCGTTATTTTTGCTATTCACTTTCTGTTTCCTTGTTTATGATCGTTTGCCCTAGGTCTTGTTCCCACCCCTCCGTTTCACTCTAGTTCTGTCCCTACAGGGCTGAGGATTTCGTCAACACCTGGCTACTCATTACTTGGCCATGCTTCTTAACCTTGTCTTTCTTTCTGGATTTTCCTAATGTCTACTAGATCATTCCCCCAATTTTTTGACCTCCTAAAATCTCAAAAAGTATGTCTTTAGTAAAACAGCATCTCTAAAAAAAAATTTGAGTTGATATATTTTCCCAGGATTTCTGCAACATAGAGATAAAAATCTGTGACCCAGAAATTAAGTAGTCAGTGAACATTTTCCTACTCCTCCTTCTCATCCTTGATAACGCTTTTGCTGTGCTCCGAAACAGGATGCACAATGCCAACTGTCTCTCTCCGCGGTGAAAACCAGCACGGTCATTTTAGAAAAGTCAGCGCCTCTAAAAGAAAGAGGTACTGTAACCTCTGGCCACTGATTTAAACTCATGGAGTTGTCTCTTCCCTAGAATTGATAAGTAGGAACTGCTCAGCCTGACAAATCAAACTGGGGTCAACTCTTCATTTGCCTAATGTGAGCGAGGATAATGTATCTGGCATTATTAAATGTAGAACTTCAGGGAAGAGCCAATGAGAAGAGAAACATGGGAGGGACAGAGGACACTCAGGTACAAAACAGCAAGTAAAGGTCAGGGACTTTATCTTTGGATAATTCACCTGTCAGTGCTTTCACGGTTAATGCATTGCACATGTCTTGGAAGAAACTATGGCTTCAAGAATATCTTCTTTCTCCAAGAACAGAAGATATTACCAGGGGAGAAGTGGGATTAAATAAAGCAGAAAGCTTCCACCATGGAAAAAAGACATATCTATAAAACTGCAGTAAAATTTCTTTTGTGTATAAATGAAGCACTTTAAATTTAGAAACTTTTCTGTTTTCTAAGTTAAAGTGGGAGAAAAGGAACTTGAATCAAATCATTTGTACACATGTTTTTTTTAAAGGATATGACATGACACTGTACATGATGTATGTCTTAATATACCACAAAATCAATAATTAGTATCTTGGACAAGCAACTGCTCATTATTTAAAAAATCTATTTATACATTAGTAAGCATTTGACTAATTTATTTATTCAGTAAATATTAAATGTAAAATATAAAATGTGAATGTAAAAATAAAATCCCTAAATAAATAGAATATATATATATATATATACACACATATTTGCTGTTTCACTGGGGGAGAAATTTCTAAGTATAGTGAGTAAGGAATCACAGAGCTATAACTAATAGCTTTCCCTAAATAAAATATAAAACTTTTGAAAGAATGTTAGGAAATTTTAGAAACACAAAAATTAAAAGCTATAAAACAAAGTTACTTGCAAAATGTATGGCATTAAATTAATATCTATGCTACATACAGAGCATTTTAAAATAAATATGTCAGCATAAACTAAGTAAATGACAGGCACCACAATTCACTAAATACAACTGAAACCAACAGCTAAGAAACATGAGAAGGTACACGCACACTAACCTTCAAGGAAATAAATATTATCATTGCATTTTTCATTATCAAACTAGTAGACGTTTTCTTAAATTATGATGCACAATTTTGTCTCAGGAGTTCAAAAAAGTGTGATAATGATCAAAATGGTGATTTTGGTGGGAAATTTGCAATATTTCATTGTATATCTGAAGCCATAATAATAGTCAATACCTTTATCTCGCTTATTTGACTTCCAGGAATTTGTGCTAAAAGCATAGTTAGAAAAGTGAAGAAGAGATTTAGATATAGGGAAGCTCATTACTTTTATTTTCTTTTGAGAACAAGAATGATTTATGTAAAACAGAATACTCATGGACCCATGGCACTGTAGAGGGATGGGAGGAGGGGTAGCTAAGAAAAGGATGTTAATGTCAGATGATAAAGGCCAATGCTCACTTACACAGCTAGTGAGAAAACAGCGGGACCAGCCATGCTCATCGGCACTTAGTTCCTACTTTATAGGTTCCTGTAAATGTAAGGCCATTGATGCCGCTTTTATGATAAAAAAAAAAAAAAGGATCTGCCAATGGAAAATTCAAATAGCTGCAGAGATCTAAAAATATTGAAATCCACAGAGAAAATTCAGTACAGTAAATGTCATAAGGCATTGCCTATTTCATTCATTCAGCTCCCAGAAGTTCTATAGGAGCATAGGGACTGCCGATTAACTCGATTAACTCGCTGGTTACAGCATAAACATCATCAATTTTGAGAACAGCTTTATAAGCAAGTCACCAGATAACTGACTCATGACCTCCCCACAGCACCCAACTGTGAAGCAACCCAGTAAGGAAGTGTTCTCCTGGCAGCCAGCAAGCTGGTGACAGCTTCTCTGCCCAGGAGACCAGGGTCCTCCCTCTGGCTTTCTGTGAGTGGAGGAAAGATTCCAGACCCTGACCTCATGGGGGGAGCAGGAGGCCTCCCGCTGGGAAGCACCTCCCGTGGAGTCAGCCCTGCCCGGTCCTGAGCTCAGGAAGCTCACTGCCTACCCTGGGCAATGGGAAACGGCCTGTTCACAAAGACAGATGAAAATACCAGTTGAAATATTATAACCACACTACTTTCAAGCACAATTCAATAAATACATGATTTCTGCTCCATTGAAATTCATGGAGCATGGTACCATCATGACTGTGATATACTGTTGAAGGTACATTAAAGCAATGTGCAGCATTCTCAGGAAAATAAAGTGAATGCAAACAACCACGGGCAAATCAATGTATCTGTAACTGGGAGATCAGCCTAAGCAGAGCACCTCTTGTTTTTTTTTTTATTTTTTTTATTTTTTTAAAGACAGACTAAATTTGCCATGGAGAAAAAACTCATTTATTGAAGAATTATTTTAAAATGAGAAGCAATTATCAAAACATTATTAGCTGTAATACTGAAAATCCTGCCTTATGGCATCAAAGTAAGTAAAAAAAATTACATTAAAAACTTCAGATAATAGTTTCTAGATAAAAAAATACATGGCTTACATTTTGAAATTATAAATAATCATGTCTATATCAGACAATATTTCAATATATGTTGATAAAAACAAGACCCTTAAAATATTCATGGTAAACATGGATCTGCATAATTTATAATTTATGGATATCAGTAATAATAAAAAATAGTAAATTAAATGGAGAAATTAGCCATAGTAAAAAAAGAAGTTATTCCCCTTAATATTAACTATGGAAAGGGCAAACATTTTTGATAGATCTTGTGGATCCCAAGTGAAGAAAATGGGATTGACTTCTTCATGTAACAGTGGAACTTGATCTCTAAATCAGTTTCTTAGGACAAAGTGTGATTGTTCCCTTCCAAGTTTTCCCCACCTCAGCAGTAGTGACATTGGGCCAGGTAAATCTTCGCTGTGAGGAGCTGAGGGCTAGATGCTGTTTAGCTTCATGTCTGACCTCTACCAAGCAGTTGCAAGGCAGCAGAATCCACTCAACCTTCCCACCCACAAAGCTATGATGACCAGAAGTCTCCAGATTTTGCCAAATGTCAGCACTCTGGGAGCAAAGTTGCCTGAGGTTGAGCCCTCTTATTCTATATGGATGCTTGATTGATTACACGCACTATTTTAAATGTTTATAATCTTGTCAAGGAAGCTGGAGTTTTAGACAAATTTGGTGCACTTACTGACAAATGACAAAGAAATGGTGTTCCAATCTGCTAGAGAAGTTACAATCTGCTCATGACTCCTCTGATGTCAGGCCACAGTAAGAACCAACATTCTCTGAATGGTGCTTTGTCCTATTCCACATAGCCTCACTGGTGCAGGATTTCCGTAATTTTACACATGCATTTCACAGCTGTGGGAGCCTCTGCTATGAAATTCTATCTTCTCTTCTCATCTTCACAGTAACATTTGAATTTACTTTGTTCACCCTAGAAACTTCTGGCCACCAGGACTCCATGATGTTGCCGAAGGTTTCAGACCCATGCTCCAACTTAAGATAGCTAATTCTGAATCCTATTTTCATTCCATTACTCATTCCAGTCTCCTCACTTTAATATTTGGAGTTAGAGAACTCTTAAGTATCGCTGGCTTCTCTTTGGCAAATTCTATAAATAAATTATCTTTCTGAGATTCAAATAATAGTAATTAGGGTTTTCTCAGGCTGCCCAAACTCATCTCATTAAATTTAGTAATATATTCTAGCTATGTACCTCAAAAAACTCTTTAATATGTTTTAATCACATATACATGTTAGGAAACCAAGAAGAAAGAAACTGAAATAGAGTATCCATATTATTTTTCCTTACGCTCATTTAATTTTTACAAATACTTATTTATTTGAAAGCCAGAGAAATAGAGAAAAGAAGAGTTAGACACAGAGACATCTTCCTTAAACTGGTTCAATTGCCCAAATAGCTAACAACATCCAGGGCTGTGTCGGACCAAAGAAAGAGGCTGAACCTCCATTCGGATCAGCCACGTAGGGGTCAGCAGCCCAAGTACTTGGGCCATCATTTGCTGCCTCCCCAGTGCATTAGCACAGAGCTGGATCTGAAATACAGCAGCTGAGACCTGAACTATTCCGATATGATGCAGGGTCATATGCAGCATCATACGCAGCAGCAGAACCTACTGCACCACAACATTGGCCCCTGATTCAATTTTAATACATAAAAGTGAAAAGGTCTACAGGTCCAAATTCATCAATGAGAGAAATCTTCAACAACAACAACAACAACAACAACAAAAAACAAAGCCAAAGGCATACTACAAGGCTGTTATAATCAAAATGGCCTGGTACTGGCACAAAATAGGCACATGTACCAGTGAACAGAAAAGAAACCCCAGAAATTAATCCACACATTTACAACCAACTAATCTTTGACAAATAACCTAAAAATCGCTCCCTGGAGAAAGAACAGCCTCTTCAACAAACGGTGTTAGGAAAATTGCATCCATGCATGCAGAAGCATGAAACCACGTTTCTGCATACCTTACATCCTGCAGAAAAATCAATCACAATGGATCAAGGATCTAAACCATCAATTTACTCGAGGAAAACATAGGGGCATCACTGCATGATGTTCGCATAGGCAAAGACTTCTTGGATAAGACCAAAGCAGCACAAATAATAAAACCAAAAATAGACAAGTGGGATTACATCAGGCTAAGAAGCTTCTGCAATGAAAAGGAAATGCTCAACAAAGTGAAGAGGCAACCAACAAATGGGAGAAAATATTTGCAAACCATCCAATTGGATTAATACCCAGGATATATAAAGAGCTCAAGAGACTCGACAACAAAACAGTCCTAGTAAGAATTGAGCACAGATCATGAACAGGCATTTTTCAAAGGTTGAAACACAAGTGGCCAGCAGACACATGAAAAAATGCTCAGGATTACTAGCCACCAGGGAAATGAGGTTTCACCTCACCCCAGCTGGTATGGCTACCATCCAAAAATCAAAAAACAGCAAACGCTAATGAGGGATGAGGAGAAGAAGGTACCCTAATAACCCTAATACACTGTGGGAATGAAACCTGGTACGACCATTGTGAAAGACACTTTGCTGAGGGTATCCTCAGAAAATAGATCTACCAATATAATCCAGCCACTCTACTTCTGGGAATCTATCCAAAGGAAATTAAATCAGCATATGAAAGAGTTTCATGTACCCCCATTTTTACTGAAGCTCAATTCACAATAGGTAAGATATGGAATCAACTGTCTATCAACTGATGACTAGATAAAGAAAGTGTGGTATATATACACTGTGGAAACTGCACAGCTGTAAAAAAGGATGATCCAGGGCCGGCGCCGTGGCTCAATAGGCTAATCCTCCACCTTGCAGCACCGGCACACCGGGTTCTAGCCCCGGTCAGGGTGCCGAATTCTGTCCCGGTTGCCCCTCTTCCAGGCCAGCTCTCTGCTGTGGCCCAGGAGTGCAGTGGAGGATGGCCCAGGTGCTTGGGCCCTGTACCCCATGGGAGGCCAGGAGAAGCACCTGGTTCCTGGCTTCGGATTAGTGCAGTGTGCCAGCCGCAGCGTGCCAGCCCTGGTGGCCATTGGAGGGTGAACCAATGGCAAAGGAAGACCTTTCTCTCTGTCTCTCTCTCTCTCACTATCCACTCTGCCTGTCAAAAAATAAAATAAAATTAAAAAAGGATGATCCTGTTTTTTGAAACAAAATGGATGCAACAGGAAACTATTATTGGTGAAATAAGACAGTTCCCAAAAGACAAAAGTCACATGTTTTCTGTGATCTACAGTAGCTAACATATACAGTATAAAATATGTAATGTCTATGAGTGACATTGACATTTTTGGATTTGATTATTGGTTACAGCCCTTGTCTCTACACCTATGGAACAGTGGTCTTTCTACTTTTTGCTTGTTGAATTCTTTATTTAGCTGAGGATTAAGCCTGTGCTTATAAAGTAAATTAGAAATATATTATCACTAAAAATTAAAGAAAAAAAAGAAGAAAAGAAGGTGGGAGAGGGAAGGAGGAAGGGGAGTATCACTATATTCTTAGAATTATATCTATGACCTACATGAAATCTGTTTTCTTCTATTAATAAACATATATCTAATATTTTTATATAAACTCAATATTTTTTTTGTTTTTTGTTTTTTTTCGAAAGGCAGACTTATGGGGTGGGTGGGAGGAGACTCAGAGAAAAGAGGTCTTCCATCCACTTCATTCCTCAAATGGCCACTACAGCCAGGAGCCTCATCTTGATCTCCCAAATGGGTGCAGAGACCCAAGCACTGGAGCCACCCTTTGCTGCTTTCCCAGACATCCCAACAGGGAGCTGGATCTGAAGTGCAGCAGCTAGGACTCCAACTGGCGCCCATATGGGATACCAGTGCTGTAGGTGGTGGCCCAGCCCACTATGCCACAGTGCTGATTCCAGCATGTTTAGTTTCTAACCTAAATTGAGCACAATGTGATTTAAAATTTTATCATTCTGCTACATTAGAGTGAAACCTATAGTTATTCCTGATCAGGAAATTGTTCTAAAATAAAGGGAATCTATGAGAAATGATAATTAAAGGAAAATCACCTAAATTTCATTGAAAAATTCAGACTTGTTTTAAATAAGCATTTTATGACATTTGTATTACATTGGCCTATTCTTATCTGAAAGACATTATTGCCTTTGGTGCTAGTGAGCATAAACTGTTATTTTCCTTTTTATCAAATAATGATGATAGCACCATATGGCATTAAAACATGAATACCACTCAAAACCAAAAACTAGATTTAATTTTCACTCTTCTCTCAGGTAAATATTGGAAAACATACCTCCTCTCGATGCTCATCTCCTGACCGCTGGATATACCACTTAATAGTTGCTTGCTGGGATTTAGGTATACATTCCAGGAAAGTTGAATTAAATTCAATGCCAAAAATCACCTTTTCATCAGCAGTTTCATGACTAATGCCTGGAAAGAAAACATGGAATAGGAGATTAACCTTGACCTGGTTTTAAAAGCAATGGGAAAATAGTCTGATTTAGAACAGATGCTATGAGGAAAGAATCATACACATTATTAAAGAGAAAGGAAATTCATGTAATAATATTGTTACTCAAGAGTGTATCCAACAGATAGATTTTTTAAACTCTATACCTGTATTGTACTTTTTATTCTTTCATCACTATATTAACTATCTACAACTGGCTTTTTAAAAACAATAACTCACAAGATCTAATTCTAAACATTGACTTTCTTTCTCTGAGTTAAATAAGCCTTTTGCATAGTTTATTGCTTTTATTTCTTTGTTTATATGAGGTATGGCTAATTTTGTACACAATTCTGAGCAAGCATGCTTTCACTTTTAAACAGAAATTCTGTTGTGAACTGGTCCACAGAGCTAACCAGAAAACATTAAGAAATTTTCATGTCAACAAACTAAGTAACAGTGGGCTGTACTTGACAAAACTTTGTGTTGATGATAGCAAGCCAAAAGCTCCAGTACTCAGACTCTGGACTTGGTATTGTCTACCACATGTTTTCTCCAATTCAGAGAAATTATTTAGGCCAAAAAGTGCTTCCTGTGAGATGGTTAATGGAATGCTAAAGAGCAATGTCTCAGACACCTTATTCTCGTAAATCAACTGCACTATCAGAAATGCATTCCATTCAGAGGAGCCAAAGGCTGGATCCCATGTGTGATATAAGATCTGTAGCTCATATTTGATCAAATAAAATATGACAGCTGCTCAGCCCAGCCCAAACATGCACTTTTTCATCATATATTCAGATATCTCAATTTTCTACAGATGGGCCAACTTAGCATTTTCAGCACTGACCAAAGACTAAGGCATAAGAGACCTGAGTGAATCCTAACACATGACATCCTCAGCCAACGACACTGATACATGTGCACCCAACAGGTAGACTTACTTGCAAGAAACTTCTTTTGAACTTATTTTAACCAACAATAACTAAGTGAAGTATGGTGATACCACTATGAATTCACTCATCCAACCTTCAAAATGCATGGATTCTATTTAAAACCTGTAGTCTATCAACTATCTCCAGTTCAACAGTTATAGCTGTGGTTTTGCAGTTAATAAATTCCTAACACACGTAAACATCACTAGTGCCAATCAAGGAAGAGAAACACATGCACGAGACCAGTTTCCCGGGCGAGAAAGTCTGCCCAGAGAGCAGGGCAGATGCAGGGCTCAGGAGAAGCTCAGCCAACTGACTCCGCCAGAGAATCAGTCAATTTAGTAAAAGATAAATTAGAGAATCCCACTGGAAAAACGAAGCAACTAGTGAGCTGACTGTCTGAAATCATTTTTCAAATCAGTAATAACAGATGATGACACAAATTCCTCAATGTATCAGTTTGACTGAAAATGAATTTGCTTTCTTTCCAATTGTGTTTCATTTCTGGGTCTTAAATTGTGTTTAAAAATTGTAAAGTATGTGTTTGTTTAGATGCTTCTATATACATACACACTTACATATTTATATATATAATGTATATATTTATATATAATACATATTTTATATATATAATGTATAATGTATATATTTATATATATAATGTAACCCATATATCATTCTATGTGGCCTAGTTGTAAACATTTAAAAATGGTATACAATAGTGTTTTAAAATACTTAGAATATCTCCTCATTGAATGTAAAATGACTTGGGATATTTTAACATTTCAGAATGAAATAAAAAGATTTTTTTCATGGTGAAATTCCTGGAATATTTGTATAATATATATATGCATATAGATGTATGACATATCATTGAAGTGCAGGGCTAGATCCACTTAACAGTTAAACACAGCTCATTTATGTACATTGATGATTCTTTATCACTAATAATCATGTAGCATCACAGCATTTAACAAACAAAGCAATAAGCAAGGATAAGAAAGACGGAAGAAAGGAAACATCTATTTGTCAGCCATTGAAGCCTGGATTATCTAATAATGTACATCCCAATTTTATGGTGGATTAGATACAGGTATTTCCCTTCCTCTTCACAACGAATCACTGTGCAAATGTGCTCCCTTTTCTCCTTTAGTACTGAAACTGCTTTAGAGTGTAAGTACCCTTGTAACATGTAAGTCTTACAATTGATTCTCTACAGCCAGACTCTCCTATTCCCATCAATTATCTATCCATGCGACAGTTTCTTTTCCTTTAAAAAACAGCTTTGTGGGGCGAGTGTTCGGTGCAGTGGCTGGGTGTACTTGGGACACCTGCTGCCCACAGAAGAGCGCCAGAGGTCAAGCCATAGCTCTGCTCCTGCTGCAGGTTCCCTGCTAATGGGCACATGATGGCTCAGACGGCTGGGTTGCTGACACTCTTGTGGGAGACCCAGACCGAGTTCCTGGATGGGAGCTCTTGCTGTGCGTATCTGTCTCTGCCTGCCTTTCAAATGAAATGGAAATAACTAAATTCAAAAGGAACACTTGGAAGGTGCTAACTGCAAGGCACAGAAGGATGTGGTACCACAGAAACCCAGCTGCACAGGATACCATCTCTGGAAATAAAAGGCCCTGATTTGTAGCACTTGCCGATTTTCTTGTTTCAGACATACTTCCCATGGCTGATGAAGCTATCAACAGTTTAAAACCATCTCACAAAATACCTAAATGGTAAGCAAGTGGCTCTTTGAGGCCATAGGAAATGGCTCTGGCATGTCCTGGAATGCAAGTCAAGAGAAGAAAATGTTTCAAGGAAGAAGCAATTAGAAATAAAGTAAAAACAGGATGGCCCAAGTCCTTGGGCCCTGCACCTGCATGGGAGACCAGGAGAAGCACCTGGCTCCTGGCTTCGGATCAACGCGGTGTGCCGGCCACAGTGTGCCGGCCACAGTGGCCATTGTGGGGGGAGGGGGTGAACCAACGGAAAAAGGAAAGACCTTTCTGTCTGTCTCTCTCACTGTCCACTCTGCCTGTCAAAAAAAATAATAAAGAAAAAAGAAAAAGAAAGAGAGAAAGAGAAAGAGGGAGAGAGAGAGGGAGAGAGAGAGAGAGAGAAAGAGAGAGAGAGAAAGAAAAAACAAGAGCTGAAAATTGCCCATTGGATTTGGCAAGGAGACAATTGCCAGTAACCTTGACAAGGATGCATGGAGAGTGTGATGATGATGATGACGATGTGGAGGAGGAGGAAGAGGAGAAAAAACTACATGCAATGGGTTACAGACAACAAAGAAAAAGGATATGATGAGGTGGTGACAGTAACTGTGTGTGTCTCAGATACATGCTTTGTATCAGCCTGTAACATTTACCATCATCTGACATAGCATTTACTTTACTTGTTTTTATTGTTATTGCCTGCTTCCTTCCCTACAACACATTTGAATATTAGTTTCATGAATGAACATTTTCCTTTTTGTTCACTGCTGTATCCTCCCTGCCTAACCCACGAAGCTCACATGCTCACGTTTCACACTGCGGGCACAGCACCCAGGAATGCTCACTACAGAGAACACGGGATGCAACAGTGTGTCACCACACTGGGATAAAGACACACGATTCTTGACCATGGATTACTTTTCAAAAGAACGATGAGTTAAAAATAACTGTTTTGTTTGTAAATCAAAGGAACCTGGCCAGCCCACCAGTTTCAGACTATGAAATTGAGGCTGTTTCCAGCGCTGGTGTGGCGATTACTAACAACGTGATGCAGAAAAGTACGTTCCTCCTCTAGTTTTGTGCCCCTGTGTGCATGTCAGTGTTTTCTCTCTGATGGCACAGCTACAGAGTGGAAACTAGCTAAAGCTCAAGAACACGCAGTTTTCTCCTCTGTTTTCATATCAGACCCCCTCTCCACTCCTCACACTGCCCGCTCCTACTTACACTTCAAAATCTTCTATGCTGTTTTGTGTTTAAACACAGCCTCTTGTGATCTCTCTTTTTGCTAAACTCCCCTATCACTAATTGGGCCTTATGATATCTCCCCAAAGAGGCATGAGCTCTCCAAGGGGTTTCTTTGCCTCATGATTTATCCTGGACAATTAGATGCACGAGGAAGTAACTTAATAAATATTTACTATTGAATGAATACATGAATTAATAAGTGAATACAAACAAAGTACAGGCCACCTAAAACTTCTGTCTAATACGTACCTACACGTTTATCAGAATTTTCTGGGAGGTCTCTTTGAGTTTATTCTAAATGTCCAAATGTTTTTGGCTATATTCTACTTTATCTCTAATTGCAGATTTTAAACTTTACAAGGATGGATAAGGCCGTAAAAAAGAAACAAAAGCTATGGCACAGGGATTTTAAAAGACACATGAAACAAATCACGATGTCACAAAGGAACATTCACTTAGGCATGCAGACAAGGGGTTGACTTATAAAGTTCCCATTGCATTTCCAGAATATACACATTATACCAAATGAAATCTCGCGATATAATAGATGCTTCAAGTCACATAATAAAAAGTCACACAAAGAGCAGGCTAAACATTTTAAATGTGAGAAAAAGCACGTTAAAGCGATACTTACTGTCTTCTATATCCCAACACTGGGTGATTGGGTCCCCATACTTCACATCTTGGCGTCTAGCTCGCCTACAGAAACGGGATTGAATTGATTAGAATTTCTAGCATGAAAATCATGATATAGAAAGGTTTCATCTAACACCAATATCAACGGCAAATACTAAAGTATGCTTGTCTCATTGCTTAATTTAAATTCAGATCAATATTCCAAATGATTGAACATTAAACACCTGAATTTTACTTAATTACTATTATCTTCTTTTTCTCTGATTTGGTAAATTAGTCAGCAGAACAGGCTGAATAAAAACATAATCCACATTATATATGCATTAAAATGGGGAGAACCCGTCCTACACCCTTAGTAAGTTGTTGGGAAAATAATAATATCGGAAGAACTTTAGTGAGCCAGAAAATATGCACATATATGAAGGATTACGGCATAGATTTGACTAAGTGAAAAGTTAAACACTGACTGAAATAATGCAGACTCTTCAGGAAGGCCATGGAAATGCATATCATGAAAGAACAATGCATATATTTTTGAGATGTTTGCACCAAAACAAACTCATCTTCTAATTCCATTTTCCATGGGTATTTTGAAGCACTCTCATAGAAAGACGTGTTCAATTAAGCATGGGTGGCAGATGATGGGGTTGCCTGTAGCTTGTATTGTCTTTGCTGGTAGTAGCAGCAGCAGTAGGAGGAGGAGGAACTAATAATTAATAGTAAAGCTTTGTGTTATGCTATACATTTTCTTTAGGAGCAAATATTAACTACAGGGCAAAAAAACCCACAAAATCTGATGCATGAAGGCTAAGCATGCCTTACCGTCTTACAATGTATTTTCATTTGCTTTGTCTAGTTTATGTCACCGATTCAGGGATCACAACAATAATAAACCTTTTGCAGTATCTAGCATGTTCCTTAAGTTATGCTCACTGCATAACAACTGTGCAAAAGATTCATCCACTGTGCACATCTTTTGGTCCACATGGACATTATGTGGGCAAGGGACATCACAGTGCATGTCTGTAAGATCACAGACACAAATTTGAGAAACAGAAGAACAGATTACGATGTTATAAGGTAAATACGGCCAAGAATGATTTTTTTTTAACCTTGGCTTCTTATGCAACAGGGTCAATTCATCAAACTGAAGGTGTATTAGACTCTAATGAGCACTCTTGTTTTTTTAGCTTCTAGAAAAGCATTCTGGAGCCAGTACTGTGGCATAGCAGATTAAGCCACTGCCTGCAATGCTGGCTTCCCATGTGGGCTCCAGCTGGAGTCCAGGGTGCTCCACTTCTGATCCAGGTTCCTGTTAATGGACCTGAGAAAACAGCAGATGGCTCCTACATCTCCCAGGTGGGAGACCTGGATGAAGCTCCTGGTTCCTGGTTTCAACCTGGCCCAGCCCTGGCCATTGAGGTCATTTGAGGAGTGAACCAGTAGAAGAAAGTATCCCTCTCTCTTTCTGCCTCTCTTTCTCTCTCTGTAAATCTGGCTTTCAAGGAAATAAATTTAAAAAAAATTTAAAGCATTCCCACAAAACTCACACTGATGAGTCTATTCTTGGGCAACAATTAAAAGAAAATGTTGGTGATGTTTTACTTTCAGATTCTCATTGTTGGGACTGGTGCTGTGGCAAAGCAGGTAAAGCTGCTGACTGCAGTGCCAGCATCCCATATGGGTGCCAGTTTTGTGTCCTGGCTGCTCCACTTCCAATTCAGCTCTCTGCTATGGCCGGGGAAAGCAGTAGAAGATGGCCCAAGTGCTTGGGCCCCTGCACCTGATTGGGAGACCTGGAAGAAGCTCCTGGCTCCTGGCTTCGGATCGGTGCAGCTCCGACCATTGTGGCCAGTTGGGGAGTGAAACAGTGGATGGAAGACCTCTCTCTCTCCCCCTCTCTCTCTTTCCCTCTCTCTGCCTCTCCTTCTCCCTCTGTGTAACTCTGCCTTTCAAATAAATAAATCTTTAAAAAAAAGTCATTAAAAAAGGAATTTAAAATGAGTTCATTTTGGTGTGAAAATGTTGAAATTCACGAATAGTTTTTTTTATAATATTCATTTCCATGAACTTTCTGAGGATCATTTTATATTTCTAAGTTAATTACAAAACAGTAGATATATGAGCATATAAGTATTAACAAATAGGAAGAGGGAATATAGAAGGCATAGTGAATAAAAACAAACTTTTCATAGTGTTTGCCAGAAATTAAATAATATAATATAAACAGCTTATCAGAACTTCTTAAAATTCTCCATTTCAGAATATTTTATCTTCCTTCAAAATTTAGTGTTACAGCAGACTCATAGAATGGCAAAAGCCCTAAACAGCACTCTGGCCTCAGAATCAGCCCTTAAGGCATTCAGATCTGGCTAAAAAGCCCATGTGAGTATTTCAGGCATGGAAAGCCAAGACACTGTGGCAAAAAACAACAACAACAACAACAACCAAACCCTAATTGAAAGATCTCTGTGAGTGAGATCCCAGTGGAAAGAACAGTCCATCAAGGAAAGAGGTACCTTTCTCTGAAGGGAGGAGAGAACTTCCACTTTGACTATGGCCTTGTCTAAATAAGATCGAAGTTGGCAAACTCAAAAGGCTTCCATAGCCTTGGCAACTCATGACAAGAGCCTCGGGTGATTACTGATGCCATAAACAAGAGTGTCAATTTGTTAAATCAATAACAGGAGTCACTGTGCACTTACTCCCCATGTAGGATCTCTGTCCTTAATGTGTTGTACTATGTGAATTAATGGTATAACTAGTAATCAGACAGTACTTTATACTTTGTGTTTCTGTGTGGGTGCAAACTGTTGAAATCTTTACTTAATATATACTAAATTGATCTGTATATAAAGATAATTGAAAATTAATCTTGATGTGAATGGGATGCGAGAGAGAGCGGGAGATGGGAGGGTTGTAGGTAGGAGGGAGTTTATGGGGGGAAAAAGCTGCTATAATCCAAAAGCTGTACTTTGGAAATTTATATTTATTAAATAAAAGTTAAAAAAAAATTAGTGTTAGAGGAGAGCATTTGGTCTAGGAGGTGAGATAGCAGGATGTCATGTGCTCGCCGCACTGCAGTGCCTGGGTTTCATTCCTGGTTCTGGCTCCTGACTCCAGCTCTCTGCTGGTGCAGACCCAGAGAGGTGGCAGCAGAGATGGCTCAAGTAATTGGGCTCCTACTACCCTCATGGGAGATCTGGATTGAGTTCTCAGCTCCTGGCTTCAGCATCGTCCCAGCTCCAGCCATGACAGGCATTGAGGGAGCAAACCAGCAGACAGAACTGCTGCACCTGTACCCCGCTCAAAGAAGCAAAAAAAAATTATGTGTGAAACTATAAAACAATACTATGATTGTAATGAGCTTCCTCATAAGCTGGCTACAAGGCACCCGTGGGAGGCATTACCTTTTAGAAGTGGGTGCGTATCGGGAGCAGGCACTTCCGTCCCAGGCACAGTAGGGGTCTCTGGCAAGACAGCACTCTGCACAAGCTTTCCCGTACGTGTCGCACCTGTGCAGGGAGAGCTGAACAAACCCATCCCGGGAACCGACGTACAACTGTTGCTGCAAACCAGACAACGCCAACGAATTAGAAACATCCTTCAGGCTGGTCTCAGGGACTTCCTGTCTTGAGTACCACACACCAGATCCAAATCTCTTTCTCCAGGCCCCCGGCCCATGGTCAACTCTTACTGAACAACGCACTGAAGAGCAAGTCAGTCTCTTCTACCCCTAGGAGGATGGTGCTTCAGGGGGGAGAAATACTGAAATGGACAGCATCCTAGCAAGCTGGAGTAAGCGTGGCCGTAATTTAAGAAGGTCAAAGACCAGCTGCTAGTCTGAGGAATTTAGCTGTCAAATTCTTACTCAATAGCAGAGAATAAAGATTTGTTAGACTATATCATGCACAGATGCTATAGGCAAAACTGATGGTCTCCCTCTGCCACGGCTCCTCACATGAGAGAGGACTCCAAGACATTTTAAAAACTTCCTTCTGGTTTCAATTAACAGTTTAATCTGCTAATGAAGCACTGATCCCTGAAAGAATACGAATTATCAGTGGGACAGAAAGTATCAGGCATCACTACACAGAAAGCATGAAGTAGGCTTGAGAAATGTCATTTCACAAGCAAAAGGCTGAAGGGTACTGAAAAATCCAGCAAACAAAATCACTCTTCGAAAATAACTCGTGAAATTAATGTACTAGTCCACCATGCATTCCTTTGAGGGTCTGTGGCACTGGTGGTGGAGGGCAGTGTTAACACAAGCGAGTAAGTGATAGTTTTGCCTTTAAAGTAATTCACAATCAACTCTGGTAGACCATATACATTTTAAACAAAGGAAAAATACCATAGACATAGATATTGGCATAGCAACAAACAAGCATACATTACAAAGTGAATGGAAAATTGATGTAAAGGATGTTTCTTTTGCTGTGGAAATTTGTGAAACCCATGCATTATTTTTATATGAATTTTTCATGAAATTTTTGAGAACCTTCCATATATTTACTCAACTTACAGAAGTTTGTCTTATACCTCTACTACCCATTTCAATTGTCCATTAAGACTTCCTAGTTGCTAAATAAAATTAATGCTGTTTGGTTTTTGTTTTATTTAAATTATGTACACATTGGCTAATCACTACACCCTCCTCGAAACTCCACTTTCTCTTGTTCTCCCTCTGTATTTCTGCCTAAAATATTTGTCTCTTTTGTGACTCCTTTCTTTGCATTAAATGTTGGGTTTCCCTCTTTTCTATTGTTCTGTGTTGCACAAAGAGGCACCTTAGAAATAGGAACATGAGGATTCTCCTAACTCCCCCTCCCTGTCAGCCTCCACTCCTCTAGACACACAGCTGCTCCTTGCTTTTGATTCTTCTCTGCTTGTACTCAGTCTGCCCGGTGTCTTTCCATTCCCGACACAGAACTGGCTACTCTGTTTCCTCCCCTCCCCTGCAAGGCCACTGCCTTTGCTTTGGCCCTTATCATCTCTTTCCCTGGATCACTTCTAAGTGTCCTAACTGTTTCCGCTTTGACTCCAGCCTGGTTTCTCAGAAACCCCAACCCCGACCTCGGGACCCCATCCATCTTCCTTGCTGCCACCCACAGCCGACTCATCTTTCTGAACAGAATGTCTTACAACAACACGTTTGTGCTTGAAATCTTTGGTGGTTTCCATTGTGCTTACACTAAATTGTTGGATTTCTCAAGAGGACACAGAAAGACACATGGGAGTCTTGCTCTGCCTTTCCTTCTCCAGATTCACTTCTAGTCTTCCTTCCGCTTGAACACAAACAAAACCCTAGTTCTGTTGTACACAGCTTGCTAGAACAGGCTATGGTCTCTCACTCTGCATACCCGTGTTGCCGTCTGGCCTGCTACCTAAGGTGTGCGCCTCCATCCCAACCCCTTTATCGTGCATCTGTTCAACTACATTCTTCTTGGCTGCAGGTGTATGTTTCTTCGCCGTCTCCTGTTCCTTCTGGCTCCCTTTCAGTCTACTTGTCTCTCTGTCTACTCCTCTGTCTTTTTCTGTTATTGTTATGCATTGTTAGCATGCTCCATTTTCATTATAATAAAGAGAATAATGTGATTTTAATATGGATCCTCCTCTCAGCTTTACCATGAGCGTCTGGAGATTACCATCTCTGTCATCCATTCCTTTCTGTAGCCTCTAAGTACCGTAGTAGGTCCTCAGGAAATATATGGCTGAGTGAATGAACAAATTCATGGAAAAGACCTAAAGAAGAAGCCTATTTTGACCTTTTCCCTAATTGTCAGTGCACTAATCCAGGCAGAACAGATTAGGACAACTGTATCAGTACCTTTGTGATGAACTCATATTACCACATGACTTTCTTAAATCATGGAGCTGCTATAGAAACGATAACACAAGACTGAAGCTCTTAAATTACGACTGGAGTTTGGAATAACAGACCAATGTGAAATCCTCTTAAATATTATCACATCATAATTGGCTACCATGTTCCTACATGTTCTCCTGTGCCACACCTCTGTGAAGATCCGTGCTTGCAGCATTCTACTCAGACTCACAACTAACTTAGCACTGGGTATTGTTCCTCCAACGTTACTCCTCGGGAGACTGCTTGTAAGAGCCAGACATTGAATGAACGGCCGCTGCTGAGGACTGATGTGGGACTGTAAGCCACCATGGTCCACGTTCTAGTTCCCAACTCTTCATGAAAGTCCCTTTTGAAAGGTTAGGGCTGACATTCCGCTTGCGTATCATATGGAAGTTATGCTCAGGAGACAGGAAAATGAGATCGATTTTGAAAACCAAAAAAAGGGAAGAATAAGTTTACTAATTAATGAAGCTTAGTTCCTTTTCTCCCAAGGCAAGTGTGATACCACAGCCTGTCTCATCAATTATAAAGAAAAACAAATAATCTAACTTTTTTATATTATTTACAACTTATCTTCTAATTTCAATGGACCTTCTAGATGCATTTTCATTCATTCAAGCAATCTGTTGATTTTGTAGTTATTTTTCAGACACAAAAATAAAAAGTACCTGCTTCAGAGACAGCTCCATGTTCAAGATGACTGATGGGTGCTGAAAACAGAGGATAAATGTCAACGAAGACTGCATTTACATTAACCAATCTGTTAATTCTCTGACTCTAAAGTTCACTGAAGTAAACATCCAGGCTCATAAAGGGGAAAAAGGGGTTTTAGTTGCTATTTTCTTCCAAATGTGTAGTGTTTATCCCTTAATAGAGATGATGAACATGGTTACTTTAAAGTATCTTATTAAAGAAAAACTACCTAAAGTATGAGGAAACACTCTGCATTGAAAATTGTTCCCAGTTACTCACAAGTTATCTCTTTCTCCTAAATCTGCTTATCTTAACTGCTTCCATATAATTCAAAGCAGTGTTGACAAGAACATCTACGCAATTATTACCTCTTTCTGCTCTGACTTAGACCAGTGGTTCAAAAACTTGTTCAAGTAGCAGAGTTCTGAAAAGTTACAGTGAGTGCTCCTTGTGGCAAACCACATTCTTCGTGGAACACTACAAGGCATCAGGCACATGATTTCATGAAATGAACAAGGACCAGTTTTATTCACAGAAATTTTGAATCTATGCATGCAAGATAAAATCAGAAAGATGAACACAACAGATCTCAAACTAAAAATGACAGGGTGCTTTTGAAAATGTTTCACCTATCAATGACCTATGCACTTAATGTTTGCTCATTTCTCACCAACTACAACTTACTAATAATGAACAGTAGCAGATTTCAAAGATTTAGAGAACATATATGAATGAAAACAATTTGAAATGTTTCATTTATTTGACAGGCAGAGAGAGAGAGAAAGAGAGCACATGCACCCATCTGCTGGTTTACTCCTCAAATGCCCATAATGGCTCCGTGGGGCTGAGGTTGGTGCCAGGAACTGGGAACTCAATCCAGGTCACCCGTGTTGGTGGCAGGGATGCAGCCAGCATCTCTGCCTCCCAGGCTCCACATTGGCAGGAAGCTGGAGCCAGGAGCTGGAGCCAGGAACTGACCCTAGATATTTCACTATGGGATGTGGGCAGTTTCTACACCAACAGAAAACTATTAAGTGATAGAGTTGTGTCCAGTACCTTTTTAAAATCATGAGTTTTAAAAATACTGATAGGTAAACTTGCCAAAATTCTAGACGGTAGGTTTTTTGTAAATTATTTGTATCTGTATAAAGCTGTTGAAAAAAGAAAGGAAAACAAAACTGAAAATAAAATATGGCCATTATTTAATCTGAACTGTGCAACGGAACCGTTACTCTTGGCCAGAGTTTGATAACCACAGGAGGAGACTGGTGCTGATGTGCCTATGTGAGTTACTGGGGCTGCAATCTTGGTATTTGCACTCACTTGCACTTGACATTGGTCCTTCCCTTGGGAACCACCCAAGGTTTTTTTGGTGGACACCGTGTAGCAGGTCTTGCTCTCCTCCACTCCTCGCCCACCACTCTCGTCACATGGCAGACAGGTCCCCGTGGTACCCAGGGGGTTCGCTATCTTGAGCCCCTCACAGTGGAGAGCTATATTTTCTTTTAGGGCAACAGATGTTTACAGGGAAATAGCCTATTTTAATAAGCTGTCTCAATAAAAGTCTTATAAAAAACAGCCTGTTTTTTAAAGCTTGTCTAAAAAATATGACTTATTATTTTCAGGAAATAATTTTAAATTAAATTTTGTTGAATGCACAGTTAAAATTTAATGTGAAACGTCAAAAGCATTCCCCAAACCTGGAGAGCTGTGCTTCTACTGTCTCTGATGGGCAAGAAGAAGCTAGTATTCACAGGACTTGCTACACTAACAAAACTAGTTGTTTTGTTTCTAATTTCTTTAAAGAAAAGGAGGGACACACGGTTGATATACTCTTTCAGTTTTCTCAAATTCAATTGGGGAAAATTTGAAAAGTAAAATTTACCAAGTGGAAAAGCATCTGGGTAGTGAAAGAGACCCCAGGCTTTCATTGAATGTGGCAATGTGTCTGACTGTATGCTGAGAGAATGCAGTAATGAGAGGCAATCCCCCGGGCTCTCAGTTCAGGGCATTCAACAGAAGAAGGTGAGTCCTGCTCTCAGCTGCTTATAAAACTTTCTCCAGTGTCTAAGGGAAGGGAAAACAAAGGAGCTAATGTCAAAGCGTCCCCAGGAGAAAGAATGACGCATTAAAGTGCACAGGCCTCACACGAGGGCCGACTCCGGGTCGCCACGCTCCGCAGACGGGTGGGCTCACCTTGAAGACCTGCAGCTCCTCCAGCACCACCTCCTCCATGTTCCACTTCTCCTTGGAAATGCTGACAACTTTGAGGACGGTTCCGATGTCTGAAAAGACACACAGCCATGACCCTGCTCTTCCTAGATCGGGATTCAGCGGCAAGCATGTTGCTAGACACTCGCAAATGGCTGTGTCACTTTCCATGAAATGCCTTTTGTGAAGCTCAGCCTTGCAAAACACTACAGCTCTTACCTGGCAGAACACGCCTTGGTAAAAGGGTATTAATCATACATACTCGGAGTATAGCCTTAACAAAAGGGACCTATTTGCCTAAGTTTAAGCACTAGTTAAAAAAACAGAAGGGGAACAAATTTTGGGGTCTTAATTAAAAGATTAACATATATTAAAATGATCTGGGTGTGTGTCTTATTGTAATATATATTTACTCAGTAATTACCATATGTATTTCACCATCAAAACATGATGTATGCAATTTTAATAATAATGTTAAAAGGTAGACAAAAAATCACTGAAGCTATCAACGAGAGGGAAATTATGTTTCAAACTTTGAAAGTATTCTACCTTCAACATCATTATTAATGTACTAAAAAATGGAAGTTTTGCTTAATAAAAAGTATTTCAACTCAGAAAACAACATAAGATTGAAAATGCAAACCAAAAATTAACATTTAGGAGATTTGTTATAAATATGCCACCTGATACTGCAGTTCCACAAGAAAGAAGATCAGAAAAAGAAAAAAAAATGAAATCAATTCATACAAAACGGGTATCTTTTAAACTTCTGAACAATGGAGTTGGAGTAACATATATAACAATCCTGTTTGCACGACGTTGTCTGGATTACTGAATTCTGTTTTTAATGGATTCTGAGATATTTCAAAAATATTAAATACATATTTCCAAATGTCAATCAAAAATCGCAGGCATCACTGGATTTTCTCAGTAAAGTTAGGTAGCGCCACCTGGTGGCGGGCCGACGCTCACAGCGGCGAACGGGCGAGGATCCGTTGGAGCTCTGGGGCATCAAGACTTCAGGCCCTGACCCTCCACCTGCTGTCCCTGCGCCTCCGGGTCTGGGCAGCGCCCCCTGCAGTGCACTCGGGTAGGACCACTCGTGTTCACACTGCACACACGTGCTTCCTGAGAAACCTAACTGGGTAACACTAAGTGGTTCCGAAATTACTTTTCTCTCATACAAATCTATTCCAACGAGAACGCCCGTTTCCTAAAACCCCATCCACGTCTGCTTCTTTATGAAATGCTTGATCTATAAAGAACGTGACCCAGGACGCAGCACTTCTGTTTGAATGGCACGTGTCCTCTTCCCGGCCACGAGAATCCTTATGGGGCTGGCGGACGACAATGTTTCTTATTTTTTAGACTCATCAAGTAATCACTTTCTCTTTCGGTAAAAAAAAAAAAAAAAAAAAAAAAAAAAAAAAATCATCTTATAACCACCGCATTGACAGACAAGAAAATATTAAATGGGCTCCAATAATGAGAACGCACGTAATTCATCTTAATACACAAAGTTCAAGAACAGGAAAAGCAGTCTCCACAAAGCTCCCATGCAAAGGTCTTGGCAAAGTAATACCTAATGATTTTGCAAAGCTGGCCTCAGCCTTTGCAGTCCATGGTTCTGACATCAGGTGAGGGGATGCTTGGGGAAAGCTTATCAAATGTCATTGTAGGCAGAGCCCAGGGTGCGGTGTGAAAAGAAAGAGCCTGCTTCACCCTGCTCTGGCCACTGCACAAACACATCCTGAGCATGGGACCCACGGCAGGCACTCTGCAGCCTTCACACCCCCGTGCAAACACGCTGTGAAATCCCCCACAGGCTGGGAGAGCATCCTATGTGCGCATTATCAATTAACAGTGTGTGTCATACAATGTTAAGAAATGCCGATCAGGTATTGGCTCCTAATTACTCATTTTGCTTTTGACCGATGAGTGTTTTGGAAGCTTCTGTGGTCTTTAACAATGAGAACCTACTTGGCAAGCTCGGCCAGAACTGCTGGAGCTTACCTGTCCCAAGGAACATGACGTCGTACTGGCCGTCTTCTGCGACCACGTGGTCTACCACCACCTGTGTCAGTCTGTAATCCACGTTGATCCGCTTGAAGGTGGGGGCACCCGCGGCCGGGTACACTGACTTATACATCACAGGGTGCCGTTTGATGAAACTGATGACGTCATCTGGGAAATCGCGGGTGGACTTAATCAGCGGGTCATAGGTTTTGCTTGGACACTGTGAAGAAAAGTGGACAGGAATAAAGACATCATGCAGGCATCTGAGAAATGTATACTTAACTTCCAAAACACTTTGTAAAGCTTACTACCGATGACAGAGGGCAGGGTGAACATGGAATGGTGTGTATGGATAAACAAATGCAATCTACATTCAATATATTTAAGTACAGTTGTCTCCCTCAAAAATATTCTAAATCTTTTTTTTTCCTTAACTTTTTTTCCTATAGTGTTTACACATGAACCCTCTTTAAGTGATTCTTGTTTCCTGGGCCAGCGCTGTGGTGTAGCGGGTAATGCCACAGTCTGCGGCACAGCCATCCCATATGGGTGCTGGTTTGTGTCCTGGCTGCTCCTCTTCCAGTCCAGCTCCCTGCTAATGCACCTGGGAAATCAGCAGAGGACGGCCCAAGTAATTGGGCCTCTGCACCCACGTGGAAGAACCAGAGGAAGCTCCTGGCTCAGATCTGGCTATTGCAACCATTTGGGGAATGAACCAGGGGATGGAAGACTTCTCTCTTGGTCTCTCCCTCTCTCTAACACTGCCTTTTCAATAAATAAAATCTTTTAAAAAAAGATTCTTGTTTCTTATGAAGATTATCAATGCTAATGAAGAAATGTAAACTGAAATTCCTAATGAATGAAACGTGATGTGAAAAAAAAAACTGTGAAAAACCAGATCCATAATTATGAGAACAAATGGGAAATGAGTATTTTTAACTTCTTTTGAGTAAATTTAAAATTTCAGTGCATCTGAAACTATGTTTATCAAAAATAAAATGGAAAAAATCAGCAGGTAACAAAAATTGCTTTCAAAAGAGCCTTAGTAAGCCTGGAACCGTAATTATCAAGTTTTTGTAACTCGTGTGAAGATTTCACTATGAATAATTCAGCAGCATTTCCCTAAGGGGTCTGTGAAGAGGGCCCGAGGGCATTTTCCACTTCTGCCTCGAGCTCTCCCATGTGACTGTGTCCATTAAACCAATAGTTGGCATAACCTGCCCCCTAGTGGCAAAAATTAAAAGTTCAAATTAGTACAAATTAGTATCAATTTGATGTCTTTACCCAAGAATAAAGGAATCATTTCATAATTTGACTTTTTTTCTCAGAAAAAAATCTCCTTTTCCATAGCCTAAATCTAATTTATATCGATGCTCTAATTTAGAAAGTTACCTCAGCTAGAAGAATCCTCTCATACTCAAATCCCTAAGGGACTGCTGGATTCTTTTGTAAGGAAAAACATGAATTAAATAAAGCACAGAGAAGAAAATGGGTCACATTGGGGACGGTGTGTGAGAGAATGCTGCCTTTCTACAATTTTAGTTTTTGACAAGTTGGAAACGGTCTCCACTGAACTGAGCTGTTCCTACAACGTGCTAATTAAAAGTATGTCAAAGCTTCTGGAATAGGCCACATTTCTCAGCACAGTCCACAGGCTCATTCTTAAGGAGCTGAAGATGCTGGAGGAGGACAGAATCTATGAACCTGACCCCCACTTCTATACCAGTACAATCATAATACGCATGAGGAATTAGGAGGAACATCAAAGAAGCTGCACCAAAGAGGAAAAGAGCTAACGATTTTCTATCAGTAATTCAAGAAAACTTCATCTTTCACAAAAGCCTCCCGTGTCTGCATCAGGTATGATGTATTTGTCCCAGGTCTGTACTAGAGGTAAGAACCGTCCTAGAACATTAGCCCTTGGTACTCACTTAGCATAATGTTCACAGTCATTGTTCCTAGCACTAAGCCCTCAGCCAAGTGGAATCTGTCAACTTGATAATGGGAGGAACCCTACATTAAGTAGATTAAGCAGAGACTTCAACTGAATACAGAGCTCAAATGACACAAAGCTCTTGTCCAATTACTGGCTGCATAGTTGAAGCTTAGCCAAAGGCCACTCACAGCAGGCTTATAGTTTATGATGCCTGTGGTTCAGTCTGGTTGGTCTATCGTTAAAAATCAAAGCAGAAGCAAGATTCTTTTCCCCTGCATTACATTTTGGAAAGAGTCCTCCAGCTGAAGAAAAACTCTGTTTGACTTTGCAGCTATAATCATGCAGTAGCCAGAATTTCCAAAGAAATAATATTATGATCTTCAAAGCTCAGTTTGTGATGGCAAAGTTTTACATCATTTGAAATTTGGACGTAAGAGAGCACAGCTAAGATATGAAAATTCAGCAAAGAATAAATATGGCAATTTTCCCCAGTCTCCGACAAAACTGTTTGAAGGTGATAAAATCTAAGGAAGAAAGAAGAACAGTGCCTGGTTTCTAAATGGGCGCTGGAAATACTCCTGATGGCAGCTTTCTCCCCGGCACGCTGCCAGCGTTGGCCGAAGATCCTTATCCTGGTGTTGCCACGCCCGATCTCTCAGGTCCCCCTCTCTATTCAGCCTGCACAAATGAAAGTGATTTGGCAGAGCAACCACTGAGGTCTGAGATAGGACGGTAGGAACCAGATCTTGCTATTTCAGTACATTCAAGCCACTGGGGTTTTTACTTTGATATTTTATATCTGTGCAGGGCGCAGAGCTAAAAAATGACTGGCGATATACCTAATGCCAATGCTCCTATTCGGTTATTGATTTTTCTCCCTAAAAACCCCAGCAAAGGCTACCGATACAAGAGTGCTTCCCAGGGATTAAACAGCCAGTGAAATTTTCTCTGGAGGGACAGGCGCTGCATTTCCAGCTGTCTAAGAATACACCTGCCCAAACCACACAGGTTCATTTGTTTCTGCCCTAAGTCCTCTAACAGTTGCTTAACTTCTACCACGTTGGCTGCTGGGAGGGAAGAAACTCTGGTGGGCACCTACCTCTGCCTCGGCCTACTGTTTCCATAAAGCTTCCGTTTAAACTTGGAGGGGAATCAGCAAAGCTGTCCCTCAACCTACCCAACGTCAGTGTCTTGCTGCAGCTTTAACCGCAGCGCCAGAGCCACAGGGACGTGGCTGCAGCCCCGGGGTGAGGGAGCAGAGGCCGGGGCAGCAGGGCCAGGCTCGGCGCCTATCTCGCGCCTGGCGGAGCGGCGGGCCAGGGGCGCTCCGTGTTGTGCTTGGCAGGCCTGCGTGTTTGCACAGGGCCTTTAGGAGAGGAGTGGGAAGCAATGGATAAGAGGAGAAAAATGGTTTTTATCCAGCGAGAGAACTTTGCCCCCTGGCAAGGCACCAGACAGCTGTTGGGGGTTTCTCGGTGCTGCTCTCTGTAGGTTGCTGCTTCCTTTTAAACAAACCAGAGCAATGACTAATGCAAGGGGAGGCAGGGCACGAGGAGCCACTGGAAAAGGCTTTCATTTTCCCAAACTGGGAAAAATAAACGGAATATGTAAAGGAAGTCTAATTTTTCTTTATAGTGTAAAAAAATGCAATTTTAATAGGTACCAGCTGATCCTACTGCTTATCCATCTAAGGCAGCCCTTAACTGATATGGGCCAGGAACGACCCTGTATTCAATATCAGAGGTAGAGGGACCAGCAGCACAAATACAGAGATAAATTCCTTTTTTTTTTCCTCCCTCCCTCTCCCTTCTTAAGATACTCTTTCTCCCAGGAGGATTTCTATACCGGGAAAGGCAGAAACAGTTCTGACCACAGCAAGCAGCCTGGGATTTGGGAAAGTCCATTATAAAAGCAAATGCCTGCCCTATGGAAGGGAAGCCAGAAGCTAGCTGGGGAGGACACTGGGGTTGGGAGTCAGGGGTCCCCCATTTCAGAGAAGCAGTGACTGTGTGTACCGAGGCAGGGGCGGCTCATCACCCGCCCCCGCCCTGCCCAGTGTCCTCAGTGTTGGAACCTGGAGTCGGAATGCGGGATTCCAGTCCTGCCTCCTCCGCTTCCTCCTTCCCAGACCTAGAGCTCTGGAAGGAAACACAGCAGGGGTGCTCTCGGCAACTTCAGAGAGCTGGCGCCTACGTCAATGTCTGCTGTGCAGCAAGTGAAATGCCATGCAGTGAATCAACACTCGAGCGAACAGGAAGCTGAATTCTTCAGGCCAGAGACGCAGGTCTGAGCCAGGGAGGCAGCAGCGAGATCCCTCCAAAGTCTCCTGTGTTCCATCCTGTAGGACGACCCCACTGAAACCAACAGTCACAGCAAAATGTTCACCTCAGGCCTCGGGTTCACAGGAGGGGCTGGCATGGAACACTGGGGGAAAACAGTTCTCCCATCAACCCCCAGGTTGTTCAGGGTCCTTTTGTTAGTAAGACCGTTGCAGCCATGCACTGCAGAAATCAAGAGGAGGCACTGGAAACTCATTGTTGACGGACATCTTGCTCTTTAGTTAGCTGAAACCCACGTTTGGGAGGCCAACCTTAAAACACATCTTTTCTTATATACATATATATATATATATATAAAAGAAAATACATATATATATGTATATATAAATCCTTACTTAATGGGGATGGCATGGTTTGCAATCAACCTTCTGCCAATCTTAGATCTCCATGAATTTAATGAAGATCTGAAACTCTGAGCCCATTAGCTTGCTATGGAAAGACTGTGCAGTAGGATTACACCATTGTACCAGCCAAATAGGTTAGGTGGAGCAGGAAGAGAAATTGGGCCCAAAGAGTTTTGAACTCGTGGGTCCCAAGTGTATCCATCCCAAGCCCCCATTCTGGTGAACAGAAGCCAACGCAGAAGTTGGACCTTCCCAGCAGTCTGCTGTGTAAGTCGTTCTCCATGTCAGGTGCTGTTATCCTATGATCTATCCCTCCACCGTGTACTTGTGGTGCCTCGGAATCCTGAACAGATGCTCTGCTATGGCCAAGTGAAAGAGACCTTTCTAGAACAAGTGTACTCAGAGCCAGAGCTGGCCCACGGCGGGGCACTTGGTAAAATGAACTTTCCGGTGGATCTGGCATCAGAAGAACGTTGTGATTTCTCAACGACAGCCCAACATCAGGAAGTCTAATAATTTGGTGGCAAAGACACAAGGCCAGTTGGACACAGCAAGTTCCACAACCCAGGTGGAGGGGGTTTGACCTCAGAGCAGAAAACAGGGGCAATAAGGGGCTTAAGTTCAGCCTTTCCTTTTGGTTTACCCCAGAGAAACGCCTGTGTGAGGAGTGACAGTGATGGGCTTCTTGTTCCAAGATTTGACATGTTGCAGAGAGGGGAGTGTTTCACATCTCACACTTGGTAGGGGTTGAAAAATTAGTTAACTCTTTCTGTAGTGGGCTGTGGAACAGCTAATTGATTAATATATGGATCTGACTTCCAGAAAATATCTTCAATTTCATAGAGATCTGGATTCCCAGCTGTTACGATCCCAGTTCTGACACCCAGGTCCCACATCGGGGTGCCTCATTTCAATATTTGGCTCTGCTCCTGACCTGGCTGTGAACCCTGTGCGGCAGACGGGAGCTCTCTGTCTCTGTCTTTCTCCCTATTTATCAAATAATTTTTTAAGGGTAAAATGTTTAACCTGAAACAGTAATCATTTGGGGGAAATGGAATTTAAAGATGGATTGTTATTTTACACAGACAATCAGAAATTGTCAACATCTGTGATGAAATTACTCAAGAACACAAAAACATTTCATAAATATTTACACTTCAAACACGAGTATTCTTCTGACCTTTTTGATAAGAGAATGGTGTAAAAACCAGAAGTCACTTTTGAGTAAGGACTAATACTTTACATTTGTGCATAAACCTTAAAAACTCTTTGTCAACAGAGAACAAAACTACAGATTATTACTACATGTTAAAAACAACAGTAAGCCAATAAACCCTATATCATATATTAAAATCTCCCACCGTTACAGGTCTCCCAGCTTCTGAGTAGCCTGGTCTTTTCCAACCTGACTCAGTTTCCTGTTCACCTCTGACTCCCACCTGTCACTGTGATGGATTCTTCTGTATCTCATTTCACTTAGGACTTCCTATTACCAAGACCTGGCGTCAGTAACAACTGAAACAGGTGACCTGCAGAAAACGTGTTTTGTTCCGACATTCCACGTGGACACCAGAGGGCAGAAGAATCACTTGGAGGGAAAGAATTCCTTAAATGCATCCTTGGGCACCCTTCAATTTCCAGGCTAACTATAGGGTAGTGACGTCAAGTTAGGCCAGGAGTTTAGGTCTGACTTTTGTTTAAAGGAAGTGCGGCACTCTGTCCAAACCAAGAACGTAAACAAGGGCACGGCACGCCACCAGGCCCGTTGTGTTTTAACTGAGTGAAAAGGTCAGCAGATGCCGCTACTAGAGGACAACTTAGAATTGTATCTTAATAACCACAAAAGGAGAGCTGATTTACAACAGCAATGTCTCAAATTTTTAATATAAGTAAAAAAGGGTACTAGGTAAGTGGCCTAACCATTGCATAGAAAGAAAATGATTCAGCAATGATTTTATTGAAGTAAGATATGCCCCCCTGAATTGTAATAACAGACACGACAAGGGTGATGAGGCTTAAAAGGTTATTACTACTTTTGGAAAGAATGGTCAAATCCCTGATACCAGCTGAGATGCCCAGGTCCCACAGTGGGGTGCCTCGGTTCAATACCTGGTTCTATTTGGCTGTTTTTAATGTTCATTTGCTTGCTTCGTTTTACTTTGAAGGTGAAACAACGTGGCTTTGTATTTGGACTTAGGTAGATCTAAACATAATCTGGATTTAAGGCATTATCAATTCTGAGACCATGAACATGCCAGTACCCTCACTGGGCTTTTGCTCATCCCTAAAACTGGGTGAACGACACCTGCAGCATGCTGCAGCTTTCAGAGGGCAGTGAGATCACACGGAAGTGCTTCTCAGAGTGTCTGGACCCCAAGGCCCACTCACTTCCAACAAGAACTACTGAGCTAGGGGAAAGAACACAGGCAGCATCGTAGCTGTGTTGCTCAAGAGGCTACTTAAACACATTCACACACGAGCGGAGAGAAGTGGGTATTTGGCCTAGCAGGTCAGAGGTGCAGACTGCAGAGCCTGGGGTGAGTCTCAGCCCTACATCCGATTTCAGCTTCCTGCTAACGCAACAGCAATGGCTCAAGAAATTGGTTCCCTGCCACCCATATGGGAGACCTGGACTGAATTTCCTGCTCTTTGCATTTGCCCCACCCAATCCGAGCCATTGTAGGCATCTGGGGAGTAAAAACAGCGAGTAGATGGGAGCTATTTCTCTTTCTTGTCTATCTCTCAAATAAACAAATAATAGATAAGACAGAATACCAGGAGATAATGTAAAAATGGATGCAGTCAGGGCCTGCTTTGTGGCATAATGGGTTAAGCTGCTGCCTGCAACACCAGCATGACATGTGGGTGCTGATTTGAGTCCTGGCTGCTCCACTTCTTATCCAGCTCCCTGCTAATGTGCCTGGGAAAACAGTGGAGGATGTCCCAAGGGCTCTGGGCTCTAGCACCCATGTGGGAAACCTTAGGAAGCTCCTGTTTTGGGCCTGGTCCAGCCCCAGCCATTGTCTCCATTTGGGGAGTGAACAAGAGGATGGAAGACTTCTCTCATTGTCTTTTTCCTCTCTCTCTCTGTCCTTCAAATAAAATTTTAAAAAATGGAATCAGTTAATCTTAGGTAGGACATTCAGCGGTATATTAATCAGGTGAATATTAAAGAATAGGGAGCGAACTCTGATGAGAAAGCTCTAACATCTTTTCAGTCTGCTGCTTCTGGCCACGTGATACTGGAAAAGCTGTTAAATTGCTCTGGGCACCAGTGTCCTTTCCTATAAAGTGAGGGTAAATGATGCCGGCTCTATCATCCATTCCACTTCTTACATTCTCATATTTTACAAGTGTAGTTACTTGATACAGTGTGAAACATAATTTCGATGACTTTATGACCGTGAAGTTATTTAAAATGTAAAGCTCACTTTTGAAAAGCATATTTGCCAAAAGATTTTCATGTCAGATATATGATGTCCCTAATTCAATGTCAGCATCCCAAATATTTAATGCAGAAAAGCAGACTATTAGCATAGTATGCAAATAAAAAATAAAATGTCACTTAACCATTATCAAAAAAGTAATGAGGTAAAGAGATTAGACATCTATGTGTGGTTTTAGACCTTTTCAAATTTCGCCATTGTCATTACCTAGAATTAATTCATGAGTTTTGGCTACTGTAGCATTCTAGATGCAACTTGCAAAACTGCTGATGGCAAAGGTTGTCTCTATTTTCACAGAGAACCAGTTGGATAAGTCAGTCAATAAAATTATTTATAAATACTTTTATTTAATACTCAAAATTACTAGTGTTTTACAAATAAATTTATACTGACATAAGTGGTTCCTCCTCATCTAGAAACAACATGGATATCGTGCTTAACTCAGTAGAACCTCCTCTCTTGTTCACCAAAACTATAGCGCAAAAGGACAACTGTTATAGTGATTAGCATATTTTAAACCTCTCTAAAGTCTATGGACGTAATGTCTCTGGTCAGAGTTTTCGGGCGGCTTCCTCCTGCTGGCACTCTGGAGCCCAGTGCAGGCCGTGGGTGACAATGCGCTTACGAGGCTCATTCTCAAGCAGAGGAATACTATGAGAAACATGGATCTTTGGAAACAAGACAGGGATGACTGTCAAATGGCCCTTCCTCAGTTCTGATCATGCTTTTCTTTTCCAGGACTTTTTAAGTTAAGCATTTCTTTGGGGGTGCCTACTATTCACTAAATCATTTTGAACTTTTTGAAAAAATGTCTGCACTCTAAAGCCCTTGTATTCTGAGCAACAGTGGCAGAGAACAGTGTGGTTAGCATCATTTGATGTTTTTCTCATTTATGAAAATAATTCCTCACTGACATCTGTGTTTTCCTGTTTTGCAGGGAGTCCACACTTACAAGGAGAGCCATGTCAAGTGTGAATTCTCTGTAAGCCTTGAGTGGCATCCATGGCCCTCTCAGGAAGGAGCAGAGAGAGTATGACATCAACCACACTGCAGCTTCTCTAGTTCATACCCCAAGCTGAAGACAACATGATCTAGATGCATCACTTTTATAAAGATTCTCAGGACTCAACTGCTGTGTGCATGCATGCAAGTCATTGACTACAGTGGATGTGGACGCCCCCAGCCCCAAGGTATTTCTCTTATGACATCTAGATCACTGGACAGGGGGCACTGGGATGGGCTGAATTTAAATAAGGGCCCCAAAGAAATACTGTCACTCCCAGGTTGACTGCACCACTACTTACAATAGCTCTGATCTGGAACAAGCTAATGTGCTTAGGTGAATGAATACAGAATACAAGGTCTTGTGGTACACCACACACACACACACACACACACACCAAGTCAAAGTACTATTCAGTCTGTAAAAAAAGGAGGAAATTCTACATTTGCAACCACAAGAATGAACCTTGAGGACATTATGCTAGTGAAGGAAGCCATTCACAAAAGGACAAATTCTGTGAGATTCCACTTCCTGGAGAGAGTAACCTTGTCAAATCCATAGGAACAAAGTGTGGAATGTGGCTGCCCCAGGTTGAGGGGAAGGGAAAACGGAGGGCTGCTAACCTCGGGGCACACAACTTCAGTGTGAGTTCTAGAGATCCCTTACCCAACACTGAACCCACAGTCAACAACCATGTGTTATCCACTGACAAATGTAAGAGGGTGCGTCTTATGGAAGGTGTTTTTGCCATAATAAAAAAAGAGAAAACAAAGAAGGGAATCCTCAAAATCATGATACTGTTTGGAAGATCTGTTCAGTTTATGTTGTAATCCAGCCAGAAAACAACCTTGAAACAAATTTACATTGAGAAATTATGAAAGGAACATCAAGATAACTGTATAATGAGTTTGTTTCCCAAACTTAATTAAATTACGTAAGAGGATGATGGGAAAATATCAGAAAACACAGTTACCAGCTATTTTCCCACCACAAATAGACATGTGAGAGGACAATATTGTGAAATGTTTGAGGGGTTAAGTCAACATTTTCTGAGAAACTTTTTGATAATTATTTTAGACCTACTAGAAGAAATATGGAAAATAAATTCTAAATGAAAAGAACAAAAGATTTTTCTTCCAAATAGAAAGTAAATTAACAATCTTGAATAATTTAAGTGTTTTAAGTATTTTTAATCAAATCAACAGAATAAAAATGTCTTCCATTTTTAATGCATACATCACATCTGAAAATGTAGTCTTTTGTTCTCTTTAAACCAGTGCATAAATAAAACACATGTCTTACCTGTTTCATGTGTGCATTAAACATAATTTCTAGCACTTGAAAAGAATTTTAGATTCAGGGTTCTATAAAATATCTTCCCATCTTAGAAATGCAGACCATGTTGGAAGTGCAACAAAATTTAAAAAAGATAAATGTATAACAAGGAAGAAGATAACTGAGACAAATGACTGTAACTAATACAATCTTCTCAAGGCCGAAGAGGAGACTAGAGGACTCTCTGCAGAGCCGTGTGTAGGGAATAATTACTTATTTGGCACTTACATCTAATTTAGAATATTTGTTATTCTAGACAGTGACATCAGTTTGATGACTCTATAAGACATATTGGGGGAAAGCTCTACATTGGCAGCCCGGTCTGCCCCAAACAGTGGAGTCCATTGTTTCCCATGGTATTAAAATTCTTATAGAAAAGAAAAAGGTTAAGTTCAAACAAAAGATGGAATTGTTAAACAATCACCATAAATGAAAAAAGTTATTGAAAAATGAAGAGCACATGTTGCTGTGGGGAACTGAATAATTTATTACAATAATCAGGAATGAAGTATGATCTCAGAAAAATAATTCGATTGCTGGGTTGGATACATACTGTGCCAGGTCGGGGATAAGGAATTCTTCCATCATACTGCACCCAGCGGTGGTCTGCACTCTCCTTGTGAGCGTATGGACCATTGAACACTGCTCTGATGTCAGCCATGCTGTACACACACACGGCAGAGCCTTTGAAGATGGAACTGAAAGAAAGCAACATGAGTCACTCACTGCTTCATTCAGTGGAGTTTAGCAGGTGCTCTGACAAAACTACCAGCACATCCTACATGACAGGTGCTGCAGACGGAATGGGTCAAAGTCCTCAAGGAGCTTACAAGCAAGTGCTCCTGAGTAATGAGTGACCCTACCTACATTACAGGGAACTACAGTAAACTAAGCAAGCACAGGAAGCTCTCAGTGGGGAGGTCAGATCTCCTTTGAAACCTGCTAGACAAATAGAAATTACCAAGAAAGACTGGAGGAGAGAGAGGAATGTGCAGGAACAAAATTATGTGTGTGTGTGTACACATGTTTTTCAATTTTAGTTGACGATATTATAGCAAAATGCCATGTAAAGAGCTTTCAAAATAAAGTTACATTACTTATTTTTTTAAAGCGGAATCATGTGAGTTTTATTATCATGTAGTCTGTTTTCTTAAAGTGAATAAATATTGTAAACAATAATTGCTAATTAAGGGGCCAGCACTGTGGCACACCAGGTTCAGCTGCCACCTGTGGTGCCTGCATTCCACATGAGCACTGGTTCTTTGAGCCTCAGCTGCTCCACTTCTGATTGTGCTCCCTGCTAATGTGCCTAGGAAAGCACAGGAAGACGGCACAGGTGCTCAGACCTGGCCACGCATATGGAAGTTCCAGGCTCCTGGCTTTGGCCTGGCTGAGCCCCCTGGCTTTTGTGACCACTTAAGTAATGAACCAGCAGATGGAAGATCCATCACTCCCTCTCTCTGGCTCTCCCTCTCTCTAACTCTGACTTTCAAGTAAATTAAAAAAAAAAACTTTATAGGATAATTCATGGCTTTTGTTACACTGATGTTTAAGATGTTGAAGTATTTTTTCTTTGTGTTCCTTTTTGAATTGAATTTTATGCATCCCAGTAATTTGCTTGATCCTTAAACTAATCATGATTACAAAGTATCAGAGACAGTGTTAAGAGGCAGAAAAACTGTAGGAACTCTACAAATCTTTGCAAACTAATGATGGAAAATTGCTAACACTTCTCAGATGTTTCCTTTTCTGGTTTATTTCTGGAAATTAAAAACATTTTCTCTGAGTCTAAATGTGTCACTGGTTCCTGATCTTACAAACAAGATTACCTTTCTGATCTGTGCACCCAGCCATCTCAGCTTTACATCAACGAGCTAAGGATTCTCCAGGAGGACTAATCACTAATATTCTTGGACTGACATGGATGGGAAACACTGGGAGGCAGTGGTGAACAGGCTGGGAGAAAGGTGGAGTTTCACAAATTCACACAGTCTGCCTATGATATTCAGAAGGAAAAATGCATCGTGCTGCACAACATCTCCATGGCTGCAGTTAATCATAGCTTCTTACTGGACAAAAGACAAGGCCTGCATTCCGACAGGACCTCAGCCCTCGGGGCCGCATTAAATATAAAACAATAGAGTGCACCCAGGACAAAGAGTAGACATGCAAGTTTGCAGTCTGGGTGGGCAGCAACTTGGTAAGAGGAAAAAAACTATCATGCGGCGCCGCTTGCTGGCACACATCTGTTTCTTGTGTGTAGGACACACAGGGACTGCAAAGACAGCTCTGAGAATGGAAAGGCACCTGCGAACCGGGGCTGAGATGCTGCACTCACTGGAGGACCTGCAGGCACCTGGTCTGATGTTCCCACTCGACAGACGCACAGAACAGACTGAGTCCCACACAGCAGCTTCTCAGGCTGCCTTCTTCCCTTTCCTGCTTAACTGCCCTCAGTCTGTATCTGACAGTTAACCCCAGAGTCTTCTGTCTTCTGAAATATTCCCAACCAAAATGCATTTCAGCTTATACAGAAAGTACCAGGAACTAAACGTGATCCTGCCACATCTAGGAAACTATTTGCATACCAAATAGTTAAGAATGTATTCAAAAGAAGGCAGCAAAAATCATTTCTTCAGAATAAGTGCCAATACCTCCAATTCCTCCAGTGCTCAAGTTAATAGAAAGATTGATAGCAGAGCTGTGGAGAAAGCAGTGACGTGGAACAGGAGTAATTAGGAACTTTACACATAGTCAAATGTGAGCCACCCGGGGACAGCATCCTGGCACAGTGGGTGAATTCACATTCTTGCCACATGGCATTCCAAATAAGTGTTGGTTTCTGTCTTGGCTTCTCCACTTCTGATCCAACTTCCTGGCAATGCGCCCTGGGAAAGCAGTGGAGGATGGCCCAAGTGCCTGGGTCCCTGCACCCGCATGGGAGACCTTGATGGAGTTCCAGGATCCTGGCTTCTGCCTGGACCAGCACAGCTGCTGCAGCCATTTGGGGAGTGAATCAACAGATGCAATATACATCAATCAATCTCTATCCCCCCCCCCCCTCTCCCTCTGTCTCTGTCTCTGTAACTCTGCCTTTTAAATAAATGAATAAACCTTAAGTGAAGAAAGCCCGACAGATATAGAATTTTAAGAAAATCACAGTCTTGCTAACATGTACCGGGCAGCATCACACAGAAGAGGGCAGCGTATGCCTTTCGGACCCAGCTATTTTATCCTGGGAATTTATCTGAACAGCTAGATTAGGGGGCTTGAAAATGTTCGTGTAAACTGTCAGTTGTTTGTTTTTTTTTTTTTTTTTTTTTTTTTTTTTTGGACAGGCAGAGTTAGACAGTGAGAGAGAGAGACAGAGAAAGGTCTTCCTCCTGTTGGTTCACCCCCCAAATGGCCGCCACGGCCGGCACGCTGAACTGATCCGAAAACAGGAGTCAGGTGCTTCCTCCTGGTCTCCCATGCAGGTGCAGGGCCCAAGCACTTGGGCCATCCTCCACTGCCTTCCCAGGCCACAGCAGAGAGCTGGACTGGAAGAGGAGCAGCCGGGACAGAACCAGCACCCCTGTGTAAACTGTCATTTAAACACAGCTTTATGTTGGTACCAAAACATTTGAAACCCATGCATAGATTTTTCAAAATAAACATTTTAGATAAACTTTTTCTACATGTTCATATGCTGAACGGTATTGCCAGGGTAAGTCACTGTAGTGTTATGTGTAGCAGCGAGGGACAGGAATCAACAGAGAAGTCCATATATTCAGGGGATAACTAACAAACTGGTCACCATACTGGGGATACTATGCTGGCATAAACAAAGAACAAAAAGTTTTTATGTCGATACTAAAGGATGTTTAAAAAACACTAGCTAAATAAGTAAACTTAAAAATGTATACAACACTATACTACACAGGAGGGGACCAAAAAACCCATGTAAGTATGTTGGCTCACAGAGGCATGAATACAAATTCTCCAAAAGGCTCAAAAGCACACTGCTGGGGGCCGCCGCTGTGCTACAGAAGGTTAAGTCTCCACCTGTGGTGCCAGCATCCCATATGAGCACCTGTTCCAGTCCCTGCTGCTCCACTCCTGATCCAGCTCCCTGCTGATGCCTGGGAAAGCAGTGGAGGATGGCCCAAGTGCTTGGGCCACTGCACCCATGTGAGAGACCTGGAAGAAGCTCCTGGCTCCTGGCTTCAGATTGGCCTAGCTCCAGCCTTTGTGGCTATTTGGGGAGTGAACCAGGGGATGAAGACCTCTGTCTGTCTCTCCTCTCTGTTTGTGATTCTGCCCCTTAAATAAATAAATATATCTTAAAAAAAAAAAAGTATGGTGTGGAACATACCTGGTTGTGGTGAAGACTCCATATACTACAGGATTTCTTTCATCTCTTGTGGGGAGTAAATAAATATCTTCTGTTAATGGGAAAAATAACCATTTACTATATTTTTATTTTCCAACATTACATGTATGTTTCTTTTTTAACAATACAATATTTCTGAAACTCCAAACAGCATATAACATTCAAGTAGCAGAGTCATTATCTTGAACCTTAATAAATTAAGAATAAAAGACTGTTTTTTCACTTTGTTGACTTTTTTTGTTTTGTATGTCTATTCTGCTAACTATGAGGCAATGAATTGGACATCTAACATCTTAGGTATTTACTTCAATCTCCTACATACGGGGTGATCCAACTGTTACATGTCTACAACTGTTTCCAATGAGGACTACATGATTTCATACACAATAGAAATCAAAATCATAAGTAACTTGTACTCACCAGTGTGAAAACATGTCCTGTAACTGTCTTAACTACCTCTTTGGTAAAAATATAAAAACAGCTAAGCAAGTAAGCAATGCAATACTGAATATAAGTTATGTGTAAATAATATTTTTAAAAAATTACTTAAAATGTGAGTGGGCTAGAATAAAACATGAGCGCTCATCCATGAATATTGAATACATATGTTAGTACTGTGAAACACACAATGCTGATGAAATCATGCAGCGTTACACTCACTTTTACATTGCACGGCAAAAGCGGAAATGTTGAGAAAACAAAGGCTAATGATGCTAATTTTATATACAACCAAACCGCAAAAGTCCATCTAGAATTATCTTTTGGAGGAGTGAAAAAAGGACGGGGGAAAAAAAAAAGATCTGTTTATTACTTGGCTGCGTGTCCTCTTTATTAAACCCAGAGGGACAAGTTCCTCCAATCTCCCATTCTCTCCAGTAGAGGGCAGTGCTCTGTAAGGACCCTGTCTTCCACCTCCAGCAGGTGCAGAGTGAGTGGTGTGCACAGGAATGGACTTGAATCCCAGAGCTCATCTGCTTCTGCCTCCCAGTATTTAGTCTCATTCACTAACAGGACACTGACAAAGCAAGGAGAATCCTTGCAGACAGCTTGGATCTGGGCCTAGTGTATCTCTTTGTATTAATTTGGTAATAGCCCCTCCTGCCCTCCATGCTGGGTTATCCAAGTACAATTAGGCCTTTGGAGCTAACACGCTGTCTATACGCTGAATTACATAATGAGGCAGTAAAACTTTTCCAAGGAAAAAGGAACGTGTGACATACGCAGCTCATCGAAATGTGTGTCTGCACCATCACTTCCAGGAATGGAGCAAATCAATCTGGCCTTAAGGAAAGTCGTCCACTTGTTTATCAGGCTGCGTTGTCCTCCTAGGTCATTCTGAAAAGTGGGGGGAGAAAAGATTTATGAACATGATTCTATCACCTGCTAAAACGGGTGGCCGTTCCAATGTCGTCATAATGTCATCGCTTACAGACACAGAGCCTGGACACTCAGTCCATGAACTTCAGAACAATGGAAAAGGCAGTTTTGTCCTGAACCTTAAACGCTTTTCTCATGGTTAAATGAAAGCAATGCAAGCAATTTCATCCCCTGAATGAGAATATGTATGCAAGACTGGAGTAAATAGGGCAGGCTTGGAATCAAGTCCTATTTCTGCCAATTTTTTGCTCCATGACCTGCAAAACACCACTCAGTTCTCCAAGTTCCTGTTTTCTCATTGATTAAATATAATTAGTGCCTTAAAATAGTTATTTTGATGATTAAATGGAAACATTTGTGTAAAGTGCTTAGCATACTGCCAGGTAACTTGAATAAATTGTTAGCGCTGACTTGTGTATTAGTTATATGACTAAGAAAAATATTTAAATCCTCTAGAAATATGTCTCCAAGTAGACTTAAAATATTATTTTCCAAATTTAGTGCATTACTAATTAAACATGAAGCCAATAAAAATATGTACATAATAAAAGAAATAAAAAATCTTTTAAAATATTACTCTGTGTTTTCCATACTTTTACTCTGAAGTATTTCATTAAAACTTTCTGAGGCATTTAGCAAAACAAGCATTTAAATCAATTAAACAGAATAAACAGGATTGCATTACTTAATTCAGCATAAAAGATATAGTTCTTATTTTTAAAGTAAATATCCCTGGGAACATTAAATTAATACGACTTTTTGTTTATTTGACTCAACTAGCTCTTCCATGCTTCTAATAAATGAGACTGATTTATACAGTAAATATATTAAGCACTTAATTCAACTTTCAGAAATTCCTTTTGGAGACATTTTTCCACTAATCTATTTAAGTTACATAAAATGTTTTATCCTTCTATCAACTTATATTATGTAAAATTAAAGAACAGTTAGCTGTAAAGTTCAAGTCTGAATACCTAGGAACTATCTTCACTATGCTGTTTTTATCTCTGCAATTACACTACAGAAAAGCATTGAAATGACTGTCCAAAGAAGACAATTCAAGGTCATGTAAATATTTCCTATTTATGAAGAAAGAGGGAGGAAGGAGGAAGGAGGAGGGAGACCAGAGACAATGGGTATCACTACAGCCTTAGTATCTGTCACAAGGGCCCATCTATTGTCCATGACACCCAGAAAAAAAATCATTCTTTGCATGCTTTCTATTCTCCTCCACCAAACAGCATAATTTCCAGTTGTATCTCTGTAAAAGTCAGTAACACTTATGATTCTCTTTATTGTGCTTTAGGTTTACATCAAATGAGAGGGAAAGTTTTGAGACAAAGGTCTTAAAAACCATAAAATATTTCACATAACACATGCTTTAAAATCTCTATCGAATATTTCACCTAGGAGCTAAGATAGCACAACTCAAAGTTGGTACTATGTCTCACTGTTTTACATTTTTCCAAATCATAAGGAATTTGGAACATACAAGTGGCTGAGTTCATGTGTGCTGGGGGCTGAAAATACATATATGATATACATATCAAAATAATAACCACAGCCAATGGTTTAGACCAACGAGAAGCTTTCCCAGCAGAAGTATTCTGTCACTGATATTGCAGAGAACTGCTGGCGTGTGTTGATAATAAAAACCCAATAACTGCTCGTTGGTTTCTAATAGTTTTAATTCTCACCAGAAGATGTACTCCCTTGTTCCCTTCACCCAGTACTCACTCCAGATATGTCACTAACACCCTGCCCATCAGGTGTTTAGTGAATGCATGTTTAATAATGAACTAGTAGCTAAAAGTACAAGGTGAAATTAGTAAAACCTTTGTTTTTTAAGAGGAGGTATAAAGAGCCAGGGAGTCGGAGTATCCTCTGAAACTTCCTTATAGAGGGAAAATGACAAAAAGGCTTCTCAGAAGAGCTGGAGGTAACTATGATCAGTGTCAGGCTTCATATGCAAAGATGGGTTCAGGAAATACCCTAAGTGCTGAAAACTCAGGGAAAAGGAACAATCTAGAACATGTAGGGAGAACCAGGGCAAACGTGGTTTGGATGAAGTCTGGGGTCAATTAAAATAGTGCAGGAACATGTTATAAAAACAAGTTGGGTGGAGATCAAGGAAGAGCAAAACCAGGCCAATGTGTCTGTGGATTATTAAGTACACAATGGAGAACTAGCAGACAATCTCATAAAGAGCAAAGACAGGAAACCATCCATGGCCTCTTCAGAAGGTGCATACTGCATTCTACACAATGACCTTGTAGGACCAAGCATGTCTGCAACTAAACAGTTTGTATCAGGTGCTTCTATTATGTGAGCTATTGTTATCTACTGAGTTATCTATTATTCGTGTTATTGCTCATGAATAAAAATATTTCAGCTAGTTATTGGATGATTCCAAATGCCAGCAGATACGAAGGCAGACTTATCTAGATATGGCTTATTTTAATGCTAATGCCCCATATCATTTTATAAATATTAATCTAGATGTTAGTCTGAATGGGGAAAATACTGGCTGTCCTCCTAACATAATAATGAATTCTGTGTTCATGCAGAGAAGGTTCCAGTGAGAAAATGCATATCTGCAGTTATCAGAAAGTAAGAGATTTTTAAATGAATTAAAAAATACAAGATAAGTTATTTCCTCATCTTCCTGTGATCCTTGATTTATATCTCTTTAAACTAACATATTTGGACTTTATCTTTTTAGAAGATCCTGAATTGTGCTGAGTATGGCCCTAGTAAAAACATTTTATTTTAATGCGTTATTTTGATATGGTATTTATTAAATTTTCTTTGCCTATATTTGTATATCTTGAGAGGGCCTGCAAGGAATACTAAAACTAGTATTGGTTCCATACATATACGTCTATCAGCAGCCATGCATGAAAACATACGCACCATGTTCGGCTTACCCCATCACAGAGAAGGTCTTCAAATGATTTTGCTGAACATCTATGAAATCCGTTGAACAAGTGTACAGAATGTCAGTATTTCATCATAAGAAAAAGAGCAGTTATATTCTTTGAAACAATCTGTCACATGAAGTGACAATAAATGCTTGCTTCCCACATTTCCTCCCTATTCTATTTACATGAGCACCTGTGTTTAAGGGTAACCATGAGAAAATTCTCAGTACTCTACCAGCTTCAGATGTGTTGGACAGGGAAGGAATTTCACTATATCTGCATTTTGGAAGATGCAACAAATGGAAATTGCAAACCTTTGAACACCATAATCTTTAAATGCTCTTTCCTATCCTTCCAGCAGTCTTCCCCAGGCCCTCAAGGAATAAAAAAAGATAAAAACAAACACAGGAAAAAATCCAGGTCAAAGATGAAAGCCACCTGCTGTCAGCAGGGAAACAAGTCTAGTTTCTGGTAATAGCTCTCAGGAATGGAGTATAAGCATTTAATGACTGGATAGTAACTCTCACAGACATCCAGGAGCATGACCTGGGATGGCAAAGTTCACCTCGCCAGGAGTTGTATTTCTCCTGGAGGGCAGTGTCAGTTGGGCTGACTTTGTTGACCAGCTCTCAGCCCCGGATTTGTTTGCAAATCCACACATTCCCCCCACCCCCTGAGAACTTCAAGCCCAGAAGAGGGCTGAAAGGGAGGTAACCACTTTTGTACTAAATTGTCACCTCCTTGCTTATTTTTGTGAAGTTCTGAAGAATACAACTGTCTCACCGGCACAATAGATTTATTATGGAGATGTCAGAATCAACAGCTTTTGGCCACCAGTCATGTCCCTGTGTCTCCACTCTATTTATCACAGCCTCCTTGTGGTGGGGTTGCCAAAAGTCTTGACATCCTCTATACAAAGATGCAGATGAAAGTAACAAAGAAATGAAATGAAATGCAAACAGGCCAGATCTGCATTCAAGCTGGGTGGTAAGTGCTGAAGATGCCTGTTTCCTTGCTCTCTGTAGCTTTTTAGAACATTCACAGTCTTCCTTAATTTTATCACTCAATTTCAAAGCAACTCATAAAACAAAAAATGATCAAAGACAAAACACAACTTATAATTAATTCCCCTACAGCTGTAAAATATACTACCTTGGAATCATTTGTGATATTTTGAATCAATATGATCTTCGAATCAAGATATCTACTAATAGATCGGTCATGATGCAAGCTAAAGGTGACTGCATTTTCCTTTTACTGTCCTAGCAAACCCAAGTTCTTATAAATCTTACATAGACATGTGGAGTAGCTAGAAGCTGTCACACATGAACTTTTATTGAGTGTGTCTTTTGACCTCTGGGTCGCTCTGCTGGGTTCATCTGTTAAACGTGGCTTTATCTGTATATGCCATTCTGTTTGAGGATCTCTCATCACTTTATAAATATTGTCATTTTCACCTTTATATTGGGAAACAGAAGCTCCAGGAAAATGTAATTAATGTGCAGCTCCTATGTTTTTGAATTCTAAAGATTTTATGAATCAGTGAATGAGATATCCAAGAGTTCTGAACATAGGTTGTAGTATATTAGAATCTGATGTCCACTCAGAGCTTTGTAATTATATCAATTAGTTTAAGTTGATCGATACTGGGATGTTCAAATCAATAGGCACTAAAGAAGAAGAACTGTAATGAATAAAAAAAGAAAAGCAAGGTTTGATGGTGTAGTTAAAAGCTGTAATTTCTACACTGCTTAGAACACAGTTCTTTAGAATGCTCTTATTTTTGCCAAATGCTCTTTTTCTGTATCTTTGTGCAAGCAAGAGAATAAAATTCTCTCTGAAATACTTTGAAAACCATCAGTGTATTTTTTGTGTATTCTCCTATTCGATTCTATTCTCTTCTGTGGTGGTACTGAAACTGTCCCATGGAGGCAAACACACAGGCATTCTGTTGTCCATTTTTACAAATTTACATATAAGATTACAGACACTAGTACTTCTGTGTTTTTTATTTAATGCCTCTTCTATTTTAACATGTCATATTCATATTCTGATTTGTCCTTCAGAACAAAAACTGTATCTTGAGGTTTTCTAACAGTCTTGTGTTGAGACTGTCACCAAGCCCTTGTGAGGTCCCTTTTATTCTGGGAACAGTAAAGACACAATCACAGCGACTGCAGTCTCAGAGCCGTTGTCCAGGTCACTTCTCCACCTCTGCTGAACTGAGGACAGACTACAGAATGGTTCTTTGAAGACTTGGTTCAGAGGCTCCGCTTGGGGCTCTGTGCATCTCCAGAAGGAAAAATCCAAACCCCGAGCGGCCTATTTAAAATCCTGAAACTATGATCAGGATATCATAGAAACAAAACAGGAAGTTTATGTCGAGAGCAAAGAGTCTCCTTAGGAGGGGATGCAGAGGTACTAAAACACATTCTTACACTGCCTATTCCCACATGATAAATGAACTGATGGAAGCTAGTGCATTCAGCCCACTCAAGCAAGTGCACCTCCGTCTTCTGCCCAGGAGTCCTCCTTTGCCAGGTGCTACAACGTGTTCCACACGTCTGATTCAGAGACTCTGACCATCAAAAATGAAAGACAATTATCAAGAGGAGGGTGGCTGAGTTAAGTCTTCACCTAACACCACTGTCTGGCAATCAACACAGGTTACGTTGTAGAAACCAATACAGAAATAAAGATGTACCACACAGAGACATGCACCCGGTAGACACAAATAGCTCTTATTTTCTTGAGAAACTGAATTTAAACTTTTTTAATAAAAAAGAGAATTTTATAGGTAGTATTTCCCTTATTAATAGAATAAGATCTGTTTAATCTGATCCTTCACTGTTTTCAAAGGTTTTATACCTTTTCTGATGCTTTAGAATCCAAAATAAATTCCAGACAGCTTGGCAGCCAAGCAAGTAGACTTTTACTCACCTACTACTGATCTTGAGATACTTCAAGATTAGAGTAGAGGAAACAAAAATATACAAACTCGAATATCTGAGACAGTGGAAAGAGAAGAAAGGAAATCTTTATGGCAGGTATTGAGCCAGCAGTTATTAGGGGATAAATTCCTCAGAGGCTTCCATGGCAAAAAAAAAAAGACACTGCTGTTTAGAGGTGGCTGTTCCTGACTTGCCACTGGAGAATGACAAAGCAAACAGAAACGGAGAACATGTTTTCTGGCTGCTTCCAAAACTCATAAAGATTGCTGGAAATGCGAAACTCGGGTAATGCATGATGGTTTAGAACTCGGTTTCTACAATTTGGCGGATTAAATTAGGTAAATTTAGGCGGTTAATCCATCTTCATCAGGTGGGGTCAGAGTTCATTAAATTAAAAGAAAAATCTACAGCAAACTGTGTGCATCCCTTCCTAGGAATTTCTCCAACAGGAAAACAGATGGAAGGAAGGCAGAAGCACATCTGTAAGTACTGGGCACTAAATCTTTCACTGAGGTTGTAAGTGACACAGTGAAAGTAAGCACAAAAACCGAGATCAATAAATACGGAAAGTGTCACTGGCCTAAAAACACAGATCTTCAAAGGCAGTAATTGTCCAAATTCAGGGCCATATATCAAAATAGACAATGCACGTGGAGTCGAAGCAAAAGGCTATTAATGAGACCCCCCAGGCCAGTTATGTGAAAAGGCCATCCAAATTGAATTCCTGGCAGGGACCAAAGGAAATGCTGTTGAACAGAGAACTGGCCTAGCCTACAGCTGGAATCTGGAGGGGCCTGGCATACGCACGCTAACGGACAATGCTTCTGGAAAGGAATAGAATCGAAAAGCAGCACAGACCAGCCTGGAGGTGGAAAAGCCCAGGCAGGCATGGAAGCGGGCTGGTGTTTTCACTACAGGGTGTATCTTGAAGGGAAAGGGGCGCTCACACACGCCCAGGAATGAACATCACTGCACATAAATCATGTTATCTGAGAGTATGAACCTGCAAAGTAAACAGACGTAAATCTTTTTTGGGGGGGGTTATTTCATGCTATTTCACTCACCCATTCCGCCAACCTTTAATACCTCACCACAAAGATCTGTGAAATTTATCACCAATGAGATCAGCGCTCCTGGGTGTCCCTTACACCAGCTAGCACATCCACATACTGACTACTGAGCAACATCAAAGAACAACCGTCTGACAAGACTTCAGAAATCACTCAAGACTGAATACGTGGTTTAAATATGAAAAGATTGGGTAAGCAGTTGGACTGGAAAGCAGGGACACGCCTGAGAAATAATTCATTAGGAGACCATGATAAACACCTGAGAGTGACGAGGACTCTTTGGATGAGAATACTTATTCATCTCAGCCTGTCACTTAAGAACATTGCCTTGCAACATTATCTCCCAAGACAGTTTCCTTACACGCTCTCTCCCCAACCACATCCCCTGATCAAAATCTGTATCACTCAAATTGTTTACATAATTTGATATGGCTCCAAATTATTTTGATTATGTTCAGAAATAAGATTAATCTATAAAGTATAGCTATTCTTAAAAAGGAGGGCAAAATAAATAATAATTTCAACCTTTACAACTAATAATATACCAGTTTTCCCAAAATCTTTTCATCATTAGTTTGTTCCAAACCCCCAGCGTGCACACACATACACACACACACAAAACCACCATCACCACCAACTTCTTCCACTCCTGCACAGAGGTTTATCTGGCTCCAAAAGCGTGTACGTGCATGTGTGTGTTCACACACTCACATGGGGGATTTTTAGCGTTTCACTTGCTAGTATGAGCAAGCATATACGTTTTTTACAGGTCAGTCTCTTACAACGGATGGTGTGACATGCTTGAAACCAGAAATCCAAGCCACCCTTGTTTTCAGTTCCCTCCTCAGAATCTGCCACATCCAAGTTCATATGATCTCTTACACTGGTTAGTGAAACAGTAATTGAAGAGATGGGTGCTCTCACTTTTGAGGTTAACAAATAAGAAGCAGAGGAAGGTTTAAGCCTAGATCTGACTTCAAGCGGAATGCTCATGTTATTCGGGCCACGTTCTTTGATGATATTCTTACTGCCAAACCCAATACCTGGCTTTCGGTCCTCATCTTACCTGACTCTGTCTTGCTGTCTTCTCCAGGCCAGCTCTTGCCTGCACCTGTGAGAGCACAGGCCCATTTCTCCACCTACCTCTCAAACCATCATCTCTCAATGGTCCTTGCAGATTCCTCTGCTTTCTTAGTGTCATTACCCCCTCGGGAGTCTGTCTTTCCCCTCTGGCCTTGTCCTGCAAACCTTCCTGAGACACTAGACATTCACACAACTTGAGGAACCACCAGGACACTGGTGAATGATTTCTAAGTCACTAGCCCACACACCTGTGAGCCTCCGAGTCCTATTTTGAGGGGTTATTATGGCAGCATAGCTGTAACCTTATCAAGTTCAGTTCATCTAGACATACAACCTACGCCCACAGCTTATTTTGCTGTTTCCTATCAGAGTGTATCTCCCTGTGCATTTCCGGACCTGCACCACAGCATCTAGAAACTCAGCACTGGTCTACACTGCAATTATTAAAAGAGTGGCAATTAAGGAACTTATAGAAACTGTGTAAGTTAAGGGCCTTTTAGAAATAGCCTCTATCAGTAGTATCTCTTTTACTCTTATCTCTTCACTCTTGTTTACTTTAGAGAACAACCTAAGGTCTCTCAATTACAAATATTCCTCAATTCAGATGCATTCTTCAAATAGTTGCTCAATCTATCTATCTATCCTGTCACTGCTCTAGTTAAAACATTTGATAACTCTTCACTGCCTCCAGGGGAGAGTTCACACTCATTAATATGGAAATAAGACTCCCTATTATTCAATTTAACAAGCTAATCTCAAAAGACATTGTGCCCCATACATAGCCCTTGAATTCCAGTTGCAAGATTTCACTGCTCTATCACCATGCTGGCTGAAACACTGGTTTTTCATTACTTTACAGAGTGCAGTGCTCCCCACCCTGCCCCTGCCCCCGGTACTCAGTTCAAGCACTAATTCCTTGGCAAAAGGATTCAGAACTTCTCTGAATGTTTAGAGTCCTCAGACCTTCCTGGTATCACCTTGTATTCTGATGAGCTGTTTATATAAAGAGTCTTCAAGAAGTTCAAGGAAATGAGTATTGTGAAAAAACTATCTTTGAATTCAATTTTCCAACTTTTTGAAAATACCTTTATGTGTTTATTTTCCCTGTACTAGAAGAGGAAATGGTTTATTAGTTTCACCAATTGATGTAGAACATTTTTCACAGAAATTATTTTAAATTTTGTGGAAGCTCTGAAATACTACAATGATTAAACTAATGAATGGATGGTACAGAAAATGAGGAAAAGATCCCCTCACCTCTAAGTAATTCTGTGGGATGTGTGCCTACTGCTGACCCTCCTCCCTGACAATCACTGCCTTCTACTCAGTCTAACAGAGACATCTCTGACAGGTCAGCAAACAATTTTTACAGGTCAATAAAATCTTTTCTGCAGTTTACTGGCTGAAGAGATAGAGAACTCTTAAATTGTCACCAGTTTCCCATTGTGCCAAAATATTCAGTTAAAAACAGAAACAACTAAACAATAATAACAGCAAAACAAAGCCTAAATATTTCCAAATATGTACTGTGGGAATATGCTGGTGAAATAAATAGAAAAAAGGACTCCCATTGGCACAAAAAAAGCCTTTGTCAACTCGGGAAAGCATATGGAATTGACTCGTAGTTCCCTCTTAACTGAGCTCGTCCCTCTTACATCTCTGTTTAAAGCCATGAAACTCAATTTTGTTTCACAGAATTCACTTTGTTATTATTTGTCAAAAATAATAAAATAACATTATGGTGATATTTGGGGACAAACAGGAAACACCAGAGTGGAATATACTCCCAAATACTATCACAGTAAGTTTTTATGTATAAAAATAATATACAAAAGGAACAACAGTACTGTTTTTAAAAATTATAACTAAACTTGTTACATTGAGGGGACACATTAACACATAATTTTTAAGATTTCAAATTATTTTTGAATGTTCTTAATACAATCTCCACTCAGATATGATCACTTTTTACCATAATTTAATCCTACTTTATTAAGTAAAAGTGAAAATATAGACAGGGTGTGCTCTAACTAAAAAATTACAAAGAAAACATTTTGAACTAAATATTTCAAATATTTGACGAAAAGGTCATAGTAAGAAACTGAAGATAGTGCTCGATTAGCAGGGTGACTGAGTTGAGAGATACATTACTGAGTAAAGAGATTCTTTTTTTTAAGTAAATTCATTCATCACATGTCTTGATTGGATCTCACAATTTGTTAGCTTTTTAAGTAAGAACAATAGCAAGACAAAATCTTGCTGTGTGGTCTGGGTTTCTTTGTGGTGGGAAGAAACTCATCTTCTACAATTTTCTCAGCCGTTTCACTACAGAAGTTTGTTCACAATTTAAATAAAATATTCTACAGCCAATCCACAGGATTAAGATTATACTTTTAATATAAATATTTATAAATGGTAAAGTTTTCTTTAATACAGTCCTCCACCTCTAACATGAACTTTCAGCTGATTTGTACTACAATAAAAACATTACTTTGCTGTAGATGAATTTTTTTCAAGTGGATTAGATCTATTAAGAAATCAGCATTGAACCAGTGCCCAAATAACACACTTGTTATATATGTTCATCAGAGAGTGACTCTTGAAATGCATTTAATTGATTGTAAATCCTTGATGACATATTTAATGTAGCTCCTGTATACAAATAACGTCAGTCCACAGCGCAGGTTTTCAGGGTCAGGACACTGTTTTACAAGGCATGCCTCAATACACTAACACACTACAACCACTCCAAGCAATGGCCATTCATCTCAGGGCAAGAGGCTTCAAGTGAAATTGCTGTGACTCTTAGATTATGAAAGAATGAGTATGTCTTTTAGAGGCTCTGTCCTCCGGGGCAGAGGGGATCAGTGGGAGACAGCATTATTGGTTAGGACACTTGGTGAAGAATGATCCAGGCTCACAAGTTGGCCTCCTTCAAAAGCCATGTTTTCATTAGCAATTTTAAGTGCAGTGATGGTTTGTATTCCTGTCCCTGGAAGTGTTCAGAAGCCAGAGGGCACAGCCCGAAACAAAAAGTGATAGGCTCAGAGGGAAGAAAATGAAAAGTTTGTACAAGACCAAAGAGAGCTTCCAGCTGAGTGTATTTATTAGCGTAACAGCTCTTCCCTTAAAAACTGGCTTTAGGCTGAAGGTGTCTGTCTACTTACGAAAGGTTATTTCAGTGGAGATAAATCCATGTCAAAAATAATATGCTGCTGGATTCCAGTAGCATTGTTATTGTATTAAGCTTATATTAGATCAAATGAAAGTTTTAAAGGCACATAATGAACACTTGTCAGAGTTTTTTGGTTCATCTGTCATTTACCATGGGTCTTCCGAAAGTTCACAGAAAATGTACTTCCTGAAAAAACTATGCAAGTGTTTTTATTGTTTTTTTTTCTTTTGCAGTAAACTAAGCATCTTTTAATTCCATTTTCCCAAGAAGAACTCTTTTGTATGCCTTCAGTAAATTACATAATTGAATTTTACCTTACAAACTCTTCCAACACGAGAAAGGATGGTCTTATCAGAAGTAGCACTTTCTTGAGATGATTCTCGAAAGAAGAAATATATTTTATCATCATCTGGATTGTAGGTGTCTGGTATGGGGAATGTTCCAATAAATTTGGCTCCTGTTTGAAAACAAAAAACAAGAAACTATAAATTCACATACTGACATGATCCAGCCATAACAGTACAGGTGTCTTTTGAACACACACCAGCAGCAGGACAAAGAAAAGGAATCATGAACTGAATGTGGGAATTGGGAGTTGTGGATGAGTTTTTTTCTACAAGAGTCCACAAAAGAGGTCCTGAAGAAGCTCTCCAGGCGCCCCAGAGAGCAGATGAGAGCGTGACTGGTGGCTGCCTGACAAAGTTGCCATGGCCTCACTGATGACTTGTAAATCTTTTCAATCTGTGATTTCATAGGCTCCTTCTGCCTGATGGAGTCCATTTTAATGCACAATGTCTTTTGTTTAGGATTTATTTATTTATTTGAGAGGGAGAAACAGAGAGAAAGGTCTTCCATCCACTGATTTACTCCCCAAATGGCTGCAACAACCGAAGCTGAGTGGATCCGAAGCCAGGAGCCAGGAGTTTTCTCCGGGTCTCCCACGTGGGTGCAGGGGCCTGAGGACTTGGGCCATCTTCTACTGCTTTCCAGGTCACAGTAGAGAGTTGGATCAGAAGAGGAGCAGCCGGGACACAAAGATGCGCTGTTATGGGATGCCGGCACAGCAGGTGGGGGCTTAGCCTACTATGCCACAGTGCCAGCCCTGCACGATGTCTTTAAAAACATTTTTTAAAGTTTTATATGAGAGGCAGAAAGAGAGAGACGGAGGGAGGGAGGGAGAAAGTCATAGAGAGAGAGAGAGAGAGAGGTCCCATCTGTTGGTTCACTCCCCAAAAGTTCACAGTGTTTTGAGCTGGGACAGGCCAAAGCTGGGAGACTGAACTCAATCCAGGTCTCCTGTGTGGCTGGCCAGGACCCAGCCATTGGAGCCATCACTTGCTGTTTCTCAGAGTGCACACTAGCAGGAAGCTGGAGTCAGGAGTGGAGCCGGTATCAATGTCAGCACACCAATGCGGGCCATGACAGCCTCACCAGTCGGCCAAACACCCGCTTCACCACAGTGTCTTTTATAGTTCAGGAAGAACTATAACCCCTTCTCAAATGCTGACATACTATAATGCTCTTTGCTGCATTCTGAGCAATTGCCAAGGGAAAAAAACGACAGAAACACCTAAGGTGCTTGGGTCAATTCCAACATCAGCTCTGAAGACACCTTCCAGGTTCTGTCTTGTCTCTGCCACTTTACTGGAAAAGTGAGCACTGGCAACTCATTTATCTTCTCTATATCTCAATTTTCTCAGACATAATGGGAGATTACCCATGTCACCCGCTGGTGTGGTAACGGATGCGATGACCAAGTGAGTTAATATAGATAAAGCACTTAGCATCTGACAGCGCTTGACGTGCAACGAGCATTCAGTAAGTGTGATTTATTATTAGGAGGGTAATGGAGATGATCATCGTCATCATTCTTATGACCACAAATAAGAAGCTGATGGGACTGAGCCTATCTATGTGCTCACATGAGTAACATGCAGATATAAAATATTCAGTGGGTCTACATGTACATATATGGAAAGATGGCTATAAATTATGTGAAGTGGAAAAGTATTTGAAATACAACATACTCTCATATGGCATCAAGGACAAATCAATTTGAGTTACTAATGCCTTGCTTACACAGTGCTGAACAGGAGTAGGAGTTTAGCCTAGTGGTTAAAATGCTGGCTCGCACCCCCAGTCACATCTGAGCGTTTGCGTTCAGTATCTGGTGCTGGCTCCTGACTCCAGCCTTCTGCTGATGCACAGCCTGGGAGGCAGCAGTAGGCAGCAGGATTCCTGCTCCTCACAAGGGAGACCCAGACTGAGTTCCCATTGCCTGCCTTCATCACGTGCCAGTCGCACACACTGCAGGAATTTCAGGGCGTGAATCTGCCTACTGGGGCTCTGTCTCTGTCTCAGTCTCTTTCTCTCTGCTTCTCAAATAATTAAAAAAAAAAAAGACTTCAATAGACTCTTACCCTCCACACTATTTCATTTTTTCCCGATGGCCCTAGAATATTACATAAAAATTCAATTTTTAGAAGACCACATAGGGTTCTCTTAATTTTCTTTTCTAATTAATCTTAACAATTCCTCACAATTTTTTCCCCTGTGCTTTGTCAAGCCCTTTGTTCCTGCTGAAGTTAAATCACAAACAGTTGGCTTTCCTGAGCAAAGTAAAAATCCTTTTTGAGTCACCACTTAGCACTTCTGATTTCCTTTTTTTTCTTTTTCTGTTTTATTAAAAAAATAACTCTTTGTGGAAAGACATTTTCCCATAACAGTGGGATGAGAATTTCATCAAGTTCATTAAAATGAAGAAATATGAATTCCATTATTCTTTTTATTTATTTTTTCTAAGATTTATTTATTTTTTTGAAAGGCAGAGTTAGAGAGCCAGAGGTAGAGAGAGAGAAAAAGAGACAGGGAGTCAGAGAGAGAAAGAGGCCAATCTGAAGCCAGGAGCCAGGAGCTTCTTCTGGGTCTCCCACATGGGGTGCAGGGGCCCAAGCACTTGTGCCATCTTCTACTCCTTTCCCAGGCCATAGCAGAGAGCTGGGTCAGAAGTGGAGCAGCTGGGACTAGAACGGGTGCCCATATGGGAAGCAGTGTCACAGGTGGAAGCTTTACCTGCTGTGCCACAATGCTGCTCTCTGAATAGCGTTTATTGGAGGTACACATGCAGCTTGGTGACCTTGTAACATCAGTATCCTGTGAGACCTGCATCATGATTGAGTTGAATTTGTAATTAAAAATTAATAATATGAGGGGCCAGTGCTGTGGTGTAGCAGGTAAAGCTGCTGCCTATGCTGCTGGCATCCCATATGAACAATGGTTCGAGTCTCAGCTACTCCACTTCCTATCCGGTTCTCTGCTATGGCCTTGGAAAGCAGAAGATGGCCCAAGGGCTTGGGCCCCTGCACCTGCGTGGGAGACCTAGAAAAAGCTCCTGGCTCCTGGCTTCAGATTTGGGGAGTGAACCAGTAGATGGAAGACCTTTCTCTCTGTCTCTCCCTTTCACTGTCTGTAACTCTACCTCTCAAATAAATAAATGAAATCTTAAAAAAAAAATAGTGATAGAATATTTATACAACTGTTCTCCAGAGACAAAATGAAAAGTCAGGGACAGGAAGTGGAGCGGCATCACAGGGAAGAGGCGCACCTGTGAGGGAGGGCGTGGCCTGTGAAGCTTCCCCAGACACTCAGCAGGGGAAAGGGGCCACACGAGCGGACTGTGTGGTTTTCACGTGTTTGCAGGGTTCACCCGTAGAAACACAACTCTAACATTAACAGAGAGCAGAAGGTATGAGCTCTAAATGGGTGCAAATAAGCATGACAGCTCACTGCCATGTTGCAGACTGTGCAGGACAGCCAGCTGTGGGTGGGAACCTTGTGCCCCAGTGCTGCCTGGTCGTGCAAATGGACAAAAGGTGGAGAGTCACAGCTGGGCACGTTTTGGAAATTTCCTTATGGCATCAACAGGGGAAATACTGTAGAGTTCCAAATGCTATTTATTTTCACTTTCAACTAGTATATAACATGAAACAAAAGTGGTATTGTGTTTAGTCAATCACTCCTGATTTTATTGAACCCCATCTTAAATGCTGGCTCTTTCATAACTATTGTAAGAAACTGTTTTGGAGGGACAAGCTAGAGCTGTTTAAGCCAAATACTTATTATCTGAGAAATCTGATTATATAAAAAGAATATTCAATAGTTCTCTGTTCTGTGATTTAAATAATAAGCATACTTATGAGTTAAAAATAAATACAATTTTCAAGAATGGAAAGTTCCTTTCTTGCAGATTCAATTTAGGTCCTGTCTGAGAATCCTGATGTTAGTATTTTATGATAGAAACTCTTTCCTGTCTTGATGCCAAAGTTGGGTAAAAATAGGTATCATTTAATTAGTGCATAATTGTTGAATTAAATAGTTTTCAATCAGACCAAGAAACACCTGGGCTTTATTACCGCACATTTATCCTTTTTGGCATTTGAAACACATTGCCTAATGGGGATAGAATCTAAAATTGTGTAGTTTCACAAATAAACTTCAGTTAGAGGCACTGTCAGCTGAACATGACATAGACCCACAATGTATGCACCACGTTCATTTCTCCCCATGAGCGCCTTTCACCCAGATGAGCACATGTACCCTGTGATGTAATAGAAAGCAAGTTCCTGACATCACTGTATCTTTTCTTTTGATATCATTTTCCTGTCACTTTATTTTTTCCCCTTTCATGTAGAGAGAGAACTTATAAACAACAGAGCACCCAAGGAGAAATTACAAATGAAAACAGCCTCCATATGTTAAAACTGAAAACGTAAAGCAAAAGTTCCCAGGCGCTCCAGCAAAGACAACAAAACACATGCAGCTGAGGCATCATTTTGTTTTCATTTTCTAAGCAGTCATATTTCCTAGTTTTATCCTAGAATGCAAACAAAACTCAACTGCATTTATGTAACCACCAGAACTTGTATCTCTCTTCCTACTTCCTCATATGTTCTAAGATTAAGTTAATAAAGAGTGGAACCATCTAAGTCTTCATCCAGAGCTGCCCATTGTAGTACACCTTTGTAACATTGTATCCCGGTAAGGTAATTTAATAGATGGTTAAGTATCTGAAGAAAGGAAAGAGGATTCATATTTCTAGAACTCTTGGGACTGAATCAGACAGTTCTAGAGGAGACTTGCACCATTAAATGAAGAGTTCAGCTGATTTCACGCTGGTTAAAGCCAGGCAGATAGAAAACTAATAGTCTTATCTATTGAGGGTGTTCAATTCACTAAAGGGTTCAGTGATAAAAGCAGACTTATGGAAAATCCACGTAGCATCATGTTAAAATTCTGGGCAGGCACTTGATGTAGCAGTTGGATAAACTCCTGGGTCCCACATCAGGGTGCCTGGGTTCCACACTTGCATACCTGATGACACACGCCGTGAGACCTGCATGGAGCTGCCAGCTCCCAGTTTCTGTCTGGCCCAGCCCTGACTGTTGTGGTCATTTGGGGAGTGAATCAGTGGATGGGAGTTTTCTCTGTCTCTATCCCTCCCTACCTCTCTCCTTTCTCCCCTCCCTCTCCCTCCCTCACCCCTCCCTCCCTCTCTCTCTACCTTCCAAATTAATAAGGTTTATTTATATATGTACATAAAGTCTTTGAAATTTGCATCTGAACAGTTAAATAGTCAAATGCAAATTTAATCTTTGTATTTCACTTAATCTAAACATAATACTGCATTTATAAGAGTCTATTTCATCACAGACATGTAGAAAGTAGACTCTTAAACTGACAATGAAAGTACAAGAAGCAAAATATAACAAAAAACTTTCAAACTATCTCATCAGAAATATATAATATACTGGTGTAAGATGTAGGAGAAACACAAAAAATATTGATAATGACTCCATTATTTGAATGTTTATTATCTGTCAGTTCTTTCAACCTGAGAGAAAACTTATGAAACTCGGCAGTGAGTTTCACAACACATTCTATATGAATAGTAAAGAAATTTCACAAATGTGTTGCAAAATATCATGACAGGCTATTATGCATAATTAATACACAAGTATACTTAGCAAGCCCTGCCCAACAGAAATTTTCAAGTTATAGAAATATCTCACATGTGTGCCATTGAATATTGTTGCCCCTGGCCCTGGTAGCTATTGAGTACTTGAAATATGCCTAATGTGACTGAAGAACAAAATTTTAATTTACTCAATTAATTGAAATTTAGAATGTGATATGTGGCTAGTGTCTACTAGTATTGGCACTGCAGCTTCTGAGCCAGTAGGCTGTGTCACTGACCATCCTGCAGTGGTCCAATGTTAAGACAGAAATGGCCTTTGTCCCATAACTACCACCCAAAGGCCATCATTCTTCCAGACTCCAAAGGATGGACAGGTTGCTCTCCTCAAGCCCTCAGTGTAGTGATGGAAGGATGGGCTTGGCAGCTAGGAGACCTGGAAATGTCCTTTCTTCATGCTCCATGTCAGTTTATAAAATACGAGGCTAAATAAGACTCTGCTGTTCCCAACAATTGGCACAGTTCACCTGTACTCTCTCTCCTCACATTCCCAGCTCCAGCCAGAGGACCCCATCAACTTCCACAAGTGTATCTGAAGACAGCCATTTCTCATAAAGGAATGCTCCCTCGGCCAACACTCTCGTTATAGGAATGTCACCATTTCTTTAATTTTTCCTCTTGGCTTCCATGGACTGCAGGACTGACCAATTTGGTCCTGTCCCCTCTAAATCTGGCCCGTTGACCCCTTAGCAAGTGTCTGACTTGCTACATGCACTTACCCGAGCTCTGCCAGACTGGCAAGGTCTCCCCCATTGCTTGCCGAACCCCACTTTCTCTTTCTCTACTAGTGCCTACCACCAGACACATATCCTTGGTCTGCTGTTGCCAAACATGGCATGAATACCTGGGTCCTGTTTGTGATCAGGCTTCAGGAACATGGGATGTGGTCAAAAGGTTCTAATTTGGGTTAAGGGACTGTCCTGTGCTGTGAAAAAATGCAGGGGGGTAGACATTCTGAGTTTCAATCTCACTCTACTTCCTGTTTAGCTGTGGACCACTATCTGACTTCTCACATATTCCCATATGTGAAACACAAACAGTAACTCTCTCAGGATTATGCCAGTAAATGAAAGAGTTCGGCAGAGAATTTCCAGCATGGATGCTACATAAAATAAATATGAAGGGGAAGAGGTGGGGATGGGGAGACAGGCTGGTAATAAATAGGGCCAATAAGCAGTAGGCAATGGCAACCATGGAAAGAACAAGGCCCACAGAAGGAAGGAGAGGCCTTCACTGTTAAATCAGACAGAGAGGTGAAGAGAAGGAAGGAATCGATGATAACTTCAAGGTAACTGGGTGGGTGAAGTTAAAAAACCAGGACAGACGAATGTCCAGGAAGTTGGCACAGGAGGACAGATTCAAGAGGAAAAACAAGTATTCAAAACAGTTATGCTCACAGGATTCTAGAATCTTAGACCCAATTAAAGGAAGGGACATTAAAGTACTCAAAAAGTCTCAAAGCAAGTTAGTGGCACAAGCAATCGAAGCTCAGGCACAGATACCTTTATTCTCACACAAAACAATGAATCCAAATGTGATATGTTTAAACAAATATTTTTAAATCCCCTTGTTTGCAGAAGAAGTTTGGAATTTCAGTTTTAGGAAACATTGGCACATGGGAAACAGCTGAACTCCAAGTACTGGGATGAATAAGCTCACAGAATTAGGAAGCATAGAGGAAGAGAAGGAAAGGGGGCTGGCAGTCAAAATGCTGAAGAGATGTCAGAGGTTTTATTCCTACCTCGCACTTCTGCACTCAGGAGTGATGATGATGACGATGATGAACTGACACTGACTCAGCGTTTAAAACTGTCTTCCCAGACTTCCCCATATGTTCTAATCTAATCCTGTAGGCATGCAGAATGGACAGTAGATGCCACATGTACAGACAAAGAGTATGAACGCACAGAAGGGTTTGGACAAGGTCACGTACAAGTGATAGTGAGAATTTAAGCACAATTAAGTTCCATAGACACTGAGCTCTCACACCAACCCCCTGCCACTGTATTGGTTTCTGTTCCTTTCTCCTCCTTTTTTCAAGCCATGGCCTCTTCTCTCTCTGTCCTCATCCTCTTCAGTCTTCGCTTCATGCTACTGCATTAATTTAGAACAACAATGGTCTGGTCCCCTGGATGAAAGGTGGACCACTGGTGGCTCTCTGTTGGCTTCAGGATCGTATTTACAGTCATGTGCATCGTCCAGTCTGTCCTTATGTTCTGGGCTGAGCAAAGCAGTCATCACCCATGGGGTCAGTGTCCCCTCACGCCCTCCCCTGCGTTTGTCCATGCAGGCTCCATGTGTAGAACAGCACTCAGTTTGCAAAGGTCTCCAAGTTTGTTCATTACGGGAATGAATGCTAAACCAACTCAAAGGCTTCCTACTTCCCGATTCCCTTCTCACAGCACTAAGAGTAGCATTACAGGCACAAAACAGTTAAATACATATTTTCAACGTGTTTTAACAAATCAATAGACCTCTTAATGGGCATTTCCTAGTTAAGAAAAAAAAATAGAATAATCTATTAAAAGAAAACACAATATTTACCATTCCAAGGCAGAGAGTACAGTCTTATAATTTATTTAAGAATAGCTTATTACTTACACAAATATTTAAACTTTTCTATAGGTGAAATCTATAGAATTATTTTCAAACCTAATTCCACCAAAACCTTGCAATGCACAAAAAGATGGTCTTATCTTGCATGTCTATTAAGAAATTTTATGAGAAATCACATATTTTCCGATGCTCAGTATTTTCCCTATATAGGATACTGTTTTCAATAAAAATCACATTGTTACGCAAACAAGTAGATGTGGAGGCTTTGACTAAAGAAATGTCTACCGCTGCGGCCATTGGAGGGTGAACCAACAGCAAAAGGAAGACCTTTCTCTCTGTCTCTCTCTCTCACTGTCCACTCTGCTTGTCAAAAATAAAAAAAAAAAATAAAAAAAAAAAAAAAGAAATGTTTTAAAAGTGCTTTCCCTTTTGTTCATGTTGTCACTGCTTGAATGCTTAGATAGCCCCTAGGAAATCTTCACCGTGGCCTCCTCCACAAAACCCAATATTTATGGTGGAAACAGAAATGCCGTCTGCCTGCTTAAATAAATGTTATGTTATTCTGCCACACAACAGAATAACATATGATAATTAGAAACAATAAAAATCATAATAAAATGTAACTTGTTGCAAGGCAGTGGGGCTTGCATTTCTCTTTTAATTATTATTTTACATTTTTATTTAATATATTATATTCATTTTTCTTTTTTTGAAAGTCCAAAAATATTATATGAGCCCTACATAAAATAGTAACAATGTAAAACTTTATAAATACAAATATGCTCATGACTGAAGAGAGATATGACTTAATTCAAACAAAAATCATCTTTAAGCAACAGAAATTAACATTACAGAGCAGAGAAATTAGCATTACAATCAATCCCTCTGGAATGGGCTGATAGACAGTATATGGCTGAGTCATTAAAACACGGAATGTGAGATTAAGATTGTCTGCTTGAACCCCGGCTCTGCACCCACTAGCTCCAAGACCCTGAATGAATTACTTGATGTCTTTCTACTTTAAGTTGCTCTTCTCTGAAAGCATAAAATAACACATCTTATATGTCCCTGTGAGCATTAGAAATATCTGTTAGAGTATAGAATCTTGTCAAGCTTATGGACATAGTGCATACTCAAGAAATATCAGCAATTACCACACACACAAATGATTCTGGAGATTTGTTTAACTTAGCATGGGATTAATTCAAATGTATGTCTAATACTGAGCCAAGTTAATCATCCAACACAATTTGAATGAATAATAATGAGCTTATCGACCCAAAAACAAAGGCAAAATGATTAAAAGTGGGAGAAAAAAATCACTAACCACTTAGCCAGTAGTGCTCTGAAATGTCGGTTCTGATGTAATGGTGATCGTGAGTCGGCCCAAGAGACCGTGTGAATGCCGTGTCCTTGCCAAGGAAATCAGAGGCTGTTCCAGAGTAGAGGTATTCATCTGGGAGAGAGAAAAATACATAGGACTTCTAATAATACAGCAGTAGATAAGACCAAAGATGTACAGATTCCACAGCATGACAACAAAATGTGTATGCCTAGAATATGGTGTTTCATAAATTGCACTATGAGATTTTGGAAATTTAGCTTAATTAAAGAAAAAGACAACTCAATTAATGTTGGTAAGCTGACACTAGATACTTAAATATAAAAAGGACTACATTCTCTCTCCTGAATTAATAACTACACAAACATTAGCTTCTCTTCTGGATAAACCCTTCCTCTTTCCCTTCTCCCCACCAAAATTCAAAGAAATACAACTGGGTGTTTGTAGCAACACACACACACACACACACGTAAAAACTAAACTGCAATGAGGAAAAGATGGAGTAGTTAGTAGAGTATTTCCTTAACCAATACAACCACAAGGACTACTTTCCTTCGCCTAACCTCTGCTGAAAGAAAACTGCTGGCACTGAAGGCATTCTTGGTAATCACAACGTGTTGCATTCCTTGCAGCTAATGTCTAAGAGTTCTGATAATAAACAGGGATTCTTGAAAAGGGAAAGATGTTGCCACCACTGTGTACCAAACTGCTTTGTCCTAACTTGCGTCAAGAGTATGTCCTAGTTTTATCAAAGAGATAGAGAAGACAGTGACATAGAGATAGAAAGAGACAGAGGAGGAAGAGAGAGAGAAAAAAGAGGAGTAAAACAAAGGAGAGGAGATGGAAGGAGGGGGGAGAGGGAAAGGAGGAGGAGCTGGAACTATGGCAGGAAGGAGGAGGAAGATAGAGAGACTTGGAGGGGTGGGGTAGGAGAGAAGGGGCAAGGTGGAGAGATGAGGGCAGGGAGAAGAGGAGGGGAGTGCAGGGTCAGTGTCCCCTGGCGGTGTTCGGTGTTCAGGGCACTGGGTGGGGGCCAGGAGGCTGGTCCTTCAATGTAGTACACTGACCCTTGGACAGCTACGCCTCTGCAATTTCAAGAGATCTGAACAGTCAACTACTTTAGGTCGCACTTAAAAGAACAAAGTAAAACCTGGGTAATCTCCAGAGGGAATGTAGACTTTTAAATGCCTAAACAGGCAAGAAAAGGCATTGTTTTGTCAGTTAATTCAATCTTGCTCAAAAACATAATCTTTAAATTTCTACCATGTATATACACTTTTAAAGAGACTATCTAAATCCTTTGATTTTATCAGCCTAAATAAGCCTTTCACTAAACTATTTGGGACAATTCAGTGTAAATAATGACAAGATTCCCACTTCTAAAGGAAAACACACACACACACACACACACAAAGCAGAAAAATCCAGCTTCATAAAGTGGATGTAGATGTGGTACTGTTCCTGTCCTCCCAAATGTTTTTCCCCTAAAATACATCAGGTAAATAGCAATACTGCATTGTGAAACAAAAGGAAAAACTAATACAACAAAATCACAATAACAAAATCATATGAGAAACTTGGATAAGATTCAAGAAAGCAAAGTATCAGTTTGAAACAAAGTTATAGATATTTGAATATTTTATATTTTGCATTTTTAAAATAAATATTTTGGAATAAAGTGGTTTCAACTTAAAATGGATCTGAATATCCTGTCTTTAAGAACTATTTTCTTTATATATATTAAATTACTTAGGAATTTCTAAGAAGGCTCACCAATGCCTACAACGTAATGATTTTTATTAAGGGTGTGTCAGCTCCACTTGACAGATGAGAATCACAAACTCTTTATTTCATTTTCTGAGAATAATGCCTGAACATTAGTCATATAATTTTCACAACACACAAAAACACACAGGCTGTCACTTCAAAGCAGGATCATTGGTTCTCACTAAGCGAAAATTAAAATGTCATGGTGCTTCACTCTTATCATGTATTCAAACATTTGACAGACAAGTCGAATAAAAAGAGACTAAAGTCATGAACCAAACCCAGACAAAAGGAGCCCTTATAATGGCTGAAACTCAGAGGTCCTGCTGACATCCCTCAGAACAGACTTCAGAACACATGGGCCCGGCTTCTTTGAACAGGAGAGACGTCTCATAAGAGAGTTTAGATTGCATACAAAGTGAGAGAAGACTAATGTGCTTGAAAAAAATTCACAATTCCATGAATAAAATCAGGTTCGAACAAGACAGATGCCTCAAAAAGAGAGTCTAAGTTGCATACAGCATGAAAGAACACTAAACATACTAGCAAATATCTCACAGCATTTCCATGAATATAACCAGGTTTGGTGAAATTGGAGAAATAGATGCTACAACATCGGTTACCTACAGCTTTATTGGTTTGCTTTATGTATTTACCCACTTAGGGAATTGCTCAATTTAGTATCCATCCCGAACTGAAGGGATACATCTTAGTATAAGAAAATCCCAGAAATCCGTATATAAAATTATAGTAGCAACTCCACATCATTTGCATTAAAAAGAATGTTCAGGAAAGTTCATGGGAAAAGTAACATGACTGGCATTAAGGATTGCTGTGGCCTCACTTTCTTGCTAAGGAAGCTTGGTATAAAATTTCGGCACTAAAATACTAGAACAAAATGGCTGGTAGAAGATTAATCCAGAATTATCTTCAACTCAGCAAGCGCACGCAGGTTAGTCTGCAGACATCCACTCAGGCAAGTCGCTCACAGTCAGGACGGGCTGCTGTTGGCTCACCTGTCATGACCGAAGCAAAGGGTTGCTGTGGATCAAAAGGACACTTCAGTCTGCCGGACTCCACGCCGTGCGTGTCCAGCTTGAACAGAACTTCCTGCAATGACAAGAATTCACACCAGCAAGACTTTTAAAAATATCACCATCCAAAAGAACACAGGAGATCAGAACTAAATCCTCACCCACTAGTTCAATAAAAATGAGCTGCACATACTAGGGTACTTCAGAAAGTTCACGGAAAAACATGAAAGTAAAAGATACGTTCATTTTGTGCAGAAAGATGTCCATAGTTTTCTCCTAAGACACAGTTCCCATGAAGTTCTTGAAGACACTTCATACAGCATGTTGTGCTTCACTCTTTGGAAATCTGGCAAGACTCAGCACACAAGTGCTATTCTCCTGTTGCCCAAAGTGGCAATGAGAATACTGACTGAATTTTTCAAGTGGAAATAGCAATATATTCATCCATCCATTTAACCTAGACCACTATCAGTATCAAAATCATCACCAAGCACACATACAGTTGAAGCTTAGTAACTAGCTTCTTGAGCCCAATAAGACTAACTTCCTTTTTTACAAATGAAATTCTTTTTTTTTTTTACAAATGAAATTCTTTTAATAATGACAGTTTCAGAATAATGATTTTGATCTATACACCCAATCATCTGCAGATACATCAATGTACTCAAACCTTATGATATTTCTAAATCTTAGTGATGTACAGTGTTCTTGGGCAGGAGGCTCATTTTCAGAGCTGTTAACACATATGGAGAAAAAAAAACCCTGCTGTAGTATTTTCACTATTATGAAAACACTGTACACATTAAAGCCACATAGTTATTTTGGCTGAAATATCTATTTTTATAATAGTGGCCACAGACAGAATGACATTGGCAGGCTTCTAATATTCAAGAAAAAAAAATAACATCTTAAGTTGAACTATCCAAGAAAAATACGAATGCATAATGAATATGGCCCCATGAGCTTGAATGTTTCATAACAATGACAACGCTATACCATCCAGCAAAGAGGCTGATGACTCACACTGTGCGTGCGCTGGACAAGCCTAGCATCTGAGACATTCTCTTCAGATGCAGGATCTACAGTGACATCAGAGCACACAAGTACTGAGAAAGAAGCATTCAGTACGGCCAAAGTAGAAAGCAAATGATGAAACAAAGGCTTAGAGGACACTGGGTTATTTATTGTGTTATGTTGCTATTTGAAATATTTTTTCTTTTCTTTGGAACAGGGCCATTGCCTAATTTAAAAAAAAATCAAAGCAATTTAAATAGTCTGATTAACAATTGCTATTCCATAATTTCATGTAAACATAATTTAATACCAACAATAAAGGTAACTAACAGTAAGTAACCAAGGACCAGGAACTTTCTGTATCTTGTCTTACACAATTCTCACCACAAGCCTAATGGTGTAGCCACTCTAATAATTCAAGCTTTCTAGGTGTAATATTGAGGACATAAGGTGTTACACACTTTGGTGTCACAGAGTTAGTAAGAGGTAAAACATGAGCTTGAACTCAGGACTGTCTCCAAAGTTTATGCTCTGAGCAAATCAAGTTTCAGAATTTACAATTAGTGGACTTTAAAACCTATTGAAATCAATGCACGGAATCATCGTGGCCAAGTAACACAGCTGAGTTCAAGTGTGTTCAGTTTGGCCGTGCCAGCACGTGAAAAGACATAAGGAAGCACAGCTATGAAGAAAGTCCAATGAGAACACATTTAGGGAATGGTTTCCGACTGAGGGTGAGCCAGAGCTGCGCCAGGAGAAGCCACCTGTAGGCAGTGACCTGTAAGTACATTTAAATACCATTAAGGCCATGTTCTCCATCAATCAGTAAAAGGAAAGTAAACTAAGTCCTTGTGTCTCAAAAATCGTATAATAAAAGCTAAAACAAAAAACAAAAAAACCTGACAGAATGTCACGGTGTACCCAACAGACCAGGTGAACCTTTTACAAGTGTACAGACTTCTGCTTTCAAGTGCAACACTTCATTAAGTTGATATTTGTGGAAGCTGAGGACAAGATTTCCCTTCATAATCTCCTTGAGATGGGAGGCAGCAAGAAAGCAAGTTTCCCCCAGCCAGCCAAGGACGCCCACAGGAAAATGAAGGGAAAAACAGCAGGTGCTTTAATGCACTTACTGAGATAAACTGATGGACTCGCAGGACACTCTAGGTTTTAAACTTCAGTTTTAAAAGATTTTTCACTGTGAAGTGTTAAGACTGATTAATTATTCAAAAAGCACCTGGGTTGTACATATAGAAATATTGTTAGAGAAGAAAAAAGTAGGTAAAAATGATACAAGAAAATATGTAATCATTGCTACGAGGCAATGCTATGGTCAATATCATCTCCACTTAGAAGATCTGCTGTAGTGGGGAACTGGCCTCTAATCAGGAGATTAAACACCTACCAGGTACACCTAGTACTTAGGAATATAATTACTTTGTAAAGTAATATTATATTTTAAAACTCGTGCCTCTTCACCTCTCTGTGTCCCTGCAGCCCAGAAATGGATGGCTGTTTAGTCCCTGGAAGAAGCAAGCGCTGTGCCCACGCACATGCAATTGTGTTCTGTCTCAGAGCAACTCTGTGAAGGAGCTGCTATTTTAATCCTCATCATTCTCCCGAGTAAACAGAAGCTTAGAGAGCTTCTGCAGTGTGCATACGTGCACAGAGCTGGTGCATGACTGCAGCGTGCTCGGAATTCCGGCTGTTCCTGCTCAGACTACTCTTAGGAGCTGTTGACAACAGCCTCAACTTTTCTTCCGAGTTCTGGATCCAACGGCTCATTTGGCGTGGCCAACGGAACGTGCCTCAAATGCAGAACGTATGAAGCTAACTCACCATCCTCCCAACAAACTACTACTATAAACTATTACTACTCTCACCTAAAAAAATAAATAAAATCAATAGTATCATGCTTGAACTCACTGCAAGCTAGGATGCATCTCAGCTTTGCGCTCTTTGCTCCCATGGCCCCTGCCCTGCCGCACAGCAGTCCCACGTGCACCATCCTGCACCCCGTTTGTACGCTGCTGTTCCCTCTCCCCTTTCAGAATGATTGCTCCCTCTTCCAGCCACTTTAAAAGCCAACAGATGTATCTGAAAACAGAAGAACCTTCTAAACTCCTTCTAGAAGCACAATGATTTCTTGAGACTAATTATTCATTTTTTTTAAGTTAACAGTCTTCAAAAGCAGGGCTTCTACACAATTACCTGTGCTCCTGCCCAGCTGACAACTCACAAGGCTCCGTAGCCTTGTTCATCCATAATTCTCTTATTCACATAACTTGTAAACTTGGCTGCCTTGGGCTTCTTGACAGTCCCAAGCGAAGTAATTAGCTCCCTCTAAATTCCCTTTCAGCACTGGAGACTTTTAAGGGGCTCCAGAACACTATTTGCTTCCCTCAGCAGGCTGTGAGTTTGGCCTTTAGCCTCAGGCCTCAAAACACACCCAAGCTGTGGGGCTATCTCATATAATTACACCCTCTGTTATGAGCTACTGTTATATATTACCCTTCATCAAAGCAAGGCAGGAGAACATTACACCAGCAACAAAGAATGATGGATTCAAGTTGCCAAGACTCCTAGTGGTTCAGAAATTTAACTACCAAGGTTGCTTTATTTTCAAACAGTTGAGTCTGGGCTGGTTAGACAAGTTGGGTAGAGAGGAAAATCTATCCGCCACAGCTCTGGGTTTGATCTCTGCGTGAGTCAGTTAAATCAAATGTAAAGAAACCTGTTCCATAAGCCCACAATTTACTTTCAGACACCCAGCCAATTACCCTTCAAATATGTACGGTTTTTCACAAAAGTATATACATAAACATGAGGATGACCAGTGCTCACAAAGAAACACTTTACAGCGGGCATTCTAAAGCTCAGTTAGGCATGCTTGCTCTATGCACACTGCTTTGGTCCAGTCCATTTCTAGACCATTATTCCATGATCAGTCGGGTGATCTAAGAGATGTGATTTTTTCTGCTGAGACTCAGTATTTGCTAACCAATATTGGGAAATATAATGGCACTAACTTCATTAAGAATGCTGTGAGACTCCAAAGAAAAAAATCATGTAAGGCAAGGACACAGGCTACAACACAAAGAGAGCCCTCAAAAGTATCAGTTATTAATTAAATCTCCAAAATTTGCATGTTTCTCATTTATGAAAATGCCCATTGATATCTGGAACACATTACTCCTAATTACCACAGCCTTTATTTCCACTCTGTCAATTTGGTACAAAGGAAACAATGAGCTCAGTATGCCAATGGGTATCTACACACATTTAAGAACATCCATAAAATTTTCTTTACTCTTTGTCCACTACTGTCAACATGCAAAACAGATCCACTTAGCAGGATGGGAAAATGAAATTATTCATAATATGCAATTCCATTGCCATGGGAAATAGATTCATATCCACAACAACATATTACATATATCTAATTACAAAGGAAGCCCAAGAAAAAATAGACTTGTATGGAAGCCATAGAAAACAGGCGCTTGTAACATGTTACACAATTAATTTTGATCTTCTCATTAAAAACAACTTTTAACAGGAAAAATGTATTAGGTAGAAAAAGTATATGGTGAAAAGCATAATGCTTTCTACCATCTTGGAGCCCATGGAAACTGTGGGGAAGAGGACCGCTGCAGGGAAACAAGCCTGCAAGATTGTGGCACGAGGCCATTTGCTGGCTATCAGTGGGGTCTCCGAAGGCAAAGCACACAGCTCTTCTTCACATTGTAGGTGTTCATGCTTAGGATGAAACTGGATTCCACGTGGGCAAGAAAAGTGCTTACGTGTACAAGCAAGGAACCACACAGCGACTCCTGGTGGCTCTAGGGGAAAGAAATCTTGTTCCCTTAGAAACAGTGGAAGGACTCACAAGGCAACCTTCCTGCTAAGGCCATCAGATACAGAACCTGAGTGATGCTATCCTCCTCACATATTTAAACCATTGCTCTCTTGTAAAAAGAAGATGATACTCCATAAATGGTTGGGAACATGAGCCAAGTTCTTGTATAGATCACAAACCATACGCTTCAAGCTGTATATTCAAATCAGCTTCTTTCATGCCCTAGGCATTGGTGGCACACTATTATTACAACAAACTGTAGGCTTGATTGTATTACCTCCTTGTAGGCCCCAAGATCGATATATCCACATATTGGATGAAAAGCTCCAGTCCCACACACGTAAACGTGAGTTTTGTTATAGGGCTGAAGCACTCGTATGAAATTTGCACATTCCGTCTGTTGGGGACAAAAATTAAAACCATTAGTATGCAACTCGGGTTTCGGACGATTTTCATTCATAGTAGCTGTTTCTTAAGTACATAAATCATCATAAATCATCAAAAATCACAGTATACGTGAAAAGGATGTATGAGAAATGATTAACAGCCAACTTAGAAAGGAAGACAAATGTAGAAACTGCCTTAAAATAATGAATTTTGGGGGCTGGCGCTGTGGTGGAGTGGGTAAAGCCGCCACCTGCAGTGCTGGCATCCCATATGGGCACCAGTTTGAGTCCCAGCTACTCCACTTTCAACCCAGCTTCCTGCTATTTCCTGGGAAGGCAATAGGAGATGGTTCAAGTCCCTGGGTCCCTGCACCCATGTGGGAGATCCAGAAGAAGCTCCAGGCTCTTGGCTTCAGATCCGAAGAGCTCCAGCCATTGTGGACATTTGGGGAATGAACCAGTGGATGGACCCCTCTCCCCCGCCTCTGTCTCTCTGTAATTCTTCCTTTCAAATAAAATAAATAATTTTTTTTTAAAAGGAACTTTTTAAGTTTTTGGAAGTTACAGAACTTTTGAAGCATTCAGTGTTACAATGCAGATCCATACAGTGGCATTCAATGAGGCTTAGAGAGTGGAAATACGTGGTATATAAGTGAGACATTCCTACTTCCTTTCAGTAAGAACATAGAGAACTGACTTCATTATGCTCTGATGCTATGATGCTACCTTGTCATCTATCCTCACAGCTCTGACTGTTTGCACATCATCTGTGCAAGCTGCCCCAACCAAAACGCAGAGAACAGATGTGCATTCCTAGTGTAGTCCTACATACACTCCCATTCCTAGTACCCAGATTGCATTACCACCTATTTACATTTATTTTCAAGTGTCACAGAGCCTTTAAAAATCACACTATTTCCTGCTGATTTCAGGTTTTACCACAGACTTTTTAAAAAAGATTTTATTTATTTATTTGACAGGTAGAGTTACAGAACATGAGAGAGAGACACACAGAGAAAGTTCTTCCTTCTGTTGGTTCACTCCTCAGATGGCTGCCACGGCCAGAGCTGCACCAATCCAAAGCCAGGAGCCAAGTGCTTCTTCCCGGTTTCCCACAGGGGTGCAGGGGCCCAAGGACTTGGGCCATCTTCTACTGCTTTCCCAGGCCATAGCAGAGAGCTGGATCGGAAGAGGAGCAGCCAGGACTAGAACCGGTGCCCATATGGGATTCTGGCATTGCAGGTGGAGGATTAACCTACTGCGCCATAGCGTCGGCCCCACCACAGACATATTTTTAATACCAAGTTAAAAATTTTTAACAGACTTTTATATTTCTTGTTGTTTTTTATATACTTATACCTCAAAATGTTTCTTCACATCCTCATTATCTCTGGAATTTGGCTTATTTCTATCCCCTTTAGTGAGTAAATAATGGGTTTTTTTTTGGAGTATCCGTTCTTGTTATTACGTATTATTTTCAATTTACCTCCTGTAAGTGATTCTCTATCTGGACATTATTCTTGGAAATGACTTCTTAACCACAGCTTCATGAGTCCTCGGTGCAAAGACCTCTGAGAGCACACGGATTCTGGATTGACTACCAAGGAGCTAGCAGGCATTTCCTAGGAAGCTGGAAACCTATGCAACCACGAGGTTTCATAGAAAAGATGGTTTCTCCCTTCCTGACTGGCCACGGCTCTTGCACCAGCCAAGACATAATGGCCACTGTCATTAGAGTTCTTGGGAAGAATATATTAAACAAGAAAAGAAAGAAGACAATAACCAAATGGTAGGGCAATTCTTAGAGTCAGTAACTTTTTTTTAAAGGCAGACCATGGCTTAACTGATAGGGCTGCTATAGCTGTTAACACGCATTAAACAAAATCGTATAACATACAATAATTCTTCGTTCCTTACTGAGACTCGATTCTGTGCAAAATACATTTGCAATATCCTTGTGGCTGCTCTGACTTCGGAGCCACAGCAATGTCTGCAAGTCTGTGCTACGCATTCCTAGCTCTCAGCCCTGAATTTTGTGTCTCGGGAATTTATAGATCCCAGTTAATAAAATCCACATATTCTACCACAAAAGAATGTTGCACTGAACTCAAGGAGTGTCCCAGTCTCTGATTCCCTGGAAACAAAGTAGTGGCATAAGATGATAGGAAAGGCCAGTATTGCTCCCCCGGTTAGCACACAGGTCAAGGCTGTTTCCTTACCAGGGAGCAGACGCCCTCAGCAGCAGGAACCGGGCCCTGTGTGCTAGGCTTAGGATTGATGGTGTGCTGCAAAAGGACACCTTGTCTGGGGTATGCAAAGCTCTGTGCACACAAATTTTTATATTTTGAATAGTTTTATATGCTTAGTGCATGTTTTCATCTGTTAAAATTATTTTTTAAAGATAGAGAGAGGGAAAGAGAGGAGATGGAGAGACACAAGAGCATGGGGTTGAAGGAGGGAGGGCAGGAGAAAGAGAGTGAGAGAGAGAGAGAGAGAGAGAGAGATCTTCCATCTTCTGGTTCACTCCCCAAACGGCCACAGTAGCCAGGTCTGGGCCAGGCCGAAGCCTGGACCAGGAACTCCACCCTGATCTTCCACATGGGTTGCAGGGATCCAAGTATTTGGGCCATCATCTGCTGCCTTCCAAGGTACATTAGCAGGAAGCTGGATCAGAAACAGTTAGCTAGGACTGGAACCAGCACTCTGATATTGATGCCAGCATCAGAAGCAGCTGCTTAACCTATGGCACCACAATACCAACCTCTACCTGCCTGCCTGCCTAACTTATACTCTTATATTATCAAGACAATATTCTGACAGATCAATTTGTTTAAAAAAAAAAAATGAGCTGATGTTGGTCTTTCACTCCGCCACACTGTCAAAATGGAGAACTTATCTCCAGTTTGCACAATTGGCACCACAGGCAACTAGCTCCACATTCTCTAGAATCATGTTAGGGAATCCTGAATGGAGACCTAATGCAGAGAGAAAAAATAATGGTTTTGAATCACCAATGGAGGCTAAAAGTATAAAAATGTACAGGAGACAAATCGTATTATGGCCTCAAGGCTAGGGGAGGTTTTAATATTACCCAGCCTTTACTGTGCTTACTCAAACTCACAAAAGGGAGTTTGCTTTCTTTGAAGAGATTCACACCAGGGTGAGATGGATGGAAGGGACAGTGCACAAGGGAGGGTGACTGCAAAGCTGGACAGGGAGAGGGGGGCGGCGGTAACTCACCGACAATTACTTCATTATTGTTTCAAAAGCTGAGTCTTTTTCCCAAATAGTCATAGACTTTAGAGGGTAATTTTGCAAAAATATGGAAACGTTTATTATCAAGAAATAAAAGAACTCCCTTTGCAGACTGTAAATTATGGAATCGGGCAGATCCAGCACCATGAGACACAGCAGTGTTTAAAAGAGGAGTTTTCTATTCATCAGAGATACTATTTTTGTGATGATTACGAGAAACAGCTCTGATTCAACCCCCAAACATTTCACAACCTCCAGCTTTTGTAGCAGTGTTTCGGTGAGACACAGCTGGCCCTGGAAGCAGCCCAGGACAACTGCCCAGCCCAGGGACACCCTACCTGGGCTAATTTATGAAGTGCCTCTTTCCTCTGCAATTGGGCTGCTGCGAAACAGAACAAAGCAAGGGTGAATCTTGAATTATCTGTTTCCAGAAGTCAGTTCTGCCCCCTGTTTTCCGCAGGGAAGCTGAGAGAGAGAGGGTCGTTCTCCAGGAAGCCGAGAGGCGATGGAAAGAGATGGTTGCCTGAGCCTAAGAGTGGTGGAAGGGATGCCATAGAAGGTAAGATCTCTCCTGCCCAGGGTGGACAACTTTACAAGGCCTTCCCCTGTAACCTATAACTTCATTTGCTTCTCAAAGATCGCTTGTTGTTTTCATTTTTGTGCCAAGTTTGAGAGTCTGAGCAATAATTAACTGCATGCAAGTCACTTAGTGACCTCCAGGGCTATTCAGGAACATTATGTGGTGAGGCGTGAAGGAAGCCAACCCTGAGAAGCAGCGTTTTCTGCTTTCCCTGAGACCTGGCTGAGGGTCAGTTACTGCTGACCGCTGCCCAGAACAAACCATCCAGCCAGTGCCACTCAACTGCCAGAGCAGTGTCTTCTCCTTCCTGCCCTGTTCCTCCATCTACATCCCTTTCCACTCACTCCTCCATGCCCCACTGGAAGAGGAAGAAAACAGGGGTGGAGGAGGGAAGGAACCAAAGGTAAGCACCAGCTTCTCAATGCTCCCCAGTAATCCTAGACACGAAATATTTTATCTCACATACACACACAAGTAAACAATCAACAAATATCAAGCTGAATCCATATGTGGAGGAGACGAACACATGTCAGTCCACGCATCAACACTTGGTTTCCCCCAGATGCTTAGAAAGATATTAGCAAAATGGAAGTTCTTGGAATTCTCCAGAGTTGAAAGATCTCAATTCTTTCTGATATATTTTATATATATATAATTTGGATAACTGACTTAATTTGAATTTATTTAAGTTAAATATAAGAAGACATACATAAATTAGAAATCTGGTCATCAATTTTTTTCTGTATTTTGCAGATCTTTTTATCATTTACCACATGCATGTATATGTATACATATATTTGCTTTATAAATATATAATTAAGGAAAATGCATTTTAATATAAAAACACATTGTAGGAGTATCCAATTTTAAAAATCCTAATTTTTTTTAAACATTTATTTATTTATTGGAAAGGCAGAGGCAGAGACAGAGAGAGGGAAAGAGAGGGAGGGAGAGAGAGAGAGAGAGAGAGAGAGGTCTTCCATCCACTGGTTCATTCCACAGATGGCTGCAACAGCCGGAGCTGTGCCCATCAAGAAGCCAGGAGCTTGGAGCTTCTTCCAGGTCTCCCACACAAGTACAGGGGAACAAGGACTTGGGACATCTTCTACTGCTTTCCCAGGCCATAGCAGAGGGATGGATTGGAAGTGGAGCAGCCAAGACTCACACCAGCACCCACATGGGATGCCAACACTGCAGGCAGTGACTTTACCCACTATGCCACAGCAATGGCCTCTAAAAATCCTAATTTTACAACCATGAAAAATATTTAGTATTTGTGATAATGCAATCTCAAGCAAAACCAGAAATATTTTTGTTAGCAAAGATTAAATATATGTACGTTATTAATTGTTAGGCACTTTTGTCAGATATTTGCTATACGCTGTATGTAACAGTAGCTTGGCTATGACCACACAGGGCCAGTTATTGCATGAGAGATGTAAACTATCATCTGGAAGGTAAGCTTGTAATATGTGTATAAAAAATTGTATGTCTTTGGGGCCAGTGTTGTTGCACAATAGGTTGAGCCCTTGCCTACAATATCCCATATGAGCAAGGCTGGAGTCCTGGTTGCTCCACTTGCAATACAACTCCTTGCTAATGCACCTGGGAAAGCAGCAGAAGACGGCCCAAGCATTTGGGCCCCTACTACCCACATAGGAGACCAGGATGGAATTCCAGGCTCCTGGCTTCAGCTTGGCCCTGCCCCAGACTAGCCATCTGGGGAGTGAAACAGCAGATGGAAGATATCTCCCCTGCCCTTTATGTGTGTGTGTGTTCTTCTCTCTAATTCTTTCAAATAAATAAATATTTTTAAAATTTTTATGGGGCACAGTGAATTAAGCTGCCGCCTGCACTGTCAGCATCCCACATAGGCACCAGTTGGAGTCCTGGCTGCTCCACTTCCAATCCAGCTCTCTGCTCATGGATCTGGGAAAACAGCCAGGAGATGCCCCAGGTGCTTGGGCCCTGCACCCACATGGGAGACCCAGATGAAGTTCCTGGTCCCTGGCTTTGGCCTAGCCCAGGTCTGGCCACTGCAGTCATTTGGGAGTGAGCCAGCAGAGAGAAGACACCTCTCTCTCAATCTCTTTCTCTCTCTCTCTTCTCTCTCTCCCTCTCTCTCTCTTTCTGTTTCTCCCTCTCTCCCTAACTCTGCCTTTCAAATAAATGAATAAATCTTTAAAACATTATATCCTTACCTACTAAAAGTCTACTCAATACTCACAAACATTCACAATATTTATACACAAGGGTTTCCATGCACAGCATCCTTTGCAATAATGAGGCCTGGGTACGTACCAAATTTCAACAATGGCGGGGGGAGTAATGAAATAATGCATAAAGGAATGCAGTGCAGCTATTAAAAGTAATGTTATAAAAGGAGTTTAATGACATGGGAAAATGCTTATGTCAAGTTGCAAAGTGAAAAAAAAATGTTTTAAAGGACTGTGTACACAATGATTTCATTCTGGAAAATGGTAAATGGATAAGACAGGATAAACATCACCAGCTATCCTGGAGGACTGGTCATGGGGAAGGAGGTACTTACAAATGACTTGGTTTTATTTGTTTCTTGTGTGTAATCTGCAAACTTTCTATAATCGACACTTTGTTTCCTTTTTAGGCTGCCTTAGAAAGTGAGACAATAAAATATCAGAATCCTGAATGTTTAGAAGTGGATGTCCTTTATCTCCAGGCACTCTCTGTGGACAAAGCTGCACATCGCTACAGCTCAGCTGAGAGACAGAGCCCAGGCCGCCCGCCCCTGTGCCTGCTTTCTCCTGGACAGAGCCCATGCTTTACAGTCCGGATTAAAGATATTTATCTATTGTTTTTGTGTCAAACAATCATCTTTTAAATAGAAGCACAATACTATCAAGTACGTTGCCCTCACATCTTCCCCTTCTTTAATTAAACTGGGGACTCCGTGCATGAAGGGGCATAGTACCCTTTCATTTTCTCATCTCCCTGTGCCACCCCACCCCAATCAGCCAACTTTTATTATGGTAAATAATTCACTCTCTTCCAGTTGTATAGTACCTTTGTGTAAAGAGACAGTCTTTCCAAACACTTGTTAATCCTAAACACATTCTGGGGAAGTAGGTAAAAATTACTAGAAAAGAGGGAGGAGAGAGGTGATGCCCGATGGTAATAAAAGATTTCAATAAAACCCTAGACTTGTCTCCATGTTCTGTTTGTCAGGAGCTAAGCAATGCTGCTCAAAATGAGGATGTGCATTTTAGTGACACAGGGGAGAGAAAGCACTGGAGGGGTGCAGTGCTTTGGCTTTATGTGCCAAAGGGCAGACACGAGGGCAAGACGCTGGATTCCAGTCCTGGCTCCACTCTACAAGAGGCGTGATGGTGGGCAAGCCATTTCAGTTTTCCCATTTGGAAAATAAAGAATAATAATAAACCAAGCATTTGGCGTTGCTGTAAAGAGTAAATGAAATTATGACTGGAGGGTATTGATAGCCATGACCATGGTAAGTACTCTAAAAGTGTTGGCTCTTATCAATAACTCTAAAACAGAGCATCGTTTTAAAGGAACATATTAAAAATAAGGGAGATGAAGACCTGCAATAACCCTTCACATCTCAACACCAAACTGTGGCAAAAAGAGAAAAGCTCCCCAAATCCCTCATCCTGAGCTAGCAGTAGATGTGTTGGAAGGTTAGAGGCGATGGTGAGCTCCCAGCCAGAACTGAATTGGAAGACTATGCTCCATAAACAAGAGTCGTACACTTCCAGAAATGCTTCTCACCCTCTGCTGTGACTTAACAATAAAGGCAATGAAGTTATAATGTAACTAGAACTAGTGAACATGTGGAAGCCTGAACACTGTCCAAATTTAAACCTTCAAGGACTGATCTTGAGTGTTCATCCCTCATCTACTCCATGGGAAAACCAGCATTAGTTTATTAGAGTCCCCTGAGAACATCTTCGTCTTACTCGCCTTTTTAATGGATACTCAATACTAGTGAAACACAAAATATGGAAATATTCTTACTAGCTAGCCCTTGTTGCTACTGTTCATTCAACAAACTAATGTTAAAAACCAATCAGAAGGGGCCAATGTTCTTGGTGTGGCAGCTAAAGCCATGGGGCATCCCACATGGGCTCCAGTTCAAGTCCCAGCTGCTCTACTTCCAATCCAGCTCTCTGCCATGGCCTCGGAAAGCAGTGGAAGATGGCCCAAGTGCTTGGGCCCCTGCACCCATGTGGGAAACCTGGAAGAAGCTCTTGGCTCCTGGCTTTGGATCAGCTCAACTCCAGCTGTTGCAGCCATTTGGGGAATGAACAAGAGGATGGAAGATCATGCTGTCTGTCTCTCTCTCTTTCTGTGTGTTTGTGTCTCTCTACCTCTCTCTCTCTGCCTCTTCCTTGCTTTAACTCTGCCTTTCTAGTAAAATAAATAAATCTTAAAAAAAAAATCAGAAGGAATGCATTTCTCCCACAGGCTCAACAAAGTATTGATAATTTTGCAGACCTGGGCACTGGTTCAGTGTTGGGATTTTGAAAGGGTAAAAATACTACAGCCATGGAAAAAGAAGAACATCCTCTGGAATAGTTTAATATCTTTCATTTCTGGTAAAAATAAAGGTAAAAATTGTTTCCTATTGGGGCCAGTGTTGTAGCACCACAGGTTAAACCACCACCACCTGTGATACTAGCATTCCACATCAGTGTTCTGGTTGGGCTCCTGGTTGCTGTTTCCAATCCACTCCTTACTAAAATGCCTGCAAAAGCAGCAATGGCCCAAAAGTACCTGGTTCCCTGCAACCCATGTGAGAGACCTGGATGGAGCTCCAGGCTCCTGGATTTGGTCTTTGTGAACCAGTCGATGGAAAGTCTCTCTCTTTATCTGTTACTCTGCCTTTCAAATACATAAAATCTTCAAAGGTAATTGTTTTCCATTGTATTTGATGCCAACATTTTCCACTAACATAAATGTGTATAAGCACACATTTATTATTAAGCACATTATTATTTCCAGTTCTTACACAATATGCCATGTCATTTATCCTCAACCAATTGTTCTTGTTTTATCTGAATTATTACCACACACAGAGTCCTTGGCATTGTAGAGTAGCAGATAAAGCCACTGCAACACCAGCATTCCATATGGGTGCCGGTTTAGGTCCTGGCTGCTCTACTTCCAATCCATCTCCCTGCTAGTGGCCTGGGAAAAGCAATGGGAGATGGCACAAGTGCTTGGGCCCCTGCAACCATGTCGGAGACCCAGAAGAAGGTCCTGCCTCCAGGCTTCGGTCTGGCCCAGCATTGGGTATTGTGGCCATCTGGGGAGTGAAGCAGCATGTGGAAGACCTCTCTGTCTCTCCTTCTGTAACTCAGCCTTCCAAATAAATAAAAAATCTTTTTTTTTAGAAGAGTCCTTCTATGCGTTGTAAGTTTAATTTCAACATAAATGAAACGATGGCAATTATACATGAATGATACTAAAATGATAAGTGGTTGTCTATACTTACAAAATACACATACATAGATGAAAACTATACATTCCTTAGAAATATAATAATTTCTGAAAGTTGACTTTTAATATTTCAATCTCTTTCATCTTTTTTGTGAAGAAAAATAATACTCAAAAATAATATATTAGGAAGTATAGATTTTCTGAATTTTTGGATTTTTTTGAATACAAGCATTATTTTTGGCAAAGTAAAAATATTTTATACCATATTAATCTTTACAGACATTATGTTATTTCAGACTTAAAAATAATACATTAATGCCATTAATTCAGTAAATCTGAATATAGATATTTACCATCATATCTGCACCAGTTTAACAAAGATAATTGTAAAGGTTTCATACTTACGTTGGCATCCTTCCCAGCTAATTTACATAATTCCACGCGTTCTTTTGCCGCAGGCCAATAAATCTGTAAAACATTTCAAGGTATGTGAGAAACTGAGTAGGTAAGACACCACCACACCCCACAATTCTCAGAGATGTGGATGTGCAAGATTGAAGCCTGTCATTAGGGTCCATGGGAGAATTTTGAGATTTAAATATTCTTCTAAAGGCACCCTGAAAAGTTTCTAAAACTGACTGGGATCATTCATTTTTGTTAGTCTTTTAGTTTCTCTTTTAATGTCTGCAATAGCAGATAAGTTATTGGCACGAGGCCATAGGTTCTTACTGAGATGTCAACAGAATTTCAGATTAAACTTTGTGTAATTCAGAGGCTCCATTCCCTGTTTTTCTGGGGTTTACTCAGTGACGGTACATCACAAACACATCCACGGAGGCACTGCACACAGTTCTGATTCTGTAGCAAGCCTAAGTTATCATCCTGAGCCCAGGACCCGTGTGAATTTGACAATATTCAGTCTTCACCCAGCTCAGACATGCAGTTTGTTAAATATTTACAAGTGTAAGCGTTATCTTATGTGAATTGCATAATGACCCTAGGAGATGCCTGGACTTACTCTCATCTTCAGGTCACACTTAGTCACACAGCCTCCGACTGACCTGTCAGCGGATGTAACACCGCAGTAGGACCACAGTCTGACTCAAGGAGTCTCACGAAACAACAGCCGCAACTACGCATAAAGCATGTTCTCTGGGCATTCGGCTGAGGCCCAGGGCACCAAGTTCCTTGGATGGTAGCATTGAATTATTCTCAGAAGTCATGACTGCATCAGAAAGGATTTGTTTTTAAACAACGTTTACGAATTCTGTCAAGAAGCTTTTGCAAAATAAGGCTCAAGCAGCTCCATTGCTCCCTTAGTTTACAGAACGAAGTCTCTCTGCTCAGCTGTAGGCAAGAAAAAACAAGAAAATCGAGATCCTAGCTGCTTAAAATGCATACTCCAGGAGCTCCTGACAGACTTTTATTATGCTTCCCACCAGTGTTAGCAGAAAAAGCTTTAATGGGTGAAGGAGAAAAGAAAATATCCTGAGGACATACACAGAACGAGACTTGTTAAACCTGAAATTAACAAAGGGGTTAGAAGATATTATCTTTATAGTGACATTGGAGGCTTTAATTATCACTGAATAGGAAGAACACAGATTAGCACTCAAAATCCTCATAACACAAATACAATGAAATTACTGAGGTTTTAAAATGAAGCACATTTTGTTTTCATTTACAACAACCCATAAATTACAACCCAAAGGTATATACAGGCGGGGTGTTTGAGCCAGCAGTGGGATCAGTGATGCCCACAGAACAGCTGGATGGCACTTTCACAGAACTTTGAATACGGCCGTTAACATCAGTGACCTGCGGGAATGAAGAGCACTATGGATGGATCTCAGGAATCCACAGCCGGGTGAAAACAGGACATGTCTGCAGATCCAAGCAGCACATTCCTCAGAATAAAGACAACTAAGATACGACAGACATATTTCACATGTATACGTAAATGCATTCAGAAAAAAATGATTACCCAGGAAGGGGACCAGCAATGAGCTGGCGGTCAGAAACAGGCTTAGTTCGTAGATCTTAGATTTTGTTCTGGATGGTGAATTTTCAAGTGTTTAATACATGATTTAAAATTCATAAATTGTATAGATCTATAAATAGATGTATTAAAATGGATCATACACAGACAAATTAACAACAGACAGTAAAGAACCCAGATCCCTGACATCCTGTAAATGAATAATTAAAATACAGCACTTCAGCTGGCAGGAAACTTGGACGTTTGTTTTTAACTATTAGAAGCAAAAGGGCCAGAACTGTGGCGCAGCGGGTAAAGCTGCCGCCTACAGTGCCAGCATCTCATATGGGCTCCACTTCTGACCCAGCTCTCTGCTATGGCCTGGGAAAGCAGAAGGTGGCCCAAGTGCTTGGGCCCCTGCACCTGTGTAGGAGACCAGGAAGAAGCGCCTGGCTCCTGGCTTCAGATCAGCCCAGCTCCAGCCTATGCGGCCATTTGGGTAGTGAACCAGGATGGAAGATCTCTCTCTCTCTCTCTCTCTCTCTCTCTCTCTCTCTCTCTCTCTGCCTCTGTAACTCTGCCTTTCAAATAAACAATTTTTTTTAAAAAAAAGGCAAAATAGCAGACTGAGTATTCTTTCTCTTTCCTTTAAAAATAACATCTTGAGGCCAGCACCGCGGCTCACTAGGCTAATCCTTCGCCTGCGGCACTGGCACCCCAGATTCTAGTCCCGGTTGAGGCGCTGGATCCTGTCCCAGTTGCTCCTTTTCAGTCCAGCTCTCTGCTGTGGCCCGGGAAGGCAGTGGAGGATGGCCCAAGTGCTTGGGCCCTGCACCCGTGTGGGAGACCAGGAGGAAGTACCTGGCTCCTGGCTTCAGATTGGCGCGGCACGCCGGCCGCAGCGGCCATTTGGGGAGTGAACCAACGGAAAAAGGAAGACCTTTCTCTCTGTCTCTCTCTCTCACTGTCTAACTCTGCCTGTCAAAAAAAAAAAAAAAAAAAATACCATCTTGCATTGATGGAGACTTTGCTTCACATGTGAGCCTTTGAGCTCAAGATATTCTCTCACTTTTTTCTTACTGAGTCTATGTTCATTATTATTTTTAATTGTGGTGAAATACATGTAACAAAATGTGCCATCGTAACCATTTTCAGTGCACGATTCAGTTATGTTAAGTGCACTCACACTGCTGCAAGAAGAATCTTCTAGAACTTTTTCACCTTTCAAAACTGAAGTGCAATTTCTGCTGACTCATGACCTATTTCACAATAGAGACTTTCAAAAGGACAACTTTATACCATTGGCCCAGAAACAGTGTGCAGAATACAGACCCCTGATCTGCCAGGCGGTTCCATCCTTAACTCATTTTATTTGCTCTCTAGTCCAGATTAATATTTTTTGAGTCATTTTGATATACAAGATCCTGTTCTTTCGTATTTTAGATGATGGTCAATTTAGTCACATTTCAGAAAACATTTAGGAGAAGTATTTATATATTTGGCATTAAAGATCTTACTGATGTTAGCATTAGAGAAAATATACAACTCTATAATATCAAGTAAATAAGTCATATACAGGGAAATGATCCTCACAAGTTTTTTTTGTTTTTTTTTTTAACCTCAAACAATGCATTGGGTGACTCAGTTCAAGTAAATTATGACATAAATGATGCCTCCACAACTTAGCTTGGGAGAAGCACTGGGCTTAGCAGTTAAGACACTCCCATCCAGCTTCTTGGTGATGCAGAACCTGGAAGGAAACAGGTGATAGCTCAGGTACTTGGGTACTGCCTCCCAGGTGGGAGACCAGACGGGGAGTGGACCACATTTGGGGAGTGGACCACTGGATGGAAAAATATTTCTCTCTCCTCCACCCTCTCTGCCTTTCAGATAAATAAAAACATGTACAAATAAAATGATAACCTAAAAGAATGGAGTTTGAACATCTTAATTGATGCTCTAAAAGTAGGGAGTTATTTACAGAAAGACAGGGCACGTGTTAGGTCTAAAGTTAGACGCCCACGTCCTGAATGTGAGAGCCTGGGTTCAAGTCCTGACTGGCTCCTTATGTCAGCTTCTTGCTACTGGAAACCCCTGGGAGGCAGTGGTAATGGCTCAAGTAGTTAGGTCCCTGTTGTCCAGGTAGGAGACCAGGTGGAGTTCCAGGCTTCTGACTTCAGTTGGCCTTCGCAAGCATTTGGGGACTGAACCAGTAGATGGGAATCTGTGTCTCTCTCCCCTCCAAAGGGAGGAAGGGAAGGAGGGAGGAACGAATAGCACAAGGGGAAGCAATCATATCGTTTTTGCAATGGAAATGAAAGTCTCAAAGTGAGCAGTCCTCACTCGCTCGTGAGAAATGGTCAGGCGGGATGTTCTGCACGCCAGGCCACGTGCAGCGCTCAGATCTCAGCCAGGAAGACAGCCTGGCAAACACAGGAGCAACTACATTTCTATGGGAGATGCAGAGAAAGAGAATGGACAGCAGGGAGGCGCTGCACCCAGGGAGCCTAGGGAGGGCTCGGTGGTAACAAGGGCTTCAGCGGTCCCTGTACTTGAACCCTTGTTTTAAAAGACTTGCTCTTCATAGCTTCCGCTCTAATGGCGATAGTTTGGTAAAGTTTATTGTTTCAACTCTGTCTTAGAGACACCCCATGAAACCAGCAATGGCACTTTTTACTCCTTTTTGCAAAGGACTAGAAATTTCTCAAGATGTTCTAATGTTATCAGTTATTGATGCTGTAATTGCAATTTCAGTTGTATCATTCTAGCTGTTAAAGTAATAAACTAGCTGTAAGTATCAGAGCATTGGCTTGTTCGCCAGGAGGCAAACACTGGGTAAAGAGACGCAATGAGAATCTGGTGAACTCCAAAACCAATTTTTGTAAATATTTTAATCTCTATAAATTTTCTCCCAAAGTATTTTATCTTTTCATCATTCACCTTCAATCTCTCAATGTCAATATCTGATAAAAATAGAAATTATCTTTGTATCTTGGCACCAGGATTCTGAGACAGTATCACAAAGAAAATATTGCCTCTTAAAGTTGAAGCCTTCAAAAACAGGGCCTTATTGAGATTATATATTGGCTTATTTTGACACAATGATGTCAAGAATCTAGGAATCACAAACAGAATTACCTTAAAAAATCTATGGGATTTCTTACTGTGTTCCAGAATCTTCACACTTACTTAGAAAGAAAAGAAAGTCATTGGTATTGTGTCAAGATTTACAGGATATCATTTTCATTGATTCATGGTAGGATTTTCCACTGGATGGAAAAACATTTCTCTCTCCTCCATCCACTTGTCACCTAGTCATTAGAATAAAGGTCTACCTTTTGATTCATAATTGGAAAGGCACTTTTTTTTTTTCTATAATTCAATCAAAAAGCAACAAAGGGAGAAACAGAATAAAACACACTTGGCACAAATATGTTCAAGTAAAAGTTTTGTTTCTCAGCCCTTTGAACTGACAGAATTTGCAATACATACAATGCACAAATATATAAACTAGCATTCCACTATACTTCCACATTTTTCTAATGTAATTGTGTGTATGTGCAGGGGAGTATGATGGGAGTGAGCAGTAGGAGAGGGAGAAAGAGAGAGACAGAGAGACACCAAATAGAGATATGCTAATTCTGATGGTGAATACTGCTTTCATACAGTCTCAAGTCTCAACGTGGTTTCTACAAAAGTCCAAGAGGTATTTGAGAACTTCAGATGACTTCAATAGCCCAGTCTACCTTGACACTGCCCTCCTCTTAAAAACAGACCCACACCATACAACCAACAATACATTCTACACAATATGTATTACAAGTCCGTCCTCTCGATCCTAGGTCATGGGAACAGTTTGGGGATTGATTATTAATATCATCACTGCTTTTTGAATTTATTGGCAATCAAATGCCACACCTCACTTCTTACAGTTTAGCACTTTACACACACAGAATCTTGACACATTGAAAGCTGCATTAAGCAGGGCACAACAAAGCATTTACTCCTGTTTCTAAAAGTTGATGCAGCTGTGCTACTACTCCCTTCGAAAGCCATCCATGGATATTTTTCTTCCATCCATCAAAGGGCCACACCAGAAGTAGAGATACCACTTGCATAACTGTTTTAATTGCCCTGAAATATTCTCACAGAACATTAGCTCTTAATTAACCGTGCACGGTGTACAGATTTTAAGGTTACCATTTTGACTGTCGTGGACTTTGAGACCACGGAGCTTTGATAATCAAGGGTTCCAAGTCCATAGAAAGCCTGCTTTTGTTCTCTCTGCATGTGGGCAGGCAGACAGAAATCAAATGGAGATCTTTCCTGGGGACCCCAATGAGCCCAGGATCTACTCTCAGCTTAATTATCCAGGATATGAGAACTAATTGAACCACTATTAAACAATTAGTGTTTGCAAGTCGGTTTTGAGTGCTAATTCTTACAGACCTCTTGATAACAGAAAACTAGGAAACAGAAGGAAGCAAATGTATAAGCTGTCTTCACTTGGAAGTGATAATTTGTGGGTTAACATTACAAACAAAGTATGTTTGATAAGCTGCTCCCCAATTTACTGACTAAACCAAGTTAGTATGTTTATATTGCCTTTATAGTTTATTACTTCCAAGGAATTAATTTTTTCATGCCACATTGGAAAAGATCAAATATTAACCTCTAACAATTTGTGTATGTGTGTGGATTTTTTTTTTACTTTTAAAGTTATAGAATATAGGACATTAGGATGAGAAGAGATCATTCTAACATGATGAAAACTCTTCGGTCTCTCCTAATACGTGCTCATAAGCCATAAAATTATACCTTAAACACATATAAAAGAAACAATAACTTTCCTGTGAAAACACAGTACCTAAATTTAAAAATACAACAGGCATTCTAGTTATCTTATTTGCTTATTCTTTACAAAATCCACAACAATTTTTGTGTTTGAGCATTTTGACTTCACTCAAATTCGTCAAAAACTCACAAATAAAATACAATTATTTCATTCAGAATTTATATAATTCATTAGCTGTTATCATTTTTTAAAGTGAAAATGCCAGACACTGCAATTTAAAATATTTAATGTTAAACAAGTTACAGAAACATTCAAATAATGATAAGGCCTTATAACAACATCCGAAGGAAATTCTATTTATGTCTGTTCTTTGTTCCATCTTTGGAGAAGCAGTTTAATTGACTCAAGTTAGCAAGTGCAAGGTCAATCAAATGCCCTTTGTCCTAATTCAGAACTGCCAAAACAACTAAGAGGATGCAAAAGAGGAAGTTGCAATTTATTCATAAAACCTAATTAAAGACAAAAATTCAGACCCCTCGAGACAGTGCCCGTCTCTGTAAAGGAACAGGATACAAGTTTCTGAATGGCAATAAAGAAGTCGGGGAAAAGTCACTCCATATACCACAGGGCACAAGGATTTCAACAACAAGCCAAGGACAGGGAGAGGCAGGAAAGCTGAACTTGAGGAATGAAGTATTGTAAAACAAGGTCACAGGTGGGCAGTTAGTCTAGCAGTTAAGATGCCTGCGTCCTGTATCAGAGAACCGGGCTTGATACCTGGCTCTAGCTCCTGTCTCTACCTTCTGGGTTTGATACCAGGCTCTAGGTCCTGTCTCTACCTTCTGGGTTTGATACCGGGCTCTAGCTCCTGACCCACCTTCTGGCTATCGCGGACCCTGGGAAGCAGGGGTGTGACTCCAGTTACTGGGTTTCTTCCAGCCTTGTAGTAGAGCTGGACTGAGTTAGCAGCTTTGGCTGCAGGTGTCTGGGGTGTGAACCAGGAGATAGGACCTCTTGTTCTTTCTCTCTCCTTTGCACCCTCCCTCTCAAATAAATAAATTTTTAAAGTTAAAAATAATAATGACAGAAGTTCCAAAGATAATGGTAATGCTTGCACAACCAAAACCGGCCTAGGTAGAAACTTTTACAGATGGAAAAGTTAAGTTCTTGAATAAAAAAAGAAAATTTACATGTGCAGGCAGAGCCACAAATTTTGCAAGAGAATGTACAGTAAGACAGAAGCTGGGCTCCGGTCAGAGTCTACAGGGCTCTGTCCCAGGACTGCCTCATGAAGCCTTGAGTGACAGATGTCGCCAAGCCTTTCCCTGAACTCGGCTCAAACCCCTTTTGCATTTTAGCTTTCTTGCAACAAACACGTTTACCTTGTTATGTTTACCTTGTTACAACTGTGCTCACCATACCCATCTAGCACTTTCTTTTTAAGAGGGAAATTTAGTGTGTTTTTTCTTTTTCTAGACGTAAAGATCAATGAAATGCCGTAGAATCAGAAATCGTGAGTCTGTAGGTAACTGTGAATCTCAGGAGCCCAGTCTTAAAACGCAGAACATGATCTCTGCTAAGCTGATACCCAGTTGAACAAAACATGGCTAGCATTTACTGGGTCCTGGCCATACGCCCCCTAATGCTGGAGATGCGTGTAGTATCTCCTCTTTACTCGACCTCAGGAGAAGCGTGCTCTACCTGAAAGGCCCTGGGCTGCCTCTGGATTAGACCTTACTATAAACAAATGCCAGTCTTCATATCAGCCCCCAGAAAGGCCTTTCCTGGTAACCAATCAGAAGCAGCTTTCCAGGGATACCACCACACTTTTAAAATTTTTCAACAAGTGATATTTTATGTGTCCTTTTTTCTTCTCTACCAACGGCACCAGGAGGACAGAGTTCCATCCTGTTCCATTTCCCACTGTCTTCCCGGCATCTGGAAGGGTGCCAGGAACCCAGGGGCCCCTCTGCAAATATATCAGACCAGAGAGAAGGAGAAATGCTAATGTAACAAGCAAATTAAAAGGAATTCTAGGAAATCCTCAAGCAGGTTGATCAGCTGCTACCACCCATGGATTTCGGTACTTGATGAGGGGCACTGTGCATGGCTTACATTGGATTCCTAAAGGGGTCCATGACCCCCTGCAGGTCAGTGACCACCGAGTTCCAGCGTCCAGGGACAGCGCTGCTTCTGCCTTCCCTCCCAGCACCTGCACCGTCTCACAGGCCGAGTGAGCACCCAGTCATTCATGAGAGGGACCTGCAGCTTCCCCTAGCACTGGGCCTGGAGAAGACGTTGGTGTCAGAGTTTTAGCAGAGCCAGAGCAGCCCGCCGACCTCTGGACAGCGCCTCCAGGGACCAGATGGGACCTGCGTGTCAGTGTCCGGGCTGCGAAGGCAGCAGGGCCCTGAAGGAGGCTTTTGTTTTCCGTCGGCGACTCCACGGCAGCAGCATGTGCTGTGCAGGCAGGAGGAACAGATCAATCTCTGTGCAACTAAGCAGGGCCCCTTCACCCCGAAGTTCACTTTGGGGATGCACACATGCTTTCCAAGTGCTTATATTTTCTCAATTTCAGATATCACATGTGAGTACAAGGGTGGCTCTCTTTTTGACCAATAACTCGATTTCAGGGGAGAAGTATATTTATCTCCATTTTTGTGCCCCACATACTAGACTTACAGGGTAACTGTGAGATGGGAATGTCTTGCTTGGCCACAGAATGGGTTAACAGAACTGGAGCCAGAAGGTCATTCTGATCTGTGAGAGACTTTCTGCTTATGCTCAATGAAACAGAAAGCAAGAGCAGAACCCTCAGCATGAAAACTCTCTTGTTTTAGACTTCCTTAAATAAAAGCAAATAACAAAGCCCCTTTTCATGTTTGGTGAAAACGGGTGTTTAAATATTCCATGTGATATTATATATATGTAAAGTTTAAAACTTATTTCTCTGACTGACACGAGCAGTTTGATGTATTTCAAGTAATTTGAGTAGTTTTATCATCACATTTTCATTTTACAACCCAATTTTCATATTCAATCTGGACAAAAATACAAAATTTCCATTACCATTGCAAAGAGGAAGGAAAACAGCTCACACACTTATAAATCTGGCACTGCTTTACATTTTAATTTTAAAAAGCCAGTCTTATAATAATGTCTAAGTTGTAGCTTAAGCATTTTATCTTTAAATTTTGTCTGGTTTTCTTTTGAACAATTTTTATTTTTTGGCAAAAGTAATGTGAGGATCTTGATTTTATTTTAGACAAGTGAAATGAAACCACCTCAGGGTCTTACATAAAAATATGGAGTTGTCATAGGTAAGCTATGAAATTCACATACGGTTTTGATATATTATTTTCTCATTTTTAAAGCTATAGGAAACCTTTCTTTTTATCCAGATTTTTTTTTACATAAAACAAATTTTAAATATATAAAGTGTTATTATATCAAAAACAAATGTAAGTAGCTTGTGACATAAAGCATTCAAATATTATTCTCATTTCCCAGCAAACAATAGGAAGTGGTTTAACTAATAGGTTTCTGTTGGGTACAGGTGAGGAAGATACTTACTTTTGATTCTTACAGTTATGTGTTACTTGGCCATGAGGATATTTTCTTAGAAACGCACTGTTAGGCTACTTCATTGCCACATGAACGTCACAGAGTGACCTGCACAACCTTAGAGGCACAGCCTGTTACTTATCTCGGTTTACAGTAACAGCATAGCCCATGCCCCTGGCTAATCAATCTGCTGTACATCATGTAACTGTACTGAAGTCCATCAGCTGTGAACACACTGCTAAGTATTTTCTGTATCCAGACATTGAAGAAGTACAGTAAAAACACCAACAATAGGAAGGTCTCAGTTCTATTACAGGCTCATGGGACCACAGTTGCATACTCCGTCCACGGTTTACTTAAACATTGTAAGTAGGGGCCAGGGCTGTGGCGCAGGGGGTTAAAGCCCTGATCTGCAGCGCTGCATCCCATATGGGTTCCGGCTGCTCTACTTCCAATCCAGCTTCCTGCTAATGTGCCTGGGAAAACAGTGGAGGATGGCTCAAGTCCTTGGCCCTTGCACCCACATGGGTGACCCGCAAGAAGCTCCAGGCCCCTGGCTTCGCATCTGCTCAGCTCTGGCCTTTGTGGTCATTTGGGGAGTGAACCAGTAGATCGAAGACCCCTCTCTCTGACTCTACCTCTCTCTTTAACTCTGTTTTTTTAAATAAATAAAATAAATCTTAAAAAATTGTATGCTGTGCTTAATTGCATAGCAATTATTTCAACATTTTATACCTAAGTTTCACAAGTGATGATCTTCAAATTAGCCTAGCAGAAAAAGATAATTATAATAATTATGTCAAAATGAAAGTAAATAATTTGAGGATTAATTTTGAAGACTGTTTAAAAGTGGGTCAATTGCTTTCTTTACTCTCTTTTACCTAGATTCTTGATCATAGCTTTGTTGAAATCCATGAGAAATACTACTGAAAGTATGAGCAATAAGATAAAACCTACAATGTTTTGATTGAGACTATTCATATCTAAAAAGTAAACACTATTAATAAGAATATTAACATTCTTTGTTTGTTTACTCCTGTGGTCCTAATGTGAATAGTTCAAGAATGACATAGAATGAGTTCATCCATGACATTTAGAGGTAAAAGGACATTTTTTGGAGATCTTATTTCATGGCCATAAAAGAACAGAATGATGTCAAAAGGGAAGTTTTAACTGAGGCCAAATTCAAATTAAGGTGCTACCTCAAGATGAAAACATTTTCAAAGTAGGTGGTCAAGTATCATTTAAGACAACTTCACCCAAGTCCAAGTTACAAAATCGTTGGCGGTTGGGTTTGGAAAGTTCTTTCCTTCCCATTGAGAGACAGATTCACTCCTGAAACAGTTGTATTACAAGGTCCACAACCCCCAGAAATGCAGAGTGGGCACTAAAGTATGGATGGAACCTCAAGAAACCCGTGCTGTTGAACACAGTTTTCGTGGGACAGTGTGGACCAATTCCTGAAGGGCGAGAGACTGACAAGCTGCGGGGAAAACAAAGGTAGCCTGATGGCTGACCTGAATCCAGCCCACGCTTCCAGAACGCGTCCAGGGAAAAGCACAGAATGGCTTCCCATGGAACAGATGTGAGCCACACTCAAAAATATGTTGTCAATGAAGTCACCCTCCTGCTATCTAAGAGGGCTGAGTGAGAAGATTTCAGCCAAGATCACCTGGAGGTCTTGGGCTCTGTCTCAGGATAAAGAATGAGGGTGCTCCAGTCGGAGGAGACATGCAGTCACCCCTATGCAGAGAACTGCAGGGGAGAGGGTCCAGCCAGGGGAAGCACCTCGCTCACAGAGGTGCCCATCAGAGAAAAGTCCATTCTCAGTGTCTGCCGAGCCAGAAGGCTGACACTTCTCTCAATCCCTGCCTTCTCTCCCCCTTTCCTCCCTATCTGACCGTAAAGGGACTGTCCAATGTCTTTAAGCCATGAGGCAGGGGGTGGGGAGCAGGACCTGGGGGTGGCCACAGAGAAGAATCAGACTCCTCCCTGCTACAGGACCCTCCCCTCACAGGGCAGGCCCAAGCCGGGACGGGCAGACAGAGTAGGAGTTCAATTATAAATGAAGTTGGGAATGTCATGGCAGTAGATTGGATTTCTTCATTTGCAGATAACAACTGTCTGTACTACGGTTGATTTCAAAAACCATGCCCTGTTGGAGTCAGACCCAGGAGACCAGTGCCACAGGGTGGACTGAAAAGGGTTGTAGGAAACAAAGTAAAGCTGTCTCATCACCAACGTTCACTGTTAGATTAGTAGATAAAATACAGAGTAATGCCAGTATCAAAGAAACTTTATTATTTATCAGTTGACATGCTAGCTGTCACCACCCAAAAGAGAAAAAAAGAGGGGCCAGCATTGTAGCGCTATTGCTTAAGCCACTGCCTGCCACTCTGGCATCCCGTGAGGTTTCAGGTTCAAGTCCCGGCTCCCTGCTACTGCACCTAGGAAAGCAGTGGTAGAAGAGGATGGCCCACTTGCTTAGGCTTCTACACTCACATGGGAGACCTGGCATATACTCCTTTCTCCTGGAATTTGTCCCAGCCCTGCCCAGTCCCAGTAGTGGTCATGTCAACTAGTGGATGGAAGATCTCTCTCACTCTCTCAAATGTGTGAATAGTGTGCATACAAAAGCAGTAGTATCTGGTTTATCAATCATCCCTTTGTGAGCTGCTACCTCTGTCCTGGGCTAGAGATTCATTCTGCCCATGCTGATTTGAACTGTTTCCAAATACGGAACATTTTCAGATGGAAGGATCCCAACAATTCATCCACTCAGAAGTCCAACTAAATGACATGAGCGGAGAGTATCAGATATTTTCTTTACTGCCAACTTTGACTCCATTAAGACAGAAGAGTATGAAGGAGATGAGAGAGGTTTGCAGCTTGTACCTAAGACCCCTGAACCTCACAGAGAGAAGCTTCTGGATTTTATTGGAATTATTGCTAGGAGTACTTAAAGCAGGCTGAGGAAGGGAATATTCACTTGTCGTAAAGTTATAGATATCCTGTAGTTTAGAAACATTGTTTAGGAACCATAGGTCCTTAAACACAGTGTACGAATGTAAAATACTTTCATTATTATGTTTATATTTAATGTGCTTCAAAGGCATCACTCATAAATGACTGACACATATGTGTCAGTGCCCATCCATACTTGGTTACCCTTTCCAAAGCCTTTCCAAAGTTATTTTCTAGAGATGGGGTAACATGTTAAGGGCTGGGACAGGAAAATTCAGATGAACATAAATGATGAAAAATGTATACACAGAAGAGGGAAAATCCCCTTCTGCTCCCGTTCTCAAACACCTTCCTCCCATCCTAACTGAGCAACAAGGAGACAACTCTAAGATCCAAATTCAAATGCAAACCACTGTAAATTAATCAGTTAACAACAATGCAAATCTTTTTTTTTTCTCTTTATATACAGAAGATCAATTTAGTATACATTAAGTAAAGATTTCAACAGTTTGCACCCACATAGAAACACAAAGTGAAACATACTGTTTGAGTACTAGTTATAGCATTAAATCAAAATGTACAGTACATTAAGGGCAGAGATCCCACATGAAGAGCAAGCGCACAGTGGCTCCTGTTGTTGACCCAACAAATTGACACTCTAGTTTATGGCACCAGTAACCACCCTAGGCTGTCGTCATGAGTTGCCAAGGCTATGGAAGCCTTCCAAGTTTGCTGACTCTGATCATATTTAGACAAGGTCATAAAAGACAGGGTGAGGATAGTAACCAATGATCCTAAGAGTGGCATTTACCAGGTCTGAACAATTATACAGCATTAAGTGGGGAAGAGGACCATCAGTACACACAGGTTGGGAGTAGAGCCATTGGTGGTAGAGTAGAGGTTATGATTACAAAGGAATGAGGCCCAAGTGGACTAGACAGGGCCTAGAACAAAGGACAGAGTCATTATTAGAGGAGCTAAGAAAGGTGCTGTCTAAGCTACAATTAAGTTTTCTGATTGAGAGGCAAATAGAACCTGATAGAAGGGGCTTGATAATAATCTGGTGGGCTTTAGTCCTTGTAAGTTAAGAGGCCCAGACCTATCTATCTCTTCACATGGGGTATATCCTAAGGGAGGTGTGAACCTCCTAGGGGAAGGCACTCTGTTGACTTTCATTACTTGGCTGGCCTGGGAGGAGAGCTGGCCAGGTAAAGGCAGGTGGCATCTCTAACAAGAAATTTACAGTTCTGCCTGCAATGTTGCTGACCCTACTTGACCATACCCTCAGCTGCAGTGGTCACTTTGGAAGTTGGGCTGAGTGAAGGGCTTTTCAGCTTGGAGCCAATAAGATCTGTGGCTCTGACCTGGGCATCCTTCGACTCCAGGGCAGGTCCATTTCCAGTGACCCAACTCTTGGCAGAGCTGCCAGGGCTCTTCACAAGCTGACTTCTGCTGAAGCCCAGACTTACCACATTGAAAGCCACTGCAGTGGACTGGCCTGTTGGGTCTCCTTGAGGGCAGATCACTGTACAGATCAGCCATTAATAGGCCTGCCACCCATTGTTTCTGATGCCTAGCTTTCTTTTCCTCCTGGTTTGTGTTAAAGCAGACCAGAGGATGCAAGTCAAGGGAGTGCCCGTGTCCCATCTCTAATCTTCGGTGGCCTGAACTACAAGTCTATAGTCACAGGCATGTTCTGTAGTAGTTTTTCTAAGGTAGACAATGCCCATGAGGAAAATTATATTCTCACTTTAAAACTTCCTTTCCCTTTGGTCTGAAAGGGAGGTTTTTTTTTTTCTACTTACTGTATACTTCGCTGATGGCGATGTGAATCTAGCTATGAGATTATTATTTAAGCTCTTATTTTGGCTATGCTATTACAGAGAAATGTTAGCCATCTCTTATAAGGTCTAAAGATTAAATTGTGCATCCTACAGATTCCTTCATAATAGAATTAGTTTCCTACCTTGAAGAGAATAGAGAAATGAAAGAACAAGTTGGGCTTAGAATAGAGAAATGAGGGAGCAAGTCCTAGATCACTTGCTGACAATAGCAATATTACATGAATACTTAGCAAACCGTTTCAACCCTTAGATAAGAACTTAATAAAACATTTACCAGAAGGTCCAATGCCTTCTATAAATTTTAAGAATCATGTATTTGAAAACGCCTCTTAAATATCTAACATGGTGTAGTTTGTTTAACCAGTAAACTTAAGCACAACCATATAAAATGTTTTTAGTTTCTTTCTACCAACAAGTTTAAAACATATGATACACAGATTCAGGTCACACAAATTAAAATGTATCTTTGATTGATTTTAGCAGCTTAAATTTATGGACAATCTTATCTAAAAGCCATTTAAAATAAAACTCTTAATAAAATTTCCCCATGTGGACATACAATATGTACGCACATATAACATAGCATAATAGACCAATATCAAAATCCAAAATATCTGGTTGAACTAAGATTCCTTAAAATCATGACATAACATAGACCAAATTTGATCATTGTTACAAGGTGATTATTCAAGTCTTTGAAAATAAGCACATAGTTAAATAACCCATAGCTCTTAATAAAAATTCAGCTGTTTTTGAACAATTAGAATTTAACAGACATCAAGAGAACATAATAGATTACTTTAACACATTGCTCTAACAGTACATCAGAGTTTAATTCTATGTCAAAGAGAAATTGAGCTTCCTGTGATCTTTTGCTGTGAGGTTTCCTTCCTTTACCTTCTTTCATATTGGTGAGCATGTTTCTGTGTTTCTGTGTGTAACACATCTTTAAGCATCTTTTGCAGGGCAGGATGAGTGGCAACAAATTCTTTCAGTTTCTGTTTGCTATGAAAAGTCTTAATTTCACCTTCATTCACAAATGAGAGCTTTGCAGGATATAATATTCTGGGCTGGCAGTTTTTCTCTCTTAGTACCTGGGCTATGTCTCGCCATTCCCTTCTAGCTTGTAGGGTTTCTGATGAGAAGTCTGCTGTGAGTCTAATTGGAGATCCTCTGAGAGTAATCTGACGATTCTCTCTTGCACCTTTTAGAATCTTTTCTTTATGTTTCACTGTGGTGAGTTTGATTATGACGTGTCGTGGTGAGGATCTCTTTTGGTCATGTTTATTAGGGGTTCCATAAGCTTCCTGTACTAAGATGCCTCTGTCCTTCTCCAAACCTGGGAAATTTTCTGCTAGTATCTCACTGAAAATGCCTTCTAATCCTTTCTCCCTCTCCATGCCTTCAGGAACTCCTAGAACCCGAATGTTGGGTTTTTTAATAGTATCCTGTAGATTCCCGACAATATTTTTTAGATTTCTAATTTCTTCTTCTTTTCTTTGGTTTGCCTGTTTCCTTTCCTGTTCTCTGTCTTCTAAGTCTGATATTCTCTCTTCTGCTTCGCCCATTCTGTTTTTAAGGCTCTCTAATGTGTTTGTCATTTGATCTATTGAATTCTTCATTTCATTATGATTTCTCGTCACAATCACCATTTCTTGTTCCACTAGTTGTTTCATTTCATTTTGATTCCTCCTTAATATTTCACTTTCACGAGAGAGATTTTCTATCTTGTCCTTAAAGGATTTCTGTAGTTCAAGAATTTGTTTTTGAGAACTTCTTAATGTTCTTATCAATTTTTTGAGATCCGCTTCTTGCATTTCTTCGATCTCATCATCTTCATAATCTTGAGTTGGGGTGTCTTTTTCATTTGGGGGCGTCATAGTGTCTTCCTTGTTCTTGTTACCTCGGTTTTTGCGTTTGTTGTATGGCATGTTGGAGATATTTGGTTTCTTCACTGTGGTGTTTTTTTTTTCTTGTTATACTATGACTCTAGATTAAGTGGACTGTCTGCTTTTGGTGGAGCCTTAGAGGCTTGAGATGGGTGTGGACTGAGAGCTGTGTTTGGTTCCTCAGGGTTGAGGGTGTGTCAAGATGACACTCCCAGGTTAGGTGTGGTAAATGTCTCTTTCTTTTGTTGATTCAAAAGGGAAGTAATTCCGCACAGCTGAACGTAATTGGAGGTAGTTAGCAGGCGAATGATATACCCACAGGAGCCAGAGATTGGAAGCTCTTTCCCAAGGACCACACAGGGAATCTCTGCTGCCCTCGGTGTGGGCTCCAATTCTCCTGCAGTCTCCCACTGGGTTGCCAAGTTAGATGCTAATCTCCTGTTATTTCACCCCCCCAGAGTCAGGTTTTTCTGCTCGGCTCAGGGCCGGTGCAGACCTGAGGTCGCCCTGCTTATGACGTATGTCCAAAATGGCGCCTGCTCTTTGTCTTGCTCGCCCTTGAGGGGTGAGCGGAGAGAGAGAAACTCGTGTCCGTTTCGGTCACTTTTTTTTTTCCCTCTCTCTCTTCTAGTTAGCCTGGTGAACTTTTCCCCACGGAGTTTCAAGCCTCGTTCCCTCTAGCCTCCTCTTTCCCCTTGCCCGCTGGTGTCTCGGGCTATGGAGGTTCGGCTCACCTCGCGTTCCAGCGCTGGTGCGTTGAGTCTGCTGCTGGTGTCCCGAACTTGGACTCCCACGCTCTCCACGCAGGTCCACTGTGAATCACTAGTCCCGGAAGAGTTTCCTCTGCTGTTTCTTCCCCTACTCTTCCTTGACCCTGCAGTATCTCCACTTCTATTAACCTGTGTCTTGCCGAAGAATATCAATGTGCTCCCTTCCTATTCCGCCATCTTGGATTTCTCCAACAATGCAAATCTTACCAACAGTCCTGAACCAGTTCAGTACACATAGAACACATGATTTTTTCCCCTCCCCAGATTGCACATGATCAGTGGTCTATCTCATCATTTTGGACAGTGTTCTGACTTATCTTGTATTTGTGTCTTACCCCCCTGACTAGTATACAATGACAACATCTGAGTCCGTTTTATCACAAGATCCTTAGAGCTAACGGTAGACATTCAGTGGATTTTTGTAGGAAATAGGATGAAGGAAAATATTCAAGTCCTGTTCATTTTATAAAATATTCCAAGTTTTACTTCTATAGCATATCGTTAGTTTCAACCAGAGACTGACAAAATCCAATCAATTAAAACAGGATTGTTCATATGTTTGCTAATAAACATATTCAGTAATTCTTAAGCCGTATCTACCTATTTGTTTTTGAAAAGCTATGTTTTATATACATTAAATATTAGTGGATAATGCAGAACATTAACACTATAGTAATATAGCATTTAATTTTTTAACTAAATTATAATCTACTTCTCCCCAACACCAACCATCCACACTGTTAAAAGAAGAAAGTTTATATAATATCACCAAAATTGAAAAGAGGTACAGCAGACTGGGTTTCAAGAAAACTTATATTAAATTAAAAATCAGCGACAGTTTTTACTGAGGTAAATGATCTCTTGAATAAGCAAAAAAAGTGTGCTAGGCGGGCAGAACACTCGATCTTTACCATGCAGGGTAGACAAAATAGACTATTTCAAGAATTTTTACTGGCAATAAAGACTTCTCCAAGACTTTTCCTAAAAGAAAAATAAATTTGTCCAGATAATTTCCTTGTAGAATTCGCTAATCTTTAGAATTCTTCCCAAATAAGCAGTACACTCTTCTTCATTGGCTGAGAAGCCATTTTTGTTTGCCATTAGTTACTCATTTTAAACTGAAAAGTCAGTCCCACAAGCACATTACTTCGTTAGGGATGCCCAAGTTCTCTTCCCTCTCTGTAAGGGCAGGCACCACTGTGACTGGCCCCCGGGTATTCCATCCATGTGAGAGGACCCTGGTGAGTCCGAGCTACCTCACTCCCCTTCCAAGCTTAGGAACTGGAATGGGCACAGTTCTGCCAATAGGAGGGAAAGGAGATTCTGCAAAAAAACACTTGATAAGTGATGACACTTGGTAAGTGACGATCATTTTTCCCAACCTAAGGGTAATGCCAACACCAAGAATGCAGACCGAGACAGAAAGAACAGACTCCTTGATAGCATCATCAAGCAGATGATACTGCCATCTCCAAAGCCACCCAAACTGGACATTATTCTTATTATATCATATAAAAATGTCCTTATTTCAAAAAAAAAAAACTATTCATTTAAAAGGCAGAGAGACAGAGAGTGAGAGATGGTTAGAGGGATTCCCATCTGCTGGTTCACTCCCCTAACACCTGCAACAAACACAGTTAGGCTGAGTCAGGCAAACGCCAGGAGCACAGTACTCAACCCAGGTCTCCATGTGGGAGTCTGAGGTCTAAGTACTTGAGCCGTTACCACTGTCTTCCAGAGTGAACATTAACAGGAAGCAGAAATGAGAAGTGCAGCCTGGTCTTGAACCCGGGCACCCTGATGTAGGAGGCAAGCATCCCAAGTGGGGTCTTGATCCCTGAGCCAAACACCCGTATTGTCCTTATTTTTCATCAGTGCAAGTTAGGTGTATTTTATTCCAAGCCTGGGTATGCTAATATGTAAGAGCAATATGTTGATTCCTCATTCAAAACAGGAAAAATAACAAAACTGACGCTCCAAAGAAATTAAAGAAACACATGACTTCACGCTGTTGTGTGTCACTGTGCTGTGTGCTAGAGGAGACACAGTAGTGCAGGAGACCTTGTCCCCTCATTGGATGATGGCATACTTTGGAGAGGGGTATATTTACAACTGAATGATGACATGGGACATGGGCATAACAGAAAATGCTCCAAAGCACACAGAGTGCAGTGAAGTCTCCAGAGGGTGAAGCCTTGGAGCGCAAAAGCCAGAGTAAAGTTGGATAAACGATGAGCAAAAATGGCATTCCAGGAAGCATTAGCAAAGGCACAGAGCTTATTTATTTTGAAAAGAAGCAGAAGGATATTTGAGTAAAAGGGAGCGTAGGAGGAAGCAGACCATGGTGTGTGAGCGAAGGCACAGTGAAGAAGGGATAAACCTGAGGCTGGAGGCAGAGTAGAAATGGCTGGGAAGAGCCCGGGAATCCAATGCTAAGAAGGTCATGGTGTACTGAAGCTGCCGGGGAGCTGTCAGTGGTGTATAAATAGGGGAGAGCCACGCTCAGACATGCATTATCTCAAAGACAACTCTGATGTTCTCAATGAGTGGATTTGATGGGAAAGACAGATAAACTCAGTTGAGCACTGGCCTAACACCATTTTCCTGGCTTGCCTCCCAAGGTGCTGATCCTTGGAAGATGCCCCTTTATTCTACATGATAATGTCTATCTCAGAGCTAGCTGGCTTTGGGGGAAACTCAACCCAACACACAAGGGCAGGAAATGCTAAGTATAGGTCAAGATCCAGGTCCTTCCGGCCAATGTAGCCCCTTCTGCCTGGTTCTCTTTGCTGTGTTTGGTCTGGTGTTGGGGGAAGCAGATGGAAAGAAAGGACATTATCTGTCCTCAACGTGTCTCACAGAGGAGTCCTCAGGGTACTTCTTGTCGGACTAGAGACCCCAGGCCAGTTTTAGTAGGACCTCTTTAAATGTCAAGCAGTCACATGCTCATAATGTATGCTTATACTTGCCCTTAAATCTGTTACATCCCTGTAGACATGATCCTCCTTTCTCCCCCCAAAAAAGGTCATGGTAGAGTTTAGAAAAACAAGCAGAATTCCCATCTAAGTTTTATTTTCTAGAGAGTGGAAGTTCTCCAAAAGGTCTAAACTGGACTTTCTTCCTCCACAGTCACTTGTTTATTAGAGTGAATTAAGCCAGTCCCAAAGGGACAAATATCATATGTTCTCCCTGATCAGCGACAATTAACTGAGCACCAAAGGGGAAACCTGTTGAAGTGAATTGGACACTATGAGAAACAGTGACTTGATCAGCCCTTGTCCTGACTGTTGATGTACAATGTAAATCTTTATCCATTTTAGTATTTTTTTTTGTTCTAGTACTATTGTTTGAACTCCGTAATTAACACACAATTATTCTTAGGTGTTTAAATTTAACTGAAAAGTGATCCCTGTTAAATATAAGAGTGGGAAAAAGAGAGGGAGGAGATGTACAATTTGGGACATGCTCAAGCTGACTTGCCCCAAATGGTGGAGTTAGAAACGTGCCAGGGGATTCTAATTCAATCCCATCAAGGTGGCATGTACCAATGCCATCTCACTAGTCCAAGTGATCAGTTTCAGTTCACAATTGATCATATTGATAGGTCTAAGAGTCAAAGATATCACATAAACAAGACTAGTGTCTGCTAATATTAACTGATAGAATTAAGAAGGAGAGAACAATCCAACATGGGAAGTGGAATACACAGCAGACTCTTAGAATGGCAGATGTCCTAAACAGTACTCTGGCCTCAGAATTAGCCCTTAAGGCATTCAGATCTGGCTAAAAAGCCCATGAGAGTATTTCAGGCATGGAAAGCCAAGACACTCTGGCAAAACAAAACAAAACAAAACAAACAAACAAACAAAAACCTAAATGAAAGATCTCTGTGAGTGAGATCCCAGTGGAAAGAAGGGGCCATCAAAGGAGATACCTTTCTCTGGGGAGGAGAGAACTTCCACTTTGACTATGCCCTTGTCTAAATAAGATCGGAGTTGGCGAACTCAAGAGGCTTCCATAGCCTTGGCAACTCATGACAAGAGCCTTGGGTGATTACTGACGCCATAAACAAGAGTGTCAAATTGTTAAGTCAGCAACAGGAGTCACTGTGTACTTACGTCTCATGTGGGATCTGTCCTGTCCAATGTGAAGTAATGCTATAACTAATACTGAAACAGTATTTTTACACTTCGTGTTTCTGTGTGGGTGCAAACGGATGAAATCTTTACTTAGTATATACAGAATTGATCTTCAGTATATAAAGATAATTGAAAATGAAAAAAAAAACTTGGTTTTAAATTGGACATTGCATAGAAAATTAATCAATTTTTTAAAAATATCATGTAGGATCTCTGTCCTTAATGTGCTGTACAGTATTTTTCACTTTGTGTTGCTATGTGGGTGTAAACTGTTGAAATCTTTACTTAATATATATTAAACTGATCTTCTGTATATAAAGAAAATTGAAAATGAATCTTGATGTGAACAGAAGGGGAGAGGGAGTGGGAAGGGGAGGGTTGCAGGTGGGAGGGAAGTTATGGGGGGGAAGCCATTGTAATCCATAAGCTGTACTTTGGAAATTTATATTCATTAAATAAAAGTTTAAAAAATATTATCATATATTGTCATATACACCTGCCACCATTCTGTTCTAGACCCAAATTCTACTCTGAACAAGAAAGAATAAAGATATTAATAAGGGTATCATTAAGTGCTTATTACCTAACTCATTTTGTAAATGATTTGGCTTAAACTTCTGGTGACTCCACACTAAATGTCATGGAAAAAATGAGTGATAACTTCTTTTCAGTAAACAGAGCCTAGTCTGTACAAAAACTGCAAGTACACAACTATCTTAACTTCTGCTTACTTCCAAGGGAGTATTTTCCACAGATTTTTTTTTTTTTTAAATTTCCCTGGAGTGGGTAGGGGGAGGAATTCCCAACTGGTCACTTAGAACTCAATTATGTCTTGCAGATTTCTTCAATTCTAAAGTGCACAAAGGACACCCTTCAGCCCCTCAGAGTCCCAACATGTGTGGTTTCCTCCACAGAGGAGGCTGGATCTTTGCCGAGAGGCACTGAGCCAAAGCAAACCACGTAGGTCTCACTGCTGCTGAACGCCTACATCTTGACGCTTACTTGCTACTGTGGAGCACCTTTTAGCACTGGAGTGATTTATATAAATTAAGATGGTGGGTACCAACACAAACACAAGTTGTTACCACTGCATACATCACCCTCATGAATTATACATTTTATGGAGATATGAAGAAATATCAGTTACGTAGAAAACCTCCAATTTTATAATGCATTCAAATAACCATTCATTTCAATACCATCATAGGGGAAACTGATATTTCATAAACATTTACTTTATTAAATATTAGCACATTTCAGACATGGAATATGGCCAAAGAGAGACTTGCTTAAAATAGTCAGAGAAGGACATTATGCTATCAGGATGTATTTTAAGCAATGATCTAATACACTCAGTTCAGACAAACGGACCTTTTCTCCAATCCCTGAAGGCAAAGAACATAACAAGAACAAATTCTCTTAAAAGCCAAGAATTGCTTTTTGCTATTATATTAAAACTAGATGTATTTGGAAAAATGCCTTTTAAGCTATGAAGAATCTCTTAAAGCAAAATCTCAAAAAAGTTAATTAAGATTTCTCTTTGTCCTCTTTCATAAAAACTGCCACCTCCTGCGATGACATTTGTTGATGACTGAGATATTACTTAATACCACTGATGGGCTCCCCAAGGACCATGAGCACTTTAGAAAGAAATTCCCAAAGAACAAACACAGCCTTAGAACAAATGGAAGAAGGCTATCCCATCATAAAGAGGACAAAGTGCTCAAATTCTACTATGACATTAATTGCTTGCTTTGCTTCAAGCTAAACAATATCCAGGCTACAAAATACCTGTGTGTTTTTTTTTTTTAAGAGACTCTTGGTTGTAAATATTGCTTTATTGAATTATACCATACACATGACAATATACCATTATTTCACCACATTACAATCATTGCCAGGAATTCATCATTTGTTGATTATTACTAGCCTTTTATTCAAGAAAAAAAGAGTATATATGTGTATATAATATCCACCTATGAAGTGAATGTGACAAAATGCTAAAATCATTTAACTTTAAAAATAAAAAATTATTTCTATCTTAAAAAAGGAAAAAAAACAGAATCCTTTGTTTTTTGTGTGTTTGGATTAACACATGTCAAAAACAATCATCAGCAGTATTTTCGGCTTCAGTTTGTCTTCTAGAAACACACACTGCACTAATACAATTGGATTCAGAGATTACTTCTTTTGTATGAAATCTGAGCATTTATAGCTCCTTTTCCTTAGGGAGATTAAAAATACGTGGCAGAATTACTTAAAAGTTAAGCGATTGGGCCTGGTGCTGCGGTACAGCGGGTTAAACCACTGCCTGCAAAGCTAGCATTTCATGTGGGTATTGATTCAAGTCATAGCTTCTCTACTTCTGATCCAGCTCCCTGATAAAGCAATGTAAAATGATCCAAGTATTACATGGGAGACACTGATGGAGTTCCAGGCTCCTGGCTTAGGTCTGGCCCAGCCTTGGCAATGAAGCTATTTGGTGAGTGAACCAGCAGATAGAAGATAGCACACTCTCGCTCTCGCTTGCTTGCTCTCTCTCTCTCTCTTTCTCTCTCTCAGTTCCCTCTCCTCTTTCTCATTTCATCACTCTGCCTTTCACATACATAAATAAACTTTCTTTAAAAAGTTAAATGATTAAAATTTAAAGCCAATGTTCTCATGTAGAGCTTAATTAAACAATATCAAAACATACAGAGATAAATACTCAAGTACCAGAGCAACTGATATTTAGTTAGTTATGCAACGTATCTCACCTTGAGAGGTTTAAATGGTCATTGCAGATAAATGATATATGAACCTCAGGGTCCAAGGGTCTAGGAATACCAGGAACTATCCACCTAAAACACTGCAATGGCTCCTCGTGTTTTATATATGTATATATTTACAATTCTTCTGAAACAGAAAGTTACAAAACTACAAGCTACCTCACATATTAAGACAGGTCATATATTAAGTCTTCTCACGAGACATTCAGTCCTTGCCAGTCCTGATATTCCTCTCTCTGGCACAGACAATGATATTTAGTAAAGTGCTAGCTCATCATAATTGCTAAGTTTAAAGTGTTGCATCCCTTCCCTCTTTTCCCAGTGCTGGCTGAAAATGTGGGATATAGTGACAATCGCCTTTTGAAGTTTAAATAACTAGTGTATATGTTCTTTTAGCAGTTTTCTTAATGACTCCATAGTTGGGGCTTGATTACTCTTCACTGGCCCAGAGTGTCTGGCCCATATGAGAAACTGATTCAGATGTGAAGTCAAAGTGTGGAGAAGGTAACATGGTGATAAATGCTATCAAGACCACACTGTGAGTTCCAGGTATGCTTAATTATGACAATTTCCATGAATATAAATGTTCATTCTTGATGAGCAACTCACTTGTCACTTCTCCAATTCAAAATTGTGCATGTCTCCTGTATAAATAGTATAGATTTACTACTTTTGTAATCATTCACTTGTAGAAAACAACATGCATATGTACTTAAGACCATAATTATCCAAAAAAAGTACCAGATATGATGTGTTCTTTCAGTATGTTCTTTTGGTCAGACTGCATTTGACATCAAGACATTTAAAATCAAAGTAGAAGAACACAGATGAAACAAAACAAATCCAATCAGCCACATATTTATAGACATGGAAACAAACTGACCTTTTTAAAGTTTTTGTTTAAGTCAACCAAACTGAGCAGGAAGATGTGGTCCTTGGCTCCCAGGAGCAGCCTGCCCCTCTCCTCATCCAACAGAAGTGTTTGGAAATCCAATCCTTCTGATGAACCCAGAAAGGGAATACAGCTATTTGAAAGCAGCAAGTCTGTGGCACAGGAAAAGAAGGAAAGGAAGAAAAAATTGTTAATAAGAAAAATATTGACATGCCTCTAATACATATTCACCCACTTTGAAAATGCACACACACAGCATGAAAGCTCCCATTCAGGTATATGCAATTTAGAATTCACATGCACTCATTCAGAAATAGATGCAGGGGATATTTGCATTTTCTTAATGCAATATGGAAAAAATAGACATTAGACAATATAAAACAAAAAATCCAAAAACAATTAGATGGCAAATATTTTTACAATCCTATGTTCACATTCTTAAATTATAACTTGAGATGTTTATCTATAGTAATATTTTCAAACTGATAAAATTATCAATAATATACATACATATATAAAGCAAGCAACAAAGAGTATCACAAATCTCAAAGCATTTCTTCTGCTCCTACATTTTTTAAAGTAAAGTTCATAATTTTTAGAGCAGTTTCAGGTTAACAGAAAAATCAAGAGGGAGGTTCAGAGATGTCAGGTATATTCCCTACCTACACATAGCCTTCCCATTCTCAACATCCCCATCACATTGGTTAATTTCATAATCAGTGAGACTGTCGGATACATCACATATCAGCCAAACTCTACAGTTTACATGAGGCTCAACCTCGGTGTTGTACATGTTTGTTTGGACACAGGTCTAATGACCGCACTGACCACTAGAGTTTCACTGCCCTAAGACTCTTATGTGCTCTGCCTAATCATCCTTCTCCTCCATCCCCATCGCTTGGGAAGCACATATCCTGGTTCTGTCTCCAGTCTGCCTTTTTAGAAGGGCACACAGTTGCAATCAGACAGTGTTTAGCCTGTGCAGACTGGCCTCTTTCCTTCAGTAACGTGATCTCACATTCCCTCCATGTTCCATGGCTTGATGACTCAGTTGGTGCTGATATCCCACTGTCTGGAGGTACCACAGGCTATTTACCCACTCACCTACTGAAGGGCAGCTTGGTTGGTTGTCTGTTTTGGCAAGGCTGAATAAAACTGCTATAAATATTTGTGCATAAGTTTTTGTGTGAACATAAGTTCCTCATTTCTCTGGGTAAACACCAAGGGGTATGATTGTTGCACTGCATCTTTAGCTTTGCAAGGAACTGGCAAACCCTTCCCGTGCCAGTGTAGAACGGATCATTCCTTCCAGCAATGAATGAGACTTCCTGTGGCTCCACGGCTTTACTGGCATTTTACATCGTCAGTATTCTGGATTTTGCCCATTCCAACAGGTCACATCTTATTGTTTTAATTTATGTTCGTAAAGATATGTGCGTGCAGTGTCTTTTTGTGTGCTTATTTTCCACCTGCATAACTTTGGTAAAGTGTCTGTTAAGGTCCTTGCCTCCCCTACCCCTTTTTAAAAAATTGGTTGTTTTCTAATTATTGAGTTTGAATAGACATTTGCATATTTGGGATAATTATCCTTTAACAAATAATGTATTTTGCAAGTATTTTCTCCCAGTCTGTGGCTTGTCTTTTCTCCCTTTTACTTTTAATAGTGTTTGATGCTTGCGTTTGAAGGATTATACTGCTTCTATTCCGTAGGTGCATGAAAAGAATGCAAACACAGAAAGCAAGCAAACTGATTCTGAAAGAGCTATGAGCCTGAACCAGTAACGGACTCAGACTTCCAAAACTGAAAGAGACCATGACAATCAATGAACGCAAATGCACAATTTTATTTAAGGCATTTAATCCCATCAAGGTGAAATCACATGCCTTAAAGACACAAAATTGTGTGGTGGCCACGCTGATCACTGATTCTGAATTACCAGACTTCATTTCTCTTTGATCCTTGTCTGTACATCCAAATATATTGCTTTATTTATAATTGTGATATTCACTCTTATAAAGAATCCAAATCTTTTTAACAGATTTTACCTTAACTATTAACAACAGTAGCTCAGCCTCTATAACCCTGGAATATTGCATAACAATACGGCAACAATATCATACATCACCTCACTAAAGCCCACTTTGTGCGTAAAACACTAGGCTTCAATGCCGATCCAGTATTCAAAAGTAATTCATTATCAATTGATGAGAAAGATTTTTTAAAAACTCAGAAATATACATCAAGATTACTTCTAAAAATTACGCCAGCTTCAAATGCAGTAAAATGATATTTGCCTCATGCATCAACTGTGACATATATTATTATCTCATATTTTTGAACATTTTCTTCACTCTTTTTTCTACTATAAAATGCATCCGTGTAATTTCTCTTAGTCTCTAAGTTAGATTTCTGTCTTGGTTTTCGCAAAGCAAAGGCAGTATGCTAAAGGAGACATACTATCTGAAATCTCAACTGAGTGTAGTTTTCCCAAACATAAATATCTTATTAACATTTATGGGTCACGCTTTGTGTACACTGGCTAGAGGTCTGAATTCTATACTAATTATTTTTCTATTAAGCTAAATATAACTTTAATCATTTTCAGATGGGAGACACAATGGTATAATACTTTTTAGCAGCTCCACATGCAATCAGCCTAGCTTTGCAGGGCTAACATCATTCCATACCAATCACAAAGGAGAACTGGGAAGAGAAGAACACAATCAAAAAACAGCTATGACAAATATAATCTGAAGCCTTCATAGCGAAAAGCTATGCATCTCACACAACCTTCATTTGGTCAGCCAATTCTGTTTCTTTCATGGGATTTCCCTTATTTCACAAAGATGGGAATGGGTGAATGTGAAACTATGTGAGGATATTCCCAGGAATATATTTTGGTCCAACTAGTAGAGCAAAGTAGTTTGTGTGAGTATTATTGCAAGTGTCATGGTCATAATCAATTATTTTGAAGCATACTTTACAGTGTTAATCACTAAATGAAACATGGCTTAGCATAATGAATAAGTATTAGATCCAGACAACCAGCGTCACATCCTGGCCTCACAGCTCACTGCTATGTGAACTAGAGCAAGTCACCGACTCTCGCTGTGCTTCCGTTTTCCCACCATAAAATTAGGATAATAAAAGAAACTATGAAATAAATGAGAAATAAATAAGTTAACACATGACTACCTGGAACACAGCAAACATTAGGCAAGCATCAACTATTATAATAATGATAATGTATTTTTAACATCTACATAAAACCTACAAAAAGGGAATCATAGTATTTTACAAATCATATAGTTCTCAGGATGATTAAATTTAGGAGGTAATTTATATACTGTTCTTAGAACTATGCCTAATTGAAGAAGTTCAATAAATGATGTTATTTTTAATATGATTATTAAACTCCAATTTAAATACATCCTATTAAAGAATGAAATAATCTCATACTAAACCAGAATTATGAAGGTTGAACACTTGCATGCTTTTTTTTAAAATTTATTTGACAGGTAGAGTTACAGACAGTGAGAGACAGAGACAGAGAGAGAGGTCTTCCTTCCATTGGTTCACTCCCCAAATAGCTGCTACAGCAGGCGCTGCGCTGATCCTAAGCCAGGAGCGAGGTGCCTCCTCCTGGTCTCCCATGCGGGTGCAGGCGCCCAAGCACTTGAATGCCCTCCCAGGCCACAGCAGAGAGCTGGACTGGAGGAGGAACAACCGGGACTAGAACTGGTGCCCATATGGGATGCTGGAGCCTCAAGGCGAAGGATTAACCAAGTGAGCCACAGCGCCAGCCCCCACTTGTATACTTTTTATGATATTAAAATAAAAAGCTACTCATTCCACAAACACTTACAAGTACTTAGTAGCACAGGTTCTATACTGCATATAATGTTCAAATTGTAGGATTAGTGAGCCTTGATTGTAAGGAGCTCACAGATTGGTGCAGGAATGAATATGTATATAAAACATAACATATATGAAATAAACTATAATAGAAGAATGCACAAAATGCAAAGAAATCTCTCAAATATTTAATTGTGTAACACCCTGTAAAATGAGATGATACAAGTTTGATGAGATTTTTGAAGGGAACTTTCTACCAGGCAATAATCGCACTAGAATGCTTGATGCCATATGGCATCCCAGGTTGCACTTACTGCATTTTTAATACAATACTCCCTCCTCATTCACGATTTTCTTTCCGTGGCCCAAAATTATTAAATGGAAAATACCATAAACAAACAATTAACAAGTTTTAAATTGCACACTGTTCTGAGCAGCTGTATGACATCTCATGACCTCGTTTTCTGTTCCATCTAGGACACATATCATCCCTTCACTCAGCGTCTTCCACACTGTGCATACCACCCACCCAACACTGTAATGGTTCAGTTGATGGTGCAGTGTCTCTCCAAACACTTCCTTCTGATGGGGGTGACTGTGGTCAGAAGAATAATAACAGCCTTGGGGCCGGTGCCGTGGCTCACTTGGTTAATTCTCTGCCTGCAGTGCTGGCATCCCATGTGGGCGTCGGTTATAGTCCCGGCTGCTCCTCTTCCAGTCCAGCTCTCTGCTGTGGCCTAGGAAGGCAGTGGAGGATGGCCCAAGTGCTTGGGCCCCTGCACCCACATGGGAGACCAGGAAGAAGCACCTGGCTCCTGGCTTCGGATAGGCGCAGTTCTGGCTGCGGCGGCCATTTGGGGGTTGAACCAATGGAAGGAAGACCTTTCTCTCTGTCTCTCTCTCACTGTCTATAACTTTATCTGTCAAATTAAAATAAATAAATAGCAGAATAAAAAGAAGAACAATAACAGCCTAACACTATGTCACAATGCCCATATCAGTCACTCCACTTCATCTCACCCCATAATCACTGTATCATCTCACGTCATCCCAAGAAGGGAAGCACAGTACATAAGATATTTTGAGAGAGATAGAGAGCTCACATTCATCTAACTTTCATTATGATATATTACTATAATTATTATCATTGTATCTACTTCATTAAACTTTTTCATTAGTAGGGTTGTAGAGGAAAAACATGATATATAGAAATAAGGTTCACTACTATTTTCAGTTTCAAGAATCCACTGAGGATCCTGGAATGTAACCTCTATGGATAACAGAGGGCTACTTCCGCATCGTTCTCCGTTGTGTGAGCTCTTAACAGGACAAAGACTGCAACTTACACGTCTTTGAATCCCCACCACCTAACTCAGAGTCTGTGACAAATTAAGCATGTAGTACAGAATTGTGGAATTGAAGGAATTTGGTATGCTGTAACATGGAGGTTGTGTAGGGGCAAAGAGATATGAGATGGGACATAAAGGCAGTGGTGAGGCAACCAGGGCCCAAGATGTCAGCTTGGGCAGTTTAATTATTACATAGGTGAATGGAAATCACTAAGAAACATTTTTATGCAGGAAAGCGACAAAGCCTCTGAGTGTTGGAAAGCAAGTGTGACCGTGGTGTTCAATAGGAATGAGAATAGGGGATGGAGGTGTGACGAAAACCACCCAGAAGTTTCTGAACCAGGGTGAATCCCTGAATTTTGGCAATGCCGACCAGAAGAGAAAGATGTTCAAGGACTGTGCATTTCACTTTTTGTCCCTACTTACATAGTGGAGAAAACAAAGATACAGTTGACATAGTCTTTTGCTTTATTTTCTTTCACCATAACCAATTCTATTTGGTTTAGTTTCAAACAAAGTTAGAAAGAAAAAACAGCTGCAAAAATATTGACTAACCTGGAGTATTATCATTTCCAAATGATTTAATGTTGCTTTGTGACAATGCTAGCATCAAAATGATTAAAGCATGTTTCACCAGTCCTTGGTAGCCAAACTAAATAATTAGACTTGGGTATTACATATGAACATTTCTCAGGCTGACGCACACATGAGGAAAAGATCTTGGGTCAGGAGTTGGAACAGGTTCCCTCTTCCCCAAGCAGATTATCTTTCTTGCATTTCTGCCAAACCAAACAAAGCCATTTTTTTCCTGCAAGGATCATCAAGCAAAATGCAGAATAAAAATTCTTAACTCCATAGCCTGTCCCTTAACATCGACAGCCAATAAACTCGTTGGGTGTCAGGATTCAGCAACTGATGTCTTCAGAGCCTCCTTCTCTCTCTCCTAAACTAGACAATCTCAGGCATGCGATTTTAGAGATCGTCCACAGTGTTTAAGTCTTTTGGATGGACAAGAAGACTGGGTTTTTTCTCCATGAGTGAAGGGGGAACACTGTTTCACACATGCTATTCAGAGGAGGCCCAGGCAACCTGCTCTGCCCTGCAATGTCAGCACCTCATACTTCCAAGTCCTAAATGACTTTTTTGTTCTATGGACCTAAACTTCAGACTTATTCCACCATGATCACTTCTTCTCACTCTTCCTTTAACTGTATGCTATTCTATCACCTTGTTCTTAGTTTATGATCACTCAGATACTCAAATTTCCACTCTTGGAAAGTCTATAATCTGATTATTTTCCAAATAAATAAAGATATTGTTATTCATGTACTCCTCTTGTTTGAATATGAACATCACTGCTTATGACAGATTTTCATGGGAAGCAGACAAATAGAAGATATTCTTGACCTGTGACCACTAAACCACTACAGAGAAACAGGATGGTGCTAGGGATTAAAATCCTTATAAACAATATGAAATCAGCTAGCACCAAGGCTCACTAGGCTAATCCTCCACCTGCAGTGCTGGCACCCCAGGGTTCTAGTCCCGGCGCTGGATTCTGTCCCAGTTGTTCCTCTGCCAGTCCAGCTCTCTGCTGTGGCCCAGGAGTGCAGTGGAGGATGGCCCAGGTCCTTGGGCCCTGCACTCGCATGGGAGACCAGGAGGAAGCACCTGGCTCCTGGCTTCGGATTAGCACAGCACCGGCCATAGCGGCCACTTGGGGGGTGAACCAACAGAAAAAGAAAGACTTTTCTCTCTGTCTCTCTCTCACTGTCTAACTCTGTCTGTCACGCACACAAAAAACAACAACAACATGAAATCATCATATTCCCATAGTCTTCATCAATGTCTCTTGATACCCTCCCAAAAGTCATGGAAGAAATTTGGTTTGTTTGCATGTAGTCAGTAACCATATGCAATGTAATTTCTCACTGACAGCACAAAAGAGTCACTAGCTTGAAAAGCAATGACTTTTGGGGGCAATGACTAACTCATTGAAGAGTACCAGGTACATGGTAAGACACTGAGACAAATCTGACATGTACCTGCTCTTGTGGGACTTGCAGCAAAGTAAAGAGGAAGTGCTCGTCCAGAGTAAAAATAAAAATTTTTTTATTTTTTATTTTTTTTTATTATTTATTTTTTGTGAGGCAGGCCTTTGACCTAACAGTTAAGACATTGGTACGAGGCTTAGGTTCTACATTGGAGTGCCTGGGTTCCATTCCAGCTCCCATTCCCAACTCCAACTTCTTGCATTATAATGAAGACCCTAGGAGGCAGCCACAAGGGATCAAGTAATTGGGTGCCTGCCACTCACATGGGAGACCTGGACTGAGTTCCCAAATTACATATTTGGCCTAATCCAGCCCTAGCTATATATAGCCACTGGGGAGTGAACCAGCAGACAGGAGTTCTCTTTGTTTCTCTTTCACTGTCTCTCTGCCTCTCAAAAAACAAAATTAAATTAAAAAAGCCTTTTGACAAAGGACAATAGTACTTAAAATAGCAACTGTTATGTAACTATAGTAGTAAAATGGGGTAAAATTATCCATATTTCCTTCAACAAACCTAATAAAGTTACTTTGATTTTCTCATTTCTCACTGTGGGTCAAGAAACCAAAGAAGTTCTATAGCATTAAAACTTCATGCCTAATTTTGTTGAAATTGAGACCATATCAAACAGCAAACTCATTTTCCTATCCACTGCCTATTGCTACTCTGGTTCCTGGGAACAGACTTCTCTAACCATTGGGAAGAACATAATTATGGGATAAAACATTTAGAGCCACAAGGAAGTCTGATCAATAATCCTTCTTGACCCACAGGTTACCTAATCAATGAGGTCCACAATGGTTGAGTGGGCTTCACATAACCACTTTGTTCTCCATGGCAGAACAGAGCAATGGCGAACATCCCACTCACCCTCACTTGACAGGAAGGCTAAGGACCAGGTCACCCCTGCTCTTGTTTGAAATAAACATTTGCTCCTAAGAGAATTTTTGTTTCTCCCTCTTAATGTCCTTTCATACAATTGTTCATTTAGTCTGGAAAAAAAAATTGACCTGATGGTCTACATTCTTCCTCTTCACCCCAGAAAGGAAGGGAGTGGTTAGTCATATTGAATCTAATAAATTTAGGATTGAGCAACACAGACTTCCTCAGTTTTTGACTGTCACACGAACAAAATTTCATACCCTGAAACCCTGCGTGTTTCGCCAGAGATCCTGAACTGGGTGGAGCGTCAGTTTCTCAGAAGACTATGCAGCTTAAAAAAAAAAAAGGTTTCCACATCCTTTGAAGAAGAAATAATTTTAATAACAAAATCAAAGTATTGAATGCAGAAATGCATAGGGTAAAAGAAAACCTGTTTTGGAGAAAGTTGAATTCCAGTCCATTCCAGTCTAGGAAGAGCTTCTTACTAGAGAAAGTTTCCCATTAAAAACAGAATCACACGTGCAAATCCAGTCACCTTTTCCCGGCATCTAAGCAAACATTCTTGCCTCACCCATCCCCCTTCTTCCTTAGGGAAACAGCAGCTCCATCAGTAAGGCTCTCTGAGGATCCTTAGACGTGGTCAGAGCTCCAGAGTGCTCTCTCAAAGCCGCCCGAGTGAAGAGGTCTGCCATTAAGCCTTTCATTCTCTCTTCTATTCCTGCTTTCTCCTTAAATTCACTCTCTCTCCATGGCTGCTCAGGCTGATTGGTTTCGTTCAGATTCCTTCAGTAGAGTTGCTCCAAAGCTTCTTCCCATAGTTTCCAGAAGTATTTTGGCTACCAAGCCATTCCCAGTAAAAACCTTACTCTCAGTCTGTGTCATGAATTGTGCAAAGAGAACAAGCCCTGCTGATTCAAAAATAAAAATCTGTCCCTAATGTTGTGGCTCCCAGAGTCCCTTTGGCTCTATCTGGACTTGTGTTTGTTTCCCCAACTACTGGTCCAAGCAAGGAAGGCATGGATTCTTCCTTGAATTTCATCTTAGGGAAACTGAGCCATCTCAACTCGCTCTCCTGACTTCCAGCAGGTTTTCTGAGGCACGAGAGAATGTGAAAAGATCTCGGTTATTAACACAGGTCACCTCTACCTACACGAAAATGTCAGTTATCCTCTCTTGTAAATGCAGCGCTCATAACTAGCCTTGCAAACCATGCAAAGCAAATAAAGGAAGAACATCAGTGGATCTAATATCCCTACAAAAGACCACTTCAAAATTACACCTGCAGAGTTTACTGCCACTGTGTTTTCCTGGGTGGAATACAGTTCTAACCTTTCTCTGGCAAATGCAAGTCCACGTCAGAGAGAACAAGGAGAAAATTCCCATGTGCTCTTCTGCAATGGAATGTTGGGGATCCTTCTGTTCACTAGGTCTTAGGCTCAACACTATCTGTGACAATAATAAGTCAGATGACAGGGATATATAAACTAGAAACAAAGAATTTGGGGTCATTGGATCCATGTTCTTGCCAGGACCAGGATGCAAAGTAGGAATACAGCAATCTTATGCTGTCTCTCTTTCGCTTACATTCACACTTTCAAATCACAGGTTTGTTCTTATTTGGATGGCTTTCAATAAAGGATGGTTTAAATAATTTATCACATGTGAGCATCAAAATTTATAATCATGGGTCCTTTAAAATTCAGACTTTCAGAAAAAAAAAGTTTCTTTTTAAGTTCTCAAAAGCTTTGCTATGATTGATTTTTTTTGTATCGACCTATTAAGAAGGTTAGCACTCACTACAAATACCTCAAACATTTCCCAAAGAGCAATGTCATGATTCAGCAAGCTTCCTCCGAAGTAGTTGAGAGGATAAACTGAGCAAGACTGATAATACTTTGATGATTATTTTCTTTCTCCTTTATTACTGTTTTTAAAAACATTATTGAAGTCATTTTTAAAGGTTTTTTTAAAAGATTTATTTTATGTACTTGAAAGGCAGAGTGACAGAGAGGAAGGACAGAGAGAAAGTGATTTTCCATCCACTGGCTCACTCCCCAAACAGCCACAACAGTCAGAGCTGGGCCAAAACTCCATTCTGGTTTCCCTTGTGGGTGGCAGGAGCCCAAGTACTTGCCTTCATCCTCTGCTTTGCCAGATGCATTAGCAGAGAGCTGGGTCACAAGCTGAGCAGCTGAGACTCGAACCTGCACTATACGTGATGCTGCACTGCAGGCAGCTTAAGCCACTGTGATACAACACTGGCCCTGAAATGATTATTTCATAATTCTCCACAAGCATTTGGAATTTCTGTGTTTTCAAATGCCAAGGAATTTATTTTTAAAAATGACTTATTTATTTGAAATTCAGAGTTACAGAGTGAGAGAGGGAGATGCAATCTATTGGTTCACTCCCTGGATGGTTATAACAGCCAGGGCTGGGTCAAGTGGAAGCCGGGAGTCAGGAACTCCACTCAGGTCTCCCTCATGGGGGACAAGGGCCCAGGCACTTGAGTAGTCTTCCACTGCCTCCCCAGTCCATTAGCAGGGAGCTAGATTGAAGTGGAGCAGCCCAGGTTCAAACCGGCTCCCATATGGGATGCCAGCATCGCAGGCAGAGACTTTACTTGCTAAGCCATAGCCCTAGCCACAAGGAATGTTTAAAATTAAAAACTATGTCACAAATAAATGAGGAGTTGTATCAATCAAGTATGCTAATTTAATTTTTTAAAATTACAGAATGTCATAGCTTAATATAATGTCTACTACTGATCCTAAAAAACAAGACAAGAGCAATTTATTCCTCAAGCTAACATCACTACATACATAGAGAGCGAAGACTTGTAATTTAAAGGAAAACATTATTTTATGACAATAACACTTCAAAATTAACATATTGTACCAAAGTTAAGTAGATGTCTGCCTAAAAATAATGTAAAGATGCATATGCGAGGCTTTGGTCACAGCTGGGTGTCTCATGCCTTCCATATGCCTAAGCCTCTGTTTTTCCTGGAAGTTGGTCAAATCACGTCATCACTTTTACTATTATGAAATTTAAAATAGTTTTCTGAAATATATTTTGCTTATTTTTGTTTTCCATTTATTATGCTAGCCACTTATTGTGACATTTGATCTGAAATTTAATTTCCATTGATTCAGGAATATTTCAGCTGGCTTTGCATTCAGGACAAACAGATGTCAATCATCTGTAAGGCTTTTCTCTAGGTTTTCTCTGGCTGAGGCTCCTCTAGTCACTGGCACAAGGAGTATATTCCTGGTGTTGGTGTGCACAGCATTTCTATCAGAATTTGCACAAATACTTGCAAGAAGGAGAATGAAAAAATACCATCATAGAATATTGTTCTCCTCAAGAGATATTTATAGTTTATAAGCAATGAGTTAATGCTTACAATTTATACTTCAACTCTCCTAAAATTAAGTTGTCTGTTGATGACTCCAAATTAAACACCTAAACTCCCATTGTCTCTGTTAAGTCTCAGTTCAGAATTTCCAGTAGCTGTTAGATACGTTCATTTCTCTGAACCATCTCATTATACTGAGTGTAATGACTTCAGTGAAATGACCCAGAACCCAGGCTCAACGTGTAATATTCATTTTTCGTTTCTCTTCCTTATTCTCTTATGCTTCTTTCTCAAATTTAAATAAGTGCTCCCTCTAAGTCTATTTCATTTCCCTCACATCAACATTCTGCAAAATGTAAAGCCTCAAGGAGTCCATTGTGTACATTTTTCTGTACCCCCTCTTCAAGTATTTATTCGTCTTGCCAGCCAGGCTAAGATCTGTTCACTAGTTTTCTAGATTACTGTAACTCATAAATCACATTGCTCTGTTGCCTCCTCCCTCCCCGATCTCTACCCCGTGATGCTGCCTATTCCATCTTTCTCCTAAGCACAATTAAATTAGGTCAATCTCATGATCAAAATCTTCCAATGCCAACTACTACTTCATTCAAAAATGTTAAGCTTCCTCCAATGTTCCAAGCTCAATTTCACACCCAACTTTCTCTAGAGTCTTTGAAACATTTGCTTTGATTTACACAATGGCACTACTCTTTTTGTAGTTCTTTTGTGTACTTCTTTCATTCCATTTAAAGACTAGAAGCCATTGCAGATATGAATGTGTAAATCATTGCTATATTTCAGCACCATTTCTTGCACACAGTAAATCTAATAAACATTTAATTCAAGATTTCTCCAACCAGTGATTCTTGTCTGCCTTGACTTATCCACCTTCAATCTAAAGCAGGGTTTATCAAAGGCTTATCAACAATTTAGAGATGTTAATGTGTCATTTGGTGACCCAACTGTGGCTCCAATACTGTGTGGTCGGAAGAGTTCCTGCTGTAACTCCCATGTGCTTCTGTGTGGAGGAGGGGATATAAGGAGACAAAACTCTCCTGAGCTTTGCATCTCGGGATTTTACTTGCATTCAAACCAGACAGGATCCTGGTTAAGACCCAGATTCTCATTTAGAAGTCACAGAGCAGGCCTGAGATTCTGCATGTCTAGCGAGTTCTCAGATTCTGCTGATGTTATTGATTGTGGAGCCACAGTTGGAGTAGAGAGGCAAAGAACACTGCGGTACCGGTATCCCCAGCTGGATTCTTTCCCTCCTCCTCACAGTGCACTCTCTCTTAAACTCTAAATCATGGCATGTGTTAATGTACACAACTTATTTTTTCCTTTACAATCCTAAATTGGTCAAATCTGTACACCCCTAGTGAATTTACTGCTTCAGTGCCAAAAGTGATAAACGACTGGTTCAGTTTAAACCAACGGCACACGAACTTTTCCTCCTCGGTTTCCTCATATGAAGGGGGAAACGCATTCCCCTGGCGGGCTTTGAGAAAGCAGATGTCAGGAGGGAGACTCATCTCAAGTATCTTCCCTACTACCCACAGCAGCAATAATTATACTCACAATTATGTATTTAAAGACCTTACATTTTCTTTATATCTTATTTTGATATATTTGTTATATATATTATATGTAACATATATATAAATTTAGAGATGTTAATGTGTCATTTGGTGACCCAACTGTGGCTCCAATACTGTGTGGTCGGAAGAGTTCCTGCTGTGACTCCCATGTGCTTCTGTGTGGAGGAGGGGATATAAGGAGACAAAACTCTCCTGAGCTTTATATAATATATAATATTTATTATAAATTAACATTATATATTAATATATATTTGTAATCTCTATGAAGTGTACCACATCTAATTTGAGAAGCATAACATCTGATGAGCTTTCCTGTTTATTGTTTCATTTGATCCTCCAGAAGAACCTAATTTCCATGTGAAAAAACAGCCTCAGAAATGGTAAAGACATGTAGTTGTTCTAACAGTGCACAGACACCGAATGTCCAAGAAGGACCTAAAAACTACCTAGGCCTTTTAATTCGAAGCCTCATTACCCATTGCAGCCATATTTTATATTTTAATATAAAGCACTAGTTAGAAAAATAAGAATCTTTTCCTAAAGAGCTCTACTTATATTTCCACTGAATATACCAACAGACAAGGTCACTGCTGTTGCTCCTTCCACTTCACTACTCCATTGGGATTACGGAAGTATTCATCTCATTTTCTAGACCGTGTGCGACTCACTGGGGCTTTAGTCAAATAAACCTTCTCATGAGTACCTTTCACTATAAGTAAAAAGCACTTCAGTCCTAATTTATGCCTTTTTGATTAATAGCATTAAAGCGGCATGTTTAAAGAACTCTTACAAACTGTATATTACCAGTTCTTAAGAAGCCAAGGAGGTATTTGTCAAACTGTCTGTTAAAAAAGACCCAATAACATTCTATTTAAAACTACCCTTTTATTATATTTATACACATGTACTAAAAGATCCTTACTGTGAAAATTCCTTTGTAAGATTCAGGGAATTTGAGTCAGATTTTAGGGAAGCGAAGTTCTAAGATGAACATTTGTACATAAAAATCTCCACAATAATTTATACACCAGTAAACCAATCACATATGCTGGAAGATCCATTCAAAGAGAACTTCTTCAACAAAAACATAGCGGAGTGGGCCCTGAAGTTCCCTCAACATCTATGCATACCCAAAGACACAACTGAAGAGTCTCTGTCCCAGCTCTGTCACCCTCCAAGGAACAACTCAGTGAAGCCTGCACACATGATGTGAACTTGTCATAATGCCAGGAAGGTGTCTTGTATGACACTGTGCAGCAACGCTATATCGTGTATTACCTTATAATTCCTATGGAACTCCCACCTCTCTGTGACCCTCCACAGACCACTAATGTTGAGAACAGTGCTGCATGTATAACTGCAAATAGTGTTTAATGATTATTAAAAGATAGGGTTGGATACAGGTAAGTTTTGGCACAAAAGCTACTGAACTGAAAAGCACTAAACTTAGATCCAGTCTGCAGCTTTAAAAATTATCTACTGGGGCCGGCGCTGTGGCACAGTGGGTTAATGCCCTGGCCTGAAGCGCCAGCATCCCATATGGGCACCGGTTCTTGTCTCAGCTGCTCCTCTTCTGATCCAGCTTTCTGCTATGGCCTGGGAAAGCAGTAGAAGATGGCCCAAGTCCTTGGGCCCCTGCACCCATGTGGGAGACTCAGAAGAAGCTCCTGGTTACTGGCTTCGGGTCGGTGCAGCTCCGGCTGTTGCGGCCATCTGGGGAGTGAACCAGCTGATGGAAGACCTCTCTCTGTAACTCTCTTTCAAATAAATAAAATAAATCTTTAAAAAAAATTGTCTACTAAAGTAGATAACCCTAGGGTTATTCTGAAAATATTTTTAGAGTTTTGTGCATAAATCTGAATATATCAATCTTCAAACCCACAGTGATGACAGTCCACGTCACTACACCATGCATGGACACATTCCTCTGTGGACACATTTTTTCATCTATTTAAATTCTCTATCTAGATAGTAGCTGCCACTGATAATGAAGAAACATAGTTGATTGTGCAAAATTAGCCATTTGCGTTAAGATGTAAACAAAAATTCTGTGACTGGGAAACAACACTACATCAGTACCTTCTTCCACAAGGCATAGACTATGACACACTTCTCCTGAATCATCAACTATTCCTCTCCAGGATTATTTCAACTGCATATAAGTATGTTGTTAACAGGCAGCTGTGTTGCCTAGTGGTTAAGACGCTGGTTAGGATGTCTGAGTCCCGCATGCATTGCCTGGGTTCAATCCCAGCTAGATCCAGCTTCTAATTCCAGCTTCCTGCTATTGCAGATGATGGGAGGCTTTGATGATGGATCCTTGCCACCCATGTGGAAGACCTGCATTGAGTGCCTCACTCTTAGGCTTCAGCCTCTTTCCACTGTGGATATTTGGGAGGGGGTGAAGCAGCATATTGGGGGGGGGGGGGTTGCTCTCTATCTCTCTGCCACTGAAATAAATAAAATTTTGAAAATAACAAGTAAATACTAAATATGGTGTTACTTCTCCCATTTTTTAAAAAAGCCTCTTAATATCATCATCCCTCCTGACATGGCCCATGTCTCTAGTAAGGAAAATCCTTGAAAGAATTATCTACAGTCACTGTCTCCAGTTGCAGATTCTCAAGAACCTATCCTAATTGGGCTTTAGCTCCCACAGTCAGACACTGTTCTTACCAAGGTCAACAATAACCCCTTTGTTGTTAAAATTAAGGGGATGTTTAGCTCTCTCACTCATCCTATTAGCTGACTTTGAAACTGCTCATCATCCATTGCCTCCCTGCACATCCCTCATTTTTTTCTTCTTCACTACAACTCCCAATTTGTCTCCTATATACCTAGGCACTATTTTTCATTTCAGTTTGCACACATTCATCCTTTCTCTGCTTTCCTGAATTGACAGCATCTTAGAGTCCAGCCCTTTGAATTCTTCTACATCCTTTCCTTATTTCAGAATCTCGTGGATTACACTTTTCTATTTGATAACAGCCAAATTCATATCCCCAGCTGAGGTCTCTGTGAATGTCAGACTTAGACTCAACACCTGCATGGCAGCTCACTTAGATAACTAACAGCCTTCTCAAACTAAGTACGTCCACTTAATCTCCCACAAAACCTACTACTTTAATTAACAGTAACTCCATATTCAGACCAAAACCTCATGGAATCGTATTTGTCTTCCCTCTCTCCTTCCATTTACACCCTCTTCTCTCTCCCCCACTGCTACTACATGGGCTCACCCGGAATGTTCCAACAGCCTCCAGTGTGGCTCCCTATTTCTCTGACTGCCCCATCCTCATTCAGTGTATTGTCAACAGAAATCAGAGTAATCCTTCTACAATAAGAGTCAGATCACATACGGCCTTGCCCAACACTCTCTCGTCCACTCCCTAATACTCAGACGAAATGTCAATGTTTCAGCAATGGCCAGCAGTAGATCTAATCCCTCCACCATTCTGTTAATTCTCTATTTGATCTGTCTTCCCCTTCCAGCCATCCCACTGATCCGTAGCCGGCTCGTCTCCTTGAGGATCCTTGAACGCCCAGACACCCTCTTACCATAGGGCCGTCACTTGTGGCATTCTTCCTGCGTGACTACTCCAGACATCTGTATGACATGCCAGAGCAGTCACTTTCCGGATTTGTGAACTATCACTTCCTCTTCATATCACTGAGGTTGACTACTCTGCACCTGCCACTCTATCTCCATGTTCCTTTCCTCCCCCTCCACAGTCCATCCGTATCACCTTCTGCTTTGCCAAATAACTGATGTATTATGGTCTGGTTTGCTCCACCAGGATAACACAGAATGTTTTGCTTTTCTGCTTGCTGATATCCCCACTACCTAACAGGCATTCACAAATGATTGTCAGCTGTTGACAGCTGAGGACCCACACTCAAAAAAAAAAAAAAAAATCCTCAAACTCTTACACCTATGCAGGCCTAACTGCAGGAACATATATTAACAAAATATACGTCTGGGAAGCCATGGGATTCCATTCAAACATGGCACATCCCTCCCCTACCCAAAACAAGGCATCCTACAAGCAAAACATATTTTGTGGGGATTCTTTTTTTTTTGGACAGGTAGAGTTATAAACAGTGAGAGAGAGAGAAACAGAAAGGTCTTCCTTCCATTGGTTCACTCCCCAAATGGCCGTCACGGACAGTGCTGTGTCGATCCTAAGCTAGGAGCCAGGTGCTTCTTCCTAGTCTCCCATGCAGGTGCAGGGCCCAAACACTTGGGCCATCCTCCACTGCCCTCCCGGGTCATAGGAGAGAGCTAGACTGGAAGAGGAGCAACCAGGACTAGAACCCGGCGCCCATATGGGATGCTGGTGCTGCAGGCAGAGGATTAACCAAGTGAGCCATGGCGCCGGCCCCTTGTGGGGATTCTTGCTGCAAGATTGACAAGACTTCTTCAGAGGCCGTGCGCAGCGCAGGCTATCTTCTTCTCCATTGATACCACACCAAAAAACTTCCAGATTGCAATCCTGAATGACTTTATGGCTCCTTTTAACCTATCCTGAGGGTTACTCCCGCTCACAAACAGCACGCTCTGATCAAGGTCAGCAATGATCTTGTTAACTGCAAGGGGTGGTTAACCACAAAGACCAGCGCTAAATACTAAATGACCACAATGGGAAAAATACTTCGAAGTGTCCTCAATAAATTCAGACTGTGGGCAGTTTTTGCCTGAAGGAGAGAAACTCCAGTAGAAAATGCACAGGGAATGTACAGGAGTAATTTTAACACACGTTGTAAATCTCGAAGAGGGGACTGTATAATATTTCTCAAACTTGTTTACATAGGGAAACCTTTGGTCTAGGAATAACCACTATCGTCCAGCAAGATAACACATTTCACACAAAACAAGAATTGCCAGTGTTTACTGAATGCTTAACTCTGCCAACACTATTTTAGGTCCTTTACATGGACTGACACACCTTTGCAACAAGCTTAAACACATGAAGGTATGTGACTGTTATATTACCATGTTATATTACCACATTCTCTGTAGTCAATAAGAAAGCTGCAGCACAGAAAATAAATAAAGATCCAAATATCTCACAACTAATAGCAGCAATGATGACATTGGCAGTTAGGTTTCAGAATCTGCTATCTTTACTGCTACATCACTGACTACTGTCTTCACAACTACTGGATTGAGACAACACACATGGTAATGGATGAGTCCAATTGAACAGGTGTCATGAGTCCCCCAGCCAGGAAGCCTTTGCTTGAGACACTGTACTTCACAAATACAGACATGTACGTATACAAAATTATGGATTTATGCATTGATTTCTCAGTGAATTCTGACAAAGTCAAGAACCATTCTGTAAGGTAATTAATGGAAAATTGAGGTAGCAGGCAAAAATTTTAAAACAAGATCTAAAATTTCCTGGCCATTGAATGTACAACTCGGGCTCAGAAAGCTTGGGGGCAGAGGAATTGGTGAGCTGCCCACGACTTTCTGAGCTTCACCTCCTGGTAGGTTCTTTTTCTGATTCCTGCTGTCCACTGCTCAGCATCTACAGACAGTTGCTTCATGTACTTTATCCAGTTGTAGTTGTTTATGGCACAAAGTATAATCCAGCCCTAGTTTGTGTGGCAAGGTTAAAGGCTTTTTTTTAAATCCCCAACCTATCCCTAACTACAGATGTTAACATTTACTTCAGGCCTGAAGAATGTTAGGGGATTGATTCAAAGTTGACTATGACTGTGGTTAAGAAATGGATGATACTCACATATAAGTTTTAGTTCTTGATTAAACTAAATAACAATGAATCATATTTCATAATGAGATCAATGTTCCTGCCTAAAAAATCTCATCTTAAATTACCAATAAATATAATTCTAATTTAAAGGACATATACATATAACTTACACTAAGCAAATGTGCAGAAGTTATAATGTGCTAACTTCACTTGCTGTAACAGTGAATATCCTAGCAGCTTTTACTATTGATGTTTGAGATAGAAAATGGCCCAGAGGATCTCACACTTGGAAAAAAATAAGCTATGCACACATACACAAGATGATTAACTACAATTCTTATAATTACATAATATTATGATTTATAATAATACATTATATTATAATATACAGTTTATCACATAATATTAATATTTAAAAACAATTAGCTTCACATGTTTCATTTATTAAATAATGTTTTTAATCTGTTTCTATTTGAGCCGTTTTTTCTGTTATAAAACATGTATATTCTTTTGATGGTAAAGCTCTCCTAGGTGTGCTAATCTTCATAGATATTTCATTATTTAAAATCACCTCTGACAATTAATTAGTATGTTATACAGAATTAGTTTTAAAAACTTTCACTGGGGACTTACTTGTTTTAAGTGAATACCAATGACAGCTTGAAGATTAAATTGATCATTTTAAATATTGGGCTGAAAAGTGTACTTGAATAGTTTCAGCACCATTTTTCCTCACTAAGATAAATAACTGGGCTTCGTATTTTATAATATTTTATTAACTGATGCCAATACTATAAACATATCACCAAAGTCAATATGATTTCTAAATAAAATAGATGCACTGATTGAAAAGGACATTCAGAAATCATAATACACAATGTAAAAATAGTCACATGCTTACCTTTGTAGGTTAGCTTGAGCCGTGGAATATTTTGCTTAGAAGTCCCAATGACAGGAAGAAACAGCATGGTCATGGTTAGCATCATCAAAGTGTGAAAAAGGTGAAAATCCTGGCTTCCGAACTTGAATCTCTCATCTTTATTAGCATTCATGATGAAAATAAGGCTCTCTTTTCTGATAGTGTTAATTTAATCTAAAAACAAGAAGAGAAGTATTCAGATAGCAGTCATCCCATTTTCCTAGACTATTATTATTATAGTTTTCTGAATACATGTGGATTTGTTTTGCTCTTAGGGAACTGCTGCAAAGAAAATGAACTGGAGCTGAGTAATAAATTTCAAGACTGGCTTTACTCAGTAGAAATGAATGTACCATGGGGCTGGTGCTGTGTACAGTGGGTTAAAGCCGTGGTCTACACTCTCGGCATCCCATATGGGCGCTGGTTTGAGTCCCAGCTGCTCCACTTCTGATCAAGCTCTCTGCTATGGCCTGGGAAAGCAGTGGAACATGGCCCAAGTCCTCGGGCCCCTGTACCTGCATGGGAGACCCAGAGGAAGCTCCTGGCTCCTGGCTTCAGATCAGCTCAGCTCTGGCCATTGCGGCCATTTGGGGAGTGAACCAGCGGATGAAGGACCTCTCTCTATCTGGCTCTACCTCTCTTTGTAACTCTATCAAATAAATAAAATAAATCTTAAAAAAAAAAAGAAAGAAATGAATGTACTACTAGAAAGTCAACTATTTTGTTAATTAACTATTGGATTAAACTATTTGGTTAAAGTGTTTTTTAAAGTCTTTTTATTTTTGTATTTAATTCCAACAGCTGAGGAACCATCTTCTCCACAGCCCGATAAACTGATCAGAAAAGGCAACAGGAGCCTGAGCTCACTCCTCCTCATGCGCAGATGAAGACATGCCAAGCAAGCACAATCTCACAAGAGCTTTGTTTTGAGTGTGTTCTTGACTCCGACCAGAGAAGACATTTTAAAAGTTCAATCAAATTGGAGAAAGTGGGTAAGATCAGGGCCACCAGTACAGGTAAATGTTAGGCAAGTAACAACAGAATCTGATCTGTACCCTCTTCTACTTCACCCAGGGCAGCACTGACTAGAAAAGCAAACTACACATGAGAGGCATGTCTAAGAGGTAAAGGTGGTTACTGACCAGGATGCAGAAATAGGCTGACTTGGTTATCTCTGAAAACATGGCAAAAAGCAAGTGAGTATTTCAAACTAAGACTATATCACAAAGTAGAAGTCATATTTATTGAATATTATATGTTCTAGATGGTTTGTTTTTAAGGTACTATTTACTGGTTAAATGTGTTAATGCTAATGGCAGCCATGAAGGGTCAGCAGTCATTTTCCTCACTTCACAGATGAGAAAACCAAGATCCAGCGTTAAATAGTTCTCCCAAGATCCCATGAGAAGCAAGAGATGGAGCCCAGTGACAGTGGATGGACTTTAGCTAGAGTCTGCTTCCTAACACCTGTCTTTGAGGGCTTTTCCTTGCGATAAACTCCAGTGGACTTCAACTCCTGATGGCGTCTTCAGCTTCTTTTCCTTCTCCATTGAGCGACTGCTGTCTTTCCAGGAAAGAGCACATAGAAAGGATCTGGCTGCACTGGCTGCCAGAGGTTCCAGTGCCAGCTTTGGGAGTTGTCTAAGTAATTTTTATGTTCCTTGGTGCTAGCTATAATCATAATAAGAATGTATTGGACGTTTACATAATGTGTTAATGACTTAATATTTAAAATAAATATTTTATGCTTAGGATTTTTTAAGGTCAAATAATAGGTAAATTTTCTTAAAGGAGACCAACTCTTCACTTTACTAAACTATCTCACAGAATTTGAATATCGAAGTTCCAGTTACGCATCTCAAAAGTTAAGATAAGAAAGATCACATTTTGAGGAGTATTAATATATGTTCATGCTTATCATATAAGTAATTAAGGACAGACTTCAAATTTGTTGTTAAATTTCTTCATAGAATGTTGAACATGAATGTTTAATAAATTATAAATTCTCAATTACTTTCACTCTCTTCCAAGACACCTAAGGAAGTACCACCTTATTTTTTGTGTGTGAATAATTCTTGCACCACATTGTTTTTGTATGTGAACTATTCTTTGAATAACTCTTATAGAAGATTACTCTATGTGCAAGTAACAAAGTTGACTTAGTCATTTAAGAATATTTTTATTTAACATTCCACATATTTCATTCATATTTACTTGACATTCCTTGAACATTTTATCTCATTAGGTATAATTTGGGGAACAACAGGAATGCCTCTGGCCCAAAAGATCTATACTAGCAGCATTCTTTTATGAATATTTTAGTTGTTTTTTGAATATTTTAGTTGTATATATTTTAATATAAAACATAAAGTCCTTAACTAACATATATAAAAGTCTAAAATATAAAGAATTATATTATGTCAAATGCACTAAGAAACCATGTCAATGTTATTGAATGAAAGGAAGCATGAACTGGTCTACAGAAAAGGAAATTGATTACACCTGAATTAAGAAATGCATTTTGCAACTTTGTTCCTCACTTATACCAGTAAAAATTGTATTTATTGACTTACAGATTCTCCTTAAAGGCTTGCAGGATTATATTTCTGTATTTACTTATAGATATAATTATTTACATAACTTGCAATTATATATTTAAATATATAGTCACATGTACACATTTTTATATATTCTTATTAGTCATTAATACCATAGCCAATCTCCAACCATTTATTAAGGTAAGTAAAAAGAAAGATTCTTTTCTGAAAGGAGTTGTTGATTCTATATAATTAAGTACCTTAAAATAATTCTAAAATCAAGGCATCTATGAGGTGCAGTAGAAGATGGTTTAAAAGGCACCGTCTCCATTGAACAGGGCAGGGATAGCTTCCTGGGGGACACAGAAGAAAGGCAAGAACAGAGAGTTCCATAAAGCACCGGCCAAGGCCTGCAGGAGAGCCCGGCCAGCAGCAGGACACTCAGAGGCTATACAGAGAGGGAAGAGAAGGCGAGGCAGGATCCGCGTAATCCAGGGGAGGGTGAGGGAAGGGAGAACAGGGGACACCAAAAGGCCACCTGAGCTGACTCCAGTGCTCCCCCTGCCAGCCCTGGGACCAGTACTCTCAGGATTCCAGCAGCACGTCGCCGTGTACTACCGCTGGCACCGGATGGTACTGCCGCCATGATGCTGATGCCGTTCACTTTCACCAGTGCTCTTCTAACCCGCTTTCCTGTTGCTTTGACTTTCTCCTACACCCACGTGTTAGTAGACTCTGCTATCTGACTGAGGCAAAACCACAGCCTCACTATGCAAACATGCATTCTCCCTCCTCCCTACACCCTCCGGAAGAAGTGACAGGCAAACTAAATGTAGACAATGAGTATGTTAAATTTCTCATTAGGCTTTAGCTTTTCCTGAGCTTCTGAACATCTGAAAAACTATTTTTTCATGACAAGTAACAACGCATGTAATGTGAATGCATGTTTACATGCATACGCAAAAAGAGAGGGAACTTTCCATGTGTGCATTTTATTAGCAATAATGACCTCAGTACAGGACATTTCCTGGAAATTAATGACTAGTTGGGGTTAATGGCCCTTGGCTATGTATTGAGATATCTACTCCTCCAACTGGTCATTAATCGCTAGGACATGCCCTATGCCTCTAACACCGTAAGTTAAAAAGATTGATGTTTTCATTTTCCATGAACAGTAGTCATACTGTTCCTTGTAACCCAACTCATTAATATTGTTAAGTAATTTAAAAATCAAAGTACTGCTTTCTTTACCACCATGACATTCTGATAAGTGGCTACACGTGCTGAAACATATACCGATGGGACGAAACGAAATAAAGCAAAAGTCCTGAAACTGGTACAACTTCAAAAACAAAATCCTGACTTTGGGACTATAAAACATTCACTCTCTACAATCTGCTGCTCCCGAGTCTGTTTTTCTTTCCAACAATCTTTTGAATTCAATAGTTAATCTTTTAATTGAGAAAATTTATTGGGTTAAATGTCTTGCCAACAACCTCTCCACTAATCTATTGCCAGTTTGCTATCTTCCAGTGCATGTGTGTATGTTTTGTATGTGCTTACATGAGAATGTGTCCTGCATCTGGGAGGAATTAGGGACAAAAGTAGGTGTGATTTAACCCAAAGTGGGTGGATCTGGGGAACTGCACAGGTTATACTGCATGCTACTGTCTGTAACAAGCTCGACCTGGAGCCAATTAACCGCGTGTAATCTATTCCAGATGTTCTTTGGGACAAACAGCACTCTTGGGGATCCTCAGATGTGGAGCCAATAGGGAGTGTTCTGATTATGAGAGGCTTTTACACACTGTTCCACTAAATCAGAGATCCAATGCATAACCTAACACTCAAGGAGGCCTTGTGCCTTTTCCCTAAGGAAACTATAGAGTCCAGAGCTTATTAGACGGATGGCAACTGTCAAAAAATGTATTTGAGGAGCAAGAGATATACTGTTCTATATATGGACTACTTCATTGATTTGCCTTTTTATTTCTATTTGTTCCAATACTCATCAAGGCAGGACAATGTGCTGTTAAAAAGTGGAAAAACTAGCTTCTATGCATGGATCAAAAGTGAAAATACTTGTACACAATTAAGTCTTCACACATGAAAACCTAGAACACCTCTTAGGTGTGTGTTTGGAGATAAGTAAGGTGAAGGAAGGAAAAAGAATCTTTGATTAAGTTTATAAAGTTATATTTGTTCTTCATAGCTCAGTGTGTACATGAGGTCACCTGAAAACTTTCTGCCCAATTCAGGAGACACAAGGTGCTATGACCACACACAGATTCAAAGCAATAATTGCAGACCTCACTTTGGTCAAATTGCAGCTTAGATACTTGAGCTACTGTTGAAATAGATAGATTTTCTATAGGTTGCACAACACAGATCAATTATTGGTACAATTACTTCATGGGATAGCTGTGGATGAGGAACCAAACGGCAATTATAGAAGAAATGTGAGAATCAAAGTAATACAGACAAACTAAAGGGAGACTGTGGTTGCCGAGGGCTGTTAACGGAATCCATTGATCAAATGCAAAAATATCAAAGCGGATGCAAGTGGTATGTAAGAAAGTCCAGGGGAATGAAACTTGCAATGCTAGAACTTTAATTTAAATTTATTTTGTCTCATCTTTTCAAATGTTCCATTTGCTAATTTTCTAATATTCACAATTTCTCACTTCTATAGCATAGTCAGCAGTTCAGTTCAAGTTCATAGCACTCTTAGTAATGGAGACTTTCATTGTCTAGTAATCGACTTCACTGCTCCAAATGTCCTAGATTCCCTGTCAACTGATAGATTCCAGCATAGTCTGGAAGATCATCTGACTTTTCAGAGATTATGAAAAGCCTTACATTTGATTAAATGTTAATCTATTTCCTACAATCTTTCCAGCAATAGTGATGTTTCCTCGTGCACAGGATCAGGTGGAGGAGAGCTGAGCTCCAGCCTTTGTGAGTAGAGATCATTTACAGTAATTATATTTCTATTTTGAGTGGTTTAAATATGATACTTACATTTTAAAACACACTGAAACTATACTGTTATATAAATATCTCCTCAACAAGGCAGCACTGTTAAATTTCTTTTCTTTTTTTTTTTTTTTTTTTTTTTTGCACATGAGTTTCTGTGCTTTTAGCCATGTACTTTCAGGTAAGTCAATTTTGGGGGACTTTACACCTAATGAATTCAATAGAAAATAACCCAACAGTGGGATCTCACAGTATACATGTGCAACCCCTTAGACTTAATATAATGAGTTGCTTTTTTTTTTTTTTTACTTGAGCATGAAAGTAACCGTAAAACGATGTTTAAGTTGCATGGACATCTCAAAGAAATGAAGCACTTTCAGCATCTAAACTGTTCAAATAATCAATACTTTTACTAAAAAAAGTACTGTAAATGATTTTATCAATCATGTTTCTTAACCTAAATAGCATATCGATTTTCTATTTAAAGAAGAGAACTGGTAGTTACCAACTTGTGGGATCAGAGAAAGAAACACAGTGTTTAGTATTGCAATCATAATGTTTACTTATTGATATGTGTTTATTAACAGTTGGTTATCTATAAATTGAGTCCTTTTATTTTTTATGAATATCACTACTATTAAAACTAAGTGATGCTTTTGCAAAGATCACAAAATCTTAGTTTCTTTCTTGTGATCCACTTTTTTTTTATTAGTTTGGAAGCTATGTGCCCAGAAAAGTTTGTGCAGACTTTATAATATTTATCCAATATGTCTGTCAATGTAGGCAATAAATGGATTTGACTCTTCCTAAATAACTGATTCTGAATAATAAAGTGTAAGAGATTATGCCATTTGCAAACAAGTTTAGGGGACCCATGGTCTCTCTACCAGCAGATACAACTGTTCACCTACAAACTTGTCTTTCAGAGCAGCACAGCTATCTCCTAATACTTTAACATATTACCACAGTGCCCGCTTCAGCCAAATTTGCTGCCTAAGTTCCCAATAAAACAACTTCACGTAAAACTTTAAAATCAAGCTGGCATATACATTGGTGAGTATATGTAATACCGATTGGAGATGTTTATGAATAGAATCAGGTCTCTGCTACTGTCTTTGCCAGAAAGACTATTAGCACCAAAGTGGAAACAAGGAACTGACACAAACTTGTGGACTCTGTGAAATGTAAGCATACCAGTTTACAGAGCTGGCACTGTGGCATAGTAGGCTAAGCCTCTGCCTAAGGCACCAGCATCCTATATGGGCACCAGTTTGTTTCCTGACTGCTCGTCTTCCAATCCAGCTCTCTGCTTATGGCCTGGGAAAGCAGTAGAAGATGGCCCAAGTGCTTGGACCTCTGCACCGATGTGGGAGACCCGGAAGAAGTTCCTGACTCCTGGTTTGGGATCAGTTCAGCTCCCACTGTAGCGGCCACTGGGGAGTGAAACAGCAGATGGAAGACTTTTCTCTCTGTCTCTCCCTCTCTTTACCTCTACCTCTACCTCTCAAATAAATAAAATCTTTAAAAAAAAAAAAAAGAATATATGGCCGGCGCCGTAGCTTAACAGGCTAATCCTCTGCCTTGCGGCGCCGGCACACCGGGTTCTAGTCCCGGTTGGGGTGCCAGATTCTATCCCGGTTGCCCCTCTTCCAGGCCAGCTCTCTGCTACGGCCCAGGAGCGCAGTGGAGGATGGCCCAAGTGGTTGGGCCCTGCACCCCATGGGAGACCAGGAGAAGCACCTGGCTCCTGGCTTTGGATCAGCGTGATGCGCCGGCCGCAGCGGCCATTGGAGGGTGAACCAACAGCAAAGGAAGACCTTTCTCTCTGTCTGTCTCTCTCTCTCACTATCCACTCTGTCTGTCAAAAAAAAAAAAAGAATATAGCTTATTCCAAACAACAGACAGCAATATATATTTCTACAATCCAATATTTCCTTTGTATTGGATCATGACATTATTTTTTATTATGCATCCTTCTATTACACCAGCATTATGTTTTCTGCTTCCACCCCTAGCCTTCACTTTTAAAAGTGGCATCAAGGGGCTGGCACTGTGGCATAGGTTAATCCTCTGCCTGGGGTGCTGGCACATGGGTGCCAGGTCTAGTCTCGACTGCTCCTCTTCTGATCCAGCTCTCTGCCATGGCCTGGCAAAGAGGTAGAAGATGGCCCAAGTCCTTGCCCCTGCATCTGTATGGGAGACTCGGAAGAAGTTCCTGGCTCCTGGCTTCAAATAGGCCCAGCTCCAGGCATTGCAGCCGTTTGGGGAGTGAACCAGCAAATGGAAGACCTCTCTCTGTGTGTCTCTCTCTCACTGTCTGTAACTCTACCTCTCAAATAAATGAATGTGGGAGTGGGAATAAGAGAGGGAGGAGATGTACAGTTTGGCACATGCTCACTCAGGCTTACTCCTAATGGTAGAGCTAGAGATGTGCCAGGGGATTCCAATTCAATCTCATCAAGGTGGCATGTGCCAATGCCATCTTACTTGTTGGAGTGATCAGTTTAGGTTCATGGTTGATCAGGGGGATGGGATTGAGTGTCAAGGGGATTGCATGGATGGGAACAGTGTCTGCAAATAATTGATAGAATTAAAAAGGAGAGAACGATCCAACATGGGAAGCGGATACACAGCAGACTCATAGAATGGCAAAAGTCCTAAACAGCACTCTGGCCTCAGAATCAGTCCTTAAGGTATTCGAATATGGCTAAAATCCCATGAGAGTTTCGCAGGCATGGAAAGAAGGAGGTACCTTTCTCTGAAGAGGAGAGAACTTCCACTTTGATTATGACCTTGTCTAAATAAGATTGGAGTTGGCAAACTCAAGAGGCTTCCATAACCTTAGCAACTCATGACAAGAGCCTCAGGTGATTACTGGCGTCATCAATAAGAGTGTCAATTGTTAAATCAACAACGGGAGTCACTGTGCACCTGCTCCCCATGTAGGATCTCTGCCCTTAATGTGTTGTACTATGAGAATTAATGGTAAAACTACTACTCAAACAGTACCCTATACTTTGTGTGCCTTTGTGGGTGCAGTCTGTTGAAATCTTTACTTTACTAAATTGATCTTCTGTATATAAAGATAATTGAAAATGAATCATGATGAAGAATGGGATGGGAAAGGGAGTGGGAGATGGGATGGTTGTGGGTGGGAGGGAGGTTATGGGGGAAAAGCTGCTATAATTCAAAAGTTGTACTTTGGAAATTTATATTTATTAAATAAAAGTTGAAAAGAAAAAAAAAGTGGCATCAAGATCTTTCACAAACTTTTATCAGTGTTCTTTGCTTTCAGCTTTCTTTTCTGCCTAATTATGTTAGTTAAGAACTTTATATATTTTATACTTTATTGTTTGCAGACTGAGCATATGGATAGGATTATGCAAAATAGTTATTAAGATAACTTTCCAACAAGAAAAAAGCATATTTAAAATAGCTATGTTTTATGCAAGATCAATTTATCAATTACATTTTTATTGACATTGAAACTATTATCAAATATATTTTGAAATTCATACGAGGTTACAAAACATCATTGACCGAACTTCATTATTAGTATCCTATAATTTCGTATGAAATCATAGAAAATTTATATATATGTCTGAATACACATACATACATGTATGTTTGTATATATCAAGTTCAAAAATAAATTTTAGTTTATTGTCTGAGAACTGAGAAAATAAGAAAGCATTATCACTTAAGTGAAGACACTGAAAAATTAGATAGTAGCTTAAAACTCAATTAGGTTCTGACAAGTTACAAAAATACTTGAATCACATGTTAAGCAATTCCAGATCTGTACAGATGCCAAGTCTTATTTATAATGGTTTTCAAAGTTATTATGTTTATAGCATCCATAAGATTTGAGACAGTCTTTCCCACAGCTTCAAAGAACTACTGTGTCTCTTAATAGATCTTCTTAGCCTTAATATAGAATATTAAAAGCACACAAATTCTTTCTATTTTTAATAATTACTCAAATCATAAACTTGGCATATTACAAGTTTATGTAGCATGAGTTTTATTCTCCACAAAATGTATGTATCATTTAATGTTAATTAGAAATTAATAAAACTAAAAATAAATGTCAATGTATTATATAATTCTAATTAGCATTATTGTAAAATTATGAAACCCTGCTTAATAAATAATACAGGTTTAAACTGTCTATTATATACTTTAATATGGAGAGATTATACTTTAAAGCATGATTCTATCACATTTTCTTTCAGAAGCGTTATTCAACATACCAGACATGCAACGTAGAAATGTATGTATAGGGGCCGGTGCCGCGGCTCAATAGGCTAATCCTCCACCTTGCGGTGCTGGCACACCAGGTTCTAGTCCTGGTCTGGGTGCCAGATTCTGTCCCGGTTGCCCCTCTTCCAGGCCAGCTCTCTGCTGTGGCCAGGGAGTGCAGTGGAGGATGGCCCAAGTGCTTGGGCTCTGCACCCCATGGGAGACCAGGAGAAGCACCTGGCTCCTGGCTTTGGATCAGCGTGGTGCGCTGGCCGTGGCGGCCATTGGAGGGTGAACCAACAGCAAAGGAAGACCTTTCTCTCTGTCTCTCTCTCTCACTGTCCACTCTGCCTGTCCAAAAAAATAAATAAATAAATAAAAGTATATGTATAGGATGAGTAGGGTGCAACAAGCCAACTCATTCTATCCATATTGATTATACTCCTAAATACAAATGTGTAAGTTTAGAAATTACTCTCATATGTATTAAGAGAATATAAGAAAAAGGGACTAATTCAGCTTTACCCAAAGGAGCTGCTTAATAAGTTCCACACTGTGCTTTATTAACAAAGTACGAGAAATTTCAGCTTCTTTATTGGGCAGTGCCATTTCTCTAGAAACCCTTCTGGTATTCCTGTGGAAATGTTTTCCTTTGTTTGCAAGATTGTTCTGTTGAAGCCATGTGCTGAATATTTGGGCCGCCTAATTCCCCCTGCACTCTCCTCACCCACCTTATCTGCAGTGCCCTATCTCTTAGTGCCAGTTTCCAAGCTGTGTTTAATCTCATCCCTGTATCTCCAGCTGTATCTGAACAATGGAACCTAAATGGCCATTCCAAAGCTTTCTGCTTTTAAACAGTGACCTAGTTAGGATAAGCAGGGGGTCCCTGACTTAAGCACAGAGCCACTCACAGACCTTCTCCCATTAGTTAATTTTGTATATCTTTTTCTCTTAGAGAAAATATCATATTTCCACTGAAGTTGACTTGGAAGTGAAATAAGCACCATGGAATAGATTTTAAAACACAACATTCAGCTCAGATCATCTCAAAATCATCAATAACTGACCTAATTTACTTTACCATGAGATAAAATTCTTCCAGGGCCTGGGCAGCCTACTGGTGAGGAGCTCAGGCCCTGGCCACAGCACAGTTAGGGTTGTAATCCCCGTTTTCAGTTGTTCAGCTTTATCCCCGGGGGAATTCACTTAATTTCTCTACATCCAGTTTCCTCATCTACAAAACAGGATGATCAGTTCCTATAAACTATGGTTGTTGTGAGAATACAGTGAGTGCTCGCTTCGGCAGCACATATACTAAAATTGGAACGATACAGAGAATACAGTGAGTTAATTAATGGACAGTGCAGAGAATGCACATAGTTCCTTGTCTGGCACTGTTAACACTCATCAAAGATTAGCTCAGCGCTCTTCAATTTTGACACAGACCATGATAGCAACCATTTCTTAAAAATAGTGAGTGAATCTGAAACTAAAAGGGACAGTGGAAATTCCTATATTCTCCCATCACGTGTGCAAAAGTGTTTGTGTTCTTTGACATTGAAGTACCCAACCCTCATTCTACAATGTAATTTTTTTTATGCACAATTAGATTAGGTCCCAATGGCAGTAGTATTCACACGTTATTTTCGCTGAACTTCTAATTTGTTGAAGCCATATGCACTGCCAAAATGAAGACCCAATAAAAAGAAAACAATTGTTTTATTGGATGTTGAAATCATTTGAAAAAAACAAGGCAGAATGAAAAAGAAATGCTTTGTTTTTAAAATCTTCAATTTGGGATTACTAAATGTGTTTGAACAAACAGTCTAGGGGGGAGGTCTTGGCGCTGATATCAATATTTAGAGATGCTTTTGACAGAAAGCCAATCTAAAGTTACATCTGAAGGCTTCTTTGGATTTTATAACAGCCAAGAGTTTAGACACATTAAGAACTTTAGATTTAATTATAATTGCTGTACTTTTTTGGAGTATTCAAAACACTGAATTGTTACCACACAGTAAAATTGCAGTTCAGAAAATTTTTCCAATGGATATTTAGACCACTTCCTACATCTCATAATATTTTTAACTGCATCTTCCAGAGCACTTGTATGTATTTCTTTGAAAGGTAGAGGGGCAAAGAGAGAGAGACAAAAAGAGAATAGAAAGAGTGAGAGAGTACAGTGCCATCCACTGGTTCACTCCCCAGATGGCCACAACAGCTAGGACCGGGCCAGGCCAGTCAGGAGCCAGGAGCTCCATTCTGGTCTCCCACATGGATGACGGAGGTCCAAACACTTGAGCCATCTTCTGTTCCCTTCCCAGAGCATTAGCAGGCAGCTAGATCAGAAACAGAATAGTAGGGACTCTAATTGACCCTCTGACATGGGATGCTTGCATTGCATTGCGTGTAGCAGCTTAACACACTGTGCTTCAATACTGACCCTAATTATTCTTTGCTGTGGATTAGCACAGCCTCATCCCCCAACTGGCGTGATCTGCCAATGGCACTTGATGACACTTGTGATTTGGAAGCGAGTACTTTGGGAAGTTTCATTGAATCTCGCTGTCCCCAACCCTATGGACTCCATGAGAAATCTTTATTATGAGAAAATATTTAAATATGATTCACTCCTGTCAATTGCTGACTTTTATCCAGAAGGCAAATTGAATATAAGCATAAATTAAGCATATGATGAACTACCCTAAAAGCATGCATCCTTCTATAGTCTTCACATTCCTGTAAAACTCACAGCACAGACCTTTTCTTAAACAAATGCACGTGCAGATGGGGGCGGGCAGCACCATCTTTGCAAGCTACTCAGAGGAAAGTAATAGAAACCTACAAATTATTGCTGTGTTGGGCAAGAAAGAATGCAAAGTTCAATTGCAATAGTGTATGCACATGTCTTTTAGAATGTCAAAGAACAACAAATTTTTGATTATAATATAATGAGAAAAACATATCTTCCTATCTTGGCATTTCAATAAATCAATTTTATTTTGAAAATTTATTTATGTATTTGAAAGGCAGAGTGAGAGAGACAGAGAGAGAGAGAGAAAAGGAGAAAAGGAGAGAAGGAGAAAAGGAGAGGGAGAAACAGACAAAGACAGACATATTCCATCTGCTGGTTCATTCCCCATATGGCTACAATTGCCTCCTGGGCCAGGCCAAATCCAAGACACTCCATCCAGGTCTCCCACAGAGTGCCAGGGGACCAAATACTTGGGCCTCCAATGCCTTCCCAGGTGCATTAATTAGCAGGGAGATGGATCAGAAGCAAAGCAGGGCCGATGTGTGGTGTAGCAGGTTTAGTGCTGCCCGCAACACCAGCATCCCATGGGCTCTGGTTCAAGTCCCAGCTGTTCCATTCCCAATCCAGTTCCCTGCAAAAGGCCTGGGAAAGAAGTGAAAGATTGTCCTTGGGCCCCTGGCTCTTGGCTCCTGGCTTGGGCCCAGTTAGGGCTGTTACAGCCATTTGTGGAATGAACCATTGGATGAAAGATTGATCTCTTTCTGTGTGCGTGTGTGTGTGCATCTGTCTGTCTGTCTGTAAACTCTTATTTCCAAACAAATAAATAAATCTTAAAGAAAAAAAAAAAAGAGTGGAGCAGCTAGGACTTGAACCAATACTCCTATGGGATGCCAATAACACAGGCACAACAGCAGCTCCAATAAATTAGTTTTCCAGATACGTCTTTAAAAAAAAACTCATGTATCATATTAGGAAAATTGAGGTCTCCTTTAAAAGGTTAACTCGTGTACTATTTTACTTAAAAAGGGCTCATTTCCAGAATCTGTGGTAAACATCAGTGTGAATTAGTCTTAAAACATTGATTTGCAAATACTGTATTTTTATATATTTTAAAGATGTATTTTTATTTCTATTAAAAGGCAGAGTTCTATAGAGAGAGGGAGATAATATGAGAGAAAGAGAGAGAGATTTTCCATATGCTGATTCACTTCCCAAATGGCCACAATGGCCACTGCTGAGCCAGGCCCAAACCAGGAACCAGGAGCCAGGAACCAGGGGTTTTATCCAGGTCTCCCACATAGGTGGCAGTGGCCCAGGGATTCAAGCCATCTTTTGCTGCTTTCTCAGTTACATTAGAAGGGGGCTGGATCAGATGTGGAGCAGCCAGGAGTCAAACCAGCACCCATATGGGATGCCAGAGTTGCAGGTAGCAGCTTAACCCTCTACACCAAAATGCTGGCCCCTTGATGTATTCCTAAAATAAGTATACAAATTAGCTTAACAATAGATGTAGGGCAAATTTGCAAACTAAAATTTAGGGAAAATCATGAAAATGTACAAATGATATTTCAAGATTATTTAATTTTAGAAGTTACCTTATACAGATGCACTCACATATATATAAACATTATACTTATGTATATATGTACATACACACATACATACATACACATCTACACACACACACACACACACACACCCCAGAGGAAAAGGCAAGGAAATATTCTTTCACTACTGAAGCCGTCAGTTGTCATCAGTGTCAGTGAGGCCTTTAATAATATACAAGCTATTCTATCTCTAGGATTATTTTTTCTCTTTCATTTTCAAGGCCATTAAGCAGCCCCAGTCCCTGTGACGGAATACCTGGGTCACTTTAGGTGATGTTCTAGATTCTGCCTGTGGATTCGATTTCTGGGGTGCCCATTGCTTCCAGTTTTGTGTTCTTAAAGTGCTTGCACATAATAGCATGTCTAATTTGCAATATCAACTCCCTAGCTTGGCATCCAAGTTCCTCCTTTACATAAATGACTTTTTCTTTGTTCCTCCGCAAACATTCCCAGTTCCCGTCACAATGGTTAAGGGCACACATCATCAAAATCCTGTCCTCTCCTCCTGTGTGTGATGTTCTGCCCAGAAAGCACTTCTGCGTAAATTTGAGGTCCAGAGACTAATTCACTCACTACCAGGATAACTACAATATATTCTCTACTACGGTAACCTACACATGGTCTCTGATACATGATGGCTTGACTTAATGATTCTTTGACTTTTCTCCATGTTACAATAAAGCAAAAATGATATGCATTCAGTAACAGTTGCATTCCAAATTTTGAATGTTGATCTTTTCCTGGGCTAGCCATGTAGGGCACAACACTCAACGCTGTGCAGTGGCTCTCAGCCGAGTGATGAGGAGCATAAATATCAGACATGGTGTCATCTCCTGTGTGGCTAAGCTGTGATGTTCAACAGGTTAGGTGTGTGACACGCATTTTCTACTCACGGTGCTTTCAACTCATGATGAGTTTATGGAGACATAATTACATCACAGGTTGAGGAGTTCCCATGGGTAGCCTGACTTTTAGGCATCTCTTTTGACTTCTTAGACACAGAAAACATGCTTTAAAAAGTGATTCCAAATAGCTTATACAAGCTGATGAGGTTCAAAGTAAAATTCTAGTAAGTGTTATCAGGTGGATAACAAATCATCCAACTATAAAGGGGACACATAATTTTAAAAATCCACTCCTCTGACTCATTAAATACTACATGAATGTTGGGCATGCAAGGTTGTGTATTTTGTGAGAGAAATAAATGATATTCTTTAATCATCTAGAAATCAAATGTACATTTTTATAGAAAACCTGGAAAATGCAATAGTTATAAAAAAATGTGGAGGTAAGTAAATGGCATTTTGCCAATAAAGGAAAAATTGAGGCATTGGTTAAAAAAAGGTCACCTGTTTCTCAGAGGTCGGAATGCTGTTGAATCATTCTTTACTTCAGTTATGATGGCATCCACTACTTTAAAATGTTTAGCTACTAATAGGCTATTTTATTTTATTTTATTTTATTTTGAAACAAACTATTGAGTCTACTGATTTTGCAAAGCCTTTCTAATGGGCTTATAGTCAGCATGAAAACTCACATTTCATTATTCAAAGTTATGGCTATTTTTTACACAAAGAGCCCCTAAATAAGTATTGTGGCTTTTACTAAGATACAAACTGATAGAAAAATCTATAATGCAATTATAATGGAAGATAAAAACCAGTTTCTAACATTACAAATAGTGTTTTCTTTGTAACAGAAAAGTTGTTTTAAAAATGTTTACCTTGTAACAGGAATGGACCTGGGTATCACAGAAACTGCAACTGTGTCCCAGAATCAACTCCTCAACTTCAGGTCAGGGATAGAAATAGCTCAGTCCCAGATCTGAGCAAGGCACATCGTGGAAACTACGTTTCCCACTCTATTTTGTAGCTGGTAAGAATCAACCCATTCTCACTAATTCAAAGTGACAGTGCCATGCACTTGACACTTCCTTAAAATGAATTGCTTCCCTCCACTCCCTTTGCTTCCCTAGTTAAACAGGCAGCAATGTGGACTAGGTGCTTGTGAGCCAGCTAAGGTCACAGGGAATTATGTTGGGGCTATTTTTACTCAATTGGTGTTTATAAATGATACATAAAATGTCTTAAAAATACTCAGCACAATATATAACAATTTTCTATATTATAATTGGTACTTCAGGAAATATGTTAAACTAAAAGTAGCAAAGAAAACATGAAAATTGCTTTCTAAGAAAAACTGTCAAAGCTTTGGATGCATAGCTAACTTAAAGTTAGCCACAGATCTGAAACACAGGCCAGTTGGTAAGTTTTGCTAGAAGCAAAGACTAAAAAGGGAGAGAGGGAGGGAATGAAGGAATACTTTGTATGATAAGTAATACTGATAATCTTGACTTCATTCAATTATTATTTATAGATCATTTACCATGTGATATTCTTCTACATTTTGAGGATAAAACATAGAAAGAAGTCATAAAATTTCTGCCTGTATAGAAGCTCAGTTTCCATCAAGTGTGGGTTCAGGGGAGCCACCGCCTAGTGAAAGCACCTGGTCATGACAAGTGCTGTGGGAGGGGGGAGATTAAGGAAAAGGGGCTGATAAAGAATGCTTCTTGTTGGGTTTTTATTCAAAGAGGGTATCTGAATTGAAGGAGGCCTCACTGAAAAGATAAGAGTGCAGCAAAGACTTGGAAAGTGTCACTATTTACTTTGTATTCTCTCACAATGCATTGTGCCTTCATGGAAACATCAAGATCAATTTTATTGCTAGCTAATTATGTTATTAAAAAAGAGTATAACTATTACTAAAGTAGAATGTTTGTACTCTAGAGTTAAAAACCACAGTGCTGACCTGTCCAACTTAGAATCTAATTCCCTGTGGCACACTGTACCACGCTCTGGTGCTACAATTTTAAACCTAGAACACAACAATCAACCTGCTCCTTCTCCCCCTGCTTCTTTGGGACATTGACTCATTAACAAGCAATAATTTATTTCAAAACACGTCTTAACTGCAGAATATGCCCTATTTCTCAAAGCTTTTGTTAGAATCTAGAGAAAATCAATCATTGTACTATTGGGGATTCTGTGCTAACTTTTAAAAGATTGAGCATTCTCTTGATCTTTCTCTACTGAGAGCAGGACAGGCTCTGTGCCTTCCCTACAGAGAATGCAGCTCTTCATGCGTGAGCACCAAGGTGTTCCGAGGAGAAAGTGCTACCTGTTACTTAAATGGACCTTCTTCGTGGTTTCTAGAAAGCAATTCCCTCAGGTATTCTTTCACCCATCAGAGTGAAACCTAAATAAGAATGTCTTCCTTTTGAACTCAGTAGTCCTGGTCTACCTAAATTAATGTTTATTTAGTATCTAATAACATTTTCAATTGAGAGAAACAGCTCTGTTTTCTCAAGGTCTTTGCCAAGTCTCATAAATCTGGTCAAAGGCGGTCAGTGTAACCCCTCTAACAACCCAAGTGGCCACACACAGAATAAACAAGGGCCCAGTTTATGAAGCCATCACGAAGAGACCCTATACTCTCCTCAGTATTAATTCATGACGTGTGCAATGCACTTTGCACTCAAATAAAAAGAATAGGAGAGAAATAAAGAGTATGCATTTAAACAAACTTTTAATACATACATATGCTATTTAAATTTAACAGCCATCAAAAAAGAAAAAGAAGAAAAACTGTTTTTCTGTGAGCTGTATGAAGGCTAGCTATGTGTTTCAGTTGGGTTTTTCGGTTGGTTTTGGTGTACTAGAATTTCTAAGTAATTTTATATCAACATCACAATAAAGAAATTTGCTCGGTAATTGTTCACTAATCTTTAAATTATTCAATTGTTCATTTAATCAAAACTTAGGAGTCACTTACTTATCAATATAATATATTTTTGAGGCAAAAATACTTAGTAAAACACTGAGAAAGTGCTTGGCTTTATCTACAACTTCAGTATCAGCCAAAGTTAACTCCACAAGAATTTTATTGTTTTAAGACAAAATTTATTTCTCTAGACATGAAATTATAGCCTTATTTAAAGCTCAATAATAAAAACTTTCTAAAAATGTCATAATTTATTTATAAAAGGCACAGATCCTATCAGGGAAATGAGGCATCTATCTCCTGGTGGTCCAACTTCCATTCGATCATCGTCCGTGGCAATGCGGCATTTTTCTCAATCTGCACTTGCCATGGATGGTGAATCTCAAGAGCAGAATGCGGAGAGAGGATGAAGGCTTTGATATCTGTGTTATTTCAGAATCCCAGGAAGAGTCTTTATAGGAAGGGAAACAGGGATGGCATTTTTTACTGTCTGAAAAACCCCATCAATGTTTTCTTTAATTTTATGACCCCACTTGCTTTTGCACTACAAAGATTCCCAGACAAGCAGTATGATGTGAACTGAATAAACTTTTCTCTCTCTCTGGCTGAGTTACGGTTCTCAAAATAAATATATATCTTCTACATTTTTCCCTAATATTTCTCTCATGAGCCATGTGCATGAATGGAAAAGCATTTCTCTGGGAGCCGAGTGCTGGGTCAAGAATATCTTTCTTCATTAGCAGAAGTAGAGTCACAAGCAGGTCTGCTGCGCACACCTTGCTGGATTTTTTTTAATCTTTTAAAAATAAACACTTCTATCTTATACATTAAAAAATCAAGGGAAAATTATTTCCAGTAAGGTCATCTTAAAGTTAATTATTACTAGAATGACAGTGAGTGCCTATACACACCTCTTATGATGCCACTTGCATCATTATGATCAATTATGAACTGAAACTGATCACTTCAACTCTATAGAATACTATACAGCAGTACAAAAAAAAAAAAAAAAAAAACGAAATCCGGTCATTTGCATCAAAATGGAGGAATCTGGAAAACATCATGCTGAGTGAAATAAGCCAGTCCCACAGGGACAAATATCATACGTTCTCCCTGATCGGTGACAACTAACTGAGCACCTAAAAGGAAACCTGTTGAAGTGAAATGGACACTATGAGAAACAATGACTTGATCAGCCCTTGTACTGTCTGTTGATGTACAACTTAATACTTTATTCCTTTTAGTATTTTTTGTTCTACTTAATACCATTGGTTGAACCCTTTAATTAACACACAATTATTCTTATGTGTTTAAATTTAACTGAAAAGTGATCCCTGATAAATATAAGAGTGGGAATAAGAAATGGGGGAGATGTACAGTTCTGCACATGCTCAATCGGACTTACCCCTAATGGTAGAGTTAGAAACGTGCCAGGGGATTCCAACTCAATCCCATCAAGGTGGCATGTACCAATTTTTAATTTAAAAAAAAAACTATTTTATTTATTTGATTCAGAGAGACAGAAGCAGGGTGAGGGAAAGAGAGAACTCGCAGAGACCCAACAACTGCTGACTCCCAGGGTGCGCATTAACAGGAAGCTGGAATCAAGAGCTAGTGCCAGGAATTGAATCAAGATTGTCTGACATGGGGGCCAGTGCTGTGGCATACTAGGTTAAGTCTCCACCTGCAGCACCAGCATCCCACGTGGGTGCTGGTTCGTGTCCCAGCTGCTCCTCTTCTAATCCAGCTACCTGCTGCTGATGGCCTGGAAAAGCAGCAGAAGATGGCCCAAGTCCTTGGGCCCCTGCCACCCTTGTGGGAGACCCAGAAGAAGCTCCTAGCTCCTGGCTTCAGATTGGCCCAGCTCAGGCCATTGTAGCCATTTGGGAGTGAACCAGCAGATGGAAGAATTCTTTTTCTCTCCCTCTTTCTGTCTGTAACTCTGCCTCTCAAATAAATGAATAAATCTTTGCCAAAAAAAAATTGTCTGACATGAGAGACAAGTATCTTAACCACAAGGCTAAACACCAGTTCTGGTACCTAATTACTTTTAAGTCAGTCCAGAGTCCAAAATTAAGCTGTATTTGGTTTTAGCTGCCTGTGCCCCTAACCCCTAATTGGAGATATCCAATTAATATAAAGCAGATATTATTTCATGAGTTTCAATTAGGTTTTACCATCAATCAATACTTTAGTATCAATCCATTGATTAAAATTTCAAAGAGGGACCAGCGCCATGGCTCACTTGGTTAATCCTTTGCCCACAGCGCTGGCATCCCATATGGGCACCGGGTTCTAGACCTGGTTGCCCCTCTTCCAGTCCATCTCTCTGCTGTGGCCCAGGAGGGCAGTGGAGGAGGGCCCAAGTGCTTGGGCCTCTGCACTTGCATGGGAGACCAGGAAGAAGCACCTGGCTCCTGGCTTCGGATCGGTGCAGCACCAGCCAGAGCAGCCATTTTGGGGGGTGAACCAACGGTAGGAAGACCTTTCTCTCTGTCTCTCTCTCTCTCACTATCTATAACTCTGTCAAATAAATAAGTAAATAAAAAAACTTCAGGAGAAAGGGTCATTACAAATTAGTCTGGCATCAGTGACCACCGTACTTACTAACTACAAGGAACAAAGAAGAAGTTCCAGAGCATCTGGAGAGTATGCTTAATTCTATCCTGCCTTGTATTAGTGCTTAGTTTGGTCCAATCATATTGATTTACTTAACAGCAAGAGGAAAAGCATCACCCTAGAAATCTCAGCAGGAGTCTTCCAAGGCTCTGCATGCTGAATGTAAACGACAGTGCAACAATAATCTACCTTCTAAAGTCACACTCTCCTTGGGGTGATTCCAGCTAAGCACAGAAATTGTTACTCCCATTCTGGCATTAATGTTTGGGACAGAAGTCACATTCAGTTTATTACACAGAATCCAAGAAATAATAAATGGAAGAGGAACAGAGCCAAATATAAATTAAAGTATTGACACAGATTTAATGCTCTGAGAGAGAAACCATGGAGTTGCCTGTGATGTTTTATTGTGTGGACAAAAGTACAATCCTTACATCAATAAGATAAGAAGATGAAGTTGATGAATCCATGCATTGTTGTTGGTTATTTTCAGATCTAAAGCTATACAAGTACTACAAGATAAATTGAGAAACACCTTCTTCAAAAGCTATCTTATTGGAAACTTGAAGGACTAAAAATACAGTTCGTAAGTAAGGACTCCCATCAAAGGGACAGGAAATGGTCAGGAGTCACACCTCTTCCGTAAGATAGAGACAGGGAGTGTTTAATATCAAAACTTTTCAAAAATGTGGTAAGCACAAGGACCTATATTGAAGGAAAATTTGTAAGATATTTGCAAAAAGGAGTTATATTTTATTAGTTAAATACAAAACCTGAGATAACAGCACATAGAAAAACATTAGTGTGAGTGGATAATTCAATATATCTTATAGTTGTACAGTATCCTATAGCTCCCTAAATATACCAGAGGTCTTCAACAAGTTTATGGAAAATGGCTATTATGCAAACACTATACCTAAATTTCAAAGTGTTCCGAACCAAAATAAACTCACCTTTCAATTCCATTTCCCATGAATTCTTGGAAGTCCTCTGGTATATGTGTGTGTGTATGTATAGGTATGCACACATATCTCACATATTATGCTATTTAAATCCTTTAACAATTCTGCATTTGAGATAACAGGCAATTGTTAAAAGAGTCATATCTTTGGAGAAAGAAAACAAACTTATTTACTGGCTGATATCACTGATAAACGGAAGAAAGGCGCACAAGGACCAATTTTCTTTATTTACGAATATATGTTAATGGAAAAATGACGAGAAAAATCTCCTCATACTTTTCAATTTTTATTTATTTATTCATTCAGTCATTTCAAAGGGAGAGGGAGACAGACAGAAGTGAGCTCTCACATGCTAGTTCATTCCCTAAATGTCCACAACTGTGACCATAGCTAGGAACCAGAAACTCAGTCCAGATCATTCATGTGTGTGGCAGAGACCCATAACTTCAGCCATCACCATTGCCTTCTAGGGTTGCATTACCAGGTAGTAAAAATCAGCAATAGAGCCAGAAGTCAAGTCCAGGCCTTCCAATGTGGGATGTGGACCTATTAACTGCTAGGCTGAATGTCCACTTCTCCAAGTTCTTTTTGATAAAGAAAGAACGGATTCCACTGAATGGAAGCACACTACAAAAGGATGCTTCAAATGCATGGGGATTCTCAAACAAGTAGTAAATTTATAATGGATAATCCAAGAGAATAGCTTCAGAAACAGAATATTCCAAAGAAAGAACATTGGTATAGTAGTTAGGATAAGGAAAGAAAACTGGGACTATATAGTTTTCTCTTTTAGAGAATGGCTGGGTGTTGCTGCAACCCACAATGCTGCCATCACTGGGTCACACAGTTCCCTTCACAGAGGTAGAGATTTTTGACCATAGTTCTTAATCACCTACATTCCTATCTGTAAATATACCTCTATCTACAGGTCTGTTGTGAGTGTGACATAGCTCAAAAGCTGATACCAATAATGAAAAATATAAAGCCACAATCAATTTAGCATGAAAATCTGGAAACATTCACATACATGTGTATGTGTTTATGTACATATATCAATGTATACACATAATATATATGTAACTGATGACAACAGTTTTATGAAGAGATAAACTATTTTCCTCTAGTGATACATTATTATTATTTCCTCCTAATGTTTTAATCCTCCAGATATTGTTTCAATTACCTAGATAATCAGCCAATTTATTTTTTCCTGCTCTTGCAGTTATATATGAATCACCAGAGACAGTTCTGGACATATACTATAGGTGAAGTGCCATTCCCATGAACTCCAAGCAGCCATCATTCCTAGGAACAGCTCCCGGCCAAGTCCTCCTAGACATTTCTAGGAGTCTTTGAGCTGGAAGAACGCACAGTGTCCCCAACACATAAACTTGCCTGGCACTGGATCTCATTTCTACTCTCAAATATCTACTGTCTAGGATGACAAATGATGTCAATCAATAAAAAAACAGATAATCCCTTCTACTAACGATGTGGGAGAAGAGCTCTCTGTCATCACATTCTGCTTTTCTTTTCACTTAAAAAGTGACTCCCATTCTTGATTCTTCATCTCATAAAACTTGCTTTAGTTTTCTGTTCTGAGCTATCAGTGGCGTCCTCAACAGTGTTCAAAATGTACTGAGCAGGAAGCGGATAACTTGACTTGGCTTAAAGATGCCCATGTTTGAGTTCCAATAATCCAGATTAGCTCCACTGAACCCCCAGCTGAGGGTAAATAAGATTTCAGTAAGGTTTTTGCTTTCTAAGGGAAACAGTGTTTATACAGATAATGGAAAACTCATTCAAATCTATTTCATGGCAGGTCCTACTTGCCATTAGGATTCCCACATGAGGAGATGTTAACTCTCCTCTTCCCACAATGCAGTTACAGACTGCTGAAACCAGTAGCTCTTTGGAGTGAAAAAGGGGTGTTTGAAACTTTGAAAAACATTTAGTACAAATCTTAAAATTCTATGACAAAATGGAAAATGTCCTAATGGACCCCAATAATACCATTTTATTCAAATTACCCAAGTAACACTTGCCTCAAGTCGTGATGGTGGGCCCATGCGCTGTCACTGTGTATGCTAACACCAAGTTTCCAGAGCAATATTTGCTATCACTTGACCAAGAAAAACTAGAAAACACTGAGATTGAAGAATAAGACATTCGACTTTCATAGTTACTTTACAGTGCTTTCCATTCACGTTCTCTGTGGTAGAGAGGTTTTTCGACTTGAATTTTTACATTCAGGGGCTATGATTCCCATTAACATCCAATAAACTGAAAGTGTGATTCTGAAACTATGTGCTAAGCCAGTCTGTCTGGAGTGATGTAGTGAACTCAACAGGTCTTGAGTTAAAATTTCAAAGTAAACACAATGCCCAACATCTATCAGACACTGTATGAACTATGGCCAAAGTATTTCACAATTTCAGCATTAGAGAGTGCTACATCCCTTTCCAGGGTGTCATAGCTGTGTGAAGTTGGGTTCACAGTGGGTGTCTTGATAAACAGAAAGTGCCTCCTGGGGCTGGTGCTGTGATGTATCCAGTTAAGCTGCCATCTGCAGTGCCAGCGTCCGATATGGGTGCCGCTTCGAGTCCTGGCTGCTCCACTTCCTATCCAGCCCCCTGCTAATGCACCTGGGAAAGCAGTGGAGGATGGCCCAGGTGCTTGAGCACCTGCACCTACGTGCAAGATCCAGAAGAAGCTCCTGGCTCCTGGCTTCTGATCAGCCTAGCTCTGGCTGTGTGGCTGTCTGGGTAGTGAACCAGTGGATAGAAGACTTCCTCTCTCTCTCTCTCTCTGCCTCTCCCTCTTTGTAACTCCCCTTTAAAATAAATAAATAAACCTTAGAAAAGAAAAGAAGAGAAAGAAACGAAATGAAACAAAACGAAAAGAAGTCTTCTACAAGTCTGTGTGGAACAGGTAATGATGTCCCTAGTGTTCAGTGTGACTTCATGACTTGAGAAGTTATGTAGTGCCCAACATGCACAATACCCCTCCCATAAGTAATTGGGAAATCACTGATGTATGATATAAAATATTCATTACATTATTTTCAACTTGGGCTTTCAGGACATAAATACTTATGAAGTTGTTTGATTTTAGCTAATAATCAGAATTCTTGACATTTGTTGGCTTGGTAGTCCTGTAAAGAAAAGTTCTGAGCTGCTAAAATATTCAGAACTGGAATTCTCAGTTACAAGTGCTTTCTTAAAAAAGTATGAATCTCCGTAAGAAGAATCACTCACCAAATCAGACCTGAAGGAGAATTTTTGCATGTATGGTACTAATAAGTCTACTGCCCGATCTTAATATTCATTTTGATATGTTCTTCACTATTCTGTATTTTCAGCTTTTCCTAGATTTATAGTCAAAAGGTTGTGGTCACAGGGGCTTTTCCACGCTGCAGTTCGCTGAGTCTACATAAAGGTGAGCAGGCAGGTAAAGCCTGGTACAACAGTGTTCTTATTGTGGGACCCAAATTAAGCCCTGCTGGAAAGACTCCAAATGGGGGCTTTCTCTACATTAATTCCCTTCCATGGCACACCATGCTATTTTCTGTTTCCTATGAATTCCTTTCGTTGTTAGTGTGGGGCCAAGAAAATAATATTTCAAAACATTGCTTCTAAGGTTTTCACACAATTGAGCTCAGTTCTCACATTTAAAAGCTTAGCATCACACTGAAGTTTCTTCAAATGCAAAGCAATGTAAATGTTTAAGTGAATGTTACCCATGGCAAAGAAATACCTTACACACACACACCATATAATTAGCGGCATTGTTTGAAATTACTGAAAGACCAGCAGAACTATGGAAAAAAAAAAGGACATTTCTTCAGAAACCCTGTATGAGACGGAGTAGAGAGGGTGAGAGGGTGGTACAGTTACTGAGGAGGCATCCGCATTTCCTCATTTCTCTTCTGATCTGCATTGCTGGGCTCTTTTCCTTGCTCTTCCTTCTTCACTTTGAAAATAGTCAATGTAAGCAAGGTAAACTTGGAGATGTGGGAAAATTTATACAAGTGTAAATTATTTCTGAAAATCCTTTCCAAGAAAACAATAAAAAACAATGTGATGTTCTTAATAAACAGTTGTAGCTTACAGTTCCAGACAGGATAAAGTAATTAAGCAAAAGAACTAGTGATTAGACAATGATTTATTTCTATTTGTTAAAACTGAGATTCACATGTATGGACATGATATTCATACAGGTATGCAATTTTTGCTTTAATGTAGTTTATCTGAATACTATTCTTTTTGTATCCTCTAAGCATCATGTAGCACTGGAATTTTTTGCATTAATATTTCTAATTCATCATACTGACCAGAAGATTATAAACAAATTTAAGATTTTATATTAGGTTTTTCCTTAATGATATTAAAAAATTCTTATTATGAATTCCCAAATTTTAGATTGTAAAAAGAATTTTGACCTTACTTTGATCAAAATAATGAAAAAGTTCACAAAATTTATTTGCAGAGAACAACTCTTAGCAAATGTCTTTTATGCCCTGAGATGTTTCTTTTCTTTCTTATTATGAAAAAGGTTTGTTGTCTTATGACTTCTATGGCTTGACATATAAAGGATAGGAATTTTTTTTAATTTCATGGTCACTTTACAATTTTCTGTTTCTCTTTGATTTATTAACACTTATGTCACTTCAATCTTTTATGTTTTATTTTACATCTATAGTTGTGTGTAGGATGGATTTGTTTATCCAGGGTGAGGGCTATTTGATCTTGGGTGTTCATAATTTCAACTACCTGTTAGTCAAATTTTATGACAAGGTATAAATAAGTAATGACTGAGTTACTGGTCATTAGAAGAATCCAGAGCCACATGAGAGGATCATTGCCAACTGTGGGCAAGTGAAAAGGATATTAATATTCTCATCTAACTTTGATCACCAAACTAAATGACTTAGCAGTCAAAAGACATCATTGTTCTTGCTCCAGAAGGAATAGTTTATAATTTGAGAACCATACTGTGTCTGTTTTACATAGAAGACAAGTTGGCAAGGATGAAAATGACCTCAGGTTGGGTCAGTGTATGAAAGGTTAATTATTGTGCTATAGTAAAACAAAACCTAAAGCTGTGGGTTATGCTTGGCACACAATGAAATAACAGAACATTAAACAACAGAATTACAGTGCTGAATTTTATTATAGAAAGTAATAATCGGGCCAGCACTGTGGCATAGCGGGTGAAGCCGCCCGCCTACAGTGCTGGATCACATTTGGGTGCTGGTTAGAGACCTGCACCTTCCAATCCAGCTTTCTGCTGTGGCCTAGGAAAATCAGTAGAAGATGGCCCAAGTCCTTGGGCCCCTGCACCCACATGGGAGACCTGAAAGAAGCTCCTGGCTTACAGCTCTTATGGCTCTGGCCATTATGGCCAATTGGGGAGTGAACCAGAGGATGGAAGACCTCTCTTTCTCTCTCTCTCTCTCTGCCTCTCCTTCTCTCTCAATGTAATTCTGACTTTCAAATAAATTAATAAATCCTTTTTAAAAAAAGAATCTAACAATAACATTGCTAAGATTATATATCAGTAATGTGTCCTCAATACACAAGTGTATTGATAATCTCAGCAAACTAATTTCTATCAAGAGTGTATTTTAGAAAACAGGATTAGAAATTGGCCAATGGCTTGTTGCCCTTATAGAGAATCTTGCTTTATTCTACAAAACAAAAAAATTAGTAGTTGAGCCATAATTGCCAATCCAAGATCTGACTGACGTGACCATATCCAGAAATAACACTGAATGTGCTATGGATAGTGGTACACACATAGGTTATCCAGTCTTCCCTGACAAACTGACATGCATACCGTCTACAGAGATAGATAGATGATGGATGGGTGGATAGACAGGTAGTTTATTATCATGTGCTATCATGAAGTGGCTCACCTGATTACGGAGGCTGATGAGAATCCAAGGATCTGAGGTTGGCAAGCTGGAGACCCACACGAGGCAACAGTGCAGCTGCAGTCTGTAGTTGAAGGCCTGAGAACCAGGAGAGCCAACAACACATTTCTAGTCAGAACGAGGAAAAGCAGTTGTTTCAAGTCCAAGCACAGAAAACTAAAATGACATCCCAACTCAAGTCATTTGGGCAGAAGGAAACTCCCTCCTACTTGTAGGTGAGTCAGACTTCTTTGGTTCAGGTGTTCGATTGAATGAATGTGGCCCACCTACATTAGGGAGGGCAATCTTTTCTGAACAGCAGACCAATGCAAATGTTAATCCCATGCAGCAGGATCCTCACAGATCCACTCCGAACAGGGTTAGATTATATATCCAGGCACCCAGGACCCAGCAGATTGACACCTAACATCAACCATCAAAGAGACCCTTATCTGCTTCTCTTTAGCCTACAGTGCTTACTGCTTGGTCCAGCCTGTATTTTTCCAAACTAAAACATCTCCTGTGCCTGCTCAACTGAGGAATATCGGATGTTACAGGCAGTAGAGAATTCCTAAATTCCAGACTCTTCCCATACCCAACATTCTTAGGATCGGCTAGGACATCACATGAATTAAAAAATAACTTAGAATCCATGAAAATAAAAGATGGGACAAAACAGGTGTGTTTCCAGGAAAGGATGTGTCAACAGAATGGGCAGGAAGGTGCACTCTTGGTATACAACCAAATCTTACACAAACCCCACCGTGTTGGGGGTCTGCCCCTTTCTCTACACCCTGGCTGACCAGACATGTTCTTATTAACACTTAAGAAACGAACACGTATGAAATGCACTTGCACAGTTTGTGATTTTTATTGCAAATGAAGTAATGGTTGGGATGGCAACTCTTTGAAATACAGTAGTAGAGACTGTTTGCCTGCTTAGAGAGAATGAGAAGTGCAGTGTAAAGTGTACTTCGTAAATGGACCAGAGAGGCCCATAAAGCTGAATAAGCTCATTCACTAAAATACAACACAGGTGATAACTTTAGGTTGGCCTTAAATAATCGACAACCATAAAAAATAATTAGGTTTGAACACATAATCTTGAGAAAACAGTGAAATCTTTTTTCAAAAAGTATGCATAAATCTGAATTTAGCTATATCTTAGATCCCCACGTTTTAAATGTGCATATTATGAAACACAACGTAACCATGTCACATCATTACTCTCATCTTCCTTCATATTCAGGTTTTATCAGACTGATTGCTTCCAAAAATGAAGTAATCATCTTACTTAGGTTGCAAATATTTTTCAAAAGATACATATATTTCTAAATAAACAAAAGTTGAAGTATACAGCAAGCATCCTTATACCCATACTTGGATTTTGCAATTAATATTTTTCTTTATTTATCTTATTAAGCAATTATAAAGCCTTGTCAATCCATCAGATTTTTTAAAGAATATTTTTCAAAGTTAGGTTGACAATCTCAGTATACTCACTCCTAAACGCTTTACCAGGATCCAAAACTTCTACCTTCTCTTATAATTAAAACTATATGGCCGGCGCCGTGGCTCACTAGGCTAATCCTCTGCCTAGCAGCACCGGCACACCGGGTTCTAGTCCCGGTCGGGGCACCGGATTCTGTCCCGGTTGCCCCTCTTCCAGGCCAGCTCTCTGCTGTGGCCCGGGAAGGCAGTGGAGGATGGCCCAAGTGCTTGGGCCCTGCACCCCATGGGAGACCAGGAGAAGCACCTGGCTCCTGCCTTCAGACCAGCGCGGTGCGCCGGCCGCGGCGACCATTGGAGGGTGAACCAATGGCAAAGGAAGACCTTTCTCTCTGTCTCTTTCTCTCACTGTCCACTCTGCCTGTCAAAAATAAAAAATAAAAATTTAAAAAAATTAAAAAAAACTATATTGCTATTAGATAATAATAATTAACAAAGTGCATGCCTTACTGCGCACTGAATCATTTGGAAGCTAGGGAATTTTCTTTATAGTTTAGTACTTTTGAGGCTGTGGTCTTAATTTTAATCTCCCTGAAGGGTCAATTAGTTATTTTCTTTTCTACAAGTACATATTAAACCTCTAATAACACTTAGTCACACTGAAATGCAATGTATTCCCCAATAGAGAGTAATATGCAAGAGTACAGCAATTTCTTTATTTATAGACAAACCAGGCAATTGGCCCATTTGATGGTATTAATTAGAGATTTTTTTCAGAGATTCATTTCTATTTTATGACTGTGGAACAAATTTATGATTTGAAAAAATATAAAATAATTGTAGCCTATTTACCTTCTAAAAGTATCACCTTCACAGATACAAATGCTTATTTACTTATAGTGGAGGCTAACTGCTAAACAGAATGCAAATTATTAAGGTGTCTAATACTACCCAGGTGATCTTCGTACTGGTCACAAAAGAACAAATAGCCTTTGACTTGTCATTTAAAAGCTGTGATACCTTAGCAACAAATACTGATCTGTTGAAAACATGAAGGAACAATACAAGACCTATCATACACAATTCCATTTATTTCAACTAATGGACTTCAATATTGCTATTTATTTATTTTCCCTTTTATTTGAAAATCAGAGAGAGAGAGGGAGAAGAGCGAAAAGCAAAGAGAGGAGGAGAGAGAGGGAGAGAGCGCCATCTTCCATCCTGTTGTTTACTCCCCAAATGCCGGCAACAGCCAGAGCTAGACCAGGTCAACATCAAGAGTAGGGAACTCATTCAGGGCCTCCAACACGGGTAGCAGGAACTGAACTGCTTATCCTCACCTGCCACCTCCCAGAGGACATATTAGCAGGAAGCTGGAACTGGAAGCAGGGCTGGGATTGGATCCCAGGCACTCACATATGACAGACAAGTGGCATCTTAGAGCTGTGCAAAGCATCCACCCCAGATTTGTTTTTAAGTCCAAATTTATCTAAAGTTTTAAAATCATTTAGAACTTTCTTTTGAAAAATGGTAGTTTTTAATCACATATATCTTACATTTATATATAAGTAATATGTATTAAAAATGTTACCATAGTCATAACAGGGCTTTTAATAATATGTCTTGTATTGTGCCATAAGTGATCCTTAAGATAATAAAGCAATCTTGAAGACTCATGATTTCATATAATTCTAAATCATGATTCTACCCAGTTAAAGAAATAACTGCATTTTCCAGAGTATAAACTTTCAAAGATCACTCTTGAGAAACATAAATGTCTCCTTAAGCCTTATGGTCTTGAGTATACACTAATTCAAAATCCACAAAATTAAGAATGCAAACTAAGTTTTGAGCAAACTCCATCTCCTGGTGTGTTATTTACATTTCTTCCAAAGCCATCAACTCAAGTCACCCGAATTACTCAGTGTAGAGGATGGATACAAAAAGATGGCTAGCAAAGGCTAAGAAAACAGACATTTCCTTTTAAAAAGAACCAGTTTACTTTTTAAAAGAAAAGCATTCACAGGAGAGAATCATTATGCCATTTTCATATCTTGCAGACTAGGCTCCTTCATGACAATTCTTGCAAGAAACACATCACGGAAAGCAATGGTTCTAAACACATCTTGTTGGGAATAGTGATGCCATTAACACTTGTACCACCAGTCCCGAATGGAAGTGTGTTTGCATAATGGCTTACTTCATTCTTCATAAAGATAAACACAGCAGGTCACTGTGCACAGAGGCCAACATGCTCCAGGAGAAAATGCAACTTCGAAATACAGAAAGTCTCACTGATACGGGCACAGCCTACCTTTTTAATTTTATAAAAAATACAGATCTAGGCTTTTATTCTATTTCTTTTTCCATAAGAATAAAAATTCATTCTTATTTGTTCAGATGGATAAACAGAGTCCATACTAAAAACACCGCAGTAAACAATCTATGCTAGCAATATTGGAGATGATAATTTAATGTTAAATGTTGGCAGAGCATAATGAATGTAAACTGAATGAAAGACTCTCATTATTTTCAGATTATTAACAGATAGGTTTTAATTCATCTCCCCACGTGAAGCGAAACTAGTGCTAAAAAGATGCCTTCATTAACGAGCCGACAATTTGAGTCCCTACTGTGCATTTCAGGGGCCTTTTCTCCACAACCCCAATCCATATCCATGCGTACTATGTAAAGCTCCCTCACTGTCTGAATTTCTGATTCTTCCGCACTGGGTCCCGAGACCATGTTACATTTCCTCTTCCCTTTTATTTTCCCGGACTTCCGAGTCAATCAAAGGTATTAATTTACAGCTGCTCACGCATCATCATTGTGCAGGAAAAACAGAAGCCAACCAACGAAGGCCGTGTGGGCCAGAGATAGAGCTCCTATCCCCAGCAAGGTTCACACCTCAGACTTTTCCTGGAGTCACCGGGGCACACGGACTCATATCATCACCAAGGGTAGATCCTGGCCGCATCACACATTCTCTCTTTTACATCATTCTCTCCTTCCTACCAACTGTGGCTATCCTAGATACCTGCTTCACCCACCACAGCAGGCACTCTCTCTGTCAAATGTTTATTTATTTGTTTTTATTTATCTGAAGGGGGGACGGAGAGGGAATGAATCAATCTTACATCTGCCGATTCACTCTCCAAATGCCAACCCCACACCACCTGAGTCCCACACATGGGTGGCAGGAAACCAAGTATTTGGGCTGCCATCAGCTGCTTCCCACGAAACAGTAGCAGTGAGATGGATATGAGACACAGAGGGAGCCGGTGCTGTGGCATAGCAGGTGAGGCTGCTGCTTGCAGTGCCGGCATCCCATATGAGTGCTGGTTCAATTCCCGGCTGCTCCTCTTCCTATCTAGCTCTCTGCCATGGCCTGAGAAAGCAGCAGAAAATGGCCCAAGTCCTTGGGGCAATGCGCCCACCTAGGAGACCCAGAAGAAGCTCCTGGCTCCTGGCTTTGGATCAGCCCAGCTCCAGCTATTGTGGCCATTTGGAGAGTAAACCAGCAGATGCAAAATTCTCTCTCTGCCTCTCTCTAACTCTGCTTTTCACATAAATAAATAAATCTTAAAAAAAAAAAAAAAAGAAAGAAAGAAAGAAAGAAAAGAAAGAGAAACACAGAGTAGCCAGGACTCAGACTAGAACTCCAACATGGGAGGTGAGCATCCAAAGCAGCAGCGTAAGCGGCCGCACCACAGAATCGGCACCGGATTTCTCTCTGTTTCCCTCAGCTGGCCCCTGCTCTATCCTCTGTTATCCCGTGCAATGCTTCTCAGTCAGCCCCACGGTTTCCTTTGCCTGTATCTTTTCCTGCTTATCCTAGACCCTAACATTCGCTTACTTTGACAATGATTGTTCCTGCACCTCAACATTTTTTTTTATAGAATTTTTTTTTTTTTTTTTTGACAGGCAGAGTGGATAGTGAAAGAGAGAGACAGAGAGAAAGGTCTTCCTTTTTGCCGTTGGTTCACCCTCCAATGGCCGCTGCGGCCGGCGCATCATGCTGATCCAAAGCCAGGAGCCAGGTGCTTCTCCTGGTCTCCCATGGGGTGCAGGGCCCAAGCACTTGGGCCATCCTCCACTGCCTTCCCCGGCCTTAGCAGAGAGCTGGCCTGGAAGAGGGGCAACCGGGATAGAATCCAGCACCCCAACCGGGACTAGAACCCGGTGTGCCGGCGCCGCAAGGCGGAGGATTAACCTGTTAAGCCACAGCGCCGGCCACCTCAACATTTTGTAACCAGCTACAAGCCTCTGAACCCGCCCAGGGAGATGGTTAAAGTGGAAGTCGCCATCTCCCACCACTCCACCCGGCAAGTCTCAGTGGGGTGATCAGCGGTCTGGATTTGCCAGGAAAATGCTCCAGGTGGTAAGACTCACTCAAATGACTTCTTTACTTCTTTTTTTTTTTTTTTTTTTTTTAAACCAGTGACTACATTTAAAGTTCTTTCCTAAATCTATAGTGCCTGACTCAAATTTTCCTCCAGGCTTCAATCCTTATCATTCTTTAGTACATAATTTCCAGATCATTACAATATTTTCCTAGTTCCTTTTCCAGCTGCCCTCACTTCAATCCCCCCGTCGCATCCAAGTAAATTTCATACTCTGAGTGTTCAGATAAAATTAACTAGATAGGCAACAGGGAGCCACTTGTTTCGCACCCCAGAGACAGGCTTTGCAGGTTTTCAAGGTCCTCCTCAATCTGATCCACAACTTCTGTTGTGGCTTTCTCTCTCACTAGGTCTTCGTTTGTCGGTAAAATGCCGTTTTGCTCTCACCTAATCATCAAATTGTTAAAGCCCTCTCTGCTACAGAGAGAACACAGGTGACAGCCTACGTGATTTGGTGCAGCTGTAGAGCTCATCATTTTGCGGACGCAGCATGGAACACAGGTGCTGTCTTTTCTTCCCACACACTGTTTTGCAGATGGGAGGATCTCAGGAACCATTCTATGAGTGGAGGAAGGGAGCAGCAAAGACACAAAGATAGGAGTGAAGGAAGGGAGACCAACTAGTGCGTAAGAAATGCAGGCCATCAGTGACTCTGCAACTATTCCAGAGAAGCCGTGATGTTACAGCGCTCCTCAAACTACATGCATTCTAATTTTCAAAAAATTTATTCGAGAGACTGAGAGAAAGTGCCCATCTGCTGGTTGATTCTCCTAAATACCTACCACAGTGGATCTACGTTAGGGCTGCAGCCAGGAGGTGGGGATGCAATCCAGCTCTCCCATGTTGGGGGCAGGAGCCAACTACTTGAGACATCACCTGCTGCCTCTCAGTCTGTGCATCAGCAGAAAGCTGGAACTGGGAGTGCAGACGGGGATACAAGCCCATGGGATGTGGGCTTCCCAAGTAGCATTTTAACTGCTAGGCCAAACACCTGCTGCCCATCCCCAAATTATATAAATTAGAGTTAAAAATTAAAATATGTGTTATTTTATTAAGTGGCAAACAGCAATACCTAAAATAACTATAGCTCAATTCTCTTAGCAAATTTGAGTTTTCAAGTCTTACAACATAACACCAAAAACTTACTGATTTGATAAAGCGAACAACAAGCCAAGGCACTAGATAAATGTCAGGAAACAAGTGCATTCTTAGCAGTGAGACGTGAAAGCGATCGATGCAGTGAAGAGATCTTAGCAGATGTCATCAGCTTGGCAGAGATTCCTCATCTTGTAAGTGCAAAACCACAGGAGTGGGCAGTTCTTGGGCCAAATCAAGATAAAGAGAAAAGGAGAGACCTAAGCAGATAAATTAGACGTGAGTCAAGCAGGATGAGTAAAATCAAGAGCAAGAGAACGAGAGTCAGAGTGGGAGAGTGGGAGAGAAATGGAGGCCGAGATTTCCACTCTGGAAAAAGGATTAGCCAGATGGCAGACGCAAGAGAAGCGGGTGATGCCGCTGTGCTTGACTCTGCCTGTGGAGGCAGGCGCCCTCCCTAACGAGAACATGAGGGAGCCGGAGGCACCACAGCAGCATTGGAGGTAACAGGGCCCTCCTAGCAGAGCTGGTGGGACTGCACCTGGCATTCAGACCCGCACCTCATTATCCAAAAGATGCAGAGGAGCTGGAAGGAGTTCAGAGACATGATGGAAGAATGAGTAAGATGCAGAGGAAAATGATTTATGGTGAAAGATTAAAGCACTAAACAAGAACAGCCTGGCCGAGCAACAAGGTGATGGGCAAAGCATCTATCTACAAACAAGCCAAGGGTATAAATATTCTGAATGAAAAAAATGTATACATTAACCCGGGACCAGGAGCACAGGCTATGGAGAACAATTTCAATAAAGCAGTAAAGACCAGCCCAAGGAGGCAAGTAGAAAAATGCCAGTGATAAATCTCTTTGCCTGATAGAGACACATAGCACCAGTCTGACAGTAGGGTAGAACATAAGCAACTTGACCACAATGAGAGTTACCATGATTCAAGAGGACAAACACAATCAACACAGCAATGAGGAGTCACAGTACCAATTCACATTCAATTGTCAAAAGGATGGAAGATTTTAGCTTAGCTATCTCCTCCATAGTTTGTTCATATGACAGTTGTCATCAAATAACGACCTGAACCGGTAAATCAGTTCAGCAGTTTCCTGAAGGAAATGGAAAAGAATGGGAAAATGGGTCCTTTGAATACAGTTCCCAACGATTCTTTGTGTGGGTTTGCAATATAGCATTGAATGTACTAAAACGTAAATGAATCACTAACATAATTAGACATGTGGGTAGATATAAAACCTTGAAAGCACATCCTGTGGGAGTGCGAGAAAGATTCCCAGGTAAAGTTTCAACCATAACATGCACGTTGCTGCTTGTGCAGTTCAGCCAAAATGTGTTTGCCTGTGAATCACTATAATACCCCTCCCCCCCAGTAGAGGGAGAACTGTGACTGCCCTCAGAGCAGTATTCAGGGACAATGACATGTAGGCCAGCAAAACAGATGCCCTACCCACCTGTCTCACAGCCTCAGACATTCATAGTACTACCCAGAAATATCCCTTCAGTAAAATCCAACATGGGGGCTGACGTTGTGGTGCAACGGGTTAGCACCAGTTCAAGTCCCAGATGCTCTGCTTCAGATCCAAGTCCCTGGTAATGTGCCTGGGAAAGCAGGAGACGATGACCCAAGTACTTGGAGTCCTGCCACCCATGTGGGAGACACAGTTGATTTCCTTGCTCCTGTCTTTGGGTTGACCCAGTCCTGGCTGCTGTGGCCTTTTGGGGAGTGAACCAGCAGGTGGACAATCTTTTTCTCTCAGTCTTCCCCTCTCTCTCTGTCACTCTGCCTTTTAAATAAATACAAATAAATCTTTAAATTAAAAAAAAAAAAAACAATGTGAAGGTTTCAGTATTTTAAGAAATACCTGATGCACAACAGAAAACGATAAGTCAATGAAATCCTTATACTAATTTAGTCATATATTCCATCTGCTGTCATTTTAAATTTCAGGTACTTGGAAACTTTTATCTCTGTGCTTTGAGCATGAATCAATAATGATCTGTATCTGCTGTGTTGCTGTTTCCAATTTGAAAATCTTGTGTGTGCCTGTTATCTCACTTGAACCTCACCTTTGCAGTCAGGTATGATTCATTCCTCATGTTATAAACAGAGCTGAGAGTCAGAGGAGTTACCAAGAAGTCAAAGTCAAGCAGAGGGGGCCAGCGCTGTAGGGTAGCAGGTGAAGCCACCACCTGCAGTGCTGGCATCCCATATGGGCGCCGGTTCAATTCCTGGCTGCTCCACTCCTGATCCAGCTCTCCGCTATGGCCTGGGAAAGCAGTAGAAGATGGGCCAAGTCCTTAGGGACTGGCACCCACATGGGAGACCCAGAAGAAGCTCCTGGTTTCTGATTGACAGGCTCTGGCTGTTGCAGCCATCTGAGGAGTGAAGCAGCAGATAGGAGACCTCTCTCTCTCTCTCTCTCTCTCTCTCTCTACTTCTGCCTCTCTGTAACTCTGCCTTTCAAATAAATAAATAATAAATGGCTGACTGTATCTCCTACCTGATTCATGTTCCCACGCACAGCATTAACAAAACAGTGACTATTGTGTGAAACCATGTCCTGGTGATGAGTTTCTGGGGAGTCATAAGGTCACAAGTATTAGTAAAGAAGAAGGAAAGAAGCAGATTAGGTAGACCAGGTGAAAACACAGTAAAAATAGAATTCAGTTGCAGAAATTTCCAGTAGGTGTAGCCCTCGGTTATCACAGCATGGCCTTTGTATTCACAGAATGACCTAACACCGTGGATCAAAATATAGCTGTCACCACAATGGAAAAAGACAGTGGAAGATTCAGTTGGAAGAGGCCAGGCTGAAGGTGCAGCTGGGTGGAGCAGCTGATGGAAGGGAAACTCACATGGCAGAGAGGTACTAGTAGGGTGTGGCAAAACCTGGGAAGGGTTGTGGAAAAAGCACGGAAGCTCTGTCAAATTTCCAGGTACCGAAAAACAAGCACATGTGCAAAAAGATTCTTGGCAGAGTCTTCCCAGACGCACCAAGGAGCAATCTGCAGAGCAGAGAGCTCCAGTAGCTGAGAGGAAATGCTTAGCAGAAGAAAACATTAGCGTGGAACTGACTTAAAGGAAAGTAGCATTTAAGATGTGCAGGCTGTCTGGTGGACGTTTGGCTTAGCGGTTAGGATGCCTGTGTCCTGTATCTACGCGCCTGGGCGCCAAGTCCCGGCTCTGCTCCCAATTCTAGCTTCCAGCCCATGCAGTGCATGGGAGGCAACATGTGATGGCATGAGTGGCTGAATCCCTGCCACCCACGGCTTCAGCTCAGCTCAGTGCTAGCCATTATGTGCATCGGAGGATTGAACTAGTGAGTGGGAGTTCTCTCTCTCTCTTCTCTGTCTCTGTCTCACGGTGTCTCTCTGTCTCCCTCTCTCTCTGCTTCTCAAAAAAACTCTGCAGGGTTGTTGGGAGACAGAAGTAAAGAAACTGGGTCAGGGATTCAAGGTCAGAGGGCAAGGTTTAGAGGATGTAAGCAGGACAGTGACCACAGGAGAGACAAGGATAGGGAATGAGGGTGAAGAACGAGAGGGGAAACAGGGTTTTCTGATGCTTATGGTTTGTATGGAAGAGAAAAATACAGTACAAATAAGTAAAACTGTAAAAGAAATGGACAGAAACATAAAACACATAAGGAGAATACAAAGGAAATAAATACAAAATTCGTTAAGACAGCAGCCTTTCAAAGCACCTCTCCAAGGAAGCTGTCTGACGTTTGTGCACCAATGGAGAACCCAACTGCTTGCAGCCATGTCCCATCTTTAGCACTGAGACCTGGGAAAGTTATGGGACGAGACCTGGGGAAGTTATCTAGCTTCTGTCAGCTCCAGTTCACTCACCTAGGAAAAGCAGAAAATAATATCCCCCACCATTGCCAGTAAATCAAGACAATTCAGTAAGAAAAATTCTTGTAAAACAAAAAAGAAAGAAAAACAACAACAACAAACGAAAAACCACAGAGCTTGGCAGAGGGCAGAGTAAAATGTTAGCTAAATCTCCTGGGCTGTGAAAGTATAATAGTTAAGATAATAAATGGAATCTGAAAAAAATAAGGGCTATAAAAATGGTACATATGATAGGAAAATAAGAAAAAACTCAAATGTCCAACATAAAGGATCAAAGGACTGAGAAGGGATTCAATTATGTAAAGCTGCACTTTTAAAAAATAATGAGAAAAAATGAGAGATGTTACTTATAATTTATCTGATCCAGGGCAATTTACTATGAAAAATGTAAATTCACGGAAAATGGGCAAAGAAGCCCCTTATTTCTGAAAGACCCAATTCAGAAATCCAGCTTCAATCATTCAAAGATGCTCCCTTCTTCTCATTCCCAGAACTGCCTACAGCCATCCAAGTGTTTCAATCCTGATTCAAATAAATAACCAACCATTTCATGTCTGCATGCCCTTTAAAAAACAGGAAAGCAATTCCTGCCAATGTTCCAAATATAAATTGAGTTGGGCAAAGCCACGGACTCCCATAGTAGGGAGGAAGGTTGAAAGCCCTACTATCAGTTAGAAACGTTTGTCTTGTAAAGGAAACGGTCAACAGCAACACTAATGATCACTGACCTTCTCCGCGTGTGAACTAGGAGGTAAACCCTGCGCATCCCATTTCCTACCCCTGCAGCCCCATACTCCTTTAAATCCCCATAAGCTTGTGATAAAACTGACACTCAGAGTTAAGCTGCCGCTTTGGGCCCTGCAGTTAGGCAGGGGCAGAGGGCAGAGCAGGGGTTTGCATCAAGCTCTGTCTGAGCAGAAGTCTGCTCTTTTGACACCATCACTCTTTGGAAGACTGCAGCAAATAATAACTTGAATGGAGCCACTGTGTCATCACTACAGGGTGACCCATTATCCCGGATGTAATCGACTTAAACTACATTTTTTAAATCCAAACTCATACCTATATCTGTATGTAGCTGTCTGTCTATTTATTTATCTGAATGCTTGTGAACTGGGGCAACCAAATTTCTCGAAAACCAGGCAACGAGTGATGATTTTTAGACCACCCATCTTTAAAAAAAATATTAGTCATTCTCAGTTCTCATAGTCTGAGCATCTCTCTAACTGGATTAGATTTTCATGTTTAAAGACGCCTAGATTTCCTCACAGCCCACGAGGCAATCACTCCATCTGGGACTGACGCAAGGACAGGGTCAGGAGGCAACATACAGGGGAACCTCCGGTGCTGGGCTCTATTGAGAGACTGAACGCCTGTCTCTCAACCAGCACATAAATCCTGTGTAATACATTTAACATGTTTCTGCAGGATCTTTGCCCGGTAAATTCCGACAGATTGACACTTTCACTTTAAATTTTGGCTTTTAGAACTTAGAACCTGGGTGGCATTTGGCTGGGCTGTCAAGACCCAGGTTAAGATGCCAGTGCACCATGTAAGAGTGCCTGGCTCGATGTCTGGATCCACTTCTGACTTCAGCTTCCTGTTAATGCAGACCCTGGGAGGCAGCAGGTGACAGCACACATTACTGGGCTCCAGCCACCCACGTGGGAAATTTGAGTTGAGTTCCTGGCTTCTTGCTTCAGCCCTAGCCAGCCCCAATCATTGTGAGCAATTGGGGGAGTGAACTAGCGAAGGAAGCTTGCCTCTCTTCTTCACAAATACATAAGTAAAATCTTTTAAAAAAAGAACTTAGAACTTGTGTAAGATTCAAACCCATGTTTTACTGGAAACTAAAATGTGATCTTTTATTCATGGAGATAATGTACTTAGAAACTAAAACCTATATACAAAGAGCTATAATTGAGGCAGAATGTAAGCTCTATACAAGAAATATAAAGTATAAATGAAATATTTAAAAAAGACTTGGTGAATGAGATGGCAGGGGACTAGTATGGAGTCAAAGTAAATTTCATAATGGAGACGCCATTTATGTTGGAGTTTGAGAGTGCATAAAATTTTCAGAGATTCCTAAGAGACGGCATGAGCAAAGGAGTGATGTAATATTTGCATGTGCCTAAGGTCAGTATAGTCTAAGCTGCAATGTTAGGTTACAGCCCAGTCGTGACAAGGCAAGATGTTTATAGTGAATTCTGCCATCACTGGGGATGGGCAGGGAGTGGATGACAACAGTGATGTTCAAACAAGGCAGTCACTTAGATAAAGATCTGAACAGCAGGAGAGAATCATGCCTCACCCACATGGGTTCGTCACCTGCGATCCTTCAATAACTTGGTACATATGTGTACCGATTTTTGCAAAGTCCACAATGTATTTCTTTAAACTCATTTCAGGTCATCACCTTAAAACAAAGGACTATTCCAACTATTTCCAACCTATCCCATAAAAATGGGGAGCACATGTGTGGGGTGAAGGGTCTCAACTTAGAGACAAGCTGTGGTTGATAAAATATTCCATACATGTTAAAACTTCCTGCAAAGGCTAGATTCTTATATAAATATGCAGAGATGATGCTTGAAGAAAAGGAAGCAAGAAAAAGCGCAAACTGGTTCACAAACTTTGAAAGGATAGTTGATTTTCTAAGAAAATTATATAACTGTATACCTGAGTATATTATATGCTTTGGAATTTTTTTTTTATTTTTTAAAGACTGACTTAGTATTTATTTTAAAGACAGAAATAGAGAGAGAGAGATTAATTTTCCATCCTCCCATCCACTGGTTCACTCCCAAAATTGTCTCAATGACTCAGGCCGTGCCAGGCCAAGCCAGGAACCAGTAACTCCATCTGTGTCTCCCACATGGGTGGCAGGAGTCCAAATACTTGGGCTACCTTCTGCAGCTTTCCCAGGCACATTAGCAGAGAGCTGGATCAGAAGAGTAGCTGACTTGAACCAGTGCTTACATGAGATGATGGCATTCCAAGTGGCAGTTTAACCTAATGCACCACAATGCAGGCTCCTTTGGCAATTTTTAATCAACAGAAGTTGCCAAAAACAGCAGGTTTCATAACCATGAATGGGGCCAGAGTTGTGATATAATGGGTAAAGCTGCTTCCTGTGTTGCTGGCATCTCATATGAGCACCCGTTCACATCCCAGCTGCTCCACTTCTGATCTGGCTCCCTGCCAATGGTCTGGGAAAAGCAGCAGCAGATGGTTCAATGTTTGAGCACCTGCCACCCACTTGGGAGACCTGGCAGAAGCTTCTGGCTCCTAGCTTTGGCCTGGCCCAGCTTGCATCTGGGGAGTGAACCAGAGGATGGAAGATCTCTCTCTGTCTCTCCTTCTCTCTCTAAAGTAACTTTAACTTTCAAATAAATAAATAAAACTTTTTTTAAAAAAATAACCATGAGTATCTGATTTTCTTAGAATGGAACTGCTTTCACTTTAACTACAAGACTTCATACATCTACATATATATGCATATTCATAGAACATACATATATGTATATATACACACAATGTGCCTTTTAATGTCACTTTTAGCTTTGCTTATTTATCTTTCTATAAAGAGCATTATTTTGTCAAGTGAAGTGTTCCTAACCAAGATAATATAACAGTCTAGAATGCAAAAGCCGACTTTGTTATGGCTTATTATGGAAATTGGAGCAGGAATATGAGTTAGAAGTCTATTAAAATAGTTCAAGCAAAAGGTCATAAAGGTTTGAATCACAGAGCTGGCAGTGAAAATGGAAAGGAGGGAAACGTTAAGAGAACTTGCTGAATTAACTGGAAATAGATTTGCCGGCGCCGTGGCTCACTTGGTTAATCCTCTGCCTGTGGCACTGGCATCTTATATGGGCGCCGGGTTCTGGTCCCAGTTGCTCCTCTTCCAGTCCAGCTCTCTGCTGTGGCCCGGGAAGGCAGAGGAGGATGGCCCAAGTGCTTGGGCCCTGCACCTGCATGGGAGACCAGGAGGAAGCGTCTGGCTCCTGGCTTTGGATCTGCGCAGTGCCGGCCATGGTGGCCATTTGGAGAACGAACCAACGGAAGGAAGACCTTTCTCTCTCTCTCTCTCATTGTCTAACTCTATCTGTCAAATAAATTTAAAAAAAAAAACCTGGAAATAGAGAGCAAAGGAAAGCGATAATAACAGTAGCTAACATTTGTCAGGGAATATTAGGAGACCAGCACTAGTGTCAGTTGTGAGCACATTTCAACTCACTCAATCCCTGCAGGAACCCAGTAGTTAAGTACTCTTATTACTTTGTTCTACAGATGTTGAAACTAAGGCACAGAGAGGAGAAACCAGTTGTCCAAGGCTGCACAGTGGTGGGTGACAGGATCAGTTGAGAACCTAGTTTGACTGGGCCTGCAGCATTTGCTCTAATTGCATCAGACATGACAGAGATGTGCAATTACTAGTTGCACAGTGATCACAGAAAAGAAAGAGAAGTTAGGAAGGCCAGTAAAGGAAAAAATAAAAATCTTGCTTTACTGTGGCATTTTGTGTTTGAAGGATTGAAAAGATATAAAAGTGGGTAAGGAAACATGACTTGAACGTTTTGTAGAGGAGGCTGTAATGATGCCAAGAACTTGATCAGAACCATGGTCTGAAAGATGCTGTATGGGCATTGTGAATAGGCAGTGTGAACACTGATTACCAACTCCACACTCAATGGAACCGTGTCCTGAAGCCAACACAAATGAACTGGTCTCAGAGAGATAGCCATTGGCAAGAGTAACTGATGACCTCCTAGGAACTTCATGACACAAGTGAACTTAAACCCACCTGGGGATCACAAAGCCAAAACAAAGTGATGCATCATCATACAGGAAGCTTCATCAACTGTATCAAAGAGCGAGCAAGAGCCAGTGAAATAGAGAGAGAGAGAGACAGAGAGAGAAATCGAGAGAGAGAGGAAGCCCCTATCTTTTGGTTCACTCCTTAAATGCCTGCAATAGCTGGGGGTGGGCTTGGACTGAAGCTAAGAACTGGGAACTCAATCTAGGTCTCCCACATGGATGGAAAGAACTCAACCGCTTAAGCCATGACTGCTGGCTCTCTGAGTCTCTGCACTAACAGGAAGGTGGAGTAAGGAGCCAGAGCCAGGACTCAAATTCAGACACTTAGAAATGGGACATTAGTGTCTTCATTGGCTTTATAAGCCCAACTCTAGACAAAATGTTTGCTAGAAATTTTTGATCTGCAGATCTTGGCTGGACACTTGGAGAAGTAAAATCAAATGCCCCTAGAAATCTGGAGAATGACCGAGGGTGGGAGATATTCCGAGGGGGACACAAAAGATTTCATCAGGAACGGAAAAAATAAATGACAGAGGTAAGACAGGCGATTGTGCTATAAATGCTCACCTGTAAATGACAGTATAATTTTCCATGAAGATGATTCCATCAATGGAAATTCATTTGTCTGTGTATTTGCACATCCAAATCCCTTTGATTTATTATTATGGTATCATGGACATATCCTCAGGCAGCATTATTAGCAATCAAGGTCTGGCCTTGTAGAGATATAATCAAAATACCAATAGAAGGGAAAGTGTACTTTTACAACTCACCAGTTTTTAAAAAGATACATGTAAAACTTGGGGAAGTATTATTCCAGGAAAGATGGAATTTCCCTCTACAGGAAAATATCTACAACTGAAAGACATAATGCAATAAATAAATACATGATCTGAGAGAAAATAAGACTGCACATCTGCTTCCTGGTAGAATTATGACGAATGCGTTGGGAAATGTTTCTATTATTAAAGGTGACCACATCAAGAAAGCATGACATTGTGTAAAATGTTATCTTTTTCTTTGTTCGCACCCAGATGATAAATTGAAAGTGGCAGCATTGTAGATAAGTCTGTACCTCCCACAGACAAAGAGCTATGAACAAAACACCAGTAGCTGCATTCTACATTGTTCCTATGAGGATTTTTGATGAAGGTATTTATTTTGGACTAAAGTCTTGCACTATGGTTGAAGGATTTGACAGCATTTTAGACTTGTCTTATCACAACTGAATAGCAGAAGTAGATTAATCATCCTGGGGTTCTTATTTATAAAACAAGTATGTGGCAAAGGGCCCATCTGTGCCCACGCTGTCTCCCCATTGCTTTCTATGTGGGGGAAGGAGGGAGGAAGAATGCAGTCAGACACCAGTCCCAAGAGCACCTCATCCATTCCTGAGGCTACCTAGAGTAAGTCGCACCAGCGATGCTTAAGAGCAAATGCTATTTCGCTTTTGATCAATGTCTAAACACGATCGATCTATATATTTTTAACATCTCGGATGACTACCCAAAACAACTTCTCTTTACAAATGAATCTATGAAAGTAGGTTGTCCTCAAAACAAACCCATCTCTGGCTTATGTTTCTTGAACATTGAAGTTACGGTAAAATTAAAACGAAACAACTCTGCAAGTAGGAGAGTACTCAGATAAGGCAAGAAAGCAAGACAGCAGCTTCACGCCTTCCAGCTGCCTGGCTGAATCTCCCAGAATGTCCTAAGTCAGCAAGAGCACCTCAGAGGACACTTCCCACACTCCCCTGCTGAAAGCCTACCACATCCAAGTATTTAGTAACCGTCAGTGATCAGGACAGACATGCTCTAGTCCTACAGACATCACGTTATAACACAGGACACAGACTAGAAACCTGGCAATTTCAAGACATGAGAATTTCAACTGGGAGAGGAGTTTGAGTCGCTGTGTGCTTTCATGTTATTTACTGTACTTATAAAAACTGCTTTACAGAAGTCTGAAAAATTTCCTTCTGTTTCAGTATTCAGAATTTTTCTTTTGGAAATTTGTAAAAATCGCTTAATAACTTTTTGAAATTTTATTGCTACTTTATACCATATGATATGTTAACCCTATAGTATATACAAAGCTATAGCCTATATAATATATAGTATATGTAATCCTATGTGTATAGCATGTATACTCATATACATTTATACAATCATATGTTATAGGATTAGCTTGGTACATGATGGACACAAGTAGGTATATTTAAGTGGACAAATAGGTAAATAAAAAGCAAATCATGTTAATTGCATAAAACACGTCTAGAATTGTATTCTTCTTATATATGGAAAAGCGGGTAGGTAGATGCCACATCAAGGCCAGCTAGACTCACACGGACTTTGGTGCTCATACCTGAATGGAATCCTTGAGTGTCAGGTAAGAAAGTGATGTCATCCTTCTGGAATGGCCAGCCCTATAGGACCAGCAGTTACAGTCTTGCCTGGGCCTAAGTATCAACAGTTCTGGTGAAAACACCAGATTTCCTTTCAAATGTGCTTGTCGAAATCAGTGAGAAACAGAAAGTTAACCCTTTCTGGAGTAGGAGGCACCAGGTGTAGTGTCAGTCCTGGACGCACTGGAATGTGTGGCTCTGGACTTCACTCTACAGCCAGTGTCTTACAGATGCAGATCTGAGTGACTCCAGCCTGGGGCTATGCCTCTGCACACACTCAGCGCCATCTTCAGCTGGAGGAGCTGTCATCATGTGGAAGGGCGGAAAGGTGGAAGGAAGGGAGGAAGGGTGGAAGCGAGGAAGGAGGGAAGGAAGGAAGGAGGGACGGAAGGAAGAGTGGGAGAGGAAAAGGAGCTCACATAGCTCATCCACAGTCCTCTCTCTGAAGCTGGAAGACTGGACAAGACATTTTCTCAGCTTATTTTTTATTATGAAATACCTTGAGTCCCTGAGACCAGCTAGACACAAATTATTTGATTAATTACTGATTTCTTAATTAGAGATTTTTCCAAACAGGTTTCCTGAAACTGATAGTTTGTCAGGCCAACAGTCCGATTATTTCCAAGGCTGAAATTAAGCAAAACAAACAAACAAAAAAACCTCAGGTACTGGTTACGTTAAACAAGCTGGAGCAAAATATACCTTGTTGGAGGAATTCCAAAAGTCGGTATTAGATATGTAGTAACTCAACATATTTAAGCTCTTAAATTGAACTTTAGGAATACTGTTCTCTGAACAACAACAGCTTGTCTGTGACTTTCATTTGAGGCAGATTTACAGATATAGAGAGGGAGAGACCGAGAGAGAGAGAGAATCTTCCATCTGCTGGTTCACTCCCTAAATGGCCACAACCGCCGGAGTTGGGCCGATCTGAAGCCAGGAGCCAGGACCTTTCTCCTGGTCTCCCATGTGGGTGCAAGGGGACCAAGAACATGGGCCATCTTCCACTGCTTTCCCAGGCCATAAGCAGAGAGCTGTATTGGAAGAGGGGCAACCAGGACTCGAACTGGCACCCACATGGGATGCCAGCACTGCAGGCAGAGATTTAACCTACTATGCCACAACGCTGACCCCACCTAATACTTTTTAAAATTAAATCAGTATGAGACTTATTTTGGATGTATCTGAGAAAGTATAATCATTCTAGGATTTCCAGATTCCCTGTAATTAAAATGGAAAAAGGATTGTTGAAGTATCTATGTCATTGTTTATTTAAATAAAATAATGTTGTAACAAGCTACCTATGAATCGGGATTTTAGTTTCAGGTCTCAAAACTCAGGTTTTATTTTTTATTTGTAATTAAAAATCAAAAAGTATTAGTTGCTGTGTCAGGTGTCAAAGAGAATGAGATGTTGATATAAGTTTCTATACTAGAAACTGATCATTTGTTAGTGAGATTAAGTTTCTACATAAAATGTTTTAAGTAAAAATGATTTATTATAAAGTGTGAGAGTATTTGATAGGAAAAATAAGTGTAAGAGATAGGCTTTCTAGATTGGTATCTTGAGAAGGTGAAATTTGACTTGGGTTTTGAGAAACAGGACACCAACAGTTTAAAATAAAGAGAGAGAAAAGAGAGGGACTCCATTCTGGATGAACAACCCAAGTAATGTTGAACATATACACTACAACAAAACCGGTGTTCATTACTTTATTTCACAAGTAAATGTTTCACAATATTGTCAATATTCCAGATCCATGATATATGTCTGAAACTTGATGTCTGTACAAATTCTAACTTATCTAAAGATTACACCAGAAACCTGAAATCATTTTGAAAAAAAATTAATGAGTTATATAAATTGCCAGGATCAAGTCTGAGTGTGTATATTTGTAGGAACATATTCCTTGTGAATTCTGGAAACAATATACAGTCATTTCAAAAAATATAACATCAATAAGGAAGCTTAAAGGTTCACACTTCTAGGTCCTGAGACAAATATAAAACCATTCCATGTGGCAATGTGTGGAAACATCCTAATAGAATCACAATGCTTGAATTCACAGTAGGGGAAATGGTGAAGTACACACAAATAGCAGGCAGCCAAAGTCTGACATAATGGTCTTACAAATTATGTTTTCTAATTTCTCTGGTAGTCTTAATTTAATCACCATTGTACTATCTTAGCGCTTATCACATGAACAAAAAAGATCCCTTAGTTGGTCTTCTTGAAATTTATTCCTAGATTTCTCTCCCTAAAACACTAATTATTGGGTTAGTTCATCGTTCAAAAATTTGCAACGGCCTCCAGACTATGTAATAAAATCCTAATTTTGTTCCCTAGCATTTCAAAGCCTCTGCAACTGGTAGAACGTGTGTGTGTGTGTGTGTGTATGAGGAAATCAAACTGCTATGTTTGATCCATTGAATACAGTGCTGTCAGGCACTAAGATCAATTAATCAAACATTCTCATTTAAAGTTCAAGTGGCTTGGATGCAAAACTGTCATTCACCTCCACCTCAATATATGAGTGTACTGAAGTTGACAGGGTTAAATAGCTTCTCAAATTTCCTCAAATAATAAATAAAAGAAGTATGTGTGCGACTTCAAGGTGGATTTCACTTCCACTAAAATTCAGTGTGAACATGTGCATGTACAGAATCCCAACCATGACAGGACGAGGCAGAGGGTGAGACCACAGTGTCAGGTAGATGATTGACTGCTGTAGTCTAAGGCCTCTCAGACAAAGCAGCAAGACCAGGAGAGAGGTCAGGGTTAACAGTCTGTGTGCATTTCCTATTTAAATAATAACTGAAATGCATGAGGTCAGGGAAGGACCTCTGGAAAGAGGAAGAAAAGAGCTGGAACATGACAAAGAACTCTTAAGGAAGGGAGGGCAGAGGAAAGAGCATCAAGGACTGCCCAGGAGTTATGGGGGGGGGGTCCCCAGATAAGACCCAGCCCGATAGCCCTAGGGCTTTCCCACCTTCCCTGTCTGTCTTCAATCCTGAGCTCTGGACCTGGAACCAGCACTGTTGCCTTGATCCAGAGCACCTTGTATGGAATGGTACTGTGAGCCTGGCAGGCTCCCAACCACACCTAAAAACCATCCTTTGAAATGGTAACCCCTGCTCCCACCAAGACATGTATCTCATTTACCAACAATCTCATGGAGAGAAAAGCCAGCAACTTATTACAAATACTTCTTCATTACAGTAATAAAGGCAGACCCATAGGGAATGAGAGTGAATTTACTAAAAAGAGACAGAAATGATACAAAATTAAATTAAGCCCAAAAATAAAGTGTCTCTTGGATTTATCTTTAAAATTGTGTCCTTCTCTTGATTTGCTGTAACAAAATTATCCTTAAGAACGCATCCAACAGAAAATGTCACATGAGGGGACCCACGTTTGGCCCAGCAGCTAAGACACCCGTGCTCCACTTTGGAGTGTCTGGGTTAGAGTCCTGGCGTTGGCTCCTAACTCCAGCTGCCTGTTAATACGGACCCTAGAAGGCAGTGATGAAGGCTCAGATAATTGGGTTTCTGCCACCCTTGTGGGAAACCCAGATGGAGTTCCTGGGCCCTGGCGTCAGCCTGGCCCACACCTGGGCATTACGTGCATTTGAGAAATGAACCAGCAGATGGTTCATCTCTCTTATTCCCTGACTCTTTCTCTGTCTCTCAAATAAATAAATAAATAAATATAAAAGAAAAATACCATGTGCTAAAGTGTTATATACATATATATTCATCTTTTATATATAAAGTATATACAAGGATACTTTGAGAAGTTTGTGGAAAATAAGTATTATGAAAAATTATGCATGGTATTTTTAAAAAGGTTTTGCACCAAAATAAAGCTATCTTCTAGCTCTCTTTTCCATAAACATTTTGAAGAGTCCCCATGTATACACCTGTCATTTACAGTGTATGTACATAAATATAATGAACATACACATACACACACACATACACATATTTAAAGAAATCCTCTTTTCCCCTGGCCTAGGAAAGAATAAATGAAACATTTAGTACTCATCTATTTGTAACTAGGAAAACCTTCAATATCCCTAAGAAGAACAGCCAGTGATAGGTTTTGTAACTATTTAGAAAATATTCCAAATAGTTATTACTTCTCTTACCATTAAAGCATTTCATTTTCTATGAGATGGGTTTTTTTTTTTTAACAGTTAATAAGATATACTGATGAGCAGTAACAAGTAAGCAATGATTACGGGAATAGACTAATTTGAAACTATACTGAGAATATCATTCAAAAGAATTTTCCCATTTAAAAAACTTGAAGCCTTATTCGGTTTCACTTCCACTTGCCCAGAAGCTGAAGTGACCTTTAAGTTCAATTTCTGGAAAACATCATTGATTAGCACACTTGCTCAAGCTTCGATTTCGCTATATTCCAGAAAGCTGCCAAGCAGAGGAAGTGGCAAGGGACAAACACGTCCTGCCTGTTCAACTCCTCACAGATGCACACATTACTCATTTATCTCTGTGTCCCTAACTTCCTCCTTGAGCGAGGGAGCTTTAGCTTCCAGTAGACAACCGGATTCACCAAGTGCCACACTGCAAGGTCTCCTGAAAGCCTGAAGTGTAGAGAGTAGGGATCCAGGGCTGTCCTAGTAGGCCAGGTCAGCCCTGGTGTGTGTGGTCTCTGGGCATACGACTGCACTGCACTGGCTGCTTCTGGGCGGAGTTCCAGCTCCTCGAGTGAGTGGGCAGTGAATGACATCATTTTGTTTCCCTTCACTTTCTTATTAAGGAGACTAAAATAGAATATTCAGCAATGGCAGAATAGTGAGAGCATTTAGTGAGAGGTCTTAAGAGCAATGCCTGGTAAGAAGAGGCATAGGGACAAGTCGGTTGTCACACAGCAAGGGGCCTCTTGTCCCTGGCTTCTCTCTCACTGCACTAATGATATGCTCTGTTACACTGTGCTGCAAATTCTATCTCTTTAAACACAGTTCTGTGCCAAAAAAAAAAAAAAAAAAAGAAGAAGAAAAGGAAGTGGTAATAATTTTAAAACACCAACATCTCATCAGGGTATAAACCTGAAGTAGGCCAACAAAGGAGTCTTGTTGGAACTCGGCAGATAAAGACCAGGAAAGCCAGAGACCGGTGCTGTGGCACTGGGGTTAAGCTGCTGCCTGTGAAGCCGGCTTCCCATAGGGGCACAGGTTTGAAACCCAGCTGCTCCACTTCCAATCCAGCTCCTTGTTAATGCACCTGGGAAAGGTAGCAGAGGATGGCTCAAGTCCTTGGGCCCCTGCACCCACATGGGAGAATGAGAAACTTTGCAGCTCCGGCCGATGTGCACATCAATCGGCAGTTGGAAGATCTCTCTCTAACTCTCCCTCTCTCTCTGTAACTCTGTCAAAGAAATAAAAAAAAAATTTTTTTAAAAGGCATCAGAATAATGAGTAGATGCAATGGGATTCTGACGTGCATGGAACATACATGGCTTAGATGAGATCGCAAAAGTAACGCACACTGCAGCCGGGAGCCAGGAACCTCACCACCTGGGTCTCACGCTGGGGTGCAGAGATCCAAGCACTTGGGTCATCCTCCACTGCTTTCCCAGGTGTATTAGTATGGAGCTGGATCAGAAGTGGAGCAGCAGGGACTTGAACCATCACATGGAATGCCACCATCGCAGGAGGCAACTTAACCCATCATTCCACAATGCCTGCCCCTGTGATGAATTTACATCCAAAGTAGTTACAAGAGAAAAACCAGAGGTGATAGGTGCAGTGTGCAGTAACTTCCCATTTAGGTGTTGAGATTCTGTATCAACTATGAGTGAGACTGAATGACATGCTATAGGAATATGGAAAAAGACATGGAGGTAACCACCATTTGGTCCTCATGCTTGACAAACTTGGGTCTTGTGGTATTGGAAAAAGTGGTTAAGAGCCCAGCAGTTCCTGGTGACTGACAAAGCCATTACAGACAGGTGAGTAGGGTTTTCACAGAATGCACTATCAGGCAGGATTTAGTGGGTTTGTGTTGGAGTGGAAATGGCAGGAGTAAAAGGGGGCTTTGGCTGGCAGATGAGAGAGGTGGGAGACATAAAAGTATTTCAAGTAAAAGGAGGAACTATTGTAGCCAAAGTCCAGTGTGGACAGAGCACAGTAGTCAGAGGCACATGTGCCTGTCCCATGTGGCTGACAGTGATTTATTCTATTCATTGATTCGGGGCATTCACAAGACTTTTTGCTTTTGCTCATCCTAGCACACTGTGTACTTAAGGCACACACACTTCCACACTACCTGTACAGAATACATACAGGAAAAAAACCAGGGAGACTCAAGATGTTCATCTGTAATTAGTGGAAATCACAGGGGGTTACAAATGCACCCAAGGATGACTGTCGGCTGTCACAGAGATGATGGCTTTGTGACCACTAATGCCAGGGAAAGAGACTTGAATGCAACTGTTATTTTTAATAACCCTTGAGGGAAAGTGCACAGGATATGAAATGACTGTTCATTGTACATTAATAACTTTTGAAATATGAATCAAAGCGCCACTTCCTGAAATCTGAAAAGACTCATGTGATAGTGACACAACAAAAGGAGGCTTTTAAACAATCAACGACCACAGACTGGGGGTAGGGTGGGATAAGGAATCCTGCAATATCTGAGCTCAGGCCCTCTGAAGGTTTATTGAGCACACATGTGTAAGCACAGCATTCCTTTTCTATGCAAGTTATTCCTGCCAAAAACTTGCCCTTTTGAAAACCTGAACAATGAATGCTCTCTGCCAAACCTCATCACAGTGAAGTCTAAGACAACAACCCCCATGGCTCTGCGAAACGTGAATCAAGCCAAAGGAAGGGGAATGCCATTTGCTCATCTGTATACCCAGTCCAAATGCTTTTGAACAGATACTTTACAGGTGCTAAAAGTCTTAACTTTAAAAGTTGATACAACAATTTCTTGACTTGTATGAACATCCCATTTTAAAATTACAAATCACTCATCTTACACTCTTTCAACATGCAGACACTTTAGCAGAGAGCACAAAGTCTGGCTGCTTTTATCATCTACCAACCTGATTGAGAGGCCACATATAATGTAATAATTAGATTATGACATGGAAAAAATATATATGGAGGCAAGACAGAAGTTAGTGGGGTCAAAAGAGTGAATTTTAAATTGGAAAAATACGTCAAGGATAAAGTTAATAAATATGCAATTGAACCAATATTTAAAGAATTTGTCCCCTGATAAAGTCCAAGTTCAAAATTGATAACATTTGAGATGATTGTTTGCATTTACAGAGAAATTTTTATAAAAGTAATGCCCTAACTATAATTACATCATTCACAAGCCATCAATTACTTGAAAATATATTGATAGGAGATTAAAAAGAGGAGAGACAACATGAGTGTCCATGCAACATGTGAATTACCCATATCTCTATTATGCAAGTTAAGTATATACTTTTAACTATTTGAGTCAAAATATTATACTGCTTCATTCCTCTTTTGGATGGAGCTAAATTGTCATACGCAAGATCGCTTTTTAAAGTTTCTTATTGCTCTTGTGTAACAAAAATGAAAATCCTGAATCTAAGACTCCGAGAAGAGGCCAGAGTGCATGCGCCTATTGATCTGTTTCTTTTTCAGCCATTTTCGTTATTTCAGGAAATTCAGTGGGATGACACTAATGAAGAAAGCCTTTCGTCACACATTGTGGGGTCCCTGACTTTTCCCAAAAAAGTCTTGAAATGTAGTTTTTGTGCTATGACTCACACAAACTAAAAACAGAAAACAAAAGCATACCAAACTTTTGAGGACAAGTTCAGCAGAAACTCCAGTTAAATTCAAAGCAGAATCAGGTCATTATTAAGAAATTATGAATGTTAGATAACAATGAAGAGGAAGACATTGGCAGGTATAAAACTTAGAAGGAAAAGGTATAAAAACAGGGCTTTTGGTGCAACTGTAAGAGGAGATTCCTGGAAACACTAAAGCCCAATTTTGGGTGGGACACAAGGAAAGAAGGAATGTGTACACATAAAATATACTATGTAGAATATATGTGTGTGTGTGTGTGTGTGTAGACAGATGGAGGGTAGTACAACAGCGGTCCCATAAGATTACATGGATCTAAAAATTTCCTGTTAGTAACTTCATAGGCATCATAGCTCAATGCATTTCTCATGTGTCTTGCTGATGCTGGTGTAAATAAACCTATTGCATTGCTAGCCCTATATAAGTATAGCATATACAATTATGCATAGTGCATAGTACTTGCTAAGGATAATATACAACGATGTTACTTGTCAATGTATCTACTATACTACACCTTTTAGCAGTGTTTCTGGAGTGTACCTCTTCTATTTATGCAAAAAAGTGTATCATAAAATGATAGGCCATAGAGGCTGGTAGTAGCCTCATTCATCTCACGTGTAAAAATTCTCCTGACTATATCAAGAGGCCATGTTGTGTGAATGGCCAAAGCATTTAGGTCTAGGTAAGTATGCCCTATGATGTTCACACAATGACAAAAGCCCTGGAAGACACATTTCTTAGAACACATCCCACTGTGAAGCAGCATGACTCTGTGTGTGCATATCTATGCATAAAATAAACATATAGGTAGAAATGAAGGTGCTGCCATATATGCTGTTCACTCTACCCCAAGTCTGAGCTTCTAGGAGTGTTCTGGGGTGGTGTAGGCCTCCTAAGTATAACAATATACCACATAGTCATGGTGTATGTATTATACTTACAACAGTTGACAGAAAATCGTCCTTAAAGTGTTTAATGTAGCACGTGTCCTTGAGATTCAAAGAGGAGAAGAGGACTAAGTAGTCAGATGGTCATGTTAGTGAGAACTTTGGAAGGATAACCATCATCTGGAACTGAACACATCTGGCACTGATGATGAATCTTATCAGTATCAATAATACAAGAAAGAAACGAAGATAAGAATCTTGCCTTTTAAAAAATATGTAAGACTGACTTTTGTTCATAAATACAATTCTAAGACTAAATAAGTAATTATGAAATGAAAGCTGATTCACAATATGTGTTTAAGATGTTAAGATGTGTTATATTCTTTTCTCTCTGTCTCTCTCTCACTGTCCACTCTGCCTGTCAAAAATAAAAATAAAAAAATAAAAAAGATGTGTTATATTCTTTATCTACAGGAACAAATGGCATCAGCACGGCACCCAGAACTAGAGGAATAAAGTAACCACCAATTGAAAGACATTAACCTGCTGACCAGAGAACGGTTTGCCATCAATATAGTTTCTTACCATATGCTTTAAATGTAAGTTTTAAAAACAAATTCCATTTTTAGAACTGTTTTGTATTTGCATAAACACTGAAAAGACAGTACAGAGAGTTTCCTTTTAGCCCACACCCTGTATTCCAATACGGATATATCGTTAATGACTGAAGCCCAGAGTTTACTCACATGTACTCAGTTTTTATGTAATATTTTCTCTCTGTTCCATGTTCCCATGCAGAACCACACATTATGTTTAGTTACCTTAGTATTTAGGATCCTCTTGAGCATCATATTCCTCAAACTTTCCTTATTTTTGATGACCTTGATAGGTTTTGAGATTGCAGGTCAGGTAACTCGTAGCATGTTCCAATAATGCAATTTGTCTGACTTTTTTATGGTTAATTTGGGATTATGAACTTGGTAGAGAGAGATTGCAAAGAAAAATGCCATTTTCACCCAACCCTATCAGGAGGACCGCTATCAACATGATATAAGACTGTCCATGTTGACCTGGTCACCATGCTGAGACAGAGCTCCTCACTTATCTACTAGAGAGTGCTCACTTCCCCCTGCTCTCCTTCCACATTGCACTCCTGGGAAAGCAGTCACCATGCTCAGCCCACACTCAGGAGCAAGGAGTTATGCTCCCCCTCCTGAAGGCTGGAATATCTACATAAGTTATGGGAATTTCTTTGCATGGAAAGTTAGTCTCTTCTCCCACATTTTTTATTCAATTATTTATACTAGCACACTTTCATGGGTATTTACTTTATACTTGTATTATAACCAATATTATTTTATTTATTTTTGCTTTACTAGTCCCATCTATGGCCATTGGGCACTCTTTGTATCCATTTGGCATACTCCTGTGTGTGTGTGTTTTGTGTGTGTGTGTGTGTGTGTGTTGCCAGCACTTTGTCTGACACTAAAAGATGTTACAAGTTCACCCTATAAATTTCCTGTCTTAGTCCTGTATCAAATATTTCTATAAGGATGCCTGATTCATTCTACTGAAGAATTGCATTAGAAAGCAAGATTCATGTATAGGTGCCGAGCACAAAATTTATCTTTAAAATAGGGCTATGCCTAAGCTAAGCATTAACATATATCTTTATGTGTAGGAGATTTGTAGATAAATTTTAACCAACACTTCTCTAATTTATGTTCATCTGTTTTCCCTACTGTTTTAGTAATGATCATGAACTATATCTGTAATGAAAATCATTACTACAATTGTTTATTAATTTACAAAAATAATCCATTTCAACAACAAAACTCAAGCTAGGATCAACTCCTAGTATATTAGTATTTAGTATCAAAAGTAAACTGAGAGGCTGGTGCTGAAGTGTAGCCAGTAAAGCAGCCGCCTGCAGTGCTGGCATCCCAAACAGGCGCCGGTTCAAGTCCTGGCTGCTCCACTTCCGATCCAGCTCTCTGCTATGGCATGGGAAAACAGCAGAAGATGGGCCAAGGGCTTGGGCCCCTGCACCCCCAGGGGAGATGGGGAAGAAGCTCCTGGCTCCTGGCTCCTGGCCCAGCTTTGGCTGTTGCAGCCACCTGAGGAGTGAACCAGCAGATAGAAGACCTCTCTGTCTTCTCTTTGCCTCTGCCTCTGCTCTATGTAACTGCCCTTCAAATAAATAAATAAATAAATCTTTAACAGCAACAACAAAAAACTGAGAATACTGAAAGTTCCACGTATTTGTCTCTCAAATAAAATGTGATATTTCAAAATTGAAAGTATGCCTTCAAATTAGAATAATACCCATTTTCCAAGAGATAATTTTTCGACTTAGTAAACATTCCTTTCTTCCACATGGTAATCATGTTACATATGAGGATCAACTATTTATCTGAAAACAACAATAACAAACACAAAACCCCAGGAAGCTTGAATTTAACATGTATGGTCTGATCTTTATTATAAGGATAAAAAACAAAAAGCGCCAAAACTGATTTCACACATGCCATATAATTTAGACATAATTTAAGATTAATCCATCATTAGGCTAGGCCAGTTATGAATATAAATGTGGGAAATGGTTTCTCTGGGACTATTTAAGCAACTTAAGGAGATAATTTTATTTTTTTGAGCCCTGTTTTTAGTAGGTCAGCTTCAACACGTTGATGTTTAATATCTGGAGTGTAATATTTCTCTGCCTCTTTACTAGGGCAAATCCAGACAATATCTCCGCTGAGCTATTTTATTAGTCTGAATTCTACTATGCAATATGCTTGAAACTATATACGCCTAAGTTACTTACTTAGATAGGCATCTAGACAGCTTGCTCATTCCAGAACAAACAGGACACCATAATCCTTAAAATCTTTTCAGCATATGTAAAAGGCTGATTGAAGAGGAGGCCCAGTGAAAGGCATAATTGATTAGCACAGGAGAAAGAAGCATTTGCCGGAGGGTAGGTGATAATGTCATCTCTACCTCTCTGTCCTACTTAATATATTTTCTGTGAAATTAATACTACTCTATCACTATTCAGATGCTTGAAAATCAGAATTTTTTTTGCAATTTTATTGACTTTCTCCTAACAAGTAGTGGTTCAATTTAATGAGGTTTAGTGCTACATCATTATAAAAAAAAAAAAAACACAAAATTCCCCATTTCTCCTATAATCTGCTATTGAAAACTCACTAAGAGAACAAACTAAAACCACCAGCTTTAGAAATATAAGAAGTTGAAGTTATTATGTTAAACATGCTAAACAAAAGGAAGCCAGGGCTGATTTCTGAAGCAGAAGACACCTCCCCATTAAAGGAAGATGTAGTGAATACAAAAAGACATCCAGAAAGACACACCCTAGGCCATTCAATTTTCAGCTTATTTATACATTTTTCAAGAAGATAATATTAATAGCTTATTGCATTGAGAAAAGAATGAGCAAATGGAATAAATTTGCAACAAAAGATCAGTAAGCTGGTTAAAGATGTCCTGGTTCACAGCTACAAAAAATTAATTTATTAATTTTATTAACATATAGACAATCAATATTGAAAATTATAGATAAAATGCCACCAAAATCATTAAAAGCTTAACAAGAAGGTATACTTCATTACATAACCAGTTTTATAAAAGCTCTTATTTATATATCTGTGTTTAATAACATATTACTTAAAAGTCTAATAATTAAATTACAGCTCTTCACTCAAATGTCAAAGTAATTTCAAAGTTATTCCAAGTTTTTATTGGTTTATTTCTTACATCACATTTGTCTTTTGCTTTATTGTTTTTTGTATGTATTGTACGGGTTTTTAAGTTAAGGTGAGCTAACATGGACACAGATGATGTAGAAACCCACTTATTGATCGGGTCTTGCTAAAAAGTAACAGAGAATAATAACTTCTTAAAGCATGTGATTTTTCACTAAGAATTCTTATACTCACACACCCTATCTTATCTGATCATTACACCATTCCTGTATGTTATACCTTATCATAGAACCCTCAGTTTCTCACTTTATTTTTTAATTACAGTGTAAAATCCAGACTTAGGGAATATAAAACACTCCTTGCTAAAATCTAAGAGATAATAAAGTATAAACTTAAGGATCTTTAGTCTGATATTTTGTAGGGAATAAATAGGTTCAAAATCAATATTAATTGTTTAAATAGTTAGACTTCAATGATATCTAGTTTGTTCAGTATGGTAATAAATCAGAAGGTAGAACCTTCAAGAAAACTAACTCCTTCCCTCAAGGTTCTTATATTAGGGATCCTAAACAACAAAATAAAAAAATAAAAAATAAAAAAAAAAGGAAGGAAGGAAGGAAGAAAAAAATGATTGAAAGCAGTATGAAGGGAAGGACAAAGATCTAAAAATACCTGGAGCTTTAAGGGTCAAGGTGAACTTTGTTTTTAAAAAACTACATTCTGAGGTAGGAGCAAATGTGATCAACAAGTATTTGCTATGGTCATTCATTACTGTTCTTGTTATTATTACTTATTCCACAAATGTGAATATTTCCTTCAAGGATTATATGACTGTGTGCTTAAATACTTTGAGGATTCTATGTAGTGCCATGCACTTACAGGAAAAATAATAACTTCTCAAAGAAGGTCTACAGTTACTCTTGTTTATCAAAGAAATTATTTATTAAATGGCAAGGAAGCTTCCCAAAGAACATAAGGTATCCAAGGATGGAGCCTCCCAGACAGAAAATAAAAGTTTAGAGCCGTTTGTTTTTTCCCCCAAATAATTTCCATCTGAAAACATACCATCAGCCATTCAACTAGCACCAGTGGGAATGTCTCCCCTTGACACTGAGAAGTGGATATTCACATGCATGACCAAGATGGTGGTAAAGCAGGACGTCCCACCGGTCTGTGACCACCCTTTGGGTACTGAACACGGATCCACGCACAGGAAAGGGTGCACCGGGTACCTTGGAACTTCCTGCCATTCCAAACCGTAACCGCCCTGGTTTGGAGAAAGGAAGGATGATGTGAGAGTAACGCAGGTCAGTGGTGCAGGTTCAGCCCTAACATCTGACCTCTTCATTGTCAAAAAGAGGCGCTGTGCTTCCTCTGCCTTTAATTGTTCAGAATCCTGACTTTTCCTGCCACGGAGAAAAATCCCCACTCTCAATTACGTCAAACGAGATTAGAAACTCACTCTTCTTGTGTGCACCTTTCCCCTCCAAAACATGAAACATCTGGTAAGACTTCTCTATAAAGGCAAAAGGAAAGTCGAGCAGGATCTCTCCGCCTTGCACCCCTAGTGCCTGCTCAGGTCCAAGATGCGCCAGGGTGCATTGGCAGGAAGCTGGATCAGAAGGGGAGTAGCCAGGGCCGGAGCCCAGGCCCTGGGCCATGGATGCACCCAGGAGTCAGATCTTTACCCTTCTTCCTAGTGGGCACCACACTCTCGCCAAGGTGACCCAGGAACTCACGAAGGCACACGAATGGTGCCAACACAGCAGGTGCGTTTTCCAGTGTTCGGGTCAGAGAGGACAAGCAGAGAGGAAAACAACTCTGCAGAATTCTCAATGCAGTCACGGGGTTGCCGCTTGCTAAGCTGTTTCATTCTCCCTCTGCAAACATCGTTAAACCCACCAATACCCCCACCAAAGACAGAGACAGCTGCCCGGCCGTGGACACACACGCGGGCTTGTGATGCCGGCTGGGCTGTCCCCATATCTGGCCGGCTCTGGGGTGTCCATCACAGCCACACATGGTGACGGAGGCGGATGGGAGCTTCGGGGCGCCCTCCCTCGCAGTGGGGTCACCGAACGTCGCCTGAAGTCCCTCGCAGGAGACCCCACCCCCCAAGCGTGTCGGCTCTGCGCCTCGCTGCAGGGACGTGGCCACCGACGCCTGCGCAGCTCCGGGCCACCTGTCGCTTCCCGGCCTCACTCAACACTGACTTCTGAACGGGACGGTGCCCACTGCCCACTCTCCGCGCCCCTGCCCTTTCCTAACGCAGACGGCGGAGGACGGTGCCACTCAGGATGTCCACTGTGGCACGGCTGGCACAGGACCCCCGGGGCACGGCAGGTGCCCGCTGCCCGCTCCGCCAGCGGCTGCGTTCCCCACCAGCACACCAGCCCATCGTGTCTGCTGCCTCCTGACCCGCGGCCCTTATCTCATCCCACATCATCTTCCTGCGTTTCCTGGCCTCTCCCTGCCCCGGGCCATCCCTGGGTCTCCGGAGCGAGCCGCGGCCACGCCCGAGCTGGCGCGGGGCTGGGAGCGCTCACCGCCGGGCCCGGGCTTCGCGCTCGTCCTGGCCGCTGGGGCCTCGGAGAGCGGCGGACGGAGCGAGGCATCACCCGAGCGCTGACGGGCGCCCCTCCGCCTTCCCCGCCCCGCGCATTCGCCTCGCCACGTGCAGAACCCGGCAGGCGCGGACCGCCCGCGCCCTCGCGGTTGCCGTGGCTACGCACGAGCGGCCGCAGCTGACCCAGGCGGGGTCTCCCTCCGCCGCCTCCGCCCCGGGCTCCGTCCCCGCTCGGTTGGGGAACCCCAAGCCCCCGGCCCCTACAAGCTGCGCACCCCTCCGGCAGACCCCTTTCTGCACAGCTGTGAGTCCTCTCCCCGCTGTCCTGTTGTGGGCGCGACGGTCACAGGGGATGCAGGGGCTTGGATGCGAGAGGGCGGCGTCCCGGTGGAGAGCCCGACTAGGGCTGCGCTCCACGCCCGGCGCCACGGCGGAGAGGTCGCCCGTGACGACCCCCTGCGTCTGCCCCGGCTGTCAAGTCCGCACCCCGCGCGGGCGCGCGAGGCCGAGGCCAAGTCCTCGGGGAGGCGAAGGCAGGCGGCGCCCGCCCGCCGGTGCGCAGCCGGGGCCACCGGGGAGCGCGCGGCGGCTGCGGGCGCGCCGGGGCCAGCAGCGGGCCACGCCCGGGTCCGTGCCCACCAGGGGTCGCCTCCGGGCCTGCCCGGGGCCGCTGCGGGATTCCGCACTCCGGCAGGAGCGCGTGTGCTGGTGTCCCGAGTCCCACTCAGGCTCTGGAGAGACGCGCGCGCTCGCATTCCGCGGAACGCACACGGCGGCTCGCGGCGGCCCCTCAAAGCGCCACGGAAAGCATCCCCAGCTCAGCCCACCCGGACCAGGCGCGAGCGAGCGAGCGAGCGCGCAGCTGCCCTTGGTGGGGGCGGGAGGGGTCCTCTGCCCACGGTGCCCACCGACGCGTCTCCAGTGAACCTGCCGCTGGGGGAAGCCGCCGGCCGCGGTCGGAAGCGCTCCCCGCTGCCCCGACAGGGGGAAGGGGCCGGGGGTGCGAGGGAGCCCGCGAGGAAGCCACGAGTTCCTGGGCGAGTCTCGGGAGAAAACTTTGCGCGGCGCGGGCAGCGCGGGCTGGGGGTGCGCGGTCCCGGCGGGGCTGCCGCGCGGGGACCCCCTTGCCGCCCCGCGCGCCCGCTCCGCTCCCGCAGGCGCTCCGGCGGCCCCGACTCCGGTCCCCGGCGCACCTCTCCCCAGGAGCAGCAGGTGACCCGAAGGCAGCCCTACCTGCTGTGGACGCTTCCCGGTCTCTCTCTCCCCGCCGTCTCGCTCCTCCTCAGACGCGCTTCTCCGGGGAGACGGAGGCGCTGAGGGCCGAGGGCGAGAGGCGCGGCGGCCCGGGGCACCGGCGCGAGTCGCTCTGAGCCGCAGCCCTGCCTGGCGGAGCCGCCGGCGGCCCTGGCGGAGCGCGGAGGCCGCGGCGGCCAAGCCGGGAGGCAGGGGGCGCTGGTGCGCGCGGAGGGCGGGCGGCAGCCGGGGCCGGGCCGGGGCGAGGGTGGCGCGCTCCGAGCCGGAGGGCGGCTTTTAACTTTGTGGTGTGACCGCAGCAGCTGTCCTGGGAGAGACTCGGTCTTTCTAAAAAGGGGATGTTGAACACGCCGGGGATTACCTCTCCCTTCCGATCCCCTCCCACTGCCTGGCCCTTCCCTCCGCGCTCCAAGTTCCCGCAGCGCGCGCGCTCGGAGGCGGCTCCGGACGCGCCGAGAGCGACCTTAGCAGGAGCTGGGCTCCCCTGGCCCGTCCGAGCCCGACCCGGGCGACCTGGGGACCTGTTCACGCCCCCCTTTCTAGGCCACAAAGTCTTTTAAGGACCTCGTGAGGAGTGACTGGCACACCCTGCGTCCTGAACATCCCAGGCCTGTGCCTGTCCACGACGTGGAGCCTCTGGGCTCGGTCCACGGCCTTGCGAGGGCAGGCGTGGGCATGAGTGACGGGTCTCAGCCCTCCGTGAGTGGGTCTGGCACCCAGGGAGAGCCAAGCAGACAGCAGACGGAAAGATCCGCCAGGCAGGCAGGCAGGCCCTCTGGATTGCAGGAATCTGTTTTGGAGATTTTTGCACCCTTTGGTCATGCAATAGGAAACTTAGAAGGCTGTGTGGAAAAGGAGCAGGTCTATGTTTTGTGGAAACTTACACCATTTGGAAGTGGGATCTTTTTAAAATAATGCAGAAACTGCTTACTGTTACCACCCGGCTTACAGAAACCGAGGGTGATGTGAATTCTTGGGGCCGTCCAACTCCTGGATCCCCACACTCAGGCTTTGTGAGCTGCCCTGGGAACTGTCTCTGGTTGGAAGCGGAGCCACGGCCCTTCCCTGGTGGACTTGGTTTCCAGCACTCGGTGTGCGGTCCCAGAGTTCCCTCGGAAAATGATAGGGGTTGGGGTGCTGAGCAGACAAGGGCCATCCTGGAAGACCTGTAGGGGTGGAGGAGCCTCCACGGAGCCTCCCAGCTGCAGCAGGGAGCTGAGGGCCGCATGAGTCACTGGTAGCTGCAGACGGCCCGTGGCAAGGCCCGGCGAAGGCAGACGCAAGCTTCCTCACCCTGCCCAAGCTGCTTTCCTGCGTCTCCTACTGCCCCATCGCCATGACCTTGGTTTTTGACTGTCCCCCAGCCAACCCCATAATTACCCTCTTTGCATCCAGGAAAGCTGCAGTGCCCACAGACGACTGCCACCTATAGACACTTCTGTCTGAAGGCTCTATGTCCATGCCATGCCTCTCGTGTTGTCATTAATCAGACCCTCCTTGTCCTGTCGGGTTTTTTTTTTTTTTTTGCACTTTATTTTTGTTATTTGTGTATGTTATTGCCCTCTCTCCAAATGGCAAGTTCGTGGTGAGGACAAAATGCTTCTTTTTGTCTCCTGGGGCATAGCTCAGTGCTTAGCACAGGGTGCGCTCAGGGTGAGTAGTCCCCCCCCCCCATTTTTTCCCCTTTTTATTCTAAAACTTATTTGTTACTTTTCTAGTAATGGCATCCGTGTTTTGGCTGGGACATTGTATTTCGCTAGATCTGTCGTTAACTCTGGGTTTCTCCCTTTCTCCTCCTGTCCAAGCCGTAGCTTCTTACTCTCAAACCAAGCAACAGCTCCAGTTTGCTGCTATTTCAGCGCTTTCCACAAAGCCCTCACAGAAAGAATCGCCAGCTCTTGGCTTCCCCGAGCACTTTTATTTCACTACTATTACAAGCCCCTGTTGAGTGTATCATAGTCATTTGTGCATGCCTCTGCATCCCACGGAAAAGTGCTGGCTGTTTTGTGTCTTTGTTTCCGCACAATACAGCTGGTACTGGGCTGATTTAGTTGGAAGTATCCTGGCTTCAAATTTAGACTGAATTTAATAGGGCATCCTGAAAATACCCTCAGAAGACAACATCTGGAATATGGGTTCTGTGCTTTCCTTCTTTTTAATTACTCTGAGCACAAAGCAGGCAGAATCCACCACACAGCCCAAAGTGCCCATTGACCAGCCTCAGCTGGGTCCATGGGTTTGCCATGTGTCCTTGAGTGTGCTGAATGTGCATGGTGTTTAACACACATCATTGGGTCAAATGAGCTGATGGAACTAGTGGATATGATGGTGGTCGTGATTAAATTTATTTCTGAATTCCTAACAACTGTACAGTTTCCCATCAGGATGATGATGTTAACTACCCTAAGAGTTTGAGATTTACAGTCATCAAAAGCTACTGGGTAATTTGTCCTATACAGCTAACGCCCTATGTCAATCCTTGCAATAAAATTCAGGGTTAGGGGGAGCATATTTTACATGAAGTCTTCCTAAAATGCGAAACAGTTTAGCTTTTCTTTCAATTTTCAACAGGTGACCCTTCACTGCACTGAATGAGACACAACGTTCATCATTTGGAACATAGCTGATTGCCACTGGTGTGCCTGTTTCAGTCTGAAGAAAAGAAAACAACTTCAAAGCGCTTGGAAAAGTTGTTGAATAGGTAAACTGGCTGTCCTGGGAATCCAGGCTACTGCTCTGTAACACAAGGCACCTCACCTGTCTCTAATCAGGCATACAGGTAAAATCTGCCTCACTCTCACTACCTGTATTGATACGTGTTGGGTAACGTGAAATACTCTGTTGCTCAAAGGATTACATTTTAATACTGAATGCAGCCAAAGAATAAAGTTCTCATTGTAGGCTTTCAGTGACTATTAATCCAATCGAGGATCCATGGGCTAGCTTGACAGGATGGGTAAGGGTAGAATAGGAGTATTTGAGACTTGTCTGACTCCACATATAGCTACTCAGCCCAGGAGACAGGAGAGAGATAATTGCTGGGTCTAGAATTTAAATCTAGCAGGATCTCAGAGGAGCTGACCATGCTCGGCAAAAGCTACTAAACTTGTAGTTCTTTTCCAACAAAATCTAGTCCCGGTTTTCTCAGAAGGATCTCACATTCACAAATGGAAATGTGTTGGATTAAAAAGAAAAAAAAAATGCAAAACGAGATTTGGAAAAGTTTATGCACAAACAGGAAAATGGAATTAAAAGTCAAGCCAGTTAGTGTTCATCTTAATAAAACTAGTCCTAACTGGGTCGTGATAAAACCTCTCTGTTTACACTAAATACTGATTTATGAATGTTTTCCAAAATATTAACATATCTACTGACAGGTAAGACAGAAAATTGGGACATATGTTAATTGATGTCTCATGGAAGGAGTGAGGGCATGCGTTGAAAGCAGCCCGGCCACCTCCTAATTGTCAACAGGTACTTTCCTCTTAGAAACTTCAGGTATGCATTTGATCTGCACATCTACTGCATTTGATCATGGCGACTTACTCATCACTGGGTGGTTAGGTATTTATACTCCCAAGATCATTAGGTGTGTTTAGTGGTGGAAACTAGCCTGCCTGCCTTTTTTATCTTTTATTTCAGTATGAGTTACACACACATAGAACTCTCAGAAGTGAATGTGTTCCTGTTTCTCATTTTCAGATGGAAAGAGAAGATAGTTTACGGTTAGATAATTGGAATGAAAAATTGTCCAAACTTTGCCTCATGTCTTCAAGTTTTAAACTCTCATATGATCATAAACAATTGCCAATATTCAGAGTTGGGGAATACCCCAGAGAGCATAGGGTATAACACAGGACACCAGGGCCAAGGAAGATGCTGGTCACCCAGCTCTTTCTGACCCTCCCCTGATGCCCTGTCTACAACACCTCAACCTGCTTCAGGCTTTTTGCTTTAAAAAGAAAAAAAAATCAGCTATTTTTCACAACCTTTCCAAGCCAGAACTTAAGGTTATATTTACTTAGCTGGGTTGGGGTGTGGTGAATAATTAAATTCAGCAGGAATGTGCTTCAAAATAAAAATAAAAACACAGCCCAGCCCCTTTGGCCCAAATCCTGAGACCTCAGAAAAGAAAAACTCCTTGACTGCGAAAGTTCACTGGAAGTGGGGAAGGTTTTCCAGGCCTGACATGGGAATCCAGAGCTACTGCAGAAGGGGGATTTAAAGTCAGATAAATGCCTCTTTGTGTCTGATTCCTAACATTGAACTTCTATCAATACACACTCCCCAGGGAAGGATGTTAAGGAAAAATAAACAACTTTCCTATACATTTATGTAGGAAAAAACATCACCTTTAAGTTTGCTTTTCCTAATCCTCATACCACCATCCTGCACCCTTAGAGCATGTTCAGGTGCAATGGATTCTTCCAAGAAAGTGGAGGTGGAGAGGGGACTGATGTGGCTTCTAATTGAGGCAAGCCTTATTTGTACAGGGTGATGAAATGAAGAAAAATATGCCCTCTTGTGGCTTATTTGTTCTGGTTCAGAGGTAATCAACAGGACTCTATTATTTCCTGAAAGCCAAACATACCTATATCCCAAGTGGAATTAAACTATTTCTTTGTGCAGTCACTGCAGAGAGCAGGTCCATGCAGACAGCAGGAAGGCATTCCAAGGCTTCTGCTTTGTTCAAGGTCATGAGCAGCTGTGTAGCCACAATGAAATCAGTATCCCTGAAAACGGGGGCAGATTTTCTAAAATAACCCACAAATTCCTATAGATATTATCAGAACACCTTCCAAATAAGTGCATTAGATAGGATTTCTTAAATAATGAGGTTTGTGTTGGACAGGCTTAAACCATTGGCTTCTACAAATAGGAGAGCGTTCGTGATTTCCCTTCCTACTGTATTTGTGCCTCTGCTGTTTCTTTGAGGTGACACGTATTTCTCTATTAAAAATGTAAAGTATATGATACAGCTGTGAAGAGAACCATGATTTTCATTCTGTGCATATTTTTGCTTCCTCTTCCCCTGGTTTACTCAGAAATAAGGATGCAACAAATGTGTTAAGTCCTGTGATTTGCAGTTGCAGTTAATTTCATGATATCTCACACACACACACACACACACACACCACAGACACCACCATGTTTTTCCTGAAAGAGAGAAGTGCAAATGACTAGTGGCAAAATGACCTCTTCTCATCCAGAGGATGTGTTTCATTACTAAGTAAGTGAATGTCAAATGCTTAAGACAGGCCAGCTTCAAATGATCTGAATAGACATTTCTTGAAAGAAGAAATTATAAATAGCCAGCAAGTATATGAAAAATGCTCAATTATTATTAGCTCTCAGGGAAATGTAAATCTCAATACCCCAATGGCAAATCCACTAATATTTGTTAGAGTGACTATTACCAAAAAAGGCCAACAACAACAAAAACTGGCAAGATTGTGGAGAAAAGGGAACCCTTGTATTCTGCTGGAGGGAATGTAAATTAGCTCAGCCTTAAAGGAGAATTGTTTGGAGGGTCTTCAAACCCAAAAGAGGTCAACAACATGACCCAGCTGTCCTCCTTCTGGGTATATATCAAAAAAAAAAAAAAAAAAAAAAAAAGGAAAAATACTTACACCCCTGCAGCCACTGCATCACTACTCACAATAGCTAAGATGTAGAATCAACCTAGGTACCCGTCAGTAGATGAATGGATGAAAGAAAGGGTACATACAAAAGGGGCTATTATTTAGTCATATAAAGGAATGGGGTCCTGCCATTTGCAGTAAAGTGAATGGAACCAGAAGACATTATGTTGAGATAAGTCAGACACAGAAAGACCCATGCCACATGTTTTCTTCCATACATGGAAGCTAAGCGTGTTGGTCTAAACATAGAATAGTGAATGGCAGAGGCTGGGAAGGGCAGGACCAGGGTGGGTAGAAGGAGGTTGATGAAGAGTATCAAAGCCCAGATCAGAGGAATGGTTCTAGGGTTGCACAGCACATAGAGACTACTGAAGGTCAGAACAAGGTAATAGATCATTTGTAAAGAACTAGAAGAAAGGAGATAGAAGGCTCTGCATGTCAAGAAATGGAATGCTCTTTACCTGAGTTCATCAGCTCATGCTGTACACATGTGTTAAATATTCCATTGTATCATGTAATAATGCACAAATATTATGTGTTCATCAAGATTTTTTTAAAAAAGCAAGATGCAAGCATATTGGTGCAATGGTTAAGCCAGCAACTGGGTTGTTCACTTCCCCTGAATGCCTGGGTTCAAGTCATAGCTCTGCTATCCATTCCGGCTTCCTGCTAATGCACACCCTGGGAGGCTGCAGGTGAAGGCACAAGTCATCCCCAGCACCCATGTCAGAGACCCAGGTGGACTTCCTGGCTCCTGGATTTGGCTCGTCCCAGCCCTGGCTGTTGTGGACTTCTGGAGAGTGAACCATCACATGGGAGGTGTGTGTGTGTGTGTGTGTGTGTGTGAGAACGAGAGAGAGAGAGAGAGAAAGAGAGAGAAGCTCCCATCCACTGGTTCACTCTCCAAATGCCCACAACAGCCAGGGTCGGTCTTGGCTAAAGCTAGTATCCTGGAACTCAAATCCAGTCTCTCAAGTCTCAAGGACTCAAATACCAGCCGTCATCTGCTGTCCCAAAGGGTGCACATTAGCAGGAAGCTGGATTGGAAGTGGAGCTGAAGTTCATGCCCAGGCCTTCTGATATGAGATATGTGTGTCCCAAGGGGAATCTTAACCACTGCAGCAAATACTTGCCTCTCAATTTAAAAATATATATATATATATATATTTATTTATCTGGGGGGGGGGGCAGAGAAATCTTCCATCTGCTGATTCATTCCCCAGTGACCACAGCTGGGTGGATCCAAAGCAGGAGTCAGGAGCTTCTTCCAGGTCTCCCCCCCCCCTAGGTAACAGGGGCTCACACACTTGGGCCATCTTCCGCTGCTTTCCCAGGTGAATTAGCTGGAAGCTGGATAGGAAGTGGAGCAACCGGTACTCAAACCAGCACCCATATGGGTTGCCAGCATCGCGAGTGGCAGCTTTACCTGCTATGCCACAAGGCCGATCCTTCCAAATTTTATTTTTAAGTTTTCCAAAACAACATCTACATCAAAATCTCAGAATTCCATTTTTAGCTTTTCAGAATCACATCATTTTAGGTTTGTCTCATGCCTTCAACATATAATTGCAAATCAGTTTGAAAATGTTTATCTTTTTTTTTTTTTTTTTTTTTTTTGACAGGCACAGTGGACAGTGAGAGAGACAGAGAGAAAGGTCTTCCTTTGCTATTGGTTCACCCTCCAATGGCCGCCACGGCCGGCGCACCGCGCTGATCCGAAGCCAGGAGCCAGGTGCTTCTCCTGGTCTCCCATGCGGGTGCAGGGCCCAAGCACTTGGGCCATCCTCCACTGCCTTCCCGGGCCACAGCAGAGAGCTGGCCTGGAAGAGGGGCAACCGGGACAGAATCCGGCGCCCCGACCGGGACTAGAACCCGGTGTGCTGGCGCTGCAAGGCGGAGGATTAGCCTAGTGAGCCGCGGCGCCGGCCGAAAATGTTTATCTTTTAATCAGTAGTCAAGGCCATTAATATTACCAATTTGCTGTGGCAAAACTCTGCCACATTTTTTAAATTCTATTCACCATATATATAATGTAACAGTTTTGTCATTTTTTTCTGTTTTCTGGTTTTCTTGTGATTTGCCCTTCATTCCTTTTTTAAATTGTTTCCTTTGAATGGAAGTGATTTTCATTAGCTTTTCAATGAGTTATAAATGAGGGTTTTTTTTTTTTTTTTTGGCTAATTTGTTCCTTTTGAAATGTTTCATATTTTCCTACATCAGCAATAACAAGTGTGTATACTCTAGTTGTTTAGTTTTTTTAGCTATAGAATATCCTCTTTTTTGGCTACAGGGATATACATTTCCATTCATGACTTTCTTCATTTGAGGGGAGGAGGATTGCAAAGATTTCTGATTTTGTAGTTTTCTCTGGTGTCTGCAGAATGCTTAGTTATTCTCATTTGATCCTTTCTTTCCCACCAGTCCCAGTCCCCCAAGGATGCCTCCTTCTCCCCTGCCTTCTCCAAACTACCTTTGAGAAGTGCTTCTAAGAGATTATCATTGCAAAGCTCTGAAGTCAAGCAAAGGCCCACGCAATGAAAGGAATGCTCAGGTGGGAGCAAGCATTGAAAACTCCATGTCCGGTGTTCTTTAGCTTGACAAAGAGAAGAAGGTTTAAAAGTGAATCCTTCTTTTTGTGCAGTTAGATTATAATAAAGAACACTTCCTAAAACCTCTGAGAGTCCCAGCAGTGAATTCACAGCGTGGCATTGGCAGTGCAGAGGCTCCTGGGAGACCAGAATAGACTATTACTTCGTTGACCTTTTCTGCTTTAGTCATCTAAGAGCAGCAACTTTTCCAGCTTCCTAAAGGTGTTTGAAATCAACTGAGCATTACTGCAAAGCACTTGAATGAATAGACCTTTCAGACTGCAGCTATTAATCTAATAGGGTGAAAAAGGACTGACGGCCACTTCAAATAGCTTTCCAATGTCATTTATTGATTTAGTTGAATGTAGGAAATAGACATAGTTCTTACCTGGCAGTTAGTCCTCTACCCCTAAGCCAATGCAGCACAATGCAAACTTGCTATGTAATGCATCTCTGAAGAAGTGACTCAGTGTTTTCAACAAGGGTGACCAGAAGGACCCCTGCAGTGATGGGTGTGGGCGCTTGCTGCCTTCCCTGCTGTTGCTCCTGGCATCCTCAGGGAGAAGAGACTTCTGGCACACTAGTGAGGCTGACAGGGAGCTGAGCGTCCTGAATCACAGCTTTTGAAGGCAGAGATCCTTGGAACCCTAATTTCTCAGGGTGACTCATTATTTTCTCCCTCCAGCCTCAGGAGCTGGATTTCTTGCCTCCTTTTTCCAATCCTCCTGGTTTCATTCTTTCCACCTCTAATTAGACCTCCAGCACACTGTTAAAGTTTTTCTTGGTACTCTTTAGACCTTGAAGTAAACTCTGAGTTAGTTTGAAATAGTTTAATAAATTGTGTCAGTAGCCAGAGATAAATTAACTCAAAAAATTCCTTTTGATAAAAAAAAAATCATTGTAATATATATGAAGTGTTATCTTAGTGTGATTTTAATTTGCATTTCCCTGATGACTAGAGTTGTTGAACACTTTTTCATGTATCTGTCATCGTCCATGTCTTCTTTTGAGAAATATCTGTTCAGGACCTTTGTCCTTTTTCTAACGCAATTGTTTTCTTGCTTTCTTTCTTGAGTTGGGTTCTTTGTATTTATTGGAAATTAGCTCCTTCACATCCATGCATGGTCTACAGTTCATTCTGCTGTGGTGAGACTCGAATTTGGCCTGAGAATAGGTCAAATGTTGATTTTTTTTTTCCTACTTGCTCACTTGGCATTGATCCAAAATATGAATTCAGAAAATCCTTTGTACAAACTCCTGGGACGGGAAATCTGGACTTAGAGGAGCTGTGGTGTTAACTTTGTGGAAATGATAAGCTTGCTTACACGCACCTACTCTGTCAGCTCTCACCCTGCACTGCCAATGGAAAGTGTGAGAAGAGTGGCAAAGAAAGTAGGCAAGCCGAGGCACTTAGACAATATAGCCTCCTCTTGCACACTTTTAATGTTTATTTTATATAGCTTTAAATAGCAAAGAAACTCCATTCATTATTACAAGTAACCTAAATATATTGATTGAAAGTGTGTAACTGTTTGAGACTCTGAGAGATTAGTACTTCTGATGAAAGATAAAGTATATGAACATCCCAGTCAAGCACAGCTAGGGACAACTGGATCATTTTCACCCTGTCAGTCTTACTTAACCCCAGATTAAAGCTACAGTAATTGATATGACCACCTTGTCAATTTAATAAATAGCAAAAATATATTAATTGAAATTGCATATTTCAGAGAATAGTATAGTTTGAGTATGAAAGTCTTTTGATAGAATGAACTCAAACCATATCTACTGATATGACTTATGGCAAAACTGAGTCTCATATATATAAGTAGTGAGACTGCATTTATTCTTGTCATGTATAAAAGTACACATTTTATAGAGAAACAAACATGTACACACACAAGTACAGCTGGTGCAGTGGTGCTAAGGCTTTGTGCACATTGCAGTCCTCATGGTTTCCATGCATCATCTGGTCTACTTGGTGGGTACCAGTTAGCAGTGATGAATCAGGAAGCCTCTGAAGGGATGGGTGGGGGAAGAACAGGACAGATGGGGAGAGACTGAACACATCATCGTGCATCACTGATGCTTAGATGGTCCATTTCTCCCCAATTGCCTGAAAGCTTTTAAGAACAAAGAGAACCACTATTCTTTATTGATCATCTCTTTTGTTACCCCCTTATCCCAACCTTTGTTTTGACATTTTGCAATGATTCATTTCGTTTTTCCCAAGTGGACATATATTTTGTATCAAATTACTTTCCAGTGAAACTCCAAAACCCAAGCCATCCAATGCACTATTTTAAGAATTTTTCAACGATACTCACTTTTTTTTTCTAAGTCTTAGGCTTTAAACATTTTATATGCCACGTTCGATGAAAACATGCTTCCTCTAAGACAAACACAGAAACCACTCTTTGCTACTATTCTAAATCTTTGTCTTGGTTATTATTAATCCTTGCAAGCTATTTACAATATATTCAAATTCACCATTCAAAACTTTGCAAGGACACAAGTCCTGGAGTGACAATCCCTGGGATATCATAGAAAATTGTGGAACTTTAGGTCTGGATCTTATTGATCCAACCCTCTCACTTACTGATGAATAAACCGAGGGTCAGTTCTGTTTGCCCAAGGTCACACCATTAACTAATGGGATGGATACTCTGAACAATATACATTTTGTGTAGATTCTATTATACACCATAGCCTCTCTCAGCAGAGGCCAATTAAGTAACATCACCACAAATCTTTCTTTTACCACAAAACATGGTCTTTATACTTGGGAAGATAACCTACTGATTATTCTTGCCTTTGTTCCTTCTATCAAAACATTGGCTAATCATTATGTAGTCATACAGAAAAGACTTAAAAAGTGAAAGGGTACTTCTAAACCCCACTAACTATACAAGATGTACTTGTGCTTTTTAAAAAGTAAGTTTATGCCTGTAGTCAATTCCTCAGACTGCCACCATTTGACATTCCAAAGTTAATTGGAAATCATCCATACGTATACAAATATTTTGAGGAAATTCACATGGGAAAGAAATAAAGATGAAGGGTTCCAGATAAAAAGATGCAAAGCACAAGTATAAAATGAATAAAATTATGTCATAAACTATTTTGTTTTGTGTTAATAGTTTGAGGAATTAATTAGCACATTTACAGTAGATATAAAAGCATTAAATAATAGTAAATTTTATGAAATATTCAATAGGATAAAAGAAAATTTTGAAGATATCATACTTAAATATGGAGTTGTTCTATTTAATAGAGCAATAAAAGATAAGTTGCTATGCTAGTGTACCAAGTATTACTCTTAAGCTAATGTATGATCTGCATACTATTAGTTTTTTTTTTATTTAACATGGTTTTCAGTATGATTAGACCAAGGACTTCTGCTCTCATTTGCCTAATTATTCATCAAATATACATTAGATGCTTAGATACTAGAGGTAAAATGGTAAAAAAAAAAATCCTCCAACCCATGATCTAGTTGAGGAAACAGATATTTTCAAATCATCTCTCAAACATAAAGGTGGAACTGTGATGTGCTGGGGAAGCGTGTGCTGTGAGAGATTATGTAAGGATGTCCCTGACTCTCTGCACCCAGCTCCATGTCTAACACAGAAATCATTCATGTTTCTCATCAAAGAGGATAAATAGGTTTAAAAATAAAACTTAAGAATTTTTTTTGGAATAAAAGATCCACCAGGTAAATGAGTTCCTAAAAATGTGTAAAAATTTGATCAGAAGCAGGATCTGAGTCTAGACATTTACTAACTGGTTCTATTCTCTGATTCTCCTTCCCTGCTTGCTAATCTGTGAGCCTTTTCCAGAAGGAATTTCCCATTTTCCTCTTCTCTTTCCCTTTGCTGATTCCCCTGTAAGACAGAATTCATTCACCCGACACCTTTAGATGAAGGTAGGAAGCCTGAGTATTTTCTTTTTTTTTTTTAAAAGATTTGTTTTATTTATTTGAAAGACAGACTTACAGAGAGAGGCAGAGACAGAGAGGGGTCTTCCATCTGCTGATTTACTCCCCAGATGGCCATGACAGCCGGAGCTGAGCTGATCCGAAGCCAGGAACCAGGAGCTTTTTCCGGGTCTACCACATGGATGTTGGGGCCCAAGCACTTAGGCCATCTACTACTGCTTCTCCAGGCCATAGCAGAGAGTTGGATAGGAAGAGAAGCAGCCAGGACTAGAACCCGTGTGCATATGGGATGCCGACGCTTCAAGCCAGGGCTTTAACCCACCGGGCCACAATGCTGGCCCCAAGCCTGAGTATTTTCTTTCATCTTCACACTTTTTTTTTCCAAGAAAGCTTTTATTAAATGAGTACAAATTTCATAAGGACAACTTTAGGAATATACTGGTTCTTTCCCCCATACCTGTCCTCCCACCCCTACTCCCATCCCACCTCCTCCTCCCTCTCCCATCCCACTGTCCATTAAGATTCATTTTTAATTAACTTTATACACAAAAGACCAACTCTATACTAAGTAAAGATTTCCACAATTTGCACCCCTTCACACACAAAATATAAACTGTTTGAGAACAAGTTTTGCAGTTAATCCTCATAGTATAACTCATTAAGGACAGAGGGCCTTCGTGGGGAGCAAGTGCACCGTGACTCCTGTTGTTAATTTAACAATTAACACTGTTATGTGAGTGAGCTGCCAAGGCCATGGAAGCCTTTTGAGTCCACAAACTCTGCCAGTGTTTAGACAGGGCCATAAGCAAAGTTCCTCCTTCTTTGATGGGCCCTTCTTGAGGAAGGTGTTTTACATTCAGTTTCAGTAAGCACATCACGATGATGATGATGACGATGATGGTGATTACAGGCCATTTAATTTTTTTAACAATCACCTTCACATTCTGCATCTCCAGGGGACTATTTTCTAGTTACTGACTGCATTGGTGGTTATCCTGCCACTGCCTTCCTCTTTTTCTTCAGAGATGCGTAAATTTCCTCCCTGTTTCAGAGGCTGAGAATGGACCGCGCCCTCGGGTGGGTGTGAAGCAGGAGCAGGTCTCCCTTCCGTGGCTCAGCGGCAGTACGTGGTCTGTTTCACCTTTGTGAACGGCAGTGTTTGACCTGCACTCAAACTGCATTTGACACACATGTTTGATTTTTAGTTTTCATTTTGTTTGTACAATATTATGCTAAACTTAATCTAGTTTACATCAGCAATATTTCTAGATGTGGCTCTCTTTGGCTGCCTTTCAGTCTCATGGGCTATATAAAAAAATACATCAATTATTAAGTTTAGCATCATTGAAAACATGTGCATCTATGTAAAAATGTCATACATTCAGTGGCTACCATCTGTGGCTACGGTAATCTAAACCCATAAACGTGCACAATCCTGTATATTGATTCAAATAAACAAAATCCACTTGGATACATAAGCTGATATTGTGGTTTGGGTAGATACCATTTCATTTTGTCAGATATCAATGGAAGGAGTAATAGAATACACATATTGTTTTGGTTAGTTGGCAACATGATCTACTCCCTAGAACAGAGACTCAACTCCATGAGCCAACACCTGCTCCCTCCCAGGGTCTGCAGTAACAGCAAGCTGGAGTCAGAAGCCAGAGCCAGGACTGAAACCCAGGCACTCGTACATAGGGCATGGGCGTCTTACTCACTAGATTTAACCCCATTCCCCACCCCAAGTTGGGTTTTATTTTTCATATTTCATACAATAACTTTAGTTTTTTCTGCTTTTCTTGAACCAGAACAGTAACTACAACCAGGCCTCGGAAGGTGCTTAGCCAGATTACTAGGCTTGAAACATAAATTTGATGTTTTATGTTATATCCATCTCTGGAAAGTTACAGTGAAACTGGTGTTACTGTTATTCTCATAGTAGAATAGGGAAATAAAAGTAGAAGCATACCTACATTAGTATTTATAACATTGAGCTGGTTTTCTTAAGAAGATTCACAAACTATGTAAGTTCAGGCTTCAAACACCCGGATGTGCCCTTGAGATCCTGTGGTCATTAAGTGTACTTATAGGCTTAAGAACGTTGTTTGGCCCAAGCATTTTGTATAACTGTTAACTATTGTATCATTTCTTTTTTCTTTTTTTTTTCTTTTTTTTGACAGGCAGAGTGGACAGTAAGAGAGAGAGACAGAGAGAAAGGTCTTCCTTTTCCGTTGGTTCACCCCCCAGTGGCCGCTGCGGATGGCGGGCTGCAGCCCGCGCACCGCGCTGATCCAAAGCCAGGAGCCAGGTGCTTCTCCTGGACTCCCATGAGGGTGCAGGGCCCAAGGACTTGGGCCATCCTCCACTGCCTTCCCGGGCCACAGCAGAGAGCTGGACTGGAAGAGGGGCAACCGGGACAGAATCTGGCACCCCGACCGGGACTAGAACCCGGAGTGCCGGTGCTGCAAGGAGGATTAGCCTATTGAGCCGCGGCGCCGGCCCAACTATTTTATTATTTCTAATGTAAAGTAGAGCCACATGATTATTTAAACTTGAAAGTTTACTGGTTTCATATAATTGTGTATTATATACAAACGGTTATGTTCCAAAGCATTAAAGATTTCTGTACATAACCTTTTTATTAGTCCCTAGTCATCCATGCTTTTCTAGCTATAATTCTGTGGCTGCTAATTACTTAAAGACCTTCAAACCTTGGGCCAAAGTAGTATTTATTTTACTCTGTCTAGGGTACTACTAGGTAATAGTTGCATATGTCTGTTACTAAGTCAACTTATACAATCAGTCATTTATTTGTCAAATGTTTATGTGGCACCTATGGTCTCCTGTGTTTTCAGAACTACTTCTGGGCTCTGAAAAGATAAAGATGAATGAGAGAGATATGTGCCTCGCTCTCACAGCTCTTACAGTTTAGCAAAAGTAGAGTTGGGAGTTCATGGACAAATCACTAGCTGGGCATTTAAGATACGTACTCTGGATGCTTAGTTCAGTGGGCAGTGAGGAGTGAGAGTGAAGAAAAGCTAGCATCTTAAATAAGTGTTAGATTTGCTGGTACCACACAGGAGAGGAGGACTGTGGTGAAAGTCCCAGGAAACAATATGTAAATCACTTTGTTGTGGTCTTTTCGCCTAGGAACATCCTTTGCAAAGAAGTGGTTGGCAACCACCCGTTCATTTATCAAGTACTAATAGCAGTAGTATTGCTGATGGAGACTTGTGGCAACTTTGCCAAGCACCTGGTTTCCTCCATGTAGGAGTTTCTGCATTCACCCACAGAGACGATGGCTGTCCTGGGTGAGCTTCTCACAGAAGCCTGTCTTAGAGCTGTCATCAAATTACTATTGCTGCTCTGTGGTCTCAACATTTCCAGCTATCAGCTGCAGCATTCACCACCTTGTGCAGTTTAATAATCGTCATTAGTCAAGTAATCATTCTGCGATTCACAGATTTGTCTGCAAAAGAAGAAATTCCCCTAGCCATGAACAAGTGCCAGAGGAGTGCCAGCTAGGCAGGGTCCCAAAGAAATATAAATTCATCTGATATTTTAAAAAATGCCCAATTACTCTGCTTTAGTTGTGTTTCTGAAACAAAGAGCAGAGACTTCATGAAGGAATGCAAACTTGTCCTTTAACTGAGTAAAAAAAAAAAAAGGCATGAAATCATTAGATATGGGGTCTCAAATCTTTGAGTAAAACTAAGTGAGTTCTAGTACTTGTAGGAGGGTATTTTAGAAGGTTCCTGGAAAGTGGAACTAAAAGATAAGCTTATTTCCTTCTTAAATTTTTAGCTGTTTATTTTATTTGGAAGGCAGAGAGAAAGAGAAAGAGACACACACACACAGAGAGAGAAAACAGGCAGAGAAAGAGAGATCCCCCATCAGTTGGTTCACTTCCCAAGTGCCTACAACATCCAAGGCTGGGCCATCTGAAATCACGAGCCCAGAACTCAATCCAGGTCTCCCATGTATGGCGTCAGGGACCCAGATACTTGGGTCATCACCGTCTGCCTTCTCCGTAAGTGCAATAGCTGGAAGGTAGGCTGGAGAGTGGAGCCAGGACTCAAACCCAAGCACCCCAATATGAGAAGAAGGCACCTCAATCAGACCTAACTGCGGCCTCCAAAGTGCACCCTGGTCAGTTTGCTTTTGGTGGAAAAACAAATTTGAAATCCGTGCATACAAGGGGGGGGGTCATCAAAATTTTTTTGCACCAAAATAAACTTATATTTTAATTCCATTTGTCACACACTTTGTGAAGAACTCTTGTGTTTATTTGTGATGAACAAATATACTAATAAATTATACATATATCATACATTATATATAATGTTATATAGTATATACATTATGATGCATGTAATTTTACTTTTTTCATTAAAACTATGCCATTAACTATCTTTGATACAATTCTGTGTTTCAGATAGTTGAAAATTTGGGATGTTTTTATATGATTTCTTGGCATAGCTAATGACATTATCATTGGTTTTATTTCTTGATGTACAGATAAAGGAGTTTGTACTTGGAAAGGATTTTGTCAACTCTGCCTGTTTTTTTTTCTGTACGTGTTTTTCACTTCTGTTTTTATTAATAGTATACTCTTCAATGTGAGCTTTAAAAGAAAGTAATTTCTTGGTTTACTTTAGATCAAGGTCAATATACAGATTGTTAGGTTAATAACACAGATTGTTATTCCTGCTGTGAGCAAACCAGACTTCCTTACTTTAGACACCAATGTCTCAAAATTAGGGACTATATTAGGAGATTTAAAAAATTTGGTAACTCAGGCAGCCTTTTAAAATATGGAAATTTCCAGGTCCCAACTGTCATAGATGCTGATTTAGCAGATGCTGGGTGGGCTCAGAGATGCATTCCCCAAATGATCCTGAGGCACACTTGAAAATGAGAAGCAGAAGATGCAGATTCTAGAATCACCTCTGCACGTTTTTTGGAAAATTCCTCAGCTGCTTCACCACAGCCGATTTTACTTTTTTTTTTTTTTTTTTTTGACAGGCAGAGTGGATAGTGAGAGAGAGAGACTGAGAGAAAGGTCTTCCTTTTTGCCGTTGGCTCACCCTCCAATGGCTGCCGTGGCCGGCACATCTCGCTGATCCGAAGGCAGGAGCCAGGTGCTTCTCCTGGTCTCCCATGCGGGTGCAGGGCCCAAGGACTTGGGCCATCCTCCACTGCCTTCCCAGGCCACAGCAGAGAGCTGGACTGGAAGAGGGGCAACCGGGATAGAATCCGGCACCCCAACCGGGCTAGAACCCGGTGTGCCCGGCGCCACAAGGCGGAGGATTAGCCTGTTAAGCCACGGTGCTGCACAGCCGATTTTAAAACTCTGAAGCAGAAGACGGCCCTGGTTCTCAGCTGTGTGGTTGCAGACAAGGCAGGCGCAGCTGCAGAATCCACAGCCCCTGTGTCCTCAGGCCTGTGTGCTGATGGACGCCAGGGAAATGGATCTGTAGTGGCATCTGCCAGAAAGTGAGGCTATAGATCACTCTCCAGAGCCCACAGGAAAACGTAACATCAGGAGCCTTTGGGGCAGGGGGAGGTTCCATGACTACATAGCAGAATGGATTATGTTGGCTTCCCTGACAGTGCCCTCAATGCATCAGAGCTCAGAGTGGATGCTGATCATATTTTATTCATGTGTGTATTTCAAACACTTTAACTGTACCTGGTTCATGTTATTATTTTAATAAACATGAAAGATGCTTTGGTTTGCTCAGCAATATAACACATTGCCAATTCATGGTCACCGTGTCACACAATAATTTTATATGATTACATATATATGACATCATAGGAGCAATGCATACAGTGAAATCTGATGGTTGAAATATTTATTTTTAAATAATACACTTAATAGAAGTATACAGAGTCATAAAACACACCACATAAATGAACACACAAGACAGCTATTCTAGATTCTATAGATGTTTTTCAATGATATAAACAAAATATATACTTAACACTGGAGAAACAATAGCAGTGGTATAATATTTAAAATATATAGTTCCATACTTATGCATGTAAAGCATCATTTTTTAAAAGACTTATTTATTTATTTGAAAGGCAGAGTTACAGAGAGAGAGGGAGAGACAGAGAGAGAGAGAGAGAGAGAGATTCCATCTGCTGGTTCACTCCCTAGATAGCTGCAATGGCCAGTGCTGAGCCAAACCAAAGCCAGGAGCCAGGAGCTTCATCCAGGTCTTTCAGGTGGGTACAGTGGCCCAAGAAGTAGGGCCATCTTCTGCTGCTTTTCCCAGGCCATTAGCAAGGAGCCACATCAGAAGTGGAGCAACCAGGACATGAACCAGTGTCCATATGGGATGCAGGCGTCACAGGCAGCAGCTCTACCTGCTATGCCACAACGCTGCCCCCCCCCCCCCCCCCCCCGCCAAATGGCTGCTAGGGTCGGCGCGCTGCGGTCGGAGCGCTGCGCCAATCCGAAGCCAGGACCCAGGTCTCCCATGCAGGTGTAGGGCCCAAGCACTTGGGCCATCCTCCACTGTCTTCCTGGACCACAGCAGAGTGCTGGACTGGAAGTGGAGCAACCAGGACAGAATCTGGCGGCCCAACCAGGACTAGAACCCTGGGGTACTGTCGCCGCAGGCGGAGAATTAGCCAAGTGAGCCGCGGCACTGCCCTCAATATAGATTTTTTTTTTTTTTTTTTGACAGGCAGAGTGGACAGTGAGAGAGAGAGACAGAGAGAAAAATCTTCCTTTTCCATTGGTTCACCTGCCTAATGGCCACTAGGGTAGACATGTTGTGGCTTTCGCACCGCGCTGATCCGAAGCCAGGAGCCAGGTGCCTACTCCTGGTCTCCCATGCGGGTGCAGGGCCCAAGGACTTGGGCCATCCTCCACTGCACTCCCAGGCCACAGCAGAGAGCTGGACTGGAAGAGGAGCAACCAGGACAGAATCCGGCACCCCGACCGGGACTAGAACCTGGGGTGCCGGCACTGCAGGCAGAAGATTAGCCTAGTGAGCTGTGGTGCCGGCCTCAATATAGATTTAATATAGATTATTCATACAGAAATAAAGTTTACATTTAAAGTCTTCCATAATACACTCTTAGGATATTTTCTCAGCAAGATAATTTCAGTTTTGTCCATGGGAAATTTCCGATCAATAAGGCTTAAATATACCATCTGAAATGTCATTAGCAAATTACCAGTGTGTCTAACTTTAATAATTTAGAAATCAGTATTTCTTTTAAAAATTTATTTTATCTTATTCGTTCAGGTGTCCCCTTCTTTGTATTAACAACAGGCATGGCTTCCTAAACGTTCTGCCTTGGATCTGGAAACCATGTGTTGTGGCTACATTCCTCAACAATTCATTCTTTTAGTGACACTTTGGTTTCTTGGGCTATGTCAACAAGTCAGCCTAGAAACATTTCAATAAAAAATACATATGGGTGGCAGAATTTCAGGGTACACTTTATTTTCTTTATATACAGAGTTCTGCTCCCAAATTTGTGTTGAATTTATAAATAATGTTATTTCTGACCACACTCTGTCCCCAGAGAGAAACAAAAACTGTTGATTGGTACTCTGTCTTCCCTCATTTTGATTCATGCTGTGTGAGTGACTGAAGTTGGTCACAGTATTATTGGGAGAATAAACAGAGTGGTTTCTGATTCGAAAAGCCCAAGATCAGATTCTCAGTGCTCTACCTTACTTACTGGGCAACCGAGCCATTAATATAACCACTCCGGATTTGGCTTTCTTGTGCGTAAAACTACAATAATAAAGAACCTGCTTCAAAAGGTTAATAGATATATATGGGCTACAAATTTAAAACCATTGTTTCATTCTTGCTGAATCCTGGGGCAGTGCTATTGGGATGGCGTTGACAGAGAATGAAAGGAACTCTGCTTTGATTCCACCAGAGAAATCACTCACACTCACGGTACAATCAGCTGGTTCAGGTCAGAGCGCCAGGACCCAACTACTGAGAAGTGTGCGGCACTAACTGCAATGCAAAGAATTCAACAGAAAAGTGGGTCAGAGCCATGAAGAGCAGCAAACTGAACTTAAAAAAAAAAAAAAAAAAAAAAAAAAAACAAGGGTCAGGGTCAGGTATAAATGTAATGGGCGAATCCAAAGGGGCTGGCCCCAGATCTTTTCCAGCAGACATAGGCTCAGTGTCACGACCTCAGGGTAGAAGCAGAAGAAGCTAGTGTGGATTCCTTTGAGCCATTAGAAAAGGAATGAGTCCATGTGTAAACGACCCATTGTTCAACCAGGCAATTTCATGTTGGACAGTGAATGCACATGTTAAACACAGAGGGAAATACAGCAGTAACAAACAACTCCATAAAGAATATGATGAAAATGCAAGCTAAAAATCCAAAAACAGCAGACATAGAAATTCAGGTAATATTCTATTTTTTTTTGCAGCAGAAACTAACTTTTTAAAGGTTAAGACTCCAGTATATACTCACTTTGCAGCTGAGAAAATCAAGTCTTGAGAGAATCAACCACATGCCAGGATTTGAACGTACTCCTGTCTGGTGCCAGGTCCTGTGTTACGCTATCAAGTATGGTTGTCAAGTTGTTCCCACTTAGTGGTCATTATTGATAGGGTTTATTATGGTTAAAACTAAGTGAATTTAAAAAATAAATAAATATATAGCAGATAGTTGAGTATATAAATACTTATTAGATATATTATGGTCAAGTGAAACATAGACACAGACACTGTCAAACAAGATGTATCATGCAAAATGCCCACTAGTAATTTTCTGAGTATCTTTAGGAGAAAAAAATATAAGGGAAATCTACATTAAACTTAGCAGTTGATACTATGAATAGCACAAAAAATGTAGAGGAATAACAGCATTGATTTCAATGTCAAATTATATTTATTCTAAGAATAAAAGCCATAGTCTGTGATGATAAAATTCAACTTAGATTATTTTCTGTCACTCAAATGCATCACAAGTAGGTTAATAACTATTCAGCAAATCTTTTCCAAAGGCAAGACATATATGGAAATCTAATAATCATTGCAGATAATAAAATTGCTAGAGGTTACAGTGAGTTTAGAAATCCCTAGTCAAATTTAGCTATCTGTTCTCAAGATGTGTACATTGCTAGTCAAACAATCTTAATACATCTTCTTGCTTCTGGAATACACATCTCTGAAACTACCAAAACATCTGAAAATCTTTATCTCCCTGACACTTATTTTGCCACCACTTTCATGTGCTGAGAAGCTAAACATCTCCTGTGTTTATGCTTCTGACAGACTTGATGTCTTATTTAAATAAAGATCTGCACTAAGTAGCTATGGATAAAATTGGAATTTTTTAAATTTAAATTTCAAATTTCCTTAAAGGAAAAGTTACACAGGGGGTACATCTGGTGATATGAAGAAAACTGATTGTTCTCTTTTTTTTTTAAGATTTTATTTATTTTATTTGAGAGGTAGAGTTACAGACAGTGAGAGAGAGAGAGAGACAGAGAGAAAAGTCTTCCTTCCCTTGGTTCACCCCTAAAATGGCCACAACGGGCCGGAGCTGTGCTGATCTGAAGCCAGGAGCCAGGAGCTTCTCCCTGTCTCCCACACGGGTGCAGGGACCCAAGGACCTGGGCCATCCTTTACTTCCTTCCTGGACCACAGCAGAGAGCTGGACTGGAAGAGGAGCAACAGAGACAGAATCCGGCGCCCCAACGGGGACTAGAACCCGGGGTGCTGGTGACGCAGGTGGAGGATTAGCCTAGTGAGCTGCGGCGCTGGCCAACCTGGGCCATCTTCTACTGCTTTCCTAGATCATAGCAGAGAGCTGGATTGGAAGAGGAGCAGCCCAGACCAGAACTGGTGCCCATATGGGATCAGCAGCTGGTGCTGCCGGCGGAGGATTAACCCACTGCGCCTTTGCGCCGGGCCCCGAAAACTGACCATTCTAATTCAATAGGAATGAATATACACATTTTGTGTCTTTCTCCCTGATGATTTTGCTTCAAACTTGAATTCAGATGACTCACTTTTCTGTTTATAAAGTATATGAGCTGTTACGAAAGCATGGACAAATTAATTAATCTGTTACAATTTGAGAAAGAGTTTATCTTTCCACCTGGTAAGTCACAGCATAAGGAACAGCCCCTGTCTGCCTCCTGGAAGGGACGGCATTGCCTTGCACTCTGGAATCCAGTGCAGATACTACGCTGGGAGTGCTTCACCAACAAAGAATGTGACCTTGGCTGGGGGATGGAGCTAACCGTAAATTTGCACTTCTGCAATCTTTGCCTTGCTATTCAGGAAGAGTTTTCTTATATTACAGATAAGTGAGGACAGGACTGGTGAAAATGTCATGGTCTCTTAAGGATTATTTATGGGTCAGCAGTTTTTTGCTTCACTTCTTGATAACACATTCTGAGGAAAGCCTTGTTCTTTACTTGGAGGGACAATGGCCTTGCTTTTCATTTGCATACACACAAACTGGTCTGTTCACCAACTGCTGAAGATTAGCATTTAAAGGAAACCTGGAGGGTGCTTTGCCTGAGTTTTATTTTATAGGTTAGAAAACTGAAGTCCAGAGAATTGAAACCACATTTATAAACACCTACAGCCATCTAAAGGCAGGGAAAGACTGGAATCCTGGTGGGACACCCCCACAGCTGTGTTCTTCATCCCAAAGCACAGTTATTCTCAGATAAATGCTAATTGAAGAGTAGATCATTGCACCAGTTAGTGGAAATATGAAATGAGAATGCTATGGCTGAACATTATGGAGTTCACCCAGTGGAATTCATCAGCTTAAAAGTAAGAAAACTGAGGCCCAGAGAAGTTACATCAGGTAATGGAGAACTTGCCCAAAATAATGGTGATAGATGTGGGACCAGAATGGACATGCTTAACCCCTCATCCAACACTAGCTCAATCATTGTTCAGCCTACTCCTTTGCTCACACATGAACAAAAACCCAGTCACACCTGTGCTCATTCTCTCTCTCTCTCTTTTTAAAATCACATTCCCTACTTCTCTGCCTCAAATAATTGTTTCAGTGTTATAGGGCACTGTATTATAGTAGTGATAATTTCCTAAATAATCCCCAAGTGTCAGTACCTTGCTACACTATTTTCTCCTATGTCAGCAGATACAGTTATTCCTGTATCATGGCCAGCTTTATTTTGTGTGGACATTGAAATGGTCCGACTTCTTGTATCTTGGCAGTGCCTTCATCCCATAAAGGTTGAAGTTCAGTGTACCCAGTTGGTGCAAGGGAAAGACAACGTGAAGATGGCTCACTCTTCTGAAGTGCATTGGCCCGTGAATAGTACAAATCAGTCCTGCTTGTGTTTGTTGGGACAAACCAGAGAGTCTCTTCTATGAGCAGCAAAGCCAGAAAATACTTTCCTTTTTTTAAAAAAAAATTTTATTTGATAAATATAAATTTCCAAAGTACAACTTTTGAATTATAGTGGTTTTTTTTTCCCCCTAGAACCTCCCTCCCACCCACAACCCTCCCATCTCCTACTCCCTCTCCATCCCTTTCACATCACGATACATTTTCAATTATCTTTATATATAGAAGATCAATTCAGTATATACTAAGTAAAGATTTCAACAGTTTGCACCCACACAGAAACACAAAGTATAAAGTACTGTTTGAGTACTAGTTATACCGTTAATTCACATAGCACAACACATTAAGAACAGAGATCCTACATGAGGAGTAAGTGAACAGTGACTCTTGTTGATTTAACAATTGACACTCTTATTTATGGCGTCAGTAATCACCCAAGGCTCTTGTCATGAGTTGCCAAGGCTATGGAAGCCTCTTGAGTTCGCCAACTCCGATCTTATTTAGACAAGGTCATAGTCAAAGTGGAAGTTCTCTCCTCCCCAGAGAAAGGTATCTCCTTTGATGGCCCCTTCTTTCCACTGGGATCTCACTCACAGAGATCTTTCATTTAGGTTTTTGTTTGTTTGTTTTGTTTTGTTTTGCCAGAGTGTCTTGGCTTTCCATGCCTGAAATACTCTCATGGGCTTTTTAGCCAGATCTGAATGCCTTAAGGGCTAATTCTGAGGCCAGAGTGCTGTTTAGGACGTCTGCCATTCTAAGAGTCTGCTGTGTATCCCGCTTCCCATGTTGGATTGTTCTCTCCTTCTTAATTCTATCAGTTAGTATTAGCAGACACTAGTCTTGTTTATGTGATATCTTTGACTCTTAGACCTATCAATATGATCAATTGTGAACTGAAACTGATCACTTGGACTAGTGAGATGGCATTGGTACGTGCCACCTTGATGGGATTGAATTTGAATCCATATTGCATATTTTAAAAATTTAATTTCTACTTCTTACTAGCAATCCTATGGTGGACTCTTCTTTGGTGTAACAGCACAAGGGGATATGCCACAGATGTTTCCCCAAACTGAAGGGCAAATAGACATTTAAACAAAACATCTTCCTTTTTATCAACATCAAAGCCATGATGGAACTGGACTGATTTTGTTTATCTCTACTTTGCAGTCCTGCAGCCGGGCAAGGCCAGTCATCATCATCACCATCATCACCAGCAGCAGCAGCAGCAGTGGCAGAAGCAACACCTGCATTTGTATCTGAATCTGAAGAAGTCAAACTGTTGCAGGAAGTAGAGAAGGGAAGTGGAAAAAGCTCTGCACATGGTAAGGTGAGTCATGTGGGCTGCTGTGCTTGAACCGCGGGCTCAAAGATAGTGGTTCAATAGGGTCACATTCTAGCATGACCATTGCTGGGTTGGGGGATGGCAATAATGCTTTACCAAGAGACTTCTCCATTTTATGTTAGAGAGACACACGACAGCCTTTCAGAAGTTTTCATAGTTATAGTCCATGAAATAGGGAGCAGTTTGTAGAATTTGTCATATTCTAAACTTTGTATTTTATTCATTCTAAAAATAGGTGTTTATTTACTTTAGTTGGAGGTCAGAGAGGGAGAGATTAAAAACAAAACAAAACAAAACAAAAAAAACAGCCAGCCAGCAAGAGATCATCTATGTACCAGTTCACTACCCAAAAGCATGCAATAGCCAGGGGTGGACCAAGAATTCAACCCACGTCTCTCAAATGGGCAGCAGGGACCCATGTATCACCTGTTGCCTCTCAGGGTGTACAATAGCAGGAAACTGGATGAACAGAGAAGTTTGAACTCAAACTCAGGCATCCCAATATGGGAAGGGGGCATCTCAAGTGGTGGCTCAACACTGGGTCTCAACACCTGCCCCTGAAATTAATCTTACTGATCACAAGAAGAAATTTAGGAATAGACATATTCAGTCTAATCCATTATGTTTCAAACTCAATTAGCTGGAGCAGGCATTTGGCACGGCAGTTAAGAGGCACATCCCTTATCAGAGTGCCTGAATTCAAGTTCTCATTTTGCTTCTGATTCTAATTCTGGCTAATATGCACCCTGGCAGGCAGCAGGTGATTGATCAAGTAGTTGGTTCCCTGCCACCTACTTGGGAGACCAAGCTGAGTTCCAGGACCCTGACTTCAGTCTGGACCAGGCTGAGTTGTTGGGAGCATTTGGGGAAAGAACCAACTGATGGGAGATCTCTCAGTCTCTCCTTTTCCCTGTCTCTCTCTTTCTGCTTCTCTGCCTTTCAAATAAATATAAATAAATAAAAATTGAAAACCTGAACAAGTTATACAGAATAATACTGTTTTACAACTTGGGAATATTACACATTACTAATCAGGATATAGCAATTTTGTTTCTTCAATTTGAGTACAATGGCTAAAGGGACGTACTGATTTTCTAAGTCACTCACTGTGCACCTAAAGCTCAAGAAAGTTTGCTGGACAGGGAATTCTTAAATACTCAGAGATAAAATTTCTCCCTTTTTCATTTTCCATAAATTTTCTTATTCTTAAAGGTCAAATTCAAAAGATTTGCTTTATGTTTAGTTTAATTTTAATTTTTTCCAAGGTTTAACTAACTCAGGGTACTAGAGTGAGGTGCTGAAGGATATTTTTCAGGTGATTTTTGATGTAATTGTAAATAAGAGGAAGTAACACAGGTGTACCCAGCTAGAAAGATTATTGAGGTGCTAATGTGCTTTCTATTCTTTAAAGGAAATAATCAAATTTTCTTCTTTGAGCCTGGAAAAGATGGCATTAATACGTAATGGTCAATATATGATGTGATGTTTTAATCTATTCCAAACAACAACTTATTCTATGTATATATTCACAGATATATATTTTCTTTAAATATAAATTACATTAGATGTACATTAAACACATAATTATATTCATTTGTATACTAGTTTACAAATAAAAAATTCTCTAGAAAAAATCAATGTTTTTATTCAACAATACATAAAATAATTATTTTCTGATCAATATCTACTTCAAATCATTTAAAAATTTTATGATATCCCATTTCGAGATTGGAAAATAATTATTCATCTAAACTTGTACTGTGGGACATTGATAATTTCTAAGTATTTAGTTATATATAATATAGTTGTCTTTAATAATGTTGCTAAAATTTGTTTATGATTTGACTTCATTAGGATACTTTCCTTAAGATAAATTCTTGAAATTGATGGCTCCAAGGATATATTGTAGACTTTGAAGGCTTCTGAAAACTGTTTATTAAGGGAAGTAGATCATTATAATGTGGCCATGCAGTGTAGTTTTTATACGTGGAAATGGCCCAAAAAAGAACAGCAAGGTCAGCACCTAACATGGGGAAGACACCTCACGTTACTCGATCATAATTCCTACCTTTGTAATAAAGGTCCTGCAACTTTCGACCCTTTTCAGTTATGACTTGCTTACATACTGTAAGTATATATTTTTAAACAACAACAGAATAAGAGGAAAATAACTTTCTAAACTGGTCAATCATAGATTTTCATGCAAGTATCCTAATACCTTTGTTTTAAGATATTAAACTTACACACACACACACACACACATAAGGATTTGCAGTAATTGAGGACTTCCTGGTGTTGAGCTATGTAAGTATCTTTCACCAGCTAGGGTCATCTAAGTGTCTTCCACCCTACATGCTAATAAAGATCAAGTCAAATCAAAGCAGAGTGGAAAGAAGCCCCTTGGAGCAGAGATGACTTGCTTCTGCAATGCTTTTGAACCCGTGCCTCGTTTTGATCTCATTTCCTTTCCTCCTTACCACAGATCCATATTCTTATCCAACAAGATTTTGTTCAGCTTCCTTTTCAGCAGCCTGTATCATGAAAACAATATATTTGTTTCTGTTTCCAAATGCAAAATTATATATTGGCTATGTGTTTCAAACCGCAAGATCTTAGAGTTTCCTTTCTGGGAATCACTGCTTCTGATTTTCCAACAGAAAGCAGAGGAAGCCAGGTTCTTAGTTTCCAATTTCCCCTTTCTCTCTTTGTGGAGGAACCATCCCTACAGCTTCGGGCGATACAGAGTGCAGCAGGCAATGTACACGCACACCTGGAGGCACAGCCTGGTGAGGGATGCTGAGAGCCCGAGAGTGAGAATTCACCCCTGGGAGTTGGTGGTGCGCACACGTGTGGGGCATCAGAGCCCAAGCAGGAGCCACAAAGCATCGCCAGGGAAGGACAGTTTGTCACGGGGTCTTGAGCGTAAGTAGAGGGAGGAGGATGTTTATACATGGGATTGGGAAAGTGTGGGATCTAAACCTGCACTGGAGTGAGAGCTGGGTAAGCAAGGTATCCAGTCAGGAAAAGGGCTCTCCTGGTAATGAGAGACTGGTTCTGTATAGAAGGTGAATCACATAAGTAAATAAAGAAAAGTGGGCTCCTGGTGTCTCGTTGTCAGAGAGAAAAGCTGCAAGTAGGGGAAGGAAGAAAACTAGGACGAAACCTATTCTGTGATTGGAGCATGATGTGAACTCATGAGTGTCAGCAAAAGAAAAAACAATGCAGACGTGAATTTAAATATAACTATATAGTATGCATAAGTGTAACATGATCATTTAGACCTCAATACTTATAGGAAAGCAAATATATAAGTATCAGTGTAATTCACTTTTGTGTTCCAGTTTCGATGTGTGCACCACAGGAAGGGCCTTGGAGTAGTCAGCCAACCTCTGTCTTCCACATTACTAGAAAGTGCAGCCTAACGGACTCAGCTGTAGATCCCCCATTCCCTTGTTGGTCTGGGCGACTCTCATGGTTCCTCTAACACCTGTCCAGGCAGCAGTCTCTCTGAGAGCCATCTCTGACTTTCTCCGGGATGAGCCAGGTCTCCATGTTCCCTGCATCTGCTTCCGTCAGAGCAGCTGTTACCTGTGGGTACTGCTTCTCTGAAACCCTGCCACCATGCTCCTATCGCAGTGGCCAGGACTGTGTCCTTTTCATTTATTTTCTGCTCCTGTGGAATGGACACTCACTGAAGCGTGTTTGACACATATGTGAATGTGTCCACACATTCTTCCATTGAAGATGGAAGAGCGCAAGCTTTGGTGCTCATGGAATCTTGGTTCCTGTCCTTCTTCCAATACGTGCTGGTTACGAGACCTGGGATGCCCTTCCAAGTGTCCTTGCATCTGAGTCTCCTCGTCCGTCAAATATCAGTGATATATTCTTTATAAGAGGCACCTTTTATTCTTTAGAATTTTCTGATTATTTGAGGGCCAGAGAGACAGAGAGGGAGAGACTGACTGACAGAACACCCACCTGCTGGTTCACTCCTCACATGCCCTGAATGGCTGGGGCTGGGCCAGGACCAAAACTGGAAGTTGAGAGTTCTAGAAACGTGGGTAGAAAGGATCCAACTACTTGAGTGACCACCACCATCTCTCAGGATTTGCGCTAACAGGAGACTGGACTAGGGAGCAGAGTAAGCACTCAAACCCAGGCACGTTCCCAAGTGACTGTCTCAAGTGGCCTCTTAAGAACTATGCCAAATGCCCAGCCTTGATTTTTATTTTCAGTAAGGTAGGGGGTAAGTATAGAATGAATAGGGGCATGAATGTATATTTCTAAACTATTAAGTGTTAAAGAAGTGAGCCTTTGTTTTCATCCTACACAGATATTAGCATAATAACTTGGTTATAAATAAAGATTCAATGACCATAGTGATTGATTGGATATAGACACATACACATGCAATAATTCTTCCTTGGGGCACAGCAGGTTAAGCCTCTGCCTGCAATGCCAGCAACCAGCTCATGTCCTGGCTGTTCCTGGCTGCTAATGTGCCTGGGAAAGCAGCAGAATACTGCATAGCCGCCTAGATCTCTCCCATCCATGTGGGAGACCCAGATGGAGTTCCAGGTTCCTGCTTCTGCTTGGCCCTGCCCTATCCATAGTGGTCATTTGGAGTGAGCCAGTAGTTGAAAAGATTCTCTCTCTCTCTCTCTCTCCTCTCCCCCCTCTCTCTGTAACTCTGTCATTCAAATATACAAAATAAATATTTTTTAAAAACCCTCTTCCTTTCTTCTATGGCTTTATTTTAGATTACTTTTTCATCTTCAAAAAATTCCCCTATTTATTGGTTTTTATGAAGTTTAGAGTATGAGGTATTTTCCTAAAATGAAACATGACTTTTAGCGAAAAATGAAATATATGTTGTGAATTCAATTTCCTGAAACATTTTCTACTTCTTTCACCTCTGTGTGTAAAGTCCATTAAACTGACTATTAACAAGTCATACCTACCAGTTTGAAAGTTAAAAGGGTTTTGTGAATAACTAGCAACAAATTTGATTCACTACTTATTCTATCTTAATCAGCAGAAACAAAGTGTGACCAGAGCATGGCCAGTTTGTGGTGAGGGCTCTCCTCCTGGTTTGCAGATGGTTGTCTTCTTGCCATGTGCTCACAAGTCTTTCCCTGGGTACATGAGCACCAGGTAGCAGGTGGAGGAGTGGAGAGAGAAGGGGAGAGAGAAGAGGGAAGGAGAGAGACAGGGAGAGGGAGCATCCTCCAGCACCTCTTCTTATAAGGACACTAATCTTATCTGGTCAGGACCCCACCCTTATGACCTCATTTAGCCTAAATTATTTCCCATTTCCAAAAACAGCCATATTGTCAGAGGAGGACTTTAACACGAATTTCTAGGGAACACAAACATTCAATGTATAAAATGTTAATAGGAACCTAATGTCTTCTTTAGTAATGTTTATGAAATAAATGTCAATTGTAAAATACATAGACATTAAAGTTAATAAGCCTGGGGCCAGCGCCATGGCTCACTTGGTTAATCCTCCGCCTGCAGCGCTGGCATCCCATATGGGCACTGGGTTCTAGTCCCGGTTGCTCCTCTTCCAGTCCAGCTCTCTGCTGTGGCCCGGGAAGGCAGTGGAGGATGGCCCAAGTCCTTGGGCCCTGCACCCACATGGGAGACCAAAAGAAGCACCTGGCTCCTGGCTTCGGATCAGTGCGGTGCACCGGCCGCACCAGCCGCAGCGGCCATTGGAGGGTGAACCAATGGCAAAGGAAGACCTTTCTCTCTGTCTCTCTCTCACTGCCCACTCTGCCTGTCAAAAAAAAAAAAAAAAAAAAAAAGATAAAATTAGGTTAATTTTTAATTAATGTTCATGTAGATTAGCTGAAATAATATAGTGAAATAATATATGGCTACTAAAATATGGAACATCTATATATACTGATATGGCAATATAGCTAATCTACATCTTATTGCAAATGATATGGTTCAGGAGAATTATTTGTATAAAGCAAAGGATTGATGGATATACAGTAGCAATCCTAAAATATACAGAGATGTGAGTAAATATGATTATATCTTAGCAGGAAAATATAGTATGCAAGGAGTCTTCAATGGGGGCTATTTTGTTTTCAATCCAGAATTTTGTTTGCCTTTTAACTTTTTATTATAAGAATACATAAATATCCAAAGCCTGCTCCATCAGCTGGCTTATTCACACTGAGTTTAAAGATATAGTATGAAATGTGCATTTACCTTCACATTGCCCCAAAGATGTTGTTGTGAATTTATCATAAGCATTGGAAAATAAAAGATAGTAAAAGCCAGGAGTGCCATTCAATAAACACAGAGAAATGCTAGCATCAGTATATTTGTGCTACATGGAAGTTTATTTCTGAGGGTAGGTCGTGTGTTGAGTTATACCACAGCATGCTGCATCAGCATATTGTCAGTCTTTGATATTAGTATGCATTTTAAACGTGTAGAAATGGATTTCATGGTCTTATTTACAAGCATCATTCCTTAAGAAAGAATTTACATACTATACTAATACAATACAGATAGATACAGATCTAAAAAGCTTCTACATTTGTACTGATTTTGATTTGTGTAATTTTGAGTTAACAGGAATAAAATTTGAGTAACAGTAGTAAAATCTGAATAACAAGTAATTTTTCAAAACTTTTCAAAAAGTTCTATTTATTTATTTGAAAGGCAGAGTGACAGAAATAGAGGGAGAGACAGAGAGGAAGAGACAGATCTTCTATCTACTGGTTACTCCCCAAATGCCCATAAAACGCAGTGCTGAGCCAAGCTGAAACCAGGTGGCAGGAACTCCATCTGGGTCCCTCCACACAGGTGGCAGGAACCCAAATGCTTGGGCCATCAAATGTTTCCCAGGTACATTAGCAGGAAGCTGGATGGGAAGTGGAGGCAGGACTCCCTCCCAGACAACTCAGACATGGGAAGTGGATTTCCCACATGGTGACTTAACCCACTGTGCCACAATGCCTACCCCAGGAACAATTTTTTTGTAAAAAAAAAAAAAAAAGCTATATTTAAGAATTCCTTTTCATTGATTCATCATTAAACTCTCAAAATCCTTGCTTAACCCCTCCCCCACAATACCCATATTCTACTATAGCTTTATTAATATATCTCCCTATAGTATTAAGTCTTTAAAATTCCAGGGCTTTCTTATATTTTACTCACTCTCTCAACATAAATATTGAATCTATATGACAACCTATTAAGCCAAGAAAGAGTTGCTCTTCCTCCTCCTATTTTTTTTTTTTGCAAGTGGGCTTAAAATTTTAACTTCAAAAGAACCTATGACATATTCCTTATGTTTGACAAAAGGAAATAGCAACTTCATGATACTGCTGAAAATTGGTACAATTTAGGGTGTTTTCAGCTTCAATCCAGAGATGATGCAGGATTCATATTTTTATCTAAGTAGTTCACATTCTATTTAATGACACATTTTTTGAGTATTCGATGACCTCTCTTTCTCCGCCTCAATGTAGAATAAAACTGTAAATGCCAACAACTGTTCCCTTGATTTTTGAGGTTGTGGAAAGACCTCAGAGAGCATAGCTGCAGGTTTTGTGGTGATTGTGGTAATGGCAGGATTTTGACCTCATAGTTTGCTTTGGTGAATGGTTACATTAAAGACAAAGGCAGGTTTTCCAGTTTTAACTCTGAAACCCTAAGATATAAGGGTTTTTCTTCCCCTCTCATATCCAGGAAAGATCTGCATCACAGTCAAAGATTTGCATCAGAATGATGAGTATTGGTCAAAGTGAGGGTTAACCATGGTCCTTTTTCAGTATGGCAACATTGTGGACCACAAGGCAGATGCTTTCAAAGTACATGCCTTTATTGAGTTTATATTGTGAAAATTTATGGTACTGTAAAAATTTATCTATACATCAGTGGATAAGTGATGGCAAATGCAAAATCCTTGTGGTTCCTTATAAGGCATGTGTATTAAGAACAGCAACCTTTATGCACTTTCAAATAAAAAGAAAATAGAACGATAAAAGCAATAGTTGCAATCTTCTTCTACAGTTTACTTTTGTGAAAGATGATATTGAGTTAATTGACTCTTCTTATCTTTTCTATTTATGTCTTTTGCTGGAAAGTATTTCTCTAAAAGTTGTAAATATATTGTCTAAGAAGTGTAGGGATTAGAGCTAAAAACATTCCAGAGACCCACATCACTGTTCTTTGGAACATTGTCAATTTACAAGATGCTATGGTCTGGAATGATTCTGTCTCCCCCAAATCATAGGGTAAATCTAATCACCTTTATGATGTTGGGAACTAGGGCTGCTGGAAGGTGGTTAGATTATGAGGGTAGTATTCTCATGCATGGGATTTAGTGTTTTTATAAAAAAGGTGTCAGAGATCACCCTGCTCCTTCTACCTTGTGAGAACCCAGTGAAGACAAAAGCTATGAGCCAGCTCAGGTTCTTTGCAGACGCCGAATCCACTTGTGCCTTAAACTTGGACTTCCCAACCTGCACAATGGCGAGAAAGAAATTTCTGCTGTTTGTAACCTCTTCAATCAGCAGCATTTTGTTCTAGCACTCTGAAAAGACTAGGACACACAGGATACTAAATTTGAATATTTTATGTACTGTATGCATGAATGCATTCAATGTTAGGTCTGCAGATAAAAATTTGTGTCCTCTTAGTGGAAAAAAAATATATGGTGAATTTTGTATTTTGAGGTTCTGTTTACCATTTCATTTTGAAGAATTTTCTAAGATCTCATTAATCCTAGGGGCAATCTCAAAAAAAGGGTAATCTCTTTCACAACTCATATATCAATATTTATATGCCCTCAACCCATATTTCAATGCCTTATTGAAGCCCCAGTTACTTTGTTTCTCATTTTTAGCTGCCTGCTAATGCATGCTCTGAGAGACAGCACAGGATGACCCAAGGGCTTGGACTCCTGCTACTCACATTAGAGAGCCAGAGTCCAGGCTCCTGACCCAGTCCTGGCTGTTGCGGCCTCTTGGCGAGTGAAGCAAAAGTTGGAAGAGCTTTCTCTCTCTTTCTTCCTCTGTCTTTCTCTTTCTCTGTCCTTCTATTATTTTGGCTCTCAAATAAATAAAAATAGACTTTGAAAAATGAGACAAAATTGGTTTTGCCTCTTCTATTCAATATTCATATTCATGTACTTGCTGTGGAAAATAAGAAAAATTTTGTTTCTAGTAATTATTATTACAATAGATTATTGTTCATAGAATGTTTTTATAAATTTATAAAGGAAAATGATGCATATTTTCATTTAAAATGATGACTTGTATACCTTTAATATTTTCATGTTTGTAAAACTGACAGATACTTTGAAGTTTTCTATTTTTTTTCTTGGTCAACCATCTGCCAATGAAAAGCCAATATGGAAAAAGCCAAAAGCATATTATGAAGTTGCGGCTAAATAGTTTTAAAATGTCCAGATGAAAACAGGGAAAAAAACATAATCATCCAGAGATTTTTCTATACTACATGCCAATTTTATGAATGACTTTATTTTCAATTTTTGATTAACTGTTTATCATCAGCTAAGCCGTATGTTTACTCAAAATTGGAACAACCAGAGTTATACAGAAAAATATGCAAGACTTCATAAAAATCTAGCAGTACACAATATTTTTACTTCCAATACAAGCTCTGGAAATCTCATCAGATAACCTGAGTTGATGCCTTCCAGGCAGCTGAGCTGAAATTCTGTTCTTTCTTTGTGTAATCTCTTGATTTGAGTCTTTCTTTGATCATTCATGTCTTTTGAAAAATTCTTTTTCAGAAAGCCTTAGAGATCTTTCACTCTTCTAATCTTTCATCTCACCTCCTCTATTTTTGTCATGTTAAAAACTGCTATTTTTGTAATTTTATTGTTAATAAAATTGATGGAGGAATTATGAAAAAGTGAAGAGAGAGGAAATCATGTGATACTTTGCTAATCATGTCTCTAGGGTAAGAGGCAAACGACAACAAAGTTTATTCTATGTGTTGTGACCTATTTGTTTACAACAGTGGTAATCCCAGAAAAATAAATCATCCAGTTTATACGATGCCTTACCCAGCACATCTGTAATGGCTCCGTAAAGTGAAAGAGGAATCCCTAGGCATTGTTTCAAAGTAAAATAAAACCTCAATTTACCAACTTTTCTTTGCAGGCTCCATTTCTTTTTCCTATTATATTTTTTACTGTTTTACTCAAGATTTATTTACCATAAAAGGATACATTATGTTGTAGAGTTTTCTAGTCTTTTTAAAATTATAATTGTTTTATTTTATTACTGGCTGTGGGTTTTTAAAAAAATTTTATTGAAGTTATGCAAGTTTCATATATTTCATAGGTACAGATTTAGGACCATAGAAACACTTCCCCCCTACCATCCCTCCCACCCATTCTGCAGCCCTTCCTCCCCCTCCCCCTCGCATTCCCACTCTTAATTTTTACAAAGATCTGTTTTCAATATACTTAATGATCATATGGTTAACCCTAGTCTAAGTAAAAGAGTTCAACAAATAGTGTGTAGAGAAACAAACAAACAAACCAAAAAACCAAAAAACAAAAACCACTATTCCTCAATGGAAGAGACTAGGGCTTGTTTATGAACAATTATTGAATCTCAGAATATCTATTTCACTCCAATCCGTTACATTTCACGTACTGTATTAGTTACCTTGGATCAGAGAAAATATGATATCTGTCTTTTTGGGACTGTCTTATTTCACTAAGTATTTCCATCTTGTTGCAAAATATAGGATTCCTTTCTCTCTTTCTTTCTTTTATTTTTTAACAGCTGAGTGGTACTCCATAGTGAAATATACCATAATTTCTTTATACAGTCAACAGTTGAGATCACATCTAATCTTAATTGTTCAGAAAACACAACATTCCATTGTGAGCCAGTCCCTTTATCTTAGATTTTATCAACTATAATTTCACTCTCAAGAATATTCCAATACTTTCCAAAATATACATGCATATTGTGTTACTAGGGGAGCTGTCTTGGTCCTTTGCTAATTTTAAAAAACCCTCCAATAACTGAATATTTGGGTCCAATAAAATCATATAAAATATTTTCCATATCCAATAAGGGCATTCATTGGGATTTGAATTTCTACACCATTGGATTTTATCCACAAAATGATCATTGTTCTCATTTTTTTATAAAAGCATTATTGCTAAACTCCAAAAATTTCATATACTATTTGGTAACATGTGTCTAAATTTAATGTGACTATATCTTGAAATGTCTTTGATGAAAAACCAAAATAAATTGAATAGAATTTTATATCCCTGTTTTATCCTAGTTGCATTCCAAATGGAAACTGGAAGTGATTAAGTATATAAACTCTTGCAATAATAGAACTTTGCATATTTTGCATATTTAGCATTTTCCCTGTCTACTTGACTAATATATCTCATCCTGCACTTTCCTAATCCTTTGCTTCCTTGATTCCTGTTGTTCACTCTGTCTCAGCTATTTGCTTTGCCAGCATTCTACCTACTTACATCCCATTCTTTTGAACCTATTTAATATGAGCCAGTTCCAGCGTACTTCTGTAGTTTCAAATATATCTCCCTTTAATTGCTTGAAAAAAAAAAAAAAAACAGTCCAGTTGCCTTAAATAGCAAATCGCCGATATTTTCTCCTTCTCTGGTGTCCTTGCTGACATCCCATCAGTGTGCTTTGAGTCTCACCTCCTCTCACTACTTCTAGACCACACAGAACAATGGCATGGACTTTCCTTCCATACAACTGCAAAGTCATCAACAGCCTCCTTTTTTATTTTTAAAGATTTTATTTATTTTATTTGAGAGGTAGAGTTACAGACAGTGAGATGGAGAGACAGAGAGAAAGGTCTTCCTTCCATTGGTTCACTCCCCAAATGGCCACAACACCGAAACCAGGAGTCAGGTGCTTCTTCCCCATCTCCCTCGTGAGTGCAGGAGCCCAAGCACTTGGGCCGTCTTCTACTGCTTTCCCAGGCCATAGCAGAGAGCTGGATTGGAAGTGGAGAAACTGGGACTAGAACTGGTGCCCATATGGGATGCCAGCACCGCAGGCGGAGGATTAACCTACTGTGCCCCGGCGCCGGCCCCAACAGCCTCCTTTTGATTGCTCCTGTCTTCCATTCTCTTGGGTCAGACCTTCGCTACTATCAGTCTCCACTGTGACTTAATCTGTCACTCCTCACTCAGCTTGTTAGGACCTTTCTTTCTAGAATCACATGCCACTACTCAGCCATTTCTTCCTTCCTTCCTTCCTTCCTTCCTTCCTTCCTTCCTTCCTTCCTTCCTTCCTTCCTTCCTTCCTTCCTTCCTTCCTTTCTTTCTTTCTTTCTTTCTTTCTTTCTTTCTTTCTTTCTTTCTTTCTTAAGATTTGTCTCATTTATCTGAAATTCAGAGAGTTATACATAGAGAGAGAAGAGAGGCAGAGAGAGAGAGAGAGAGAGAGAGAGAGAGGTCTGCCATCCAATGGTTCACTCCCCAAATGGCCGCAATGGCCGGAGTGTGCCGATCCTAAACCAGGACCCAGGAGCTTCCTCCAGGTCTCCCATGCAGGTGTAGGGACCCAAGGACTTGGACCATCTTCTACTGCTTTCCCACGCCACAACAGAGAGCTGGATTGGAAGTGGAGCATCTGGGTCTCGAACTGGCGCCCACATGGGATGCCGGCACTTCAGGCCAGGGCGTTACCTGCTGTGCCACAGTGCCGGCCTCACTACTCAGCCATTTCAGTGTCGTTGCTTGAACATTTAAAATTTCTTATCTCCTTAACTAAGTTTGCCAAAACCCAAATCCTGGGTGCCTCAGCACTTTCTTTTCTGTGTTGTTCAATGTAGGCTACTCTTTGTGTTCAATACGAATACATATAATCAGTCCTCCAAAAGTTCTTCCCTTATGTTGACAATCTATTCAATCACTAATAAGATTTCAGATCATTTTTGTATCCCACGATTATTTCCCGTCCTCATTAAAGTAGCTGACATATTTCATCTCCTACATTGTAGAGATTGAGGTGATCCAATGTGAGTTGTTTTAATATCCTTCTAGTTTTTCTTCAATATCCTACTAGTTTTTCTTATTAAAATTTAATTCCCTTTCCTCACACAATCATTTAATTTGAATTTTAATTCCTTCGTAGTCACACTTCTTCCATAGTCCTCAGAGCTCATCTCTTCATTAGCTGTTAGCTTTCCACGTTGATGCATGTTTAGTTTGCCCCGTATCAAAATGCTTTCTGCTTCCTCATGTGGTCATTGAACCATTCTCCTCTTCAACGTCAAAGGACACAGGGAATAATTTCTATTTGCCTTTTGCATTTTCTTACTCCAGTTCAGCTTTCCTTACATCCTAGATGTCAACCCAACACATTCAGCTCCTGAACACTTTGAGCTCAGTTCCTGGCATGTCTTACACTTTCTTTCTTTTGAGAAGCCTTCCTTCCTTTTCCAGTTCACCCACTCTGCTTTTTTTAAATTTTCATTTTTGTCTTCATAGTTTTCGTTCTTTTCTCTGTCGATGTAGACACACCCAGGATTCTATCCTTGGCTTTCCCTTCTTTCTAATCTGTTTTCTATGTAACGATGTGTACTCTATTTTCTATTTCCATTTCGGTGGTTGTGAGTGTTGAGAACTCAATCTTTCCAATTCCAAATTAATCAGTAATTTTCTTGAATTGGATACTGCATTTTTGCTTTTTTATTTTTTAAAGATTTATTTATTTATTTGAAAGGTACAGTAACAGAGCGGTGAGGGCGGGGTGGGGGGAGAGAGAATCTTTCATCCGCTGGTTCACTCCCCAGATGGCCATAACATCCAGGGCTGGTCTGGACTGAAGCCAGGAGCCAGGAACTTCATTTGGGCTTCCCACATGAGTGCAGCAACCCATGGGATTAGACCATTCTCCACTGCAATCTAGGGAGCTAGATTGGAAGTGGAGCAGCCAAAACTCGAACTGTCACCCTTATGGGATGCTGGCTTTGCAGGCAGCAGTTTAACCAGCTGTGCTAAAAATGACAACAATCCCCCCCCCCCCCACACACACACACTTTAAAACTATGTATGCTTCCTAAGCATCTAAGCATAGGAATATCCAAATCATCACTGAATTTTTCTAACTTCACATTAAAATCATCTGTAAAACCACCAAAATTCAATCTTCTTTGAGTTTCTTATTTTTAAAATCTTATTCTTTACACTTTTCCATATTATATTTCACATAGACCTTCTTCAAGTCAATAAGAGCCATTCAATACGTTGACCAGCAGGGGTGGGGAATATCTGGCCCACAGATTCTACAAGGCCAGCAAAATCATTTGTTCTGGCCCTGGCAAGGCAACCAGAGGAAGGACTCCTAATTCAATAAATGTGTAACAGGTGATTTTTTAAATTGATAATTTTGTCTGGTCCACAAATGATATTATAAATACCCAAAAATTCCCTTAGCAGAAAAAAGGTTCCCCATCCTTGGCAGGGAAAAGTGGTAAGGTAAAACAAAAGAAAAATCACATTTTCTTTTTACTTAAAAGTTAAGATCTGTGTGCATCAAAAGGGAAGTTTTTCGAATGAGAATGAAAATGAAGAAGACATACCCACTGCACCTGGCGGACTAGGAGTTGAGTGAAGGGTTTTACCGGTGCTGGGATAGGGAAGAAGAGTAGTTCCAGGAGCATGAGCTGAGAGTGCCAAAGAACAGACACACAGCTGGCACTGAAGGGAGCAGCCAGCTAACATCTAAGACCAACGGCCCTTCCAACAGCCCTTCAGGCTGTGCTGTGGAAGCCAGGCCAGTGCCTCCAGACCATCTATCCCCACCTCCAACTTCTAGAAGACGAGTTGTTGTGATCGTTAAGACTAACTGTCGTGGTATGTAAGTTCTGGAAGGTTATTTGTTGTGGCATGTGAGCTCATGATTGAAAGTTGTTTGCAAATCCTCATTATATCATCCACCAGAACAACCGCTGGTACTGGAAGACTTGGCTGACGCACATCTGAAGTACCCTGTTTTTCCAAACACTGAGGACATTTGTGAAAACTTCTACTGAAGGATGGGTGTGTAGGTGTGGTGGTACCGTGGGAAGGAAAAGCTTGACACCCATGTTTGGGGAGGGTGGGGCAGTGTCCTACATGTGGACCGTGATACAAACACCATTAAGTAGCAAATCTGGTGCAACTTTGGTTTTATGGCAGGCATAATAACAGCACCCCTACAGCAGGAGCAAACTTCTCGCTTTCTCTCCTATTGTTTTATCACTTGTTTCAGAAGGGTCCTAGATTGTCATGAGAAAGAGTTAGGTCTGTACTGGAATACTGATGGGAGGAGAACCTACGAGCTAAGATTGCATAAGGTGCATGTTGGCAGCTTCCTCAAAACCAGCTAGGTAAAGCGAGCTTTCAAAATAAAGTCTATGGAAACAAACAAGCTGGCAAAGCAGATCTCTTGGAAGATGGGCAGTTCTTTGCTGGACCTGCTAAATTGTGGCTCTTGTGCAATGGCTTGTGTCTACATGCCTGACATTTAACCCTTTGTGTGCCTCTACTACTGGATGGAGAGGAAGACACAGAGAAAAGGACCCTTAATCCTTCCTCACCCCCACCAACATCACACAGTCCCCTCTACATCCTCTCCATTCCTTGAGAGGAAGCAGAGTCTACATTTAATCTATCAAGTTTAATCCTGGATTTCTGCTCTATCAATATTTTCTAATCAATTTTTAAATATGATTTCATCTTGAAGGTCTTGTCTGCAGGGGATCATCACCCTGTGACGGTGGAGAATGTGTTGGGACTATTTGCAGAAAGGAATGTCCAATGCCAGACAAAATGGATTTGAAAAATGCCTGGTGCAATGGGGAAAAAGGTATTGCTTGATTGACAAGTAACCAGGTTCAGAGGACACAGTGAATTGGGAGGCAAGTCGATGTGTCTCACTTTTGAGGTTGTTAGTGTTCTCCCATTAAGACTGATATCCACTGACCATGCTAGAATGCTGAAGTTGTTTTTTTTTTTTTTATTTTATTTTTTGACAGGCAGAGTGGACAGTGAGAGAGAGAGACAGAGAGAAAGGTCTTCCTTTTGCCGTTGGTTCACCCTCCAATGGCCGCCGCGGTAGCGCGCTGCGGCCGGCGCACCGCACTGTTCCGATGGCAGGAGCCAGGTGCTTCTCCTGGTCTCCCATGGGGTGCAGGGCCCAAGCACTTGGGCCATCCTCCACTGCACTCCCTGGCCACAGCAGAGAGCTGGCCTGGAAGAGGGGCAACCGGGACAGGATCGGTGCCCCAACCGGGACTAGAACCCAGTGTGCCGGCGCCGCAAGGCGGAGGATTAGCCTAGTGAGCCGCGGCGCCAGCCCTAGAATGCTGAAGTTTTAAAATGAGTAGCTCTTAGATGCATAGACTCAGAGAGTAGCAGTGCCTCACCTTTAAAGGTAGAGAAACAATGGGCTCATGATCCCTGAGAAAGCAGAGGGCAAAAGATGATTAAATACCCCTAGAACTAGGGAAACAGACGGTGTCCCCATGGAGCTCTTTCCTAACTTGTTGAGTTATAAATATTGATGTGGAAAGGGAAGAAGGATGATTTTTGTCATCATAGTAGATGTAGGGGTGCATCTTGGTCTTATCAGTTTTATAGGTGCTGATGGCTGGGTAGATAAAAGATATCAACAATAACAAGAAGAATGAGAGCAATAACAAAAGCTTCTATTCCTATGAAAGAATAGGTCTTGTACTTCAAAATTATCGTGGGTATGAAGGACGGAGGAAAGTCACTGGGGTCTTTCAGCTTGCAGGAATCTGCGGTGCCACGGCGTGCATGGGGCTGAACAATGCCAGGGCCTGAATTACGTCCAGGGCAGGGGAACTGCCATCAGCATTATCAGAACGTCTGTCAGAAAATGAAGAAAGTATATTAGATAATAGAATTTCAGCAATGTTCAATTTACTTAATTTGATAATGTGCTCAATCTTGGCTTTCAGAGGTAAGGGGGAACCCAGCCAACAGTGCTTCCCTTTAATGTTTCAGGGAGAAGAAAACAAAAGTGTCCCTGGAAGCTTTTACAGGCTCCTGGTACTAGAGTGAGTGTACTGGCCAGGAGCCTGGAGGGCTGTCTGCTCCAAGGAAGAGCTTCTTACCTACCTCTTATCTTTTATCTTTTCAGGATAGCCCGGGGCATCCACTGAAAACTGTGATAAAGAAGGAGCTGGGAGCTTCCTTAGTGAGATGTTGTGAAAAGGAAGAAGAGAGGTAAGCAGGGAAGACCTGGAACAGGCTCCGGGCCCGCTGTCCACCAGGACGTTTGGTACCAAGGTTGTCATGGCCCAGCAGAAGCAGCTGTGAAACAGAATCCCTTGGAAGATAAACCAGACATTGTCGGGCCGGGCCCTGTTGCAAATGAGCCCTGCACTGAGACTGCTTGCTGGCAAACACCTGGACTTCCTCCAGTGTGTTTGCCAGAGGGCTGCGCTGAGCTTATGCTCAGAAAAGTTTACCAAAACCTTAGAAAAACTGTTAAAAATGGGTCAAGGTTGTGGCACAGGGGATTAAAATGATGCTTGTGACACTGGCATCCCATATTGGAGCACTGGTTCAAGCAGAAGATGATCCAATTGCTTGGGTTTCTGTGACCACATGGGAGACCCAGCTGAAGTTCCAGGCTCCTAGCTTCGTCTGGACCAACCCTGGCCATTGCAGCCGTTTGGGGGAGTGAACCAATGGATGGAAGATCTCTTTCTGTCTCTTTCTCTCTCTCAGTCTTCCTTTTATCAATAAAATAAACCTTTTTATTTAAAATCTAATGACAGAATGATGAAGGGAAAAATTTCTCACACCATATCTTGTTTGTAGAGAAAACGATATCCAGCATGAAATTTATTTTCATAGCCATCAAGTTAAAAGATGATAACAGGTGTTTAAAAGAACTAAAGATTTTTGACAGCTTTAGAAAGTAATGAGATAAATGTTTGATCACTTTGAGAACTCCTTGTAGGATTCGCAGCTTGGCAAAACAAAGCAGAAAATAGGAGGAAGACGGGGAAAGTCCCCTTGCGCAGGTCCCTATGGGATCTGTCTGGGCAGAGGCCCTCTCACCCTGCCTCAGGGTTGCAACACACACTGATTCCTAAGGAATTTTTCAGCTGCCTGGGGAGTGAGATGAATTTTTGCAGAAGCTGCCACAGGTGTGTATGTCATTAACCCCGGCAGTATCTTTAGACAGACAGGCCTGATTGCCCCAGTGCTACCCAGGAGCAGCTTGGGACATAGTATGTTGTGCTGGGTAGGATTATTTTCCCTTTCTAGAAAAACTCCCTATATGGGATTATCAAAGCTCTGGTGCTATTAGGGAACCACACACAAAAAAATATGCATCTATATATATGCACACATTGTTTTCATTCTAAATGTATTTATTAGGAAGTCTTCTGGATATACGAAAAATATTCTTGTCTAGCAGAATTTCAGTGAGCGAGATTGGGAATTTATAAAGCAATGATTGGGTCCCCCTGTCTTATTCATCATTTAAAAACCCAATCTTTTTTTTTTTTTTTTTTTTTTTTGACAGGCAGAGTTAGACAGTGAGAGAGAGAGACAGAGAGAAAGGTCTTCCTTTTGCCGTTGGTTCACCCTCCAATGGCCGCCGCGGCTGGCGTGCTGCGGCCGGCGCACCGCGCTGATCCAATGGCAGGAGCCAGGTGCCTATCCTGGTCTCCCATGGGGTGCAGGGCCCAAGCACTTGGGCCATCCTCCACTGCACTCCCAGGCCACAGCAGAGAGCTGGCCTGGAAGAGGGGCAGCCGGTAAAAACCCAATCTTTCAAATACCACATCTGAAAGTGCTAATGAGTAGACATTATTAAGAAAAGATAATTATGTCTACTAATGTCACCACATAACTTAGGCGTCACAGTTTTATGGCTACTTCTTAGAAGGAGAAGAAAGGTGGTGATTAGAAGAGGATTTATGTTTAAGGGAAAAATGTTTTGATGTTTGGTATTTTTGATGGAAGAAATCTGAGCAGAAATCCACTGAGGACAGGGAGGCAGGTGAGAGGGTAAGGTGCCTGGGATGGGAGTAAGAAAAAGTTACTGGTGCCAATGGGAAATATTTCAGAAGAAATAGATCTTGAAGCAGAGTGGAGGAAAGTGAAGCACACTTTCACTTGTGTGCTACAGGATGAAAGTGGGGACTACGTCAGCGCAATTCAATGTGAAATATCTGTTTTCTATGAGAGCAGAAAAGGAATACCCTGGCAGGTCTGAGGGAATGTGGGCTGAGAAGCCACTTAGATGTCCTTCAGTGGGCGAATGGCTAAGTAAACTGTGGTATATCTGGACAATGGAAGGTTATTCAGCACTAAAAAGAAATAAGCTATCAAGCCATGGAAACACATGGAAGAAACTTAAATTAGCATTGCTAAGTTAAAGAAGCCAATCTAAAATGGGTAAATACTGCGTGATTTCAACTCTATGGCATTCTAGAAAATTATGGACTCTGGGTGACAATGATGTGTCAACATAGGTTACCAGTTGTCTTAAGGGTACCACTGTAGTGGGGCCTGATGACAAGGGGGAGGCTATCATGAGTGGGGACAAGGGAGGAAACAGTGTTCTTTGTACCTTCCTCTCAACTTTGCTGTTAACCTAAAACAGCTTTAAAATATAGTTCATTTGAACACTCTTAAATAACAGTAACAGAGAAAACTATGCACAATGTGGTAAAAGGGGCACTTTACCACTGTGATCTTTATCCTGAAAACATATATCCCCAGTATAGAAAATAACTGACCAATAATCTTGAAAACCATCAAGGGGATTGAAACCTAGGGAAATCTGAAACAGTGTCACAGCAAAGTAGACGTGCCATTAATCGTAGAGTAGTGCGATAGATGGGATTCTGAAACAGAAAAAAAAAAGGTGTTAGATAAAAAGTAAGGAAGCCTGAATAACGAATGGCTGTTATTACTACCAGCATAATAATATTGAGTCATTAATCATAACTATTATAATTTAAATTAAAAATTTTATTTTACTTTTTTAAAAGATCTATTTGTTTATATGAAAGGCAGAGTTACAGAGAGAGGAGAGAGAGAGTGCAAGCAAGAGAGAGATTTTGATCTTCCATCTTCTGGTTCATTCTCCAGATGGCCACAATGGCCAGAGATGGGCCAGACTGAAGTAAGGAACCTGGAACTCCATCTGGGTTGCCCAAGTGGGTGGCAGAGGCCCAAATACTTGGGCCATCTTCTGCTGCTTTCCCTGGGCACATTAGCATGGAGCTGGATCAGAAGTAGAGCAGCAGAGACTCAAACCAGCATGCATGTGGGATGAAGGCATCACAAAAAACATCTTAACCTGCTGTGCCACAGCACTGGCCCCAGTATTAACCTTAATAAAAGACCTCTTCAAATCTATGATCCCCATCCTCTGCCCTAACCTTGAATATATCACTCCTTCTTAATCAGGTTATCTTGAAAAGTAAGTGAGCATATGTGTGTCATAGGTGGCTTTAGTCAGAACCCTGACATGTATAGCTGAAAGAAATGAAAGTCACATGTAATTGTTTTCCATTAGATCCTTAGTGTTCATAACTTCCTTATATCTGCTGTGAAAAACAAAGTCCCCCCAAAACAATACTCAACAGAAATAATAGGTGTAAGTAGTTAAAGAGTGAATTCTCCAAGGGGTTATGTAAAGATCTTAGATTGATTCAGTTGGTTTGAAGGCCTGCTGAACTTGGTTAACTGCCTCTCAGAGTTTTGCTAATTTTTTTTTTTTACAAAAGTTATATTATTGAATATAAAGCTGGAGACCCAAATAATTTTGGAGGATTATGACCTTGTGATTTAATGATTATTGTTGCCACATGTACTTGCTTCTCATATGTGACCCAGATACCCCTTGAACTTTGACCTCAGACAAGTGGAGTGCTCCTTCTGTTTAAGCGCAGGGTAGAAAAGGGCCCTGTTTGCAATGACACTTTCTAGGTTTAGGTAGTATTTGTGGTGGCAATTATGTCATCTCGCCTAGTGCCTCACTTTGTGATTTTATCTTCACCTTAAGATATAAATGACTAACAGGCACCTAGGGAACACAAGTTTTAGGTGTTGCTGAGTATTTCAATATTAGTACAATATTGATGGCTTATAAAATATATATAATCCAACTAAAGCTTAAGTAGGCCAAAGCATCCATATTTCAAAATTGGTAATAAGCTTTCTTTTATAGAGCAATTCTAGGTTCACAGCAAAATTGAGCAGAATGTACTTCTCTCATGTACCCCTCCCCATGCACACACAGACTATTCCACAATCAAACATTCTGCATCCCAGTCATGCGTTTGTGAAAAGTGAGCCTGCACTGACATGTCATTATCAAGTCTGCAGTTTACATTTGGGTTCTTTGTTTCTGCTGTCCATTTTCTGAGACTTGAAAAATATAGAATGACATTATCCACGATTACAGTATCATTCAGAATTGTCTCGCTGCCCAAAGAATCCTCTGTGTACCACATATTCATCTCTTCCTTCCTCCTAATCCTTGATAAATCCTGATCTTTTAAATATCTCCATAGTTTAATCTTTTCCAGAATGTCAAATAGTTCGAATCATACAGTAGTAGCCTTTTCATAGTAGTTTATTTGACTTAGTAAAGTTCATTTAGGCTTCTTCCATGTCTTTTCATGGCTTCATAGGATTAATTTTTCTAAATACTTTGAGTGAAAAAATGTAATATGAGAGACAAGGTAAAGAATGCAATTTCAACTCTTACCCAAGAACACCCCCATGCTTCTTGCTACTTTAAATATAGTTCACAAAGCAAGAGCCAGTGCAAAGTAATATGAAGCTTGAAGGAAGATCAGGTCATGGTCGTTTTTGTTTACTTGGCCAAGTGAATCAGACAGTGCAACCTTTGGAAACAGAAGCTTGTGCATAAATCAATCTTTGCCATGGAAGTGATTCCCATTGTGTTCTCTGTTTCCGTTGGGGACATCGGCAGTCACCCACATCAGACACCTAGAAGTCACCTTTGACTCTTCCCTCTCTTCTTCCACACCAAATGGTCACTAAACCCTGCCTCTTCTATTATGTAGGATTCTAACATGTCACCTTCTCTGAGGCCCATCTGCTCCTCCTCTAGTTCAATTTCTCTTCTGCTCTCATGAAGAACATTCCCATGGCCCAACTGTTCCTCCTGTTTGAAGTGCCTTGCCCTTTCTATATTTGAGATTGCTCTTAAGGTTAGCAAGTTAAAACCAAAGCCAATGCTGCCACTAACTTGAAGAAAGCAGTCAGATGTTTAGCATGATGTGAATGTCCTCAGTGGTTTGGCTCTTTGGTTCTTCCTTGTTTCACATTCAACTTCTATCTGCAGACAAACACACCAATTGTCTACAGTTCTTAGGCCATTCAAAGGTCCTTCCATGCCTCTGACTGTATACTTGATGTTGATTTTTACAATACAAACTGCATTTCCTTTATTCACTTAGTGAACTCTTGTTTATCAAATATACGGTCATTCAGTTCATCAACAAATACAGAAAACTTGATCTTTGGCAACCACTGCTCTTGTTCTGAGACTGTCAAGATTAGGAAGATAGACCAAGATAGAAAAATGAAATTCATCATGTTTGTATTCTAATGTAGGAGACATAAAATAAATAATAGAGTAAAAGTCATGTAATTATGTAGTTTCATACAATGTTCATAAAGAAAGGCACTGAGTTCTGTGATAGGGAGTATCTGTGGGCATCTGGGGGACCGCATTTGATAATATGGTGGGGAAAATCTTATTGTTGACTGAGCTTTCAACTGCATGATGAGAAACCGTAGTCATGCAGTAGCAAGGGACACACTATGCAGGCCGACAAGTGTGGAAAGAGCTGCAGCGCACAGGCTGTGGTGGCAGGGGGCCTCTGGCTCATACTGGGCAGCCAGGACAGGCTGGTGTGACTGGGTTCAGTGACTGCAAGGGAGTGGAAAGGGAGGACAATGTGAAGGAAACCAAGAGACAGATCAAAGTCTTGTGGGCCAAGGGCACATGAAAGTCAGCAATAGGATCTGACATACACGTTGGTGGATATTACATTGCTGTGTGGGGAATTTCCGGGAGGTAGGGAAAATAGGAATGAAGAAATAATTTTGAAAGTTTTGAAAGTGGTCTAAGCAAGAATGGAAATGGCTGGAGCTAAGGTAGTAGGAGCCATGAGAGAATGATGTGGATGCAAAATGCATTACAAAGGTAGGTCCTACAAATCCTGATGGTGTTAGGAGGGAAGGAAATAAGAGAGGAAGGACATGGTTGCCAAAGAAGGATTAAAACAAAAACAACTCTCAGTTTCCTGGGCATGGTAAATAGGGGGGGCAATCAACTTGAGCTCTAATCAAGAGCATTGTTTTGGACAATTTAACTTCTAGTGTCCCTTAAGTTACCCTTCTCAAAGCACAGAAGGAGTAGTTAGTTACAATAATTTGGATCTCTCAAGTGAGGTCCAAGTCAGAGAAGTACAATTGTAAGATACCAGCATATAGCTGTTATTTAAAGCAGTGAGAAAGGAATCATCTCCCAGGTAGAGAATATAAACAGGCAGGAGGTTGAGACTGTACTTGAACTCCAATGTCCACCCTTTGAGAAAAGGAACTTGAGACAGCAAATGAGCATCCTGAGTCGTGGGAGGCACATCAGGAGAGTGTCTTAGGAGGCAGAAGAGAATCTCAAGAAGGCGCAGAGAGTCACGTTGTGTCTAGTGGGAGGATGACCAAGTAATGGCATTCAGCTTTGCCAGTGTGGGGGGTCATTGGAGGCTGTGACCCCAGTGAGGTTATGGAGTTGGAAGCTAGACTGACCTGTGTTTAAAAAAAATGAAAAGTTGTCAAACATGCCAGAGAGTGAATGCAAAGTTGTTCAATGGAGTCAAGACATATAAACAAATTTAAGAGAATCTTTTTTGGGGCGATATTTGGAGGATATACAGTTATAAAGGAAAGCTTAGACTCCCACACTTAGAGCTATAGTGAATGCTGATGGTAGCACCTTATTAGGAAGGGTTTATGTGATGATACAGGGAAATGCTTGGTTGAATATCTCTCTCCAGAGGTTTGTACAAGGAGTCTGAGATAAAAGTATATGCTTTGAACCTTCCTACAACAGATGAAAGGAGATTTTCTTCTTGGATTGTGTTGTATACATGGCTGTAAAAAGGTGGAGAAATTCGTGTTTGAAGTATGCCACCATCAGCCATGACTCTGAGTGAGGAAAGGTAATTCAAATTTTGGGACCTCATTTTTATTGTGAATACAGCTCTTGAATTTGTTCAAGGCAGTGGCCATGAGGATGTAAGACATTTTAAGAGGTAACAGGAAGCACTATCTATTCACCTTGGAGCACAGGAATGTGAAAACGCAGTAATGTGGTGTAATTAGAACTTTAGAGCCGGTGCCGTGGCTTAACAGGCTAATCCTCCGCCTTGTGGTGCCGGCATACCGGGTTCTATCCCGGTTGCCCCTCTTCCAGGCCAGCTCTCTGCTATGGCCCAGGAAGGCAGTGGAGGATGGCCCAAGTCCTTGGGCCCTGCACCCGCATGGGAGACTGGGAGAAACACCTGGCTCCTGGCTTCGGATTGGCGAGATGCGCCGGCCGCAGCGGCCATTGGAGGGTGAACCAATGGAAAAAAGGAAGACCTTTCTCTCTGTCTGTCTCTCTCTCTCTCTCTCACTATCCACTCTGCCTGTCAAAACAAACAAACAAAACAAAACAAAAACTTTAGGCTGGCGTTATTTTTTGTTTTTAAGATTTATTTTATTTATTTGAAAGATAGAGTTACAGAGAGAAGTAGAGATTGAGAGAGAGAGGTCTTCCATCCACTGGTTTACCACACCACCACCACCCCCCCCCCCCCCCCGATGGCTGCAACGGTCGGAGCTGAGCCAATCCGAAGCCAGAAGCCAGGAGCTTCTTCCAGGTCTCCCATGTGGGTGCAGGGGCCCAAACACTTGGGCCATCTTCTGCTGCTTTCCCAGGCCATAGCAGAGAGCTGGATAGGAAATGGAGCTGCCAGGACTAGAACCGGTGCCCATATGGGATTCCGGCGCTTCAGACCAGGGCTTTAACCCGCTATGCCACAGTGCTAGCCCCCAGGCTGACATTCTTTGCCGGCATACCATTTATAAGAATGAATTTAAATTGAAGTTAATAATCAGAGTTTCTTAATTTTTCTCAAGAAAAATCTAAAGCCTAAGATGTAGGCCCAAAGGAAACAGCTAAATGGGTTCAGGCAGACTTGGATTTTTATTATGTAATTATGACACAACTGAAAGATAAAGCCTATAAGATTATTTCAATGTTGTGGCTATATTAATAGATAATAGGAGAAATGAGAAGGAAGCCTGATGGGTTGTGCAAAGCGATGAGTTTAGCTCAGGGTCTTGCATAATCTAAACAATCCTTGTAGTGGGTTTTTAAAATAAAATTCTTAGGTCAGACAATAGGGAGAAGAATTTGAGATCACGGATGTGATAGAATTTCTAACAGTGGTGGTTCTATTGGGCATGATGATAGTGGGATTAAGTAGTTTTTGGAGAGACGCTAACTTGAAACCCTACTCCCCTGCCCCATGTTGTCTGTTCTCTCTTCATTCCTTTTTAATAATAAAACTCCCACATTTCTTCAGATCATGTAGCAGCCCACATAGAAATCTGTACTTCACATCCTTCCTTTTATCTCTAGTACTTGAGAACAAATTTTCTCAAGGGACTTCGAGTAGAATCCATGCAATTTCAGGGCGATGTCCTATAAGAAGAAAATTGCCCCTCCTTTCTCGTTCCCCTGCTCTGTGAACTCGTATGAGGAGACAAGGTGCTAGTGAGTAAACTTTGACCTTCCTAAGTAAGGAAAAACCTAGGGTATGCGAGGACAAAATTTAAATACATTTCTGTACTCATGATGTTCTGGGAGTGACAGTGTCAGCTTTAACTCTTGTGTGTGGGGGAATCAAGAAGGCTAAAGCCTTCTCTGAGCTGCTGTCTGATGTGGAGGAACGAGATCTCACATTTTGCAAGGAAAATGGCCCCTGAGGCAGCAGCCCCTAGGGTCTTGCACAGTAGATTCAGCTCCAGAACCCCCAGCTAATCCCGCTTTCTGTAAGAGCAAGTCAATGGCTACTTATTCTTGCTCTTGTGGCTTGTCTAATATTACAGGTGTCAGGAGTAGTAATTATATGTGTGCTTGTTTGCATAGTGATGCCCGTGCTATTTGAGGGGAGGGACTGTGCCTGTTTTTCATCTTTGTGACCTCAATGTCTAGCAAATGAAAGAAGTTATTTAATACATCTTTCACTGCCAAAAAGAATATAAAATTGTGCTCAATACGGGAAGAAACATGAATGAGACAGTGTTTCTATGCACACAGACCTTATAGTGTAACCACAAAACCATATGTGTAGAGGCAGCCAGGAAAATGGTATAGAGGACCAGCTCAGAAAAAGGCTTGTACTGTAGTTCTTCATGGTGAAAGAAAGACACAGATACGAGCACCAAAGGACCTTGAGATCCAGACTCACAAAATCTACAGCCTTAAAGGGTTTTGTGTACTTGTAATTCCCATAGTGCACATGCAACATGTCACTCCTAGCCCAGTATCTTCTATTTTGGATGCTCATTCTACCTGCCAGTTCTTTACAAAACAACTTAGTAATCACATTGGATTCCTCCAACTCTCTCCTCTGTATCTACCTAATTGGTTACTGAGTTCAATGGGCTCAAGCCTTGAAAGTATTTTGTAAGCCTGTCCCTTCATTCTTAAATCGCAATACTACTTGTTTAGTTCAAACCCTAACCTTTCCCGTGTGGATTATTTCATGTCTCTACTTTCCCTGCCTCTGTTACTCACCTCCAAACACCTTTTCAGGTTAATTTCTCATAGTATCTCAAAGTATTATAACTAAAATGTAGATATTACTATGCTATTTCTTCTGCCCCAAAATTGTCACAAATTCCTGGTCGCATGACATTTGACATTTAGGATGCTCGGGGTCGGGGCTAGCATTGTGGCACAGTAGGTAAAGCTGCCACCAGCAACTCTGGCAACCCATATAGGTGCAAGTTTGTGTCCCAGCTGCTCCACTTTCCCATCTACCTGCCTGCTAATGGCCTGGGCAAAGCAGAAGAAGATGATTCAAGTACTTGGGCCTATGCCACCTACATGGGAAACCTAGATGAAGCTCCTGGCTTCCTCCTGGTCTATCCTGGCCTTTGCAGCCATCTCTCTCTCTTTCTTGCTCTTTCTCTCTCTCTCTCTCTCTAGCTCAGACTTTCAAATAAATAAATAAATAAATCTTATTAAAAAAGATACTCTGTGGGGCTGGCGTGGTGCTAGGTTAATCCTCCACCTGTGGCACCGGCATCCCATATGGGCACCGGGTTCTAGTCCCGGTTGCTCCTCTTGCAGTCCAGCTCTCTGCTGTGGCCCGGGAAGGCAGTGGAGGATGGCCCAAGTGCTTGGGCCCTGCACCCGCATGGGAGACCAGGAGAAGCACCTGGCTCCTGGCTCCTGGCTTCAGATTGGCGTAGCTCCGGCTATGGCGGCCAATTGGGGAGTGAACCAACGGAAGGAGGACCTTTCTCTCTGTCTCTCTCTCTCATTGTCTGTAACTCTACCTGTCAAATGAATAAATAAAAATCTTTTTAAAAAATTAAAAAAAGATACTCTGTGATTTAGCCTCAAAATTCAGCTGCATCTATACCAAGTATCATTGTCCAATTTTTACATTTCAACATTCCTGAACTGGCCCTAATTATCCATCATTATGTCCAAGCAACTGTCTACATCTCTCTGAAAGCCCATGTAGTCCACTTCTGGCTCTCTTACTACACTATTGGTGCTCTATTTATTCCTGAATAATAGCATATCACTTCACTACTTTTAGACTAACTACGGGATCGCAGTAGAGCTGAAGAGATGAGTGAGATAAATATACATAGGTAACTTAGGAAAAATATGAGTAGAGTTTTTCTTGGTTCCATTTCATCTTTGTAGCACTGTGACCTGTGACCTAATGGTCAGTGTCTATAGATCTGCAGACATTCTCGGCTCAAGAGTGTCTCCTGGGTGATAAAAAGTCCTGTGATTACTTCTTGATGCAATGTTTCAAGACTTTGTGAACTGAGTTGCATAAAGTTGGATAAACTTCATCTTAATGCCTTAATAATTCACCAACTTTGAGGTAATGGGCATCTTGAAAGTAATTTTCAATAAGGAAACTATCTTATAAACTGTGGAACTTTTATTTCCAGGGAGTGATGTTACACGTAGGGAAGTTGAGAAGATTCCTAAAATATAATCGTTAGAATAATTCGCACACTATCCTTCAACTTATAAAAGGTTTGTAATTCACAACTGGTAAGCAGACCAATTGCTTAATTTCTTTTCTTTTTTTTTTTTATTTGACATACAGAGTTAAACAGTGAGGGAGAGAGACAGAAAGGAAGGTCTTCTTTTGGTTCACCCCCAAAATGGCCACTACAGCCAGAGCTATGCCGATCCGAAGCCAGGAGCCAGGTACTTCTTCCTGGTCTCCCACGCAGGTGTAGGCACCCAAGCACTTGGGCCATCCTCCACTGCCTTCCCGGGCCACAGCAGAGAGCTGGACTGGAAGAGGAGCAACCAGGACTAGAACCCAGTACCCATATGGGATGCCAGTGCTGCAGGCGGAGGATTAACCATGTGAGCCACGGCGCTGGCCCAATTGCTTAATTTCTAAAAACTAATGAATGAAAAATAAGGTTGAAATATTTGACTCTACATTAAAATAGGGAGAAAAAACTAACAACAGGCAAAATAGAAAAAACTATAGTTCTCATGCTTTAAATAGACATATATTCCAGGAATAAATGAAAATATTTACAATTCTTCAAATACCAATTATGAACTACAACATTAGGTGAGAATTTGTGGAGGCTAATTAAATCTCAATGAAAATGTCTTTTTTTTCTGAGGTGATTTTAGAAAATCTTGCTAGGAATGTTTTTAGATGTGTTTTTTCAATAAATTCAGGATGAAATCAGAATTTTTTTAGAATCTGAAGTCATACAGTTCTCTGATGCCAGAAGGAGAGAATATCCAACTGTGATTTCTGACATGAAAATCTCCTAGGAGCTTCTGTATGTGTTTTAGGATTTTTCATGAGATTTCATAGCACAAGGAGGAACGATTTTGTGGAAAATATTTTTTGACTGGGTAACCTGGAGAGATAAAGGAGCCAGTGCAATACTGAGTAGACGTAGGATTACATAATGACTCTAGATGAGGAAAGATGATGCACGGATAAGAGCGCAGAAACAGATTTCCCTCCAAATGCATAATGGAGGTGGGCCTAGGAGCCAAGACTTTCAGAGGATGGGAGCCTCTTGGGGCCACTCCCTGCATACCAGACATTACTGTACAACCCAATCTTTATTCCTGCTTCACCCTTAACAATATAAAACCCTTCTGCACCTTTTGGGTTCAGAATGGCATGCCAGCAGAGCCTTTATGACTCCATTAAAAGTGCATTAGTAAAACAAGTTGTTGCTTGTTATGTCGATCTCATAATAACTTAGAGTGAGTGCTAAGTATTTCATTTTTCCTTCAAATATTTTGCCACCATCACTCCCTTTTCTGAACCATGCCACAATACAACCAGGACTCCAGAGCCTCTTCAAGGGAGAGCATAACCCTTCTCATTCTCGCAGGATTAATTGCATTCCTCTTGCCTATTGAAGAGCCCACTTCTTATCACAAACACACTTTTCCACTTACAAACCCTGCTCCTTTGAAGTTAAATATGTAGAAGTTGACATGCACATGTCCCCGCCTAACTATCTCATGTTCCTTTTTATAAGTGAAACTCTCTTTAGTCAAAAAAATATGATTCCAGGCATAAAGAATTATACTCACATATATGACTCATATTTTTATATGTGCATATTAAATCTCAAAGATTAAAATAGAAATGGAATTCTCATTTATATCCTCTGTCACATATTCATAACATGGTATATGTCTATAAATTTTTATGAATACTGATTATGTCATTGAGATAGTTAAAAAATGATCTGAGTTAACTGTCTTGCCTCTTGGATCTTAACATACACCCATATCAGCTATAGGACTTCTTAGATAAATGGAGAAAGACCATGAAACAATGATTCAAAAAACAGAGAAAAGAGTTAACAACACACAGTGAAATACATGTGCTACAGAACACTCCCAAAACTCGTCAGAGGAATTGCTGTAGAACTTCCAAGGCTGATCTGCTCACTGATGCAACCCAGTTACTGACCAAAGAGTGGTGGAAGGAAGTACATGCTCACTGCAAAATGCAGATCAAGGACCCGGTCAGCGATCACTCAATTCCCGGGCTCCCCAAGGGGCTAGAAGTGAAGTTTCCTGGAGGTGAGTTTGAGGGGTGCATGTCAGCTTGTGTCTGAGTCCCTGGTGTGTCAGCAGTGTCCTGGCCCTGCTTTAACTGCTGGTGATACAGTGTCCTTTAGGGCATTTGAATAATGCCAAAGGGGGTTCTTGCCAGACTGGGGACTACGTGCAGGTATTAGCTACCTTTGGCTCAGGGCCTAGGGTTCCTGGGACAGGAACTCTTTAAGATAAGACCAAGCATCAGGGTGTTATCTACAGGAGGAAAAAATGAGCATTCAAAGTCTGGTGGTCTGGGGCTAGCGCTGTGGCACCAGCATCCCATATGGGCACTGGTTCGCATTATGGCTGCTCCTTTTCTTCATCTTCTTTAAAAAAAAATTATTTAAGTTACACAAGTTTCCTATATACAGATTTAGGAACATAGTGACTCTTCACCCTTACCCTCCCTCTTGTCCATGCTTCATCCCTTCCTCCTCCTCCCTCTCACATTCCCATTCTTAATTTTTACAAAGGTCTATTTTCAGTCTACTTAATGATCCTATTGTTAACCCTACACTCAGTAAAAGAGTTCACAAATAGTATGAAGAAGAAAAAAGAAAACAAAACAAAACCCACGCAAATGTCTATTTTACTCCAATACATAGTATTTCAGGTACTCTATTAGTTACCTCGGATCAGGGAAAATATATGATATCTGTCTTTCTGGGACTGGCTTATTTCACTAAGTATAATGGTTTCAGCTGCTCCTCTTCCCATCCAGCTGTCTCCTATGGCCTGGGTAAACAATAGAAGATGGCTCAACTGCTTGGGCCCCTGAAACCACATGGGAGACCAGAAGAAGCTCCTGGCTCCTGGGTTTGGATCAGCCCAGCTCCAGCTGATGCAGCCATCTGGGGAGTAAACCAGCAGATGGGAGACCTTTCTCTCTGTCTCTGTCTATAACTCTATCTCTTAAATAAATCTATAAATATTCTTTTTAAAAAAATGAGAAAGTCAGTTGAATAGGGACCCTACAGGGCAGGCTATACTACTTCCTCAACTTAGTACGCTAATTTTTTTAAAAAAGATTTATTTATTTATTTGAAAGGCAGAATCACAGAGAGGCAGAAGCAGAAAGAGAGAGGTCTTCCATCCTCTGGTTCTTTCTCCAGATGGCCACAATGGCTGGAGCTGAGCCGATCCGGAGCCAGGAGCCAGGAGCTACTTCTAGGATGTCTCCCATGTGGGTGCAGGGGCCCAAGCACTTGGGCCATCTTCTGCTGCTTTTTCAGGCCATAGCAGAGAGCTGGATCAGAAGTGGAGCAGCTGGGACTCAAACCAGTGCCCATATGGGATGCCAGCACTGCAGGCCGGCCCCTAGCATGCTAATGTTAGTAATTCTGTGACTTGCAGTCACAAAAGGAGAGCAAGGAGTACTAAGCTAAGGGAAGGAGGCTGGGAGACCACAGGAGACCAGGTCTAGATGCTGATGAATCTAGAGTCTGCAACCAGTCACTCTACAGGGGCTTGTTTTTCTTTGGAGAACAAATGGTTCCCCAGAAACCTGCTAATTAAACAACCATGAGGTATAGATGTTTTCATGGATTGAGTCAAAGGGAACAAAATTCAGAATCCTGAGAGAATAATTGGATGGTTATTATAGAAAGCAATTTGTTAATGTGATGCAAGACACTAAAAATATTCGCATTCTTCACCAAGGGATTCTGAAACAGCATCTCCATCCTAAAGAAATATGGAAAAACTATAATGACATAGTATTTGCTACTATATTAATTCTTATGTGAAGAAAGTGCAAATTAACTTTCAAGTCCATGGTTGCATGTAGTTAAATAAATCTGGAAAGATCTGGCACATGACAGAATATTCTAGTGCCATTAAATATTCTGGGTATACTTTCTATTCTTATGACATAAAAATGTCTGTTTATAATATCAAGCATGCGTAGAGCATTCCTAAAAATTCACATGTTGAATTATGAGTTATTTCATATATGCTAAAGACAAGCCAGAGAGAGGTACACTAATGTAGTATTAAAAATAATGAGTGATGGATTTCAATTTATTTTCCTTCTCTAATTTCTCAAAGTTATTGTAGATGGTTATGGTATATATAATAATAATAATTTTAAGAGCAAGCAAATTAAAAATATAAGTTTAATAATCAGAATGCAAGTTTAAGGAAATGTTGACAAACAGAGCACTGAATGCTTACCCAGTATATTTGAATATTAAGGAACTAATTGAGTGAAACTTCTTCATATTGATTTGATCGCATTGGAAAGAGGAAGGTAGAGGCAGCTGTTGAGCCTCCTGGGGACAGGTCCTGTTGTCTCAAGGCCTCTGGTTGTGGGATTGGTTCGATCCCCTACCTGGACCAGATTCATGGGATATGGGGCCAAGGCTGGCCTAGACTGACCTTCATCTCCTCACACACTCGTTGTAACGCATAAGCTAACAGACACACCCACCAGCTGCCTTGACCAGAAGCATCAGCCCATAAAAGGAGATAAAGGGAGCAGCAGCTAGACTGAGGGAAATCTCCACCTGGCCCCCAGAAAAGATTCCTTCCCTTTCCTAGAGTGTACCTGCCTCAGATTAAGCAACCCATAAGATGCTAAACCCAGTTCAGAGGGCCTTGCCCTCCGGGTGGGCCTGCATGCTGTGCAGTAAAGACTTTCTCAGTAAAATGCTTGCGGCTTACCATCGCTCCTTCACTTATCATCCCCTGTATCCTCCTATTGCTCCCGAATTCCTTCTCACAGCAAAATCAAGAACCTGGATAAACAGGGAAGCCTTCACTGTCTGGCGCCACATTTAATACGCAATTATTTGGTTTCACTCATTCTATTTCCTTTAGTCACATGCTATAAAAAAGCTTATTTTGAAAGGCATTCCTTTGTTTTGGATGGAATGGGGAGCATAGAGCTCCATAACTTCATCACCATCTTTTAAAAATTATGTATTTCTTTTTAACTGAATACCCCCCTTCTTTCTCTACCCTTCACTCCTTCCATCCCCCAAGTACATACTACACTTTTGAAAGCCTTCATACTATGCAGGTAAAAGACACTGGAACTGCACTTCTTTTGGTAAGAATGCCACCCACTATTGCCAATAAAATATGAGTGTTACTTTAAAGCGTTGCTCAAAATGTATTTTTTGTTACATTTTTTAAAATTCCAGTTTCTTTGTCTTTTAGTCCAGCTGGAAATGTTAATTTCCATCCAAGGGTGAATACCAGAAACCAAAACATCTTCTACTAAAATACATATTCTAAATCATCATTAAGATGCATTCTATTCTCTATTGTATTTTCACTCACAGGACTGGAGATCTTGCAAAGAGGCCTGAGAACATTCCTACTCCAAATTCTTACTTGTTTAATATCTGCTGGAGAATGCAGTAGGGACCTCTGACTTGAATGTCTACATTTAATTTCATATATATCCATCAGACTCACATTTTCTTTTATACTCAAAAAAAAAAAAAAAGCGTCGTTCTAACAGGAGAAAAAACAGCAGCAATAAAGAGATAGTATCAGTAATGGCATGTTTATTTACCAATTTCAAGCTATCAGACTGTACTGGCTCCAGAAAGCTCACATTTTTGCTTTTATGGACTGTAGCAGGCTGCACAGTGGATAAGAATCCAGAATAGAAGGCAGAGATTTACCCCCAAGGGAGGACATTTCATACCAGCCTCCCTAAATCACAAGCCAAAGTATCAAAGGATGAGCTTTGATTCCTTATTGTCTCTGAAAGCCAGGAGTCTGGGGACTCATTATCTTCCCAGGCCTACAGAATGTAGGAGGTGGAGATAATCTAGACCCAGTCTTTCACTTCACAGACAAGGAAATGAAAACTCACAGGGATGCAACTTGCTGGTTTTCATCAAAAGCTACAGTTTTATTATTTGAAAATGGACAGTCTTTTATTTTATAAACATATGCATCAATGTTGTTCTGTATTTTTCCAAGAATACATATGTATCTAGAGAAATAATAAAATTAGCTTGAGGTAAATATTTTTCACATAAAGATTAAAAATGTAGCAGCACCAAGATCAGTCATCTATTTTCTGAATTCTCAGAGTGAGTGGCTTTAATGGATTACTGCGTTTCTGATGGTGATCAGCATCTCTTTTCTGGGGAACAGGTTCTGCAATAACTCATTATCCATCCATTATCCAAACCAACTTATCCTGTTGGATTCAGTCTTTGTCAATGGTTTGTCACATGTCTGAAGCTAAGCCAGTTTGCCCCCCAAATCGGATTCTCCTGCCGAGTAGCATAAGGAAAGGACAAACAGTTGGACAAGATTTATTCAGAAGGTGATGTTCTGACCACACTGCCTTTTAAATCAGGAGAGCTTCCCTAGTCTTGAGGTCTACAAGCGTCTTGTTCAACCTGTTTACATTCCTGCAAATTCTTGAGCAGCTTAAGTTACCCAAACGTAGTTTCTGTTCCTTACAAACCAGACAATCTTTTATAATTCACTGTCAATCATCCTTCTCAAAGCCTCAGCTCTATCTGCAATATGGGGCTGGCGTGGTGAGGAACATGCTCTTGCTCTTATCTGAGATAGTTAGGAAAGAATAAGAAGGAACCACATATATAGAAAAAGCAAGAGAAAAGCATTAAGAGGTATCTGAGAACTGAAGTTCTGCAGGCTTCTTCAATGTCTATTTCGAAATTTCATTTACGTTGTGACCACTGCAGACGTGTGACAGTTTTGCCCATCACTCCTGCCTCTGACTGTCCCTCAGTCTTAGGTGAATGGCTTCCTGTTAAACAAAGCAGGAGTTCACAGCTCTGTGCATGATTTCTGGACGATTTGGAGACCGCTCCTCACAGAAGAACATTTGTGTTCTCCTCCTCTGGAAGCTCCACGGTGTTTTCCTCTGCCGGTGCTGACTCCTTTGCCTTTTCCAGCCTTTGTTTACACTGAATAGGTCAGGAGCCGCTTCCCGTGGAGCTGCACCTCCCAATTCCCTGGTGTTTCTGTCTTTTCTGTGCTTGTTTGATTGCTCACTTGACCTCTAGCGGTTGATGATAACTGCTGACCTGCAATCGTTGTAATCCTGATGTCTGTTCATATTTCCAGGAGAGTCGTTGTACTTTTTCATGAAATGATAACAATAAGGTGATACTAATTCACAGTGCTGTGCAGAATATTTCCATTCTCAAGTGCATCTTCTCCACTTTAAGACTTAAATATTCACTTCCCATGCGAGTTCACTAACATTTGTTTATCGTGTTCAGTTCAGTTCAGTTCAGTTAAGGAATCAAAGATTGGGAAATTTAAAATAATTATAAAGTATTGGCTTAACCAAAATTTAGTAAGTATCTGAATTTTCATTTCCCCCTCAAGAATAAAAGCTTGATCCCACTCAGGAAGTTTTCAGTATAGGGACACAATAAGATAAGTCCTATCAGTAATAGCAGTTATAAAAAATAACATTTTCTTGTTATGGTACTTTGGGTTCTACAAAACCATTTTGTATTGTATGTTTCATTTTTAGGTCTCAAGAAAGAGTTATTCTAAAGGGTTATGATTATTTCCATATTGCAGGTGGGGAAGCAGAAGTTTCAGAATCCTCCCAGAGGATGGTGGCAGTCCCAGGGTTTTAGTCCATGGAAACCCACTCTTCCGTGGATTTTGTCTTCAGTCGAAAAAGATAAACTGGAGATAAGGTAAACAAGATGGTCTTCAGATTGCTAAGCTCAACAAGATCCACATAACATTTATGTGATTAGGCATCTAAAATAGTAAACAGACTCATCTTTGTAAACTTTAATCAAGATCATCAGGGAGCCAGGATTTGCATGAATGCAATTAGTGAATCCTAAACATTCTTGCTTTTTGTAGCCTGGGATAATTCAAAGAAATACAGAGGGGACAGAAATCAGCAGTGCCCAAGGGAGTATAGCCCAGGGAGAAGTGGGTCATGGCAAAGACACAACCTGTGGGGATGAATGCGTCAAGGCGCTGATCACAATTATTGCATAGCTGATTCCCACTATTCTGACTCCAGGCCCACCAAGAAAGTCTTAATTTTAATTTGGCTTTCCATGTAGCATGACCATACAACAGTCAGATGAGGCAAGCACCTGGAGGGCTAACCAGGACTCTTTCGGTTACAAATGACTCGAATGTAATTGAAATCGGCTTAGGAAAAAAAGACCTAATGGATTCATGGAACCAAAGCTGCTAAGCAGGTAGAAGAGTTGTCCATCTGCATGAGAGCAATCATTCAAAAGAAGTCACTGGGACTTGGTCCCCATGCCCCTATCTTTTGGGGGTGGAGAGGGGAGGTTATCTCAGGCAACTGGTCCCCTGTGGTGGCTAAATGCCCTTTGGAAGTTACAATTTATGTCCCCTCCACTGGTGTCTCTTTCTTGATGATTTCAGCAACGGTCCCAGGATCAAAGGTGCCTTCATCCGTCATGTGTCTAGTTGGGAAGGCATGTTGGCTCCCTCAACCAAACTTCTCATTAGAGGGTTTAGGTAGAGGAAAATTGAAATGCTTTCATGAAAACTAAGATGAAAATCATAAAGTACATACAAAGGCAGCATGTTGATTTGTCTGAAAAATGCAAACGTGTTTAAGCTACCAGCAATACCAAGCTGGGACAATATCAGACAGCTCCTTTGCCCCGCCCTCAACTTTGTCTCCCGCTCTTTTGAATTTTATTCCTTCTGCTGCCCACTACATCTTTTCCTTTCTGGGCTGGGGCTCTGTTACATACGGCCTGTAAGATGCTGTAAGATGCCTGCTTCACAGGCAGGAACTGGAAGTGTGAAGGATTTCATGCCCCACAAGGCTCTCCTTGATCAGTGGAGCAGAGAGGCCTGTGGCTATCTACTCCCCTCTTTTGTTCTTCAAGTTGGCAGTTCTTAGGATCCCCGTGGGACAGGGTGACAAGCTTGTTAGGGAGTCATTGTTTTGATTGACTTTCCTTCCTCTCCAGTTTCACTTTTCCCACCCCTCCACTCTTATTCCTGGGACCACTTTCCAAAACAAACTACCTGCACCAAAGCTCTCCTGTCAAATTGTGTTCCCTGGAATAAACTCAGACCAAGATAGTCACTGTGTTTGGCATAAAAACCATAAAAAAAGACTTCATAGAAACTAAATGTCGCTGGCATGTATCTAGCAAATGCATACTGCCAGACTTTGCGTAATATATAATCACATGTAAATTTCAAAACAATCCATCAAAACATATACCATTATTTCCACGGTGAGGACGAGACCCTAATGCTTAGGATGTGTTGTGTTTGTTAGTGAGTGCTATTGACAGGATTTCGAGATTTCTTGTTCCATGTCCATGGTAAGTTCCTGGGCATGGTCACGCTAGGAATGAAAGACTTTAAAAGCCAGTTTCTGGGCCAGCGCCGTGGCTCACTAGGCTAATCCTCCACCTGTGGTGCTGGCACACCGGGTTCTAGTCCTGATCAGGGCACCGGATTCTGTCCCGGTTGCTCCTCTTCCAGTCCAGCTCTCTGCTGTGGCCCGGGAAGGCAGTGGAGGATGGCCCAAGTGCTTGGGCCCTGCACCCGCATGGGAGACCAGGAGAAGCACCTGACTCCTGGCTTCAGATCAGCGTGGTGCGTCGGCTGCAGCGTGCTGGCCGCAGTGGCCATTGTGGGGTGAACCAACAGGAAAGGAAAACCTTTCTTTCTGTCTCTCTCTCTCACTGTCCACTCTGCCTGTCAAAAAAAAAAAAAAAAAAAAAAAAGCCAGTTTCTGATTCTCCATGTCCCCTTCTCTGTTCCAGGTTACACAGGGTAGAGACTGTCTGAGTGTCACTGAGGACAAAACAGAGATCAGACATCCAAGACAACAGCTGTAGACAAACAGCCACCCCCTCAGGATCCAAGACTGATTCGTTCTGGAATATGGATCCCAGAACCTGCAAGGGCTCAAGTTCTTTCTATAAAATGAGGTAGAGTTTGCATATAACCTACCCACATGCTTCTTTATACTTTAAGCAATATCTAGATTACTTATAACACCTCTCATCCAAGTACTAACCAGGCCCTACTCTGATTGGCTTCTGAGATCAGTTGAGATTGGGCTCATTCATGGTAGTATGGCCATGGACTACTTATAACATCTGATACAATGTAGATTACATGTAAATATTTGGTGAGTGTAGATGAATTTTTTTTTCAAATATTTTCCACCTACAGTGGATTATATCTGTGGCTGTGGAGTCCATGGTTATGGAGGGACACCTACATAGCAGGAGAGGGAATAAATCTTCATTACTTAAAGCCACTGAGACTTGTGGATGGGTAGTCAATTCATTTTAATTGAAATGTCCTGACCAGGGTATGAATCTGAACCCAAGCAGTAGGAGTCCAGAAATTTTTCTATCAATAACTATGTAGTTCTCTAAAGTGGACACTGCAATGTAAATCACGTCTAAGTAGTTGAAAAAGGGAGTTGAAAATTTTCCAGAACAGAGCGAGTAGCACTGCAGTGGACCAGAATCAGGAATGTGGCTGGCAAGATTAGAGTTCAGAAGGTTGATTAGCAAGGTGGAGTTGAGGGTTTGTGGAGGGGAGAAACCAGGTATGTCTGGGAGATAACACTGGGGCCAAGCGCAGGGAGGATGTTGGATGTCTGTCTAAAGGTTTTTTTTTTCAATTTAGAAAATAAGGTGATGCCATTAATATTCTTTTGTGCAAGAAAATGTTATCAATGTCTTGGAATTATTGAATCTGAGTGAGAAATGATTTAATGGTACCTGAGAAAAACTCTTTTGACTCTAGCATATTGGGGGGGGGGGGTTTCAAAAAATTTGTGAAAAAACTCACATTGTCATTGAATCCCGTTTTTCCATAAACTTTTTTGAAGTATCCTTGTAGGAGATGGGACAAAGAAAAGGAGAGTGAGAACAAGGAGGTCCATCAAGAAATCCAGAAATGAAACTTGAAATATGGTCATAGCAACAGGAACAGAAGTATCTAGAAGGAACAATGGTAGTGCTTTTCTATTAAGTGATTGTGGGGGAAGAAAGGAGGCCTGGTTTTATAGATGACTCGAGAGTTGAGACTAAGTGTTCAGCAGCTCAGGGAAATATTATTACATAGACCATGAACTTGGAGGATAATAGACTTTCAAGAACAAAATGTCTTGAAAATTTTCAGCAACCTTACCTCCCACTAATCAACGTGTTACACATGTCTGTTGACAGCCTTCACAGATCTTTCCAGACTCATTTCACATTTGTCCTCAGGGGGAAGAAATAATAATGATACACCCTGCTTCTGTCCAAACAGGCACCCATTAACCTGTGCTGGAAAACACCAATTTGCAATCAGATGCACAGAGATCTTAGATAAGCAGCTTTTAAAAAGAGATTTCTGGAATCCCTTAGTTAAAAAAAAATATATCTTCCGGATCTTTCTTACTATAATTAGGTGTTTACATGAGTCATATTTTAAAAAGGTGAGATGAAGTGGGAATTGAGTCGGAGTGGTAGTTTAGATAAATGAGATAATTTGGATTCAGTAAAGTTATCTAGTTTTATCTAAAAGGCAAGAGAGAGAATTCTACTTTCGACCTTTCATATCCCAAATCATAGAAAAATATGATTTCTACTCCTTAGACAAGAAACTGGGACAATTATGTAAGTTGTTGGTGATGCTGAGATGAGAGAGCATGCTACTACCTAGCTCTAGGCCTGTCTACAATGCAGAAATCTGAGGTCAGGTCTCCTATACTATCAACCTCCCACAGGGGAGTGTATGCCACCATCCCAGCATTTTTTTATCTTGGATCATATGATGGAAGTTGCAAGAGGAAAGGATTCACGGAATATTCTTTCACATCTTTTAGTCTATCAGCTAGTGTACTTACAGCTCAAGTTTAACACAATCACGCCAAAGTGACAGGATGACGTGCAGAGACACTGGAGTCAAGGCCCGAGACAGAGATCCTAGGTTTCCCGTGGCCGTATCTCACTGTGTCGCTGCGGGCCAGCCGTGTAAAATTTCACTGAAACATTATTCACTGAAAAATTCAGAGCTTCATATTACGTGATCTCACAGATGCCTTTCTACCCAAAACGATAAAGCTTATTGTCCAGGAGTCAAATTTGGGACAGTTTGTGTTTCTATTCCTCAAAGAAGGCAGAGAGAGAAAAAAAGAAACTAGTCATTTTTACAGTACTCAGTGGAAATCTTAAATATGCACATGAAGAAAAAGATTATTCCAGGAGCTGTTACTAAGCATTTCGCAAGTAAGATAATGGTTACCTGCAATGGAAAAACCACAAACAAAATCACAGAAATTATTTGCAGTTCTTTTGCCCTACTGATTACTAAAGTGACACATTAGCAAGGACAGAAATAGTCTTCCTGTAGGAAAACAAGGAGAGATGTTTGTCAGATCTAATTTTATATGAGAATATTTGATTGGTTTCTTACTAAGTTAAACCACAAGAGGGAAAAAGGAAGTATCAAAGAAGTAAATTCACTGCTTACCCTATCCAGCTAGTGTTTCCATTTATGTAGATAAATCTTCAGTGAAATGTAGAACAGAATATATTTCCAAGTTTAATGTAGAATTTTAGATAGCAATACAAAATTTGATAGCAATGAAAAGTCAATGTAAACATTTTCAAAGGAGCCTGATTTGCTATGATAGTCATGGTACCACTCAGTGAGGTTTACCATGTTAAAATTCTGTATTTGCCAGTTGAATTTTGACAAGGTTCTAAAAATACCATGATTCTATTATGACTAAAATTCTCATCACTTCTGGGTATTTTAACCTTGTATTTCACTATTTCTAATGACATGGGTGGTTACATAAACCAGAAACATATGAGAACCGTGAGCTCCAAGAGAAACTACAACTCTTAACACAGAGTTATTTACTTCTATTGGAACTAAGTCATAAGCAAGCTCTAGCCTGGTGGTCTCCAAAGAAGGATTCAGGATCCCTGACTTTGTTTTGTGGGACCCATATAGAATGTCTGCCAAAATTTCCAAGCTAAAATATTAAAATCTCTGAGAAGTTAGAGTTTCCTAAGGCTAACTTGGAAATTAGAGCTTAATAGGATGGTTCTTCCACTTAGGCCTATTCAAAAGGCACTTACCAGCATCCCGCCAATCAAGCTATGATAAAATAGGGAATCTTAGCGGATGCAGCATCACGTGAAAGTTGGTACATAAGATATCTAAGAAAGAACTATGTTTATAAATCATAAGCAAATTTTCTTGGTGAGTCAGCCTAATAAAAATGGCGTGCACTTTTTAGCATGCACATTACAACTACTAGTAAGATGAGCGTAGTTACAGTTGGACTATGGGTTGGTTTAAAAATTAAATTTTGGGGCCGGCACCGTGGCTCACTTGGTTAATCCTCTGCCTGTGGCACTGGCATCCCATATGGGCACCGGGTTCTAGTCCCGGTTGCTCCTCTTCCAGTCCAGCTCTCTGCTGTGGCCCGGGAAGGCAGTGGAGGATGGCCCAAGTGCTTGGGCCCTGCAATTGCATGGGAGACCAGGAGGAAGCACCTGGCTCCTGGCTTTGGATCAGCGCAGTGCCGGCCATGGCAGCCATTTTGTGGGTGAACCAACGGAAAGAAGACCTTTCTCTCTGTCTCTCTCCTCTCTCACTGTCTAACTCTATCTGTCAAATAAAAAAAATTAAATTTTGGTGAAATTTTAGAGAAAAACAGCTGTTCAAATTACACAGCAGGATCTCAGAAACAACAACCTGACCAATATTTCCCCATGACTCCCAGTGGCACTGATATTTGAATTTTCTATTCCACTTAGATTTTACTGACTTAACAATGAATGGAAATACACCACTTTCTAGATGACTATCTGACTTCATGGTGTACTAACTTCAAGATAAAATGCCTATCATAACATATTGGTGAAGGCAAGTAAAATGAAATGTGACTACCCAAGGAATTTTTTTCCTTCATGAATTTATTATTCATTTGAGAAATATCTATTGAATACTTCCTCTGTGTCAAAATGCTGTACCAGCTGCTGGGGATGTGATGATGAACAAAAAAAAATGGCTTATATTTACCTTTTTGAGATGTGTAATTTATAGCAATAATTGGTTCTTCAGAAAAGCACTCAACATTCATCTGACATAAATACCCTAGTTATAAAACAAAGTACTGTTAATTGTAAGGCAACGGTGTGTCCTATAAAATACCAAATCATGTTCCCCAAATAACACCCCTCATACAATTAACACTGAAATTTTATACTTTTTATAGTTCCAGTCCTGTGGCAACATGGAAATAAATAGAACCATGGTTTGGGTGGGTGAATACTGCAGGCAAGACACCATATTGCTGATTTCGGTGGTGTACAGCATTTTTTGCCTAAGTTATTTCTCTTTTTCCTAATGAAAGTGAGAATGAATAGAAGAGGTAGTAGAAAGAAACAATAGAACCTGAAAGTATTTATATCTGTTCACAAAAAAAACCCTGAAAAACTTTGTTCTAAATTAATTATAAATAGATTATATTTGCATACATGTAAGTATATTCACACCACATCTGTATATATGCACACACACATACACAGGTTTGGGTGTATATTTGTATAGTGAAGGCTTACCAATGGGAGAGAGATGATTTTGCATTCTGAAATTCATATCAATTGTATTTTGAAACATTGAAAAGTTACATTCCTGTTTCTTTTCCTGATTAAGACTGCAAACTGAGGATTTACTGATACGATTCCATCAGATTCACTTTTTCTTTCTGGGTTCCTATGGATATATAAACAAGACATAAGTCAGAAAAGTCCCTATTCAAGAAAAACAGTATTCGGAAGGCTTTTCTCAAGGAAGACACAACTGAAACCCTTACTGCTCAGAGTATATTTTCTTTAAATCAGAACCCTTTGTTTATTGATAACAGCCTCTTTTCAAAAAATACTTTTTCCTTGTTATTTCAATCCCAATGCTTTGCTTGGTCAAGGATCATTCAAGCACGTGCTAGACCATGAAAACAGTGAATATCATCTCTCTTTTCTAATTCTTAAGATTCCTGTGTTGTTGGACAGAAAGCTGATCCCTCTCAATGGTCAATTCTACACCCCAACTCCTGTCATCCCCATGGCTAAAGAACTGAATGGAAATGTTTAAAAAGTACTGGAAGCTTTTTTTTTTTTTTTTAAAGGAAATTTGGTCTTTGATGGGTGGAAAAAATATTGACTTAAAGTCAAATATTTTCATAATGGAGAAATGAAAAAGTGATTGTTTTCTTGAGGGGAGTGTTTTCTTTGATGGCCAGAAAGACACCCTCGATATTTATTTTATTCTGGTAGCCAAATCCATGGGAGTCAAAGTTCTTATTTAATAGCTCTTCACTGTTACTGAAACTAAACATAAACAAGGAGGAAGAAAGTACAGACTATCAGAAAACTCGTGTTCTGTTAACACATTACCCTCTTTCATCACTATTTCCAACTAGGAGCAATGAAGTAAATGCTTAATGGTAAAACACTTTCATAGCCTCACAGGGCAGGTACTGAAACTCAAAACTGTTTATCAAGCCAGGTTTCCAAACAGTGCGTTATTTCTGCTAGTCACTTCCATGGTGCTCGTTTCTTTAGAATATGAGGCTAATCCAACCCTCCAAGGAAGCACATTATTTAATAAAAGTGATGGGAAATGAACGCCAACAAAATCGACTACTCCCTCAACTCTCTCAGTCGTGTCTTACAAATCCAGAAAGATTCATGTTGATAGGACTTCATAAAAAAAAGAGTTGATGCATATTTTATAAGGGGAATCTGACATATCCTGGGGAAATGTTGGAACAGGAACTTAGGTTCTGATGGGACATTTTTAACTGAAATTTTAAATCTGAACTTTCTAAGACATCTTAGAAAGTTGCTGTATCTCTCCACCCACTATCACTTGTAAATTTTTAAAAAAATTTTATTAGCAACATTCTCATCTCCCCTGGGTCAGGTGTCACAGAATATGGGAAATCTGACATTCCTTCTTGTCCTTTGCTCCAAATTGTAGCAGCATAATGAAGAGGGGATATATATATATATATATATATATTATCAGGATAGGAAAATGTACAAATTTGTCAGTAGTGTCCACAGATCCAATTCACTCCAAACACACAAAAATTTGAACAATTGAAAGTAGGAGAAGAAAAAAGCTAAGTCTAGCATACAGCAAGACTAAAAACTTGAATAGGTCATGGTAACCAAGCCATGTTGTTTTTTTTTTTGTTGTTTTTTTTTTTTTTTTTTTTTTGACAGGCAGAGTGGACAGTGAGAGAGAGAGAGAGACAGAGAGAAAGGTCTTCCTTTGCCATTGGTTCACCCTCCAGTGGCCGCTGTGGCCAGTGCATCTCGTTGATCCGAAGCCAGGAGCCAGGTGCTTATCCTGGTCTCCCATGGGGTAGAAGGCCCAAGCACTTGGGCCATCCTCCACTGCACTCCCACTCCCGGGCCACAGCAGAGAGCTGGCCTGGAAGAGGGGCAACCGGGACAGAATCCGGTGCCCCGACCGGGACTAGAACCCGGTGTGCCGGTGCCGCAACGCGGAGGATTAGCCTATTGAGCCACGGCGCCGGCCCAAGCCATGTTTTAAGTGGACATAAATAAAATCACTTATGAAAGCACTGAAGTCTAAAATTTAATTGTTAACATACAATATACTAATTGAGTGTTACATCCAATTTTGATAAAAATTATGTATTATTAGTAATATATGTATTTGAGTTATTAGAATAATCTGAAATATACTCACATGTGTTATATCAATATATAATATGCTTATATGGATGTTACTAGAATATATATTGATGTTTTACATATATATGTTTTAACAATTTATCTAGAGTTAAATGCTTTTTTTTCTAAATACAAGCATAAAAAGACCTACAAATAGTCCTTTTATGGTTATGGGTTAAATTTTTATATGATGTTTGTCATCATCTTTTACAGAAAAGACGAACCTATCATTCTAGGAAAAGAAAAAAAGGTTCTTCCTTAATTTCTAGGCAGCTACAGTATTACATACAGAATCTAATATAGTTTAATATTGAATTCAATGTTTGGTGTGTCAATGCACAGCCAAACATGACATTTGCTATTTGCATGACTTCCTGATAAATTATGACAATAAATTAATCTGCATATTAATCTGAAATTAATCTGAAAATAAGACTAAAGATTTATTTGCCTCATTTAAATTTCACCTTGCTCCATAACTCCACCCCTTCTATAAGATACAACTGTGTAAGATCATCAGTAAAATTGCATCTTATTCATCTGAAAGAAATTAACATAAATCTTTTCATGTTAACTTTTTAGAAAATTTAATATAAAGTTTTGACATATACATCCCATATAAAGAAAACATTTTTTGCCTACTAAAATAAAAACTTTGGATGTGGGTTGACAAATTTCTATATCTAGACCTAGGTGGTATACAGAAAGGATTTATTTGCCTTATAATAATTTTGTAGTACACACACAAAGCAATCATATATATATATATATATAAAATATATAGTGTGTGTGTGTGTGTGTGTGGTTTTTCTCTGTGTTTTAATATACAGCAAGCTTAATTTTTTTAAAAAACATTTTTCATTACTGCAATCAAAGGGTCAAAAGTAACTTGTTAGGGACTAATTATATAAAGCAATATGTAGAGTTAAGTTTTGGGGTACTCAAGACTGATTAATTTGATAATTCCATTATTTTTGTTGTAGGCACTGAATACTGTTTCAAGTATGTTGAATGCCACACATAGTGTGTAGTAAACATTTAATAAATATTAATTATCATAGAAAAGTCTTACATCTGGTTGCACATCAGAATAATTTGAAAGCCTTTAAAAAATGCTCACACCTTGGACCCAACCTCAGAAATTGCCTACTTACTCTGAAGTACAAGTTTGAGTTCTCCCCAAATAATTCTAATGTATTACCAGGGAATTATCCACTACTATTTTAGTAGGTGTTGGAAATCTACCCTCACTTTAAGTATGTTAAAATGCCTTCCAAACTAGATATAGTTAATTAAGGAGTAAATTGTGTGCTACTCATTTTTCTCAATTCTGTGAGTTTACATTTCTCTTTTTTAAAATTTCAGTACAACAGAAAACTAAGCACAAGAAATTCAGAAAAGTCCATAATTTTGAGATACCATAATATTCATAAATAGAATCACTAAAAAGAAATTTTTGTATGTATTTGCAACCCTGTATTTTACAATGTGTTGATTGCAGGTTACATTATTTAGTAAATATTAAAGTCAGTGCCTCAAATAATTTTGATTGCTCTTTAGATGTCACAGTCATGCTCATAAAACCATTCCTTTCAGACAAATTAGCATTTTTGTCAGTATAGGATACATTTAATATAGATTAAAAATATTCTTTTATCTACATCAAAATCTGAAAATTATTTCTCATAGGATAATCTCTCTGAAAATATATGTAAAATACATCTAAAATATTAAAACCCTATTTCATAAGCTTTATGAAAGCAATATTCATGGATGAAAGTTTAATTGTATAGATGATTTGGGAACTAATTCTTGGTCATGGAAACCTTTTTCTTCCAATCTCCATAGTCTCCCATCAAAAACAGCAAAGCAACAAATTCATCAAATACCGAAACTACTGCAAATGATAAACCCCAGGCTGAAATGGGAGCGTAATCCTCTTTGTTCATTGGACACTTTTAGTTCCTTTACTGCTTTTATCCTCAGGGCTCTTTACCAGAATATATGTAATATGGAGTGACAAGTCTATTCTCCTTTCCTCGCAAGAGCACCCCCTTTGGCCAAGTGCACACACAAAGGACTCTATTAACTTAATTCTACCTGCAATTTGTGTACGTGACCCAAATCACCTCAAAGTAATTGATGATTAGTTGTCCCAACCATGGAACGACGCAGACTGGCATCACACTTGGGACCCAAGGGAGAAGGTAGAACTGAGAAGGACTTGTATGTAGCACCTGCCCACACCATGCTCTGGGCGACCAACAGCATCTCCATGGGGCACTGAAAAAAGGTTGGAAGATCACTGAGCGCTGTTTACACAACTGGAACCATTCCAGCCCAACTCAAGTGGAGCAAACAGCAGTGAAAGGGTTCTCTATTCCATTCATCCAACAAAAACAGTGTGAAGTGGACATCTTGGGAAGTAAATCACCAGGAATGGTAAGACATCAGGGAGAGAAGATTATTTTTTAAGTAGTTCATTTTTTTTTCAGTTTTTACAAAGTTTATCTCTAATGTTTGCTATGGGATCCATTGCTTTCTTTGACTATGTTAGAGAGGGGCCAGTGATGGGGTACTGATATGCTATCCACAAAAATATGAGAGAAAAGTTATATACCAGTTACATAAAAGTATAATTTTATTTTTCTTACTACATTCTTCAGTGAGTAATTTTTGTAGCTTTTTATAGCCTTGGGTCTAAAGTTTTGAAATACATAGACACTAACATGTTTTTCTTAACATAAACTTTGCATAGTATCTGGCATGGATATCCTTTCTAAATAAAAACTCAGTTAAGATGAAGACTCTACTCCTAACTTTAATTTTCAGGATATTTTTCTTATTTGAGTCTTTATAAATCTTATTATGAGCATATTCTTTATTAATGTTATTTTTAAAGCTAGACTGGGAATATTTGAAGGAGCTCATGTTTAGGGTTATCTACTTGGCAGAACTATATCCAAACAGAAAACAAAGTCAATCCAGTGTTGAATTAAATATCAAGCTTTATGTCCATGCTGCTACTTTTAAAATGGAAAAAAGTAGGTAATATTTACATTTTTCTGTGCCAGATACTATGCTGAATGTTTTACATATATTATCACATTTAAATCTCAAATCATCATGAATAAATACAGAAATAATTAGTGCTAATAATACGCTATATCTACTCCCAATTTTTCAGGTCAAAGACTTAGAAATGATGCAATAGCAACAAATTTGCCCAAGGTCACACCAGCACATAGTGTTGTGAATCAGAGTTTTAGAATTCAGAATTCAATCTTGTGATCATAATTCTGTATTATCAATTCTACAAAATATTGGATTTACCTTTTAATTTATAGAATAAGTGTGATTAAACTGTAGAAGGAAAATCTAGAAAACATATCACCAGGGGAAGGTATTTGATTTAGCAATTAAGACACACATCCTATATTGGAGTGCCTGGGTTCAAGTTCCAACTTGGGTCCTTATCACCATATAGGAGACCCAGACTGAGTTCCCAGATCTTAATTTTCACCTGGCCCAGCACAAGCCTTTTCAGGCATTTGAATAGTAAACTAGTAGATGGACTCTCTCTCCCTCTCTCTTTCTCTCTCGTCTCTCATTCAAATAAAAAATGAAATAAATATACATTCTTAAGATTCTTAAGGTTTATTTATTTGAAAGGCAGAGTTATAGGGGAGGGCGGGAGGGAGAGAGAAAGAGAGAGAGAGAGAGCGCTTCCATTTGCTTTTTCAATTCTCAAATTGCCACAGTGGCCCGGGCTGAGTTAGGCTGAAGCCAGGAGGTTCATGTGGGTCTCGCACGTGGGTGGCAGGGGTCCAAGGACTTGGGTCATTTGCTGCTGCTTTCCCAGGTGCATTATTATGGAGGTGGAGCAGAGTGCCGTGGCTGAGACTAAAACCAGAGCTCAAAAGAGATGTGGGCCTTGCAGGTGGTAGCTTAACCCTTTGGTCTACAACACCAACCCCATAAATAAAATTTTTTAGAAAGCATATCATCAGAGAAGTAGGGCACTGTGGAAGATAAGGAAACATAACTAGTGCAAACATTTGATAACAGCAAAACAGTAGTATAAACTCTTCTCATGAGGAGAAAGGGAACTCCCAGTTAAGAAGTTTTCCAACATCTACACTTAAAATCATATAAAGCAACACCTATGTGAGTGCACTGACTGTCAACATCATCTATCCATATCATATTGCAGAGACAACAACTGAGGAGTGAAGGTCCCCGGCCTTTGGATTGAACTTTTGCACAGCCGCTAAGTCCTTCTTGTAGTGTCTGATTCAAATACTGGCTGTTCTACCTCTGATCCAGTTTCCTGCGAATGAACATGCTAGGAGGCAGCAGATGGTGTCTCGATTACCTGGGTCTCTGCCACCCCCAGAGGAGACCTGGATAGAGTTCTGGACTCCTGGCTGTGGTCTAGCCCTGCCCTGACAATTGTGGGCATTTGTGGGAGTGAAGTAGTATATGGAATGTGTCTCTCCAACTTGCTCTCTCCCTTAAATAAAATGAAGATATATAAATAAATGAAAAAATAATAATTAAAGGTTTTCAGCTTTGGAGTCAGACAGCCTGGGTTCAAAAACCTCTTTCATCTGTTCATTCTGTGGTCTACTATAAATTAACTTCTTTAACCTCAATTTATCATTAGTAAAATGACAGAAATAATTGTGAAGTGTTTCTTGAATTGTTGTGAGAATGAAGTGAGTCAATTTATATCAAGTACTTAGAACTGGCACACTATATTAATACTAAATAAATATTACACATTTTTCCTTTGTTTTAGGAAGCTCTGCTAACCACCCAGTGGAGGAAGAGCAATGAGGACCTGAATGAACACAGAAAGGCTGGTATGGTGATTGGGGCATCTACACATTGTTGTATTTCTGTAGTATTTGGCGATTCCCTGCTGCTTTGAATATTCTGATTTCAATGTTAATGATGCAGTGATAACTTTTCCTAGGGTCTGATTAGAGGGCAACACAGCTTATCAGCGTGAAGGAAGCTCAAGATATAAGAGTAAGCTATTGGTACTGACAGCTATTGATGGCTATTGATGTGTGAGGCTCAGCAAACCATTTATTCATCACTATCAGTGCATATCCTTTTGTCCCCTTCAGACTAACATGCTTGCACAATGTACTGATTATTCAAATATACAGGTGATTTGTTGACATTTTGCAAGAGGACAATTGTGTATACTCTAGGCAGATTATATGTGGCAGGGATAAAGAAAGTCCAGTTGTAAACAATGAAACATCTGCATTCTGGTGTCATGTGCAGGAAAACACAGCAACAAGATGCTGTCTTTAATGTTCCCCAGTCGGTGACTCAGAGCAAACATGTCATGTTGACCGTGAGATTAACAGACTTTCCACAGGCAGACCCAGCAAATGGGGAGATTGAAACTACCCTAAAACAGACTACAAACTGCGGTGGTCCTCTGTGGCATCCAGCTGTTTTCTCCTCTGCTTGCTAGATTGCTATATTAGATATTTCTTTTCTTATTAGCAGAAGCAGTGAGTCATACTTCTCTGAAATAGATGCCAATTATTTTAAAAAAATGCAAAGGTAAGTTGAGATACAACTCGATGTGAGAAAAAAACATGTATTTCAAACTTATGGAAAGAAATAGTTTTAGGTGTGAGTGAAGCTCTTCACGGAGGCAATGGCCTTTTGCGCCCTCTTCTTCCTCATACACATGTGCATAACACTGTCAAGATTCTTTCTTCATGGTAGACATACGCTCTAGGAGGGTTTTAATCAGTTATTGGGCAAAGTGTGCTTTTCGCTCTCCTCGGATTCCTCCAGCAGCCTTCTATGAAACAATACAAGGAAGGATATTAGGAAATCTTAACACTTCGCAGATTGCTGCCAAATTGTCAGCTGTTGCCGGATGAATGGTGAGCCCAAGACACATTTTTAGCCTCTGGGCTAACCACTTCGAATGACACATCTATATACAGTTGTCCAGTTAATATTAGTATAAGTCATCATTGCTGTCATAAATAATGCAACTTAACAAAACTAAGAGTGCAGTGATGACTCTGCCCTGGAATGCAATGAGAGGACTGTAACCAGGACAGTGACTGCTGGAGATCAGTCACAAGCCCAAGCTCGTCCTTGGAGACTCTTGCAAGCATTGCTCTTCTTCTTGCTTCGAGAACGTAGTCACATCCTAGAGACTTGAGCCTCAGACTGATAACAATTGCTTCTTTTCCAGAAGGCAAATCATACCAGTTGTAGAAGAGGAGGATTAAAAGGCATCTACATAAATTCCACATGGACATAGATGATAGTGCTGTAGTGAGGGATGTCATTGCCACAGGTCTCCTGATCCAGAGACAAATGCTAGCCCTGCACCCCAGAGGACTATTAACTTTAACACTTATGATTTCACACTGGAGGCATCTGTTGTTGCTTAAAAGGACAAATGCAAATTCTGGAAAATTAATTTCCCTTTAAGTACAACTGAAGAGGCAACTTTAGCCTCTTGCAAATGCAGTCTTTTAAAGAAGATCTTCCAAGATTAGCAGAAAATTAAAGTAAATGTGGCAGTAGAGCACATTAAAAATGTTATGTTTTTGTGAAGTAAGTCAAAGGACGAACATGTGATTTTATGTTACATTTTGTAATGCCTATTTGCAAATGCCACTGTGTGAAAATTTCATTTATTTATATTTCTTTTGAAAAAAAATTAAAACCTATCCCTCAGTAGCAAATTAAAATGAAAACTTAAGTCATTTATCAGGATGACTAAACCACTAAATAGTTACATAATTGTGGTTTGATTCTGGATGATCGCTCTACCTATGTAATTTGTTTTTAAAACTTCAAATGTCATATTTAATCACTTTCCATAAAATAAAAAAAAAGCTTTTGAATAAAAGACTGGTAATTCATACTAAAAACAAATTACTGTATTTTTCCAGTGATGTGCCTATTAGTTTGTGAACTAATTTAAAACTTACTTAACACTTGTGGGAACCAAATATTAACAACAAAGATGAACAGCTTTTGAATAATTTTCTATATTTAAGGAAACTTAACTAAATGATTCTGTTATTATTCCTGCATTTGACAATGCTTGTATAGATTTTTCTGCTTTATGTTAAGCTTAGAATGAAGGAATCTTGGTGGTAGCTCTGTTTCAAAAACCTGGATAGGGGGTCGTCGGCCTGTCCTGAAACCTGATTGCACCCAACCAGGTTCCTCTGAAGCTGCTGCATTCCCATTTCCTCTGTGCCCTCTGCTTGAACAATGGGCACTAGCCATAAAGGTCTGATCACAATGCCATTTTACTATTTTTTTTTTGTAATTTATTAATTTGAGAGACAGAGCCAGAGATCCCATCTGCTGGTTTACTCCCCAAATGTCTACAACTGAAGCCAGGAGCAGGGGTGTCTTAGCCACTAGGCCAAGTGTCCCACTCTTGGTCAGATCTTCTTAAAGTTCCTGTTTTCTCAGGTGAGCTATTTAAGGCTTGGGCAGGCACAGGCAGCAGAAGGAAAAACCTAACCTGGGGAGCCGAAGGGACTGGAGCCAGTGGGAACTGAAATGCCTCAGAGTCCTCTCAGAAGCGAGTGACCTTTGAGCAAGGACGTGTGGAGTTGAAGCCGTCTCCTAAACTTTATCATCCATGACTCCAAATCTCCACTCAGAGCCTGCCTTGTCAGCTTTTCCACACACCAGCCTTTCCTACCTAATCCATAAAACATTCCCCAGGATCCTGATCAGGAAGATAGATGTTGGTCCTACGCATTCTGGGTGGTTGGCCATGCTGACACAGCCTCTCTCTTCTCAGAAGAGCTTTGTCACACATTGACGACTGTGTGCGTGTGCATTGGATCTGCCTCGTTCAGTTAACGATCCTGCCTCCGAAAAGGTTCGTTCCTTATTATTCTTCATCTGAGTGGATATATCACTACTACATCAGTATTTGAAAGGGGTAGTGTTAGGGTACTCACCAGCATGATTTAAAATACAGAACTTCTTCACAATAACTGATGTACTGTCCATAAACTAACACCTAATGCAAAAGGAAAACAGTGAGATTCATGGAGAGAAGTACCCAGGGCGGATGATGTGTAAAGCTGCCTGTTGGGGTGCCTGCATCCCATGTTGGAGGGCCTGAGTTCAAGTCCTGCCTCCGCTTCTGATCCAGCTTCCTGATAATGCACCTCCTGGGAGGCAACAGGTGATGGCTCAAGTATTTGGGTCCCTGACACCCATGTGGGAGACCTGGATGGAGTTTCAGGCTCCTGGCTTCAGATTGGTCCTGACCTGGCTATTGCAGGCATTTGGGGAGTGAACAGTTGATGGAAATCTTTCCCTCTCTATCTCTCTGCCTTCCAAATAAATAATAATAACAATGATAATAATAACAAGAACTTTCTGAAAAGAAACAATTCCTACTTAACCATCATGCTACATAAAAACAATAACATTCCTCAGGATTCCTTGATCCAAATATATGCAGATATGTTTGCACTTAAAAATGCCAGGTAGCTACTGAAACTCTACTTCTAGACTGACATTAATATGTATTTTATTGACTTATTTTTTAAAGATTTATTTATTTGAAAATAACAAATTTCAAATTTCAGAGGGAGACAGAGAGACAGAGAGATCTTCCATCCATTGGTTCACGCCCCAGATGGCCACAATGGCCAGGGCTGAGCCAAGCTGAAGCCAGGAGCCAGAGCTTCTTCCAGTTCTCTCACATGGGTGCAGGGGTCCAAGCACTTGACATCTTCTGCTGCTTTTTCCAGGCCATTAGCAGGAAGCTGGACCAGAAGTAGAGCAGCTGGGACACAAACTGGCACAGACTGGGATGCAGGCATTGCAGGAGGCAGATTTACCTGTAATACCACAACAATCATCCCATTTGTGTGTATTTATTGCTCCTTTCTTCTTCCCTACAATTCTGTTGTTTCACCAGGGCCACCTACTTCCTTATTTCTTGTTTGCTCCAGGTTTGGTGGAAGAGGAGTTCTTTTGTAGCCAAAGTTGTGAAAAAATAAAAGTAGCATCCTCAGGAGCTCGCCATCTTCTCTGTAGTGAGCACACCCCAGCCCCAGCCCCAGCTCCAAACCCAGCCCCAGCCCCAGCCCCAGCCCCAGCCCCAGCCCAGCCCCAGCCCCAGCCCCAACCCCAGCTCCAAACCCAGCCCCAGCCCCAGCCCCAGCCCCAACCCCAGCTCCAAACCCAGCCCCAGCCCCAGCCCAGCCCCAGCCCCAGCTCCCCCCATCCCCAGCCCCAGCTCCCCCCATCCCCATCCCCATCCCTAGCCCCAGCTCCCCCCATCCCCAGCCCCAGCCCCAGCCCCAGCCAAAGCTCCATCCCCAGCCCCAGCTCCAAACCCAGCCCCAGCCCCAGCCCCAGCCCCAGCCCCAGCCCCAGCCCCAGCCTCCCCTCTCCTCTATCCTTCCACGTCCCAGCCTCCCCCAGTTTTTGACACCTAGAGCTCTTATTGCTGCCACTTTGAGGAAACGCTCATGTGGTCCAGAGTTCATTTTCCACACGAGTGAGGAGGAAAGTCCTTTAGCGCTCTGTGTCCAAAGACAAACAGCACCAATGCGTGACCTTTTGTTCTCTTTCCTTGCAGGGCTTAGACAGGACGAGGGCCAGAAACAGCTGTGCTGCTGTTCCTTCACTGCTGCTGTTTTCCCGGAAGGACAAACGGAGGCTTCTGTTGGCTTCAAACACCAAAGTAGGTGAAGTGCAAGCAACGGTGTGTGGATTCCTTGGTGGCTCGAGGAAGTAGAGACATTTTTTGCAGATGGGCGTGGAACTGCAGAAGAAGAGGATCTCTGTGATTCCCAGAAGAGACTAAGAGTCATCAGTGTTCTAGCCAGCACTGTGATGTCTCCCTTGTAGACAAGAGGAAGGGAGAAGAGCAGTGAGGAGTCTACATCCCCTCCCCACCCACACAGCCCACACGGGCCGCTTGCATGGCTCTCCACTGTTCAGATACTCTCGGACCATTCTTCTTCCCTAAGCATCGGCTACCTGCACCCCCGCTCATCTCCTGGGCTTGCTGGAGCTCCCATGCGAATGGTCTGGTGCCCTTGGTCACCAGTTCTCACCAGGGCTCTTCTGTCTCCCGTTGTTCGGGGATGGAGGTGACAGCAATGAGTTCCAAATTCCACAATATCCAGGAGTTTCCAGTGATCATTCAGATTTTTCATAAGGAAAGTAGTGTGTAAGGAGATCTAGGACTGAAATTTGCTTAAAACGTCCTTAGAGGAACACAAAACCTTCAATGTTATTTCAGGCTGAACACCAAACCAGTCACCACCTGTAAGTTTATTCTACCAGTGTTTAAAGGCCTAATACAAAAATCTCAAAAACGTAAATGTCTAATTAATTTATGCTTCTTTAACTGAAAGTACTTATAATCTTTCCTGTACTTCAATAATTTTCTTAAAGAAAATATTGAACAAGTTAGAGAAAATGTCTTAATTAATTTTACAAAAATTGAATATCATATCTTCTGAATTCAAGGGTGAATTTAACTTTATTTAAATATAGGATATTCCATGAAACTTCAAGTGTTTTAATATGTTAACAGCATGTGTTGACAATTTTGGGGTATAAATTTCTTTTCCTTTTTATGGGCTCTGAGAGATGAACTTCTATACATGAAGTAACAATTGGAATAAGAAATAGAAATCTTGATACTTTTTTTCTTTATCCGGGGCTGAGAGATCATTCAATGAGAGGAAGCATTTCCAAATGCATCCTGTGGCTTGTGATCACAGGATTTTTAAAATAATAAAGCAATGAATGAATGATTAGGAAAACATCGTGCATAGATACAACAGAGTCCTATTCGACAAAGATAAAGCCTTGTTATCTGCAGCATCATGGATGAAACTGGAGGTCATTATGTTCAGGGAGATAGGCTGAGCATGGAACGATATTACCATACGATCTTAGGCATATGGGGAATATAAAATAGTTGACCACACAGAAGTCCAGGGCGCAATGGTGATCGCAGAGCTGGGGAGAGTAGGGAATGACTAATTAAGTGATACTAAGCTATGGTTAGATAAATGTGAGACATTCTGGGGTTCTGTCGCACAGTAGGTGACTGTAGACAATGATAAGGTACTATATATTTCTCTAAAAAGAGAAAAAAAGCTTTTGAATGTTTTCACCATCAAGAAATGTTAAATGTTTGAGTTGATGATGTGTTTAGCCTGAACTAGACATTAAGCAGCCTATGCATCTATAGAAGCATTTCATGATATTATATAAATATGCATACTTTTTATGTATCAGTTAAAAAATAAGCCCAAAGCAAAGGGGGAAATCGAGATGATTCTTCCAAGAACAGGCTGCTTTTCCTTGATATTGCATTACACACAGACAGGTTCTCTGGTGCCGGAAGACTGCCCAGCTGTGTGCATTTGTGGTCAGGATTAGGTTTATGGCGCTAAGCTGGCCTCTTCCTTAGGGTTCCTCTTCCTCAGCTGTCCGCCAGCCCATCTCATTTTCACTTTTCAACTTTCAAAGAACGTGGAAGATAATTATATGACTGGAATTCTTTTAGTGTATGGATACTAGTTAATATAGACATAAATGCATTCTGCTATACATTGTCATTCAAAACCTGAAACAGGCCCTCTCAGTTATCTTCTCAGCATGCTCTGTTTAAAACAGTGCCAGGAAGGTCAAGAAATGAGGAGAATAGGTGGAGTCAGATGCAAAAGATTGCTCAGTATGGCAGATTAGCTTTTGGTTTTCAACATGGTTATGTCTTGTAGGAGACAAACCTTCTCCCTCTGCCCTGGAGCTTCCAATTCTCTTAGTTTGTTAAATCAATGTATAGAAAAAAAAAAAACACAATCCCCATGTTTCTGTGTTTTCTGATTATGCTGAATTCTGAATTATATGGTTTAGCCTCACTTTTTAATTAATGTATGTATTTACAAAAATGTGCACATTAAATATTTGTATTTAGGGCCGGCGCCGCGGCTCAATAGGCTAATCCTCTGCCTGCGGCACTGGCATCCCGGGTTCTAGTCCCGGTCGGGGCGCTGGATTCTGTCCCGGTTGCTCCTCTTCCAGTCCAGCTCTCTGCTGTGGCCCAGGAGTGCAGTGGAGGATGGCCCAGGTCCTTGGGCTCTGCACCCGCATGGGAGACCAGGAGGAAGCACCTGGCTCCTGGCTTCGGATCAGCGTGGTGCGCAGCGGCCATTGGAGGGTGAATCAATGGAAAAAAGGAAGACCTTTCTCTCTGTCTCTCTCTCTCTCACTGTCCACTCTGCCTGTCAAAAAAAAAATTGTATTTAATACCTGTGTCATAGATTGAAAGTAGTAATGAAAGGGAATCGTGGGGTGTTTACCTCTGTGTTATATGACTTAAGTCTCCTCTTTGGCTCATCTCCTTCATTTGTGTTTCTACCTATACTCTTCTCTTACAGACTCTCAAAATCTACTTGCTCTCTAATCTTATAGAAATCGCATTTTCTGTCAGGTGAAAATATCTTGTGACCAAAATCATTCAGCTCTCATAAATTTGAAAATTAGCATGTTACACAAAGGGACCTCAAACAGCTCAAGGGAAAAAATGGAATTAAAAGATAAAAATTAAAAAAGCAAACTTTATTCTTAAGGGGCTCCACTAGTTCAAAATCGTTTTTCAAAAAGAGTTATGTATTTATTTGAAAGTCAGAGTTACACAGAGAGAAGGAGAGGCAGAGAGAGAGAAGTCTTCCATCTGCCGGTTCACTCCCCAATTGGCCACAACAGCTGATCCTAAGCCAGGAGCCAGGAGCTTCTTCTGGGTCTCCCATGCAGGTGCAGGGGCCCAAGGACTTGTGCCATCCTCCACTGCCTTCCCAGGCCACAGCAGAGAGCTGGGTCAGAAGTGGAGCAGCACTTAAACCAATACCCATATGGGATGCCGGCACTGCAGGTGGTGGTTTCAACTGCTATGCCACAGCGCCAGCCCCTCAAAATAGTTTTGTAAATAATGATACCAGGCATTAGCTCATCTGTAAAGAACTGAAGGGCTGGGGCCAGCGTTGTGGCATAGCAGGTACAGCCACCACCTGCAATGCCAGATCCCACATGGGTGCTGGTTTGAGTCCCAGCTTTTCCACTTTCCATCTGGCTCCCTGCTAATGGTCTGGAAAAAGCAGCAGAGGGTGGCCCCAGATAAAGGTCCTGGCCATTGCAGCCAGGGAGTGAATCAGTGGATGGAACATCTCTCTCCATCTCTCTCTCTTTTTCTCTCTGTAACTCTTTCAAAATAAATAAATAAATCTTAAAAAACAACAACAACAACAAAATCTGAGCGTCCTAGGAATGTAACTATGTCAGTGCATTCTTGTTTATATTGTTGACTGAAGGCAAATGGGGGCTTTTTAAAAATTGTTTAAGAGCAGGAAACAAAAAGAAATCATAGGCAGCCAAATCAGGATCAGGTGGATGCCTAATGATTTCTCATCGAAATTCTTAGAAAATTTCCCTTGTTTGATGAAAACAAGCAGAAGCATTGTCAAGGTAGGGAAGGTTCTGTTGAAGCTTTACCAGGTGTTTTTCTGCCAAATCGCTGGCTAACTTTCATTAAGCACTTTCATAATGAGCAGATGTTATTGTTTTTTGGCAGAAAATCAAACAACCTGCCTTGAGCTTGCCAACACACTGTTGCCATGATTTTGCTCCTGACCCATTCACTTCTGGTTTGCCTGTTCCACTTCCACCTCTTGCTAGGATTACGATTTTTCTTCAGGATCACACAGGTCAAGCAATGTTTTGTCTCTTAAAATTCTTCCAAAAAGTGCCTCAGGATCCTGAGTCCTGGTTAAAATTTCCATTGAAAACTCTGTTCTCGTCTGGGCACAACAGTTTTGGGGCCCCTTGAACTGAGAGTTTTGCTTCACTTAACTTTTTTACTCAGAATGGTGTCAGCTGAGCTGATTTGATATCCCTGTAGTGTTTGCTGTGGTTCTATTGTGAATTATTGGTCTTTTTTCAGTTAGGGCATGAACAAGATTACTTTGTCACTTGAGAATTATGTGGACTGTCTGATACTGCAGCCTTCATTTTCAACATTGTCTCCTTTTTTTTTTTAAAATTTATTTGACAGGCAGAGTTAGGGAGAGAGAGACAGAGAGAAAGGTCTTCCTTCCGTTGGTTCAACACCCAAATGGCCGCTACGGCTGGAGCTATGCCGATCTGAAGCCAGGAGCCAGGTGCTTCCTCCTGGTCTCCCATGCAGGTGCACGGGCCCAAGCACTTGGGCCATCCTGCACTGCCTTCCTGGGCCACAGCAGAGAGGAGCAGCCGGGACTAGAACCCGGTCCTTCTTAAAATGAATCACCCATTTGTAAACTGCTGACTTTCTGAGGAGCTTTGTCCCCACAAACTTTACGTAAAGGACCATTGATTTCAGCATTCTTCCACCCAAACTTCACTATAACTTGATATTTTTCCTTTGTTCAATTTTATCAGAATATGTGTTGTTGTTTTGCATCTGGGGTTTTAACCTTCTTGATGGTTCAAACTAGATGTACAGATAAAGTATAACCAGTCAGTGTAAGTTTATTTCAGAGAAATAAAGGAATCATATGCACTTTTTTTCATAACGCACATTTTCCCACAAATGTCTTGAGGATCCTTCTTAATTCCCATGAATATTATTTTCTTATCAGACTTACTCACCAACAGAATTCCAAGCATTAAAATCTATGGTTAGGGATGGGTGCTGGGGCATAGCAGTAAAGCTGCTGCCTACAGTGCCGGCATCCTATATGGGCACTGGTTCAAGTCCTGGCTGCTCCAATTCCAATCTAGTTCTCTGCTATGGCCTGGGAAAGCAGTAGAAGTTGGCCCAAGTCCTTGGGCCCAAGCAACTGCGTGGGAGACCTGGAGGAAGCTCCTGGCTCCTGGCTTTGGATTGGCACAGCTCTGGCCATTGTGGCCATTTAGGGAGTGAACCAGCAGCTGGAAGACCTCTCTCTCACTCTCCTTGCCTCTGCCTTCCTGTAACTCTGGCTTTCAAATAAAAATAAGTAAATATTTTTAAAAAGGCAATAGTTAAAAGTTGCTTCTCTGTGTTTGGAAATCTGAGCTCAAAGGAGGTAGAATATTCCTGGGTAAGGCTTTGCATCTTCTACTTGGGTTTGACTGATGTGTGAATGCAAGGTCTTTACACAGGTGATTAAGTCAAAATGAGGTCATCAGTCTAGGCTGTGCTCCCACTAGCTGTGGCCCCTGAAGAGGGCCTTTGCACACGTGTGGCTAGTGGGAAGCAATGAGCAGACCCAGCAGAAGAGGGCCATCTGCACGCCAGTCCGGGGCCCTGGAACGGATCCCTTCCCCCACACTCCTCAGAAGGAAGCAACACTGCTGCCTTCCCCTCTGGCCTTCGGTTTCCATACTATTCTCTCGTTTAACCTCCTCTGCAGAGCTGTGCTATGAGGCAGCCCTGGAAAGCTAATACAAGTGTACCTCCAAAGTTTCATGGAAGATGGAAATGAAATATGAATTTATTTTGAAAAGGAAATTCAAATCTATGCATAGATTTTAAAAATATATAATGCACATTTTCTTGAACTTTTTGAAGACCTGTCATATTCATGGAATTTGATTATTTTGCACCAAAATTATCTTTTGATTTCATTTTCTATGCACCTCTTGAACTTTGTACAGTATGGAAATGATCAATTTATTTTTGGGAACATAAACACATAATTTGAAAATTAACTTAAGTTAGTAAGGAACATTAGTTTAACATTTGCCAAAGTTTTGGGGTGAATTCATTTGCAAAATTTCAGGAAAAAATCTAAAGAATCTATCAGCGAACAAAATTAAAAACATTGAAATGCTGATTTTCAAGGATTGTTTCAAAATACCATATGTATGGTTACATTTGAAAGATATGTTAATCACATCCATGATTTTTAATTGCCATACTGTCCAATTACTGTTAGCTCAGTTTTAATGCGGTACTGTTGTTTTAATCTTGGCAAGTGCACATTGAATACATAGTGTAAATTTGGTTGCAGAACAGTGAAATTAGAATCACTAACAGGGCTAGATTAATGTATGTATGTAACCTTGGTTTACCACAGCACCATTTGTTTACCTCAGGTAGGACTTTGTGTAACCTAACCCATTATCATTTCCTAATACATTCAATTTTTTACAAACTGTTGGGCTTTTTTGGTTCTGTATTTGTGAGATATATATATATATATTTTTTTTTTCGTTTCAGCTTTATTTATCTGAAAGGTAGAATTACAGACAGAGAGAGACTTTCTACCTGCTGTTTCACTCTCTAAATGTTGGCAACAACCAAGACTGGGCCATATCAAAGCTGGGATTAGGAACTTCATCTAGGTCTCCTACATGGGTGGCAGAGACCCAAGTACTTGAGCCCTGCTCTGCTCCCATCCCAGACACAGTAGAAGGAAGCTGGGTTGTAAGTAGGTAGCTAGGACTGGAATCGGTGCTCTGATATGGCATGCCAGCATTGCAGGCAGTGACTTAACCCTCTGAGCCATAATGCCTGCCCCTCGTTAGAAGCAGAAGTGTTTTTTAGATTTGTTTATTTATTTGAAAGTCAGTGAGAGTGTGAGATAGAGAGAGATATCTTCTCTCTACTGGCTCACTCCCCTAAATGGCTGCCACAACCACACGTGGGCAAATCTGAAGCCATTACCCAGGAGCTTCATCCAGGTCTCCCAAATGGGGGCCAGGGGTGCAAGCACTGGGGCCATCTCTGCAGCTTTCCCAGGTGCATTAGCAGGGAGCTGGATCAGAAGTGGAGCAGCTGGGACTCAAACCAGTGCCCGCTTGGGATGCCAGCTCCAAAGGCAGTGGCTTTACCCAAAGGGGTATTTTCAATAAGAGATTTTAGTCTACATATAGCACTAAGAGTTGAAAAACTGTTCCCCTAATTTGAACTTTATGTATTGACATATAACAGATATGAATTTACTGCTATCATTTTATAATTAGTTTTTCTTTTTACTTAGACATTCGTTTGAAAGCAATCCGATACCCTCATGGGAAAACGAATGATTATATGAGGAATTTCAAACACTGGCGTGTGAGGAACGATCAGGTAAGTGGCGCTTTAATGCAGAGTGCGGAATAACTCACTGCCTTTATGATGCCTGTTATTTCGACAAGGATGTACACCTTTTTGCAATATTAAAAATAAAATTCAAAGCAGGAAATTCAATAGAGCTATTTTTAATAAATTGCTAAGCAAATAGTATAAAATTGTTCCTACAAAAAGTTAGGAGGAGTTACGCAGTTTAGAATCTTATTTCATTATTATTAGTGTTACCAAAACAGCTTTAAATTAAATAATTATATTTGGAGAAAGTTAGAAACCTTTTTTTCTAGTGAAGAAAGGATTATTTTGAAGTTAAGCTGTTAAGCATTGTTGGTTCCTATATCCATAGAATGGATAAACACCTCCACTTTTTCCCCTAAATGATACCTTACTGTCTTTTTAAAAAAAAATTTTTTTTGACAGGCAGAGTTAGACAGTGAGAGAGAGAGAGACAGAGGGAAAGGTCTTCCTTCCGTTGGTTCACTCCCAAAATGGCTGCTACGGCCGGCGCACTGTGGCCGGTGCACTGTGCTGATCCGAAGCCAGGAGCCAGGTGCTTCTTCTGGGTCTCCCATGTGGGTGCAGAGACCCAAGCACTTGGGCCATCCTCCACTGCCTTCCCAGGCCACAGCAGAGAGCTGGACTGGAAGAGGAGCAACCGAGACAGAACCGGCGCCCCAACCAGGACTAGAACCCAGCGTGCCGGTGCTGCAGGTGGAAGATTAGCCTAGTGAGCCGTGGCGCAGGCCTACCTTACTGTCTTGTAGTTGTTCTCTAGAACATACCTCGTGTGTGTTCAGACAGATTGCCCAAACCATCTTTTCTCATCTAGGGGTTGTGGACTGTATCTTGGAGCTTACAGTACATACTTCAAGGACACATGAGTAGAGTCAGCTGTTTGTGCCCAAATTGTTCACTCTTTGCTTGCAGCAAACTCAAAAATTTGAGTATTTAAATCTGGACCACACTAAATGCATTAATTCATTTAACAACTTGAAGAACGTGTAAGTCAAATTTGTAAGAATGGTCAATTTTGGTTTTTAAAGGTAAGTTTGATGAACACGCAACAAAAGTGACCTTAGAATTCAGGCACAAGGGGTCTTGTATTACTTCCCCTGTATGTTTCATAATAGATCACAAATGTGGATGTTTTAGAAAGCAGTAACTTATAGTCCTATGATTCTGGAAACCATAAGTCTGAAGTCAACGTTCATCCAGGCAATGCTCCCTCCGAGGCCTGTAGGGAAGAATCCGTCTTGACCTTGTCCATCTTCCGGGCATTGCCAGAGATCCTTGTCCTTTGGCCAGGGGTTCCCAGACCTGCATCCCTCCAATCTCTGCCTCTGCTGTCACATGGCTGCCCCCTCTCCTTGTGCTTCTTTCATCATCTTATAAAGACACCGATCATACTGAAGTTAGGCTGGCCAACGCCGAGTATGACCACGTAACATAGTTCCACTATGCATCTTACCTAATCACACCACAACAACATATTTCCAGGTAAGTTCACATCCTCAGGTGCTGAAGTTTAGGACTCCAACATTTTATTTTTGGAGGACATGATTAAACCCATAACTGGACTCTGGTAACTATAGAATATAGAAAACCCATGCATTAGCTTCTTATTAGTGCCTTAAAAATTGCTGCAAATTTAGTGGCTCAGAACTGCACAAATGTGTTATCTTATAATCTGGGAGCAAGAAGTCTGAAGTGCATTTTGCTGGGCGAAAAACAACATGTGGGCAGAGCTGTGTCTGGAACTCAGGGGAAAGTAGGCTTTCTTGCCTTTTCCATCTTCTAGAGGCTGCCTGAATTTCTTGCCTGTTAGTCCTTCCCCAAGACTAGGAGAGGCCAGTGGAGCCTTCCCCACCAGGCCACCTCTCTAGGTCTGATGACTTGGTTTTTCTCTTCTGCATCTCAAGGTCCTTGTGATTATAGTGGGCCTGCCTGGGTCATCACTGCAGGTCCACTGATGAACAAGATTGATTCCACCTAAACTTACCTTGCCGTGGACCAGACCATCCACAGGTGTCAGGGAAGAAGACGACAACTTTGGGGAGCCGTAACTCTGCTGTGGTCCATCAATATTCTTCTTTGCCTCTGGAAAAAAAAAATTGTTCCTTTGTAAACTGGTAACAGAAAAAATACATTTTTTTTTTTTTTAAACTCAGAGTGCCTTGGAGTTTACCTGTTGCATCAAATAACACATGGATTCATTTTATAAACCTACTAAGTGCCTGATGTGTGACTCAGAACCAAGTGAGGCTGACTTCTTCCCCTCCGTGAACTTGTAGTATGGATTCGGAGACTGTATATATAAACAGTATCTGTAGTGTAGTGTGAATTGTTATGACTGAGTCTATTCCCAGTTTTAGGGACAATACAATGGAGGCAAACAAAGGAACTTTCCTAACGGTTGCAAAGAAAAATTTTACAAAGTCACAAATCCTTTTTGTTTTTTTGAGTTTTCAATATTACTTTTTGCATTTGACTCTATGACCTATTTTTTAGTTAATTTTTCATATATCTAAGCTTTCAATTCAGTCGTATGTTGAAAGGATTATCCTTTCCTCATTGAATTGTCTTGAAAACTGTCAAAATCAATTCAACATAAATATAAGAATTATTTCTGGAGTTTAGTTACATTAAATCAATGTTCTTTTTCTTCTACTAATAATACAAGGTCATGATTACTGTGGCTCTATAGTAAGTTTTGAAGTCAGGTAATATAAGTCTTCCATCTCTGTTCCTTTTCAAAAATTGTTTTGGCTCTTTTAGATTCTTGTTACTTCCAGTGGATCTCTGGGGCTTTGTCTGTTTCATTAGTTTTCTTCTCTCTTGTTTTTAGATGATCTCATGGCAGTTCATTAGGTTCACTGAGATTTTCCTTTACCACATTGAATCTGATGTTGAATATCTTTAGTTTTTTTTTTGTTTGTTTTAAGTTACAGGATATTTCAACTCTAGAATTTCTGTTTTAAAAATATTTCCTGTCTTCTTGTTGAGACATTTTATTTGTTGATTTAGTGTTACTATCTTCTTTAAAATTATTCAGATACAATTACCTTTACATTTTTGAAATTATTTGTGATAGCTCTTTTAATTTTTTATCTGGTCTGTCCAATAGCTATATCTCTCCTCTTGACTTTGTTCGCTAGAATATGAGTGAAACATTACTATATTTGCATGTCTCATATTTTATATTGAAAATTAGACATTTAAAATACTATATGTAGCAATTCTCAATTCAGATTTTTTTTTCCACCTCAAGATTTTCGTCACTGTTTTGTTTGTTAATTGGCTGATTTGCTTGTTCAGTAACTTGCTTGGCTAAATCTGTTCCTCGTGTGGTATGTGGCCACTGATGAGTTCATTTTGTTTATTTTTTGTGTTTTCAAATCCGGTTTTCCAGGACCTGCCCCTCCGTCTCCTAGCTTAGTAGCCAGCCAATGATTAGAAAAGGGTTGTGCGCAAGCATCTGGCTCCAATAAGGCTTCTTTCTTCCACTGAAGGTCTCTGTGTGGATGGAAGACTGTATTCCAGCTCAGTCTGTCCGCCCAGGCTTCTACTCCGCTGGAGTCTTTCAGGGCTCCTCTGCACATGTGTGCAGGCCCAAGGTCAGCCAAAAGTGTGTGACTGGTTTGTGTCCTCTTAGGCCTCTGCTTTGCACAGACTCATGCAAGAGAACGCTTGCCTCATTCACAGCACGAACTGGTCACTTGCATTGATGTCACTCGGTGTGGTCATTTCTCAGGTTTCCAATTGAGCACGTTCCTTTTGAATACAGAAGCAGCCAGTTCTCATGAGCTGCCTCACCTTATTGACTCTCTCCAGCCACTGAGTGGGGAATGGGGATGGGCACAGTACTGAACAAGAACTCCATGGAATCCTACTGTTCTCACCTCACGTTGAGAAGTTTATCAAGTATAATGGCTGTACTGATTGCTAAATGCCCTTGTCCCTTCTCCACAGCGTGGGACTGGCTGCTTTTTTCCTGGATGCACAGCTGATTAGGGAGAATAAATTTGCAGTCTCACTTGACCACGAGTGGTAATCCTCTATTCAGAGATCTTAGACATTTCATCTGTTACTCTTTGCTTGTGCGTGTGTGAAGCCATTACTGTTTTTGCTTTCTCAAGGATTAGTCAAGGTAGAAAGCCTATTTTAATGCCCTCATATCATTTCAGTGTTACACCTATTAGATTATGGTTTATATGCCTTTGTTCTAATCATTTGTTCCACTTACTCAAGACTGTTGTGAAACTATTAGTATTATTTTATCTAACAGAGTAACAATATTCCAATTATGATAAACTGTTGGCATCAGTACAGTTAATTCACTTTTGTGTCATCTCAGATTCCCCAAATCTCCATCTTCTTAATGTAGACCAAATAGAAATACTTAAACACTTACATAAAAAAACAGGTAAGGGAAAATTGCTTAAGGGAGTTAGAAGGCCAAGTGGAAGGAATATGTCATTATAGTGAACAGTAACTGTTCTGTGTATAATTTAGAGAATTGTTGCCAAAAAAGATATAGAATCATAAGCTGAATTAATTACAAATACTTCATGATATTAATTAAAATAGTTTCTCTTTCAAAATTATAAACCTAGTTGAAATCATGAATACTTACTCAGACTCTTTATCACTAAGACAGCATTATTACTTTGGGATAAATTAAACATGTATAGTGTGTGGAGAAATACCTTATCTCTGCAAGATAATATTATGACTGCAAAATATCAAGACTGATTTTTCTATTTAGTTGTGGCTTACTTTGTAGATTATAATTTCATATATTTTAATCTGCTTTGTGTTAGCACATATTAAATCATCAACAAACATTAACCATTTATTGAAAATTAACAAACTCCTTCACTGAATCAAATAAGTAGAATTATATATCAAGCATATATTAAAATACAATTTTCTCAGCTAACTCACTATTCATTAATTTAGCAAAAACTTTAATTGTTGATTCTGTACAGCTAACTTTTGTATTAGTATTGTGGGAAACAGATGCCAAAGGGAATGATATATGCTCTCTGCCTGTCACAGTGCTTTTTATCAAAGAGTTGAGAGTTTCATTAAATATATGACATAAGTATTTAGTGAGTACCAACTGTGTGCTAGGAACTGTTCTCAGAATCAGGAAGTCAGAATACAAGGTTGAATCCTAGCAATTTTCCAAAATTTTTAAAAAATATTTTATTTATTTATTTGAGAGGTAGAGTTACAGACAGTGAGAGGGATAGACAGAGACAAAGATCTTCCTTCCATTGTTTCACTCCCCAAATGGCCACAATGGTTGGAGCTGTGCTGATCCAAAGCCAGGACACAGGTGCTTCTTCTTGGTCTCCCATGTAGGTGCAGGGGCCCAAGCACTTGGGGCATCTTCTACTGCTTCCCAAGACCATAGCAGAGAGCTGGATTGGAAGAGGAGCAACCAGGACTAGAACTGGTGCCCATATGGGAGGCAGGGGGAGGATTAACCTACTGCGCCATGGTGCTGGCCCCCCAAATTTCTGAAGATAAAAATAGCACTTGAGACAATTCTATCCAAGCAATGCAATTCTATGCTATATTGAAAATAATCTTTACTGTGTATTGAAAACTTACTACATATCATGAATAATGCTGATGCTTTAGTTGCATTGAATCATAAAAATCTACAGGTGTTACCATTTCTGTTTTCATGTTACTGATGAGATATCTTGGCCATGGCTTAAGGAAACAGGATTAAGAAATAGATGACTTAGTTAAGATCACAAAATTCATAAGTAATTGAGCTCAAACTGAACAGGTCTTCTATGTCTGTATATCTTCTTTTTTTTAAAAAAAGATTTATTTATTTATTTATTTGAAAGGCAGAATTACAGAGAGGCAGAGAGAGAGAGACAGAGAGAGAGGTCTTCCATCTGCTGGTTCACTCCCTAGATGGTCGCAATGGCCGGAGCTGTGCTGATCTGAAGCCAGAAGACAGGAGCTTCTTCCTGGTCTCCCACATGGGTGCAGGGGCCCAAGGACCTAGGCTATCCTCTACTGCTTTCCTAGGCCATAGCAGAGAGCTGGATTGGAAGTAGAGCAGCCGGGGCTCGAACTGGCGCCCACATGGGATACTAGCACTGCAGGCGGCAGCTTTACCTACTGTATATCTTCTTTCTTTAAGTAGATACAATGGGCTTGAATTTATATATGACTTTCAGTAAAGTTCAATGAAGATTCAATGGGAACCCAAATATCTTATAAAATAAAATAGCAATCATCTGTTAGATGGCACTTATCATTGCAAATTTAAGCAAAAAACACTGCCTTTGGATCAGTGTACAGCTCCCAGTTCAATAATTCAGACATTTCAGGGTGGGCTGCACTTTGCTGTGCTAATCTGAAGCCAGAAGACAGGAGCTTCTTCCTGGTCTCCCACATGGGTGCAGGGGCCCAAGGACCTAGGCTATCCTCTACTGCTTTCCTAGGCCATAGCAGAGAGCTGGATTGGAAGTAAAGCAGCCGGGACTCGAACTGGCACCCACATGGGATACTAGCACTGTAGGCGGCAGCTTTACCTACTGTATATCTTCTTTCTTTAAGTAGATACAATGGGCTTGAATTTATATATGACTTTCAGTAAAGTTCAATGAAGATTCAATGGGAACCCAAATATCTTATAAAATAAAATAGCAATCATCTGTTAGATGGCACTTATCATTGCAAATTTAAGCAAAAAACACTGCCTTTGGATCAGTGTACAGCTCCCAGTTCAACAGTTCAGACATTTCAGGGTGGGGCTGCACTTTTCAGAAATGGACACTATTTGTCCAAGGGGAGCTTTATAAAATAAGAACTTTGTGTCAAGACCTCCAATAACAGTAGCGCCGTCTGAAAGACACCTTGGGAAAATGGCATTAGCATTTATACAAGAACACAGGGAAGCTCAGATTTGAAATAATGAGTTATCAGCTAAAATATCTTAGAACACTTCTTTTTTTACAGAGATAGCAACTTAGACAAAAAAATGATCAAATTGGTATTTGGATCTGTTTCAACTAAGCAGAAGGTAAATACAGCCAAGATAGAGAAATTATGGGTCAGAAAAGACATTCGGCACACCAGATAACAAGCACACACTGGCGGGAGCTAGGGACAAACGGATTCCCAGTGCTTTGTGCCTTGAGAGAGGAAATTTCCCTTTGATGCTTCCGGTTCAGCCATTGCAGAGGGGTCCTAACTCAGCAGGTGCAGTCTCCAGTGGAGACTTCTCACTTCCACGTCTCCTTAAAAGTGTTCTCCATACATCATTTGTAAAAAAAATGAAGGATTTTTTTTTTAATTTAGTCTCATGGCATTTTTCTTTAAATCTCTTGGCTTTAGAAAATCAGGAATCTCTAAACAGAAATTGCTAGTGAAATCCACAAACCGATGTGAAGAGACTCAACTCTGTGAGCAAGAAACACCTCTGCGATGGACGTCAGTTGAGTTGTATAATATATACCCTGTCCCCCGAAGGCTAATTTGGCTTTGCTTTTCCTTTCAAACACAGAAAGAGGAAAGAACCTGTCAGTTGCTGCTATAGCCACAATAAAAGTAATAATGCTTTTTTTTTTTTTCTTTTTCAGCTGTTCCAGCCAGAATCGAAGCAAGCTGAATGTGAGGGGTGGTGGCGACCTTGACGAGATGAAAGGAATCCATATCACTTTCATCAAAACTCTAAGCAGAAGAGTTGTGTGATAGCCATGGGCAATCCTCACTTCCAAATAACAGCGTGTCAGGCTGCAGATGTCTGGAATGCGGGTGGTTTATGTGCCTCTCTGTGTCCAGGCTTCCTCTATGCATCTGTGTGTATTCTTGGAACTCATCGGTGGTAGTTCCCTGGTTTATGGCTCCCTGAGACATTAGCTTTCCCTACAACACTTTCCACTCAGCCACTTTCTGTTGTAATTCATTCGTGCTTGTGCCCCTCCCCTCTGTGGCCCCGAGTGTCTGATCTCTCTGTGTCATCTCTCTGAGGAGCTATTTGTGATCGCTGAGGAATGTTTTCCACAGGATTTCTTAGGCTCTCGCCATCAGCTAATTGGGCTGCCTTTTGACTCCTATATGGTTGATAAGACTGTCCCTGGTGAATAGGAAAGTTCTGTTAAAAAGCTTTCACATACTGGCATTTGTTTGACTCACTCGGGTTTGGGTTTTTTAAATATACTATGGAAAAAATTCTTTTAAATCCAACATATTTCACTAAATTTATTACTCTATAAATAAAATTGAAACCATTGAAAAGAGGGGCAGAAGCCATTATATCAACAAATCATACCTGGAAGCAAGAGGTTTCTGACCTTGGAATTAATTGCAACATCGGAAACTCTGTTATATGCCATGTGTTCCATTTTATTTCATTTTAGTACAAAAACCAATGTTTTTAAATGTTAGAATATCTGGCAAGGGTAAAGTCTTGTTTCTTTCTATAAAATTAATATTAACATGTCTTTTACTATTTACTACATCTTTTTATTTAGCCAACAAAAACATTTATCCTTTAGAAAATTGTATAGGGCTAAATAAAAAGCAGGGTGCTTCTCCATCATAAAACGTTTCTCCTTAGACTTTCCTAGGAATATAAATAAAACACTGGACAACAAGTGTTGGATTAAATGGCATTAAAACATTTATTGTCTTCTTTATGAAATAGTTGATCCAGGGTCAAGTCTTACTTAATTTCAAGGGGCTTACTTTGAGACAAATGGAGAACCTGAAACCACACATGACTCTTGGATATTCATACACTTCTTTCTGTTGTGAAAATTAAACATTGATTTTAACTCATATTCCTTCTTTGGAATATATTTAACTTTTCTGCCATTTGTAGGTCTTGCTTTTAAAGAATGACCTATTCTTCCACTTTTCTTTACATAAAAAAGAAACTTCTTGAGTTTTGTTGAATTGACAAGAAAACATATCTTAACACGATTATTAATCATATTCCTTACAGTTAATCCTAATGCCAACACTTTGGATTCAAATTTCCTTACTTTATTTATACTATTAAGCCAATGAATGTAGTAAAAAACTGTGTCTTTCAAACGTGTGCCTGTGTTAATTCTGCCTGCACCGTGATTAATGTAGCTTTGCTTTTGCCCATATCCTTTTATCCTAGCTGTAAAACAGATGAAGTATCGTCTTGTTTCTGCTACTTATGAATGAAGTGTCTGCCTTGGAGGCTGCTCATTTGTCTCTTTTAAGCATAATGTTCTCTGTAAAAGGGTGTGTGTACGAGAGAGAGAGAGGGAGAGAGGAGAGGAGTAACAATGCAACAATTCTGGTACCAACTTTCCATGGCTTTTGAGAGTATTAAATGAGGCAGTGAGTAAAGAGGGCTTACAGAGCAACCCCACTCCCCCCCCCCAAAAAAAAAAAAAGCAGTTGAGAGAGAGACAGGAAAAGAGCCATGTTGTTTCCTAGTGGATCTGAATTGTCTGATCATGATTAAGCCTATCTATCACCCAGTGTGGTTCATTAGATTTCCTTTGCTTCTAATCTTCTCTTCCAATCCTACCAGTCTTCAGCCGTCCACAATTTACTCAGTCCTTTCCACTCCTTATGACAACCAGGCTCATTGGAATGGTCATTACACCTTGAACTCACACTCATCTCTCTGTTCTGTTCTCTGTTCTGTTGTGCATTGAACTGACTCTTAATAATGTCCTTTATTCCAAACCATGACCTCAGTCTCAATACAGCATACCCAAATTCAAATAGGGTGACATTAAAATTTGGAAATCATTTAACATTGTTAAAAATATTACTAAAGATTTTTAAGATTTATTGATTTGAAAGGCAGAAATACAGAGTGAGAAGGAGAAAGAGAGAGAGACTGAAGCTAGGAGCACCCATGTGAGTACAGGGACCCAAGTACTTGGGCCATCTTCTGCTGCTTTCCCAGGTGCATTAGCAGGGAGCTGGAACGGAAGTGGAGCAGCTGGGAATCGAATTGGTGTCCACATGAGATGCCAGTGCTGCAGGTGGAGGCTTAACTTACTATGCCACAGTGCCCAACCCTAGTAATAAACTTTGAAACTTAGATGTTTTGTAACGGAATATTTTAATCAATAATAATGGAATTTTTATTCCAGAAGTCAGCAGATATCATTCACCATGTGGCCTGAAACACTGATGACTCTCAATAAATGTGAATTCAACCAAAATGAAAATTCTAATGAGAAATTAACTGATGAAATGATATTATATGGTATGTAAAACTTTAAGTACCAATTATATACACTTTACTGAATAAAAATAAATAGCAGTGAGTTTTCTCCATCATTTAGTAATATTACCAAATTTTTAAAAATTCATTTGATTTATTCAAAAGGGAGGAAGAGAGGAGAGAGAGAGAGAGAGAAAGAAAGAGAGATTGATTTCATCTGTTGGTTTATTCCCCAAATGCTTAGGTTGGGCCAGGCTAAAGCCAGGAGCCAGAATTTCAACCTGGTCTTCCATACTGGTAGTGGGGACCCAACTTCTTCAGCCATCACGGCTGCCCCTGCAGGTGCACTTCAGCAGGAGATGGAGTTGGGAGCTGAGCCAAGACTTCATTCCAGTGCTCTGTTAGAGGCTGTGGACATCCCAATTGGTATCTTAATTGCTACAACAAAAGTCCACTCCTCACCTGTTGGCTTACATGTGTCTTTCATTTTTTTTCTTCCTTAATTATATCTCAAAAGATAGAGAAGTCCAAATCCAAAATGAGGCTTGTGTTCAGGTTGGTTTGGAGCCTGGAGATCCAGGTAAAGCTATACAGTTCCTGGGACCACCCCACAATCCAAGAACCAACGGAAAAACCTTTGCATGGCAGATAAGCTCCACAACCTAGTTCTAATGCTATGAATCATGTTGACTGCCAGTATTTTGTGCTGTGTCATGGCGGTTGTAAAATTTTTGACCATTAGGCTTTTGTTTCATTTGTTTGGTGAGCTCAACTGTTGTGATGATTATGTCATCCAGGTGGCTATGTTGTCCATTCCTCGCTTATTTAAAGGCACTTCTCCATTTGAGCTGCCAGAATATGAAGGCTCATTTTCCATCTTCTCTACTCTGGCAGATGCATTCATAGGATGGGAGAGTCGTATCTTACTCACTTTCTTACTGGCTTGTTATTCAGCACATGTTTAGCACACAGACGAGGTTAATAATGTTTGTTAAATAAGTGAGTAAATAAGGACTTCATTAGCCTGTTGGCCTTGCCTACTTACCTGTCATTCTACCACCTGCTTCTGGATTTTGTCTTCCACTATTGGAAAGTACTCTTTGTTGTTGAAATATTGGGGAAAGATTAGGGATTACCAGCTTACTTCTGAGATACATCAAGGACAACATTATTATGGAATACCACACTACATTGCCTTCCCTTGTACCCGTTAGTAATACCCTGGGCCCTGGGAGGCAGAAGAAAGCATGAGACTGAAATGGTCTAGAATATTCAGAAGAAGGGTGCAGTCCTGCTTCGCTCTGTTGCTTCTTCCAACCATACTTGAAAGGTTTAAAATTTAGAGAAACTTATAGGAAGATACAAACCGTTCAAAGTTTGCATGACTTTCTATCTAAAAGCTACTGTTAATGGAATAAAAAATACATCAAATTAAGTAGTTAGGTCTTAATAACTATTTATAGTACCAGCTTGGTGGAGAAAATCTACTCCAAGTTTTAAACTTCAGGAAAGAGCTCTAAAATCACTATATAGCCTGACACGAAGCCAGTTGAATACCTTTAAATTAGGTGTCCTATTTATCCTGAATTACCTTCTTAAAATGTGAGTTCTTTGAAAGTGCACTTCAAATTGGAGTTTCTAAGAATCTTACTATGAAGGAAAAGCTTGTTTCCTCGATTTTCTTCAAAAAGTTGAAAATGATGTAGGCTATTAAAACTGAAACCTAGCTTTGACCAACCTAGAAAGCATTCTTTGAATTACAGATTGTGGGGAGGGGATCATTTTTGACACAAAAAGTAGTGTTTGCTTAATCTCCCATCCATCATTGCCTTCTTCTTGACACGTATGTTAGTGTACTCTAATATTCCTTTGAGATCTAGCAAGAGAATTTGAAAGTGTATGCTCAACACTTTCAGTGTAATTTTTTTCTACTTCAGGGAATAGAGATAGTTGACTTTGAAATATATATTACCACCAAACACTTAAAGTTTTAAATATATGTTGCTGCAATTAAATAATAGTATCAAGTAAATCATAATGAAAGTAATACACAAATTTATTTTTACTAAAAACCCAAACTTTGTGGAATTAGGTAAACTAATGTAAATGAGAGAATTAATTGGGTAAAACTTAAACAGCTGGCGCATGAACTGTGCTTAATGAACCATTGATTTTTTTGAAAAACCACTGGGCAAACTTAAAGAGAGTCATTTCCTTAATTCATTTGTAGAGTGTTTCTTTTGTTGAAATAGAGGCACAAATTACTGAGGCACTATTCAAAAATAAAATAAGCAGAACATTACAATTATATTCCAAACATTTGAGTAACCTTCGTGATGGGTCAGTTCCTAGCTCAGCACTCAGATATCAGCCTGGGCAGGCCCCACGTACGTTGTGCACACTTCTTTTTCCAAGTGTGCTCCAGGAGTTGGTGTCCATCCCAACATTTATGTGTTGTAGCATCATTCTCCCACGTGCCTTATAATTACTTTTTAATGCAATATGCTACTTAAAAGAGGATTCTTTTCCAAGCTTAGTTACTTTTCCCCATGAAATGTATTCATCTTTCATCACACTAGCTATGGGCTGCTGGCTTCAGCCGTGCTGCAGAAAGGACTAAATTGCTTCCTGCTGACCAGGCAGCCATTCTGAAGCAATGGCTTGGATCAGCCTGACTCAGCAAACACCAGCATTTCAACTTCATTCAGTGCTATGGCTTCTTTTATGTTAAGCATATTAAAGGAAAGTTAATTTCTCACTTTTGTGCTTGCTTTACTCTTTTTACAAAAGATTTACGTATTTGAGAGTCAGAGAGAGAGAGAGAGAGAGAGAGAGGTCTTCCATCCACTGGTTCACTCCCCAGATGGCTGCAATGGCTGGGGCTGGGCAGGGTAAAAGCCAGGTCTCCCACTTAGGTAGCTGGGCCCAAGCACCTGGCCATCTTCCACTGCTTTTTCTCAGGCCATGAGCAGGAAGCTGAATAGGAAGTGGAGCAGCCAAGATAAGAATAGGAGCCCATGTGGGATGAGGGCATCACAGATGGCAGCTTACCCAATATCCCACAAAGTCATCCTTAGTTTCTTTTATTCTTAAAATTATCATTTCAATTACACATCACACATCACAGAGTTTTAGAGTTGGGAAGGACCTTAAAGATCTTTGCTCAGCTCCTTATAATGTTTCATTCTTACTAATATAAATGAACAATACTTCTTTGATAAGAATTTCAATCATTAATAGCATAATTTGTATATATAATATGCATACACAGAATATGTATGTATTAGGTATAGTCCATTACAATGGGAAAATTTTTCCAGAATTATTCTAAATTCTGAATCAGCTTTTTGGTTTTTTTTTTTTCCTTCTAAAACCAAGAAAATATCCTAGAATATTGAAATGCATCAGGCAACTGTGATAGACAACCACCATGACAGTTTTGATATTCATGTTTATGATATCCAAGCAATGATACTAAAATACTAGTAATATATAAATAACTATAATAATTGAGTAGAAAGTTATATATCAAAGCATCTTGTATATATATAATCTTTTTAAAATTTTTATTTTAAAATATTTCAAGAGACATTTAAAAATAGTGTCTTCCAAATTTGTTTTTGTGTGTGTGTCTTCCAAATTTAAATGAACATTTCTTCCTACTATAATACAGTCTTTTAGCATCATAGCTACTTCTGTGCCACTTATATCATTTATTTCATTTTATCATCAACTAGATATCAGCTTTTAAAGAATTTCACAGTCTGTACAATATTTGGATGCAGTTTATGTGAGCTTTTCAAAAAAATTTATTTCTGTATTTTCATTTTTTATTTGAGAGATAGAGGGAAAGGGGAGAGAGAGAGAGAGAGAGAGAGAGAGAGAGGAACCTTCCATCTGCTGACTCAATTCCCAAATTTCTGCAACAGCCCTTGTTGGGCAGAGTGAAGCCAGGAGTCCAAGAATTCAATCCAGACCTCCCAGTGGGTGGCAGGGATCTAACTGTGTGCCATCACCACTGCCTCCTAGGGTGTGCATTAGCAGCAAGTTGAAATGGGAAGCAGACCTGGGATTTGAACCCAGGGACTCCAATATGGGATGCAGCTGTCTCAACCACTGAGCCAAATGTCTGTCCCAGTTTATTGAATTTGATCAGTGGGTGTGGCAGACATTGTTGGTACCCCACCCATTTCCCCTTGGAACTCACTCTTCCTACAGCCAGCACTGTAGGCTTCTGTGCCTCTTTGTCTAAATGTTTTATTTACCTACCAGAACCCTGAAAGAGGCACATAGGATGGTCTGCAACCAGTTTCTGAGAGCTCTGTGACTGCACCTGGCAGTCATCGGCTGTGTGGCTCATTCCCTCTGGTTCTCACCACCTCTTCCTCACCAGAGCTTCCTTGCATCACCTCTAGCATAAGCTGCTGTTCTTCAAATACTGTCTCCAGTTTAGATTCTGGTAGAATACAGCCTAAGATAAGGTGACTTTTCTCATCCCCTTCAATGAATGAAGAGAACCTGGGCTTGGGAGATGATTCACATTTACCCATTTGTAGGGGATAAATCACCACGTTTAACTTGGGTTTTCTGTCTTTACATCATCTACTTTCTGGAAAAGGCCATCGGATTATTTTCTAGGCTTTTCCAGGATGTGTGTGTGTGTGTGTGTGTGTGTGAGAGAGAGAGAGAGAGAGAGAGAGAGAGAGAGAGAGAGAGAGAGATTCTCTGTTATCAGATCTCTGTACTCTCTTTCTTCTGTTCCATGGGTACACAGGCAGGGGGGCCAAAGCAGGGGTCAGTCTCAGATTGGGACTGACAAATGCAGTTTCCATGTGGACTTTAGGTTCTACTTGATTCAAGTAGTTTAGTTATAGATGATAGTGGATTAGATATCTTAAATTTAGACTTTAAACAAAACAGGACTTTCCTAGGGTTAGTATGTCTAGAACTAACTCCTTTTTTTAGTTAAAAATCAGATTCCCCTATCTACTTTCCCAAAGGGTGAAATGAACACATACACAACTGTGGATTGAATTTTAAGCCAAAGTTCTCCCTCATTTAATAGTATATTGCAAGTCTGAAGGGTCTAGGCTTATGCCAGCCATTGTTTGGTCCTGATTTCTGGTGTCTTACACTGGCTGTGGAGCTCTGACTCCTGTCTGCATTGCCAGGCCCCTGGAGGAGGCCTTTTCACTCTCCCTGCATGGAATGCAATACCCCTCAGTTACTACTAGTACTCACAATGCCTTCTTTCCCTGATCTCATTCAGAGCTGTCATCTTCCTTCTCTTTCCCCTCTTTCTTTCTTTCTTCTTCCAGCTTTTAAGTCACCTGCTCTTTGAGCCCTTGTGTATTGCATACACTCCCTGAGGTTCACTCCCCTGGACTGCTCTGTCTTCCTCTGAACCGTGTGGTCCCCAAACACCACCAGCCTCCACAGCGAGGCCCTGATCCTGGGCCTGGCTTGGAAGATTTTTCTGTCTCCATAATTTGTTCATTCTCCTAAATTGCTCTCTAATCATGACTGATGATTTTTCAATTTTGCACTTTTCATTAGATGACGTTGTAATTGGTTTTTATTCACCAATTTTTCTTCTGTCCTTTTCTATAATAATGTAGTTTCCGGGAGGGCTGGTATGAGATGAGAAACTATTTCCTTTTCTTACTGTATCCTCAAATCCTAGCATGTGTCCTGACAAAAGTAGCTATTTGAGTGCTTGCTGAATAAGAATGACTCTTGCTTGAGGAAGACATTCATTATAAATTTTCTTAGGAAGCAATGCAATTTCCTTTGAGCTCGAAGGACTGTCTTCCAAGAAGCCAGTGACAAAGCAGACAGAGCAAAAGCTGTTCTACTGCAATCCGCTGTGACACAAGGCTCCACTGGAGTCCACTGTAAAAGACTTCCAGATTTGCTTTTTTGCAATATGAAATTATTTTTGCAATGGTTAAAAAAGAATGTTTCCTGTATTGCAAGGTGTCATTAAGAAGACAAGTGTTGGTGGAGGTACTGCGCACAAGCAGAGCTATGATTTCTCTCTTTCTTGTTTTTTTTTTTCTGTTTTTTTGTTTTTACTGAGAGAGAGAGAGACAGAGAGAAAGATCTTCCTTCCATTGGTTTCCCCCTCAAATGGCCGCTATGGCTAGAACTAGGCTGATCCGAAGCCAGAAGCCAGAAGCCAGAAGCCAGGTGCCTCTTCCTGGTCTCCCATGCAGGTGCAGGCGCCCAAGCACTTGGGCCATCCTACGCTGCCTTCCCAGGCCAGAGCAGAGAGCTGGACTGGAAGTGGAGCAACCAGGACCAGAACCCGATGCCCATATGGGGTGCTGGCGCCGCAGGCGGAGGATTAACCAAGTGAGCCACGGCATCAACCCCTATAATTTATTTCTAAAGAATATCTCCCTGAAGTTAATATAACATGTAACCTGTTGAAGTATCATTTGAGGTTTGTGTTTACAAAACAATTTATTATCTTATAAATGTTTGACCATTGCTTGGTGGGCTAGTGCAGCCCTTGTACCTAGAAGAAAACAGAAATAAATTTTTAAAAAGTCATGAATTATCTAATCACTGATAAGTAATAAAGTCATTTTATCAATTAGCACTGCAAGATCCAGTCTCATTCTGAATTAGGGTTTTCTATTATGGTGCATATGATGTCAAACTATCTGACTATTCAGAATTATAAACAGGTCCCTCTCTCCAGTTCAGCCTGGTTCTGTCCAGACACCTGCTGTAAGAAAGTCTTATTGCTTATTTCTCTTTTAATCACTTTGTCCCCCTGCTCCCTCTCCTTCTGTATTTTAAGTGTTCATTTATTTATTGCTTGAGAGTTGCACACAGAGAAAGGGAGAGAGAGAGAGAGAGGGAGAGAGAGAGAGAGAGGGAGGGAGAGAGAGATAATGTCTTATATGCTGGTACACTCCCTAAGTCCCTGTAATGGCTGGGGCTGAGCTGGGCCAAAGCAGAGAGCTGGACTCTATCTGGGTCCCCAGTGAGGGTAGCAGGGACCTACGTCTTTGAGCCACCACCTCAGCTTCCCAAGATGCATGTTAGTAGGAAGCTGGATGAGAAGCCAAGGAGCTGGGCCTGGCACCAGGCACTCTGATAGAGGGTGTAGGCATGGTGTGATAAGAGCCAGGCCAAATACCCACCCCTTTCTTCTGGTTTTTAACCTCCTCAATTCTTAACGATAGATAGGGTAGAGAGAGATGGAAGGTAGGCAAGATCTCACCCAGCCTGGCTGCCATAAGCTGACCCAACATGGACTCTGTGATGGGAAATGCTTAACGAGTTCTTTGGAACAGTTCATCCGCCACTACTCACAGCTGGGCAACTCTCACTTGTGGTTACCCTGATGGAAGTGATGGACTCTCCCCTTGCTTGTCGCTGACCCATTTCTAAGTCCCTAGTAATCCTCAATGCCTTTGCTAACTTCTGCTTACGTTTTTAGGCAAAGTCTACGATAGCCCACTCGGTTTCCTTCTTGCATCTGACTCTCATCTGGCCAGTGAGTAGTTCTCAGGCGTACTCTCTGCTGACCAAGGCTGTGAAGGTCTGGCGATCCCAGGAAGCATCTGCTTTTCCTGACACTAATTACATCTACAACTTCTAATGTGCCACAGAAGATGCATTATTATCTTTGAAAGTGACGATAGACTTTAATGAAATATCCTCATTTGAAACAAGGAGTAGCATGATCTTGCACACATACCTAAACTAAACTGAAATTCAGCACAATGTTATCTTTAAGAGGGGTCACATTCTCTTTAAGGATGTGACTTGAAGTGGAGTCGGAATCCTAGCCACCATGGTTTTGAATGCAAATTCGAAAGGATGAGCAGGTGCTCAGCTAGCAAGTTCTGGACTCATTTTGCAAAGTGAAAATTGCAAGTCACAATGAAAACAGACAAAATCATTTTTCTTCAAGAAGAAAGAATTACACATAAATGTCCTTGTGAAATGGAATCTCCTTTGGTTTAATTGGAAAAAAATGCCTGACAAAAGTGATAATAGACCAAAGAAAATTGAGTTTTCCAATGGCGTAATGCTGGGATTACATAAAAAAGAACAATTCATTAGTTCAAGGTTGGCTTTTGGGGCCATGATTGGCAACTTCCTCTTACTATTATTTTGAGGGGAACATAAAGATCCTATTTTACCAGACTATTCTTTGCTAGCCCCTGTGTTTCCTGCAGTTATTTCTGTCTTCACTTTTAAAGAACTAAAGCATTGCCAACAAGTAGTCAGCAGATATGTCACATCCCTGGCTAACACTGTGAGCAGCCCCATCAGGACGAGAGGGAGAACCAGCCAGTCCGTTAACCCAGAAAGACAGGCAGAATTACACTTATGTCCAGGTTGTGAGATGGGAGACAATGAGTAGCAGATACACTAAAAGAAAGGAAAAGAAATACTAAAGGCCAGAATGACCTCAGTTGAAATTGTGCTGAGTCATTTTAAGATAACCAACCTGATGGGAGAATATGTGCGGTTGAGGGAACTTTGGAAGTACACAGACGCGAGTAAGATGATACAATCTTTTTTTGTACATTGTACTTTTCCACCACACCACTTGCCATGCCTTGTGATGATCTATGAGTATTGCAGGCGTGACTATTTAACTGTTGCCACTCCAAGGTCTCAAACACGTGTGCATACACATATCTCACATACCATACCCATACATGCATGAGCTATTGTGGGTATTGAGGGCAAAAGCTCTGCTTATTTCCTTACTAATTTATCACTGACATCTAACCTGGGAATCGACACATCAAAGTTTGTTCATGAAGCATTTATTGAATGAATCTAAACAAAGGGATAAAAAACTGGTAATTCTATATCGTATTTAAGAGAGTTGGTTAATGCCTTTTGAGGTCTTTGTTTGATGTTATCCAATGTCTCTTAGATGATTAATTTTGACTGGAAAAATGCAGCAACCATTATGAAAGGGATAGAGTAGAGCCAAGCTGTGATAAAGTTTAGGCCCACATTCAATGCCCTGGACCTAGAAGTAAACAGTGCTAAGGGCTGAAGTAAGGACTGGGTAAGGTTAACCATATAAAACACTAACTATTTTACATAGCTATTGCTTTTGAGATGCCATGATTTTTCATAAATAATTCCATAAATAAGCCATTCATCATCATTTTAAGTATGATTGTACAGTCAGCGGATCTGAATCCAGGACCATGAGGGTGCTGGCTTTTGTTCTAAGGGCTACACTTGTATTTCGCTCATGTGCCCTACATTGTATGTGTATACATGTTGAAAGCCAGCACTGTGTGGAAAAGAAACTTCTGCTCAATCATTATTTACTTTGGGTTAAAAATGAATACCGCAGCTGGATTCTTTTTACATTTTTTTCCCCTCATTTAACCACTGTATTTGAAAATAAAGACGTTCGATCTTTAAAGAGTGTGTGGAATTTTATTTGTGACCTCTCTTTGCTTTGGACAACCAGGAGCTTTCTTTGTCCCCCTGTCTTTTCTCTCCAACACTGATCCCTCATTTTACCTGTGTTGGGATCACCTGTTCCCTTTGGAGAAGGGACACGCGTCAGTGTCGCTCCATCCCATCTGTGGCGAGATGCACGCCTCGCGTCATCTGCTACCATTGCAATGGAACATGATTCACTATGTGACCCAAATTAGAATTCCACAATATTGCCTGGCGCAGTGAGTTTACTGTAGGCAAATTTAAGCTTTGACTACTAGGTTCCGTGGCCCAAATGTGCCGGTCTCATTGCAGAAGATGATAAATTTTCCCATCAAGACACATGTTTCATATCCATTGAAGCAGTATTTCTCCTTAGAAAGCCTACCTACTTAAATCTTGACAAATATTTGCAACTTAAAAGCTAGTTATCTAACCTACTATTGTTTCTGCTGAGCGATTTTAGCACAATGATATTGGGTTGAGTTTTACAAAGCAAATGATTGCCACCACCAACAAAAGCAGTCTACATTTAAACTTTTGCTTTCTGGGCTAGCTTTTATTAGTCTGCAAGCCTCTTTTTAATGAAAAAGACAAGCACTAATAGGAATATTTAAATAAGTAATCAACTTCTTGGGGAACAAAAGAGTGGGCATGATGTTAACTAAATGTTTGTTGCTTAAAATAGAAATCAAAGCTCACTATAGTCCAACCAAAACATGTCACAGGATGCCTATTATTGCATGTTATAATGATTTTATTATTTCATAGCTACAAATGGACTTCGCAACAAGAAACAATTTCCTCGGATTGCAGAGGGAGCCATCATAGTTGGTGAATAAGTAACTGAGATGTGGGCCCAGCTCCTTTATCGTCCTGATGTTCCAATGCAGGGGCGCAGTCTAAGGCTGATGAATCAGCTACAGTCTTCAGGGACAGAGGGGGCATCAAAGGGGTCAACGCTGGGTCGAGCAGGTTCTTAGATCATAGCTTTCCAGTTTCATTCAAGTGTTTATTTCCTTCTCCTACTTATTTATGCTCAGTGTATGCTCTTTGTATCTTCAACATTAAGAATTCAATTATTGATGTAAGTTTGCGTTAATATCTGGAATGAGTAAGTTGTAATAATTACAAAATAAATTGAAAGTTCCATTTTAATGCTGCCTTTTTGTTTGTAAAGAAGTCCTTTTTATCCTTCCAGGCTGTTAAAGGATAGGATGAGAATTACAGCTTGAAACAGAAGCTACAATTACTTTTAAATAAATATCTGAGCAACTAGTGGTTCTATTTCATTTTCAACCCAAAGAGGAGCCAAGTTATGTCTCAGGATTGCTGTCATTTTTAATGTCCTTTGAAAAAAATAGACAGTGAGCTATTCCAGCTATCCTCTGAATGTGTTCCAGTACTAGAAATTGTCTGGTATATAAAACTATCCACTAAGCTTAATTTAATTATGCTTCTGTAATTGAAGATTTTGAATCCTTCTGCATCAGTAAATGTTTTCCACTGATATTATTCCATTTGTTTTCATAAGCTCTTATTGGTACCAGATTCTTTCCATCATAAAATGCTTAGGTTATAATTACATTTCCCCATGGTTATTAAATAATAATAACGTGACAGTTTTTGAAATAGAAATTTAAAACCTAAGCTGAGCCATACGACTTTTATCTGGCAATAAACCACCTCTCAGTCTCTTAGCAGGTCTCAGTAGGGGACTGCACACATGTAAATTGCAAAATAATTTGAGGTCAGCCACTTCGGATTTAGTTTGAGGGCTTAGCTATGCATTCACAGATAGTGGTATAGGCCAGATCATATAAGTAAGTAAGTGTGTTACACTTTCCTAGCCAATTGTCATGATCGGAATAGAAATTGTCAATCTTTTCAGTTACCCACAGACCCCCAGTAACAGCAATAGAAGCCCTGTAGATGATTTTTTTCCCCATGGCCTATTATCTTTTATGAAAAAAAACAAACAAAAAAAACAAAAACAGTGCTATGCATTGTTTGGCTCATAGTAATATCCGCCACTGATAACTTATGTCTGGAAGTCTTTTAAGAAAAGTTTCAAATGTATCTGCTGTTTTGTAAATGTTTGAGTTGCTGAAAATGGTAAGGTAATCTCACTTAAAATAGCGTTGTTTGAGGTATAGCATTATGCATCAGAGTATCTGTCAGTTTGGGTGGTCCTAACAGATACCAAGGCCTGGCATGGACAGCAGTTGTCTCTGGAGTTCTGGAGGTTGGAAGTCTGAGGACAGGTTCTGAGAAACAGTGGCATCAGATTCTTGAGGAAGATCCTCTTGCACATGGCACCATCTTCTCGTATCCTCACTTGTTGGATGGCAGAGACAAGGGAAAGAAGTGGGAAAAAGTTTCTCCTATGTCTCTTCTAATAAGGTTGCTAATCGCACATCTGAAGGTACCATTCTCTTTACCCACTACCTGGCAAAGCCTCTACCTCCTAATGCCATCACATCAGGCCTACATCTAAATACACGAATCTGGGGCATCATATTCAGTTCACAGCAGAAAGTCTTCTTTTTTGTGCTAACTTTGCAAATAGAAAAACCCTGGTTCTTCTATTTGCATATTGCATGAATCGAAGATAATTGAAACAAAAGGAAATTGGGGACCACAAAGAATTGGATCAGGAAAACTGACAGCACAAAATACTAAAGTTTTATATAAAGACATCTTTCAAAGATTAAAGAAGGATGACAAAAAGTAGAAAGTAAACCTGGTTTAGAACTGCAGTTGCAACATTTGTGAAAGGAAAACTAAGATCTGTAGATGAGGCTCATGGAAGGCGAAAGTGGAAAGCAAGAACTTATGCATCTGAATCAAGAAGCCATTGAACTCCTTGGTAAACATCCAGGCACAGAACAAAGTATTTCATTGTATTTCTACAACAATAATGCAAAAACCATATGTAGCTCATTAAAATTGCCAGAGAGAGGGGATTTTGAAATTATAATTTGAATAAGATGTGATAAAATGGAATGAAATAAATTAGAAGTCAGTATTTTAATTTTAGATGAGTAAAATGTCATTGATCTTGGTCTCAATTTTGTATGGTAGTTACTTTTGGTTTGTGACAATGAATTTATAATATTTTAATGACTATTATAATGTCTTGTTCCTTGTTATAGTGACATATATTTTAAAGGTATATTGAGATGCAAGATTTAGCAATTGTGGTCTTAATTGCCTCAAGAGTCTACTCTTTTCTTGAATTTTAAAAATATTTTGGGAGATCTATGCAGATAGTAAGTAGTTGCTATTGTTGAAAAATTGCTTATTGCATCATTTCTTTCTGTCTTATGCTTAGTTTCTTTCTTAGCACTTCTGAGAATGTGTGTTCCCAAAGATTATTCTATTCATGTATTTGTTTGAAGGGTGGCATTTTACCAGTGCTTTCTTCAACAGAGAATCCCAAATTCCCCTCACAATCCGAATCTGTCTCCTACACACAATTGCTAAGGGTCTTAAATTCCACTGGACTCAGCTTTTTGAAAGACTGGTTGTGGGTGTCAGATTTAGTAGTGTTGCTTTCAGAACAAACAGATGAGTTGAGTTGCACTTGTTATAATTTATTTTTCGACTGAGAATATACTGCAACACCAGCATTAGGAATCCTTTGGGACTACAAGAATTGACCCCAAGCCAAAGTCATGATAAAGGATAGTTAAAGTCAATTCTTCAAATGTGAGTGTGGGGTTTTGTAGCAATGCATTTCCCTAGTACCATCCTCAAGTGTTTGAATCAGGGCTTAATGGAACTCTTTTTTAAAAGAGCTGAATAAGCCCTTGGTTGCTCCATCAAGGGTGAAAAGGGTCCCCTTCTACAGGCTGTGCTGCGGAGGACTCTTTTAGATCAGTCCTGTGGCAAAGATTAGCAAGTCATAGGAGACCCTTCAGTGAACCTCAGAGTAATCACTATGAGCTGGTTCTGCTGGGAAGGCTGGCCACTAGCAGCCCACTGGCAACCACCACTACTAATGGTCAACCACCCTTGACTGCTGAGGGGTCCTACCAGAAAGCTTCAAGGCCAAGTGGAAGTGGCGAGTAGTAATTGCTAAAGATTCTTGCCCCACTTGCCCTTGTGCGACAACTCTGTTACCACTTGCCCCATCGCCTTGAGATCCCAGCTGGACATCTCAGGCTTTGTGGTCTTCAGTTCTACATCACCAGAACTTAGCCTAGAGCATAATAGAAGAAAAACAAGCATTTAATAAGGGAGAGAAGGGACAAGGAAGAAGGCAGACAGGTAAGCGGACAAAAAGGAAGGGAAGGTGAGAGGGAGAAAGAAAAAAAAAAACAGCCAGAAGGAGTAAAATTTTTAGACAGAAGCCAGCACTGGGATCAGGAAATAGATTGCCAGGTTTAGGGGGCATCTGATAGTTAATACTTTTTTTTTCCTCACTGTGAATTATCTTTTAAGGTGTGTGTAGAGAGTGGGGCCCAAGAAATATATAGGTTCTTTTTTTTATTAAGATTTATTTTGAAAGGTAGAGCAAGAGTGAGAGAGAGATATTTCATCTGCTGGTTGACTCTCCAAGTGGCCACAACAGCCAGGTCTGGGCCAGGCTGAAGCCAGGAGCCCAGAACTCCCACGAGGGTACTAGAGGTCCAAGCACTTGGGTCACCTGCTGCAGGCTTCCCAGGCGCATTAGCAGCGAGCTGAATGGGAAGCAGAGTAGGTGGGACTTGAAAGGCACTTGAGTCTGGAATGTTGGCATCACAGGCAGCAGTTTAACCGACTGCACAACGCTGACCCTGGTATGTAGGTTATTGATCATGGATTGGGGTGGAGGAAGAAAGGCAATTGTTGACTTTTCAAATAAGCACCCCAATGTGAAAGAAAAAAATTATTATCGCCCACTAGGAAATCTCAAGGCATTGGAAATCTAGAACTTCTGGGATACTTAATGAAAATTGAAATTGTATCTTTTCTTAACATTCATGGAAGATGGCTTGACTTGGGAAGCTGTAAAGAAACTTTCTGAAAATTTAGAAGAAAAGAACCAGAATTAGATACCTGGAATGTGTTCTCTTTTATTCATGTAGAAGAGAAATAGTGTGGCTTTAAATCGTCAAGGCTGTTTTATAGGAAAGAAAAAACTGTAGCTCATGCTCTATAAATTTTTCAGTGGGATACAAAATATGGGATGATCAAAGAAAAATCATGCTTGTAAGGGAAACCAACAAAAATAAAAGGATGCAGTAAAACAATGATAAACATAGAATTTATTTCAAAGTTCAGCCAAGGTACATGTCATTCTGACAGCCTGAAGGAACTGAAGTCTTCAATAATATTTCCAAGATTTCAGGGCATTACAAAGTGTGGACTTCACTAAAACAAACAAATCTTGAATTCATGATACTGATAGTGCTGTGATAACGCACTAGAGTCACTTTTAAGTACGTAGGAGGAAAAGGACCTTTTAGGACTCTTAGCAAGCCCAGGCAGTCCCTGGAAAGGTTGTAAAATCTTGCTGCTTGGACTCACCTCTTGATTGATTTGACGCCTGATTGTGACCTGAAGCCATTTATCAAGAGAAAGCAAGACAGAGATAATGAGTAATGCCTCTAAGAAAAGGATGGGGCTTGTAAAATGTGAGTTGCACCGGAAAGTCAAGCCTGTGGGTGTCAAATGTGTTGGCTAAGAAAACATGAGATTCTGGTTCTTACTCTTTAAATTAGGAGAGTGGCTTGAGAAAGACTTTATGCTACATAATTCTCCCAATTTATAAGACAACTTTGATTGCTTATTAACGAAAGTATGCATATATAATCAAAAGAGACATGCACCAGATTTTGATTCTGCTAGTTACATGGAGGTGAGCTTTGTGCACAGACTAGCCACGACTCCTTTTAACTAGAAATGTACTGATCCAAGAGGGATCTATAAGGTTAATAAAGGAACTGCATGCACTTCTTATGATGTAAATTTCTATATTTTACTGTAAAATTTCATACATTCAAGCAATTAAAAAACAGATGGTGTTGCATCATATGCAATATATATTTTATGTGAACTTTTAATCCTCTAATCCACTTTCTTTTTCTTTTCTGTAGGGTGTCCCCTCTCTCAAGCATACCCCTTTTTCTTATAGTCTCCCACCACCACCATCTGTTTTCCAAAACATTTCTCTCTATTCCCTTTGCTCTGAGCCAATTCATCTCCAGTGCCTCTCATGGGGTCCCAGCATCTTGAACCCACGTGTTTCATGTAACCTGCTGTGGCAAAGTGCATTCCCATCATCTATCCATTTCGACTTCCAAATATGAGAGCATGGAAGAGACGTTTCTTTTTGCCCTTGACAATTTTGACAACGTTAAAATATGATTTTATATATAGACTCTGTACTTATACTGCCATGGTTTACATATGCTATGTGTTTAGTAAATGTTAAATTTTAATGAAATTGACCTTTTGCTGCTTTCTCTCTGACATTGTCTCCTTCCTGAGACCTCCAAGACCGTAATGGGAGTTTGGGCTATCTTTCTAAGCCTCTTCGTTAGGTGATCTTGTCATAGGCCTTACCCCTACATCCTCAAATCCCAGTGTGGGGCAATTTTAACCCTTCTTCATCCAGGCTAATGCTGTTTTTGGAGTCCCATTCTCACATTCTCCAGTGCCAGTCTGCAAGCTCTACACCACCAACTCCAGTCTCAGTTAAGAGGAAGTAATCCAAGATTCATGCAAGGCAACTATGGATAGATGGGACCAGGCTGCTCTGAGACCTGTTGCTTTGGTTTTTCTCAACTACAGACCCCTTGATGTGCTACAAAACAAACCACTGAGCTCAATCCTGCTCTAGGCCTCAGGCAGTACCACTTTAAGTCAGGAATAGTTTTGAACTGTCTTTGCCCAGCGACCTGAGAGTTAATGTTAGTTGAATTTTTTGAACATTCTTCACTGAAGCTTAAAAGGTAGATGGTGCTACTTTCTATTTATAGATGTATATACAAAATTTAGAGACACTAGTAGCAGGTAGCTTATATCTGTTGGATTAGATGTAATGTACCAAAACACATGGGATCTGGTATTCTAGATGTCTCAGTGAGTGCCTTGTAACTCAGTAAAACTGAGGAACGAACACCACTTGTTATAGATTTTCTCTCTCCCTCATGGTCACCCTGCTTAGGTATAAAAATGAACTTGTGCTGTCCTTTGTCCAGTTTGAGGGCTGAAGTCCAGACTTAGTGACTGGGCAGCTCTAGCTCCTGATTTTGATCATACGGGTCACCCCTAAAACTCTGTTCCTCTACTCAAGCCTTAACTTGTAGTCCAGGCTGGTGACTGAGGCCATGTTGTCTATGGATAGACAATGAGAACATCCACTAGCTGAGGAGTACACCAGTATCCAGTCAGTAGCAGTCCTCTTCCTCTGTACCTCATGCATCAAGTTGCACGTCTAGTTCCATGATTCCCTAGCCGCAACTCCCAAGAATTGCTCCTGGTCAGAGAACCCGGCTGGTTTATGGCATGAGACACAAATATTGTTTTAGGACCTGGTTCCCAGTTTTCCTTTTTTTAGTGGAAATCCCAGATTCCTTTTTTTTTTTTTTTTTAGTGGAAATCCCAGATTCCCTCTTACTGAAAGCTTAAACAACAACCTAATGGTTTAATAAAGCATATTTAAGGCATTTTATCAAGCCCTAATCTCAAAGGAATAAAAATTCTATTGGAGGAATTTTGTTAACAAAATGGTATGTTGGGGAGGTCTTTTGGGAACCGAGTCAGTTACTATTAGTCGGTTACGGTAGCCACGTACGCATACCGCTATCCTCTAATTTTGGCGCTGTTATGTGTGATCTTTAAGTTTATTTTCTTCTCAGCCATTATGTGCTTAGGGATTGCCACATGGCACCTGGGAAAGGTAGGAGCAAATTTATAGGGAAACTTGTTCTTCAGACTTCTATTTTCTTCAGGTCTTGTAACTTGGTTTTGTAATACTTTCTGAGTGCAATGAAATGATAATTTTTCTGGGCAAAGTATCTCAACATTTCATGTAGAAAGCTATTCTCATAATTCATATATATTATGTTTCATACTGGATTTTATTAAAGGGTAATTATTAATTTTTAATCTAGTAAGTACATTTTATCATGACTGGTATACTAAGTTGTCTTTTTCCTTTGAAGATGCATAGATATTAAACACCTCTTTTTTTATCTTTTATTTAATGAATATAAATTTCCAAAGTACAGCTTATGGATTACAATGGCTCCCCCCCCATAACTTCCGTCCCACCCGCAACCCTCCCCTTTCCCGCTCTCTCTCCCCTTCCATTCACATCAAGCTTCATTTTCAATTCTCTTTATATACAGAAAATAAGTTTAGTATATATAAAGTAAAGATTTCAACAGTTTGCCCTCACATAGCAACACAACGTGAAAAATACTTAAACACCTCTTTTTAAAAAGTTATTTATTTATCTTGTTCATACGAAAGAGAGCAACAGAGAGTCAGAGATGTCCCAGTCACTGCTCCACCCCCAAATGTCCACAACAGCCAGGATTTGGCCAGCCCTGAAGCCAGGAATCTGGAAGTCAGCCCAGGTTTCCCACATGAATGACAGGAACCCAAGGCTCTCAGCCATCACCTGCTGCTACCCAGGGTATGCGTTAACTGAAGGTCGGGATTTGGAGTGCAGTTCAAGCCAGGAACACCATAACACGCAATACAGGTGTCCCAAGTGGCATCTTAACCTGCACCAAATGCTCACCCCAGCGTCCGTCCTGAGACAACAGAGGAGCTCATGTCCAGGTTCAGCTGGGCTTGGTCACATGGTTTGCAGCACGTTGTTCGTGGAGACTCTGTGGCTTCCCTCATGATGCCTATGGATAAAGTTTCTGTTCTTCCAAAATGCATATTTCAATTATGTGCTCTTTAAAAAAAAAACTTTTCTGTTGCATTTATACACTTAGAAAATCAAAATGAACAGCCTATGTAATATGAAAGTTAGGGTTTTGAGATAGCATTTCAAATTACAATGCCTTTTCCCTGGGCAAATGTGTGGAATGCTTCCCAGGACTTTCTGTTCCCTTTAGATTCAAATATAAGATGGTTTCCCTGCCTCCACCACCTTATTTTATTTTCTGTAATTATTTGTATGTGATAAAAGAACCAGTACATGAAGTGCATTCATTTTTCAAAGCACACAAATAAGTATCTGTTTACTTCAAAATGTGCCCTGAGCAAAATTAACAAAGAACATTTCCAAGGATGATTAAATCCAAAATTAAATATAAATCTTGGAAAGGAAAACTTTAAGTACAAGATAAAATATTTCAAATCTGCAGGGAATATTTGTGTAATATTTGCACATAGAAAATACAGAATTGGCAGTATTTGAAAAGATTTGGTTTCATACAAGGTCCTTACAACAGTCATGAGAATGAAGGATAGTAGCTGCAGTTAATGGATATTAAAGACATTGAAAATGCTGAATAGTAGGACTTTATTACAAATAATCTCTTTTACATTCATAGTTATTTCAAAAATGCTGTTTTTTCTTTTTTTCCCCAGGGAGAAAACATTTATATATCCATCCAAATACAACACTACAGGATCATTTCTACATAAAAGTTGTATTTCAACATTTTCAGTGGGCAATTTTTAGGCACAAATTACACCCTTTCAGTGATATACGCTTGCTTTGACAGAGGCTGTGGTCCTGCACGTTATCTGTCTTCAATCATGGAGCATCAAGAGGAAAGTCTATTTTATATAAAGCACAACATGTCTCAGTGGGGAGAAACTATGTCAAGAATTTCTCTTGATGAAAGTGGTGCTGGTTGAGACAGGAACAGGCGTGCCCTCTCCCCTGAAGATGGCCTCCCTACATGCTGCCGTATGAGGCGTCTTCTGACATTCACTCTTTCCCATGTAGCAGTTGGTTCCTATCTGTTGTGTTTGTTATCTTTGAACTTGCCTGTTGTTCTTTACTATTTGGGTTGCTCTCTCCAGAGGAGCTCCAATCCTATCACTGTACTGATTCCCACGTGCCAGTTAGACTTATAATCTCAGATTTCCAGATCATCCATTTCTTGCAGTTTGCTAAATATCTCACCACAATCAATCGCTACAACTGAAACATGAGTATCACCACTGTCACTCCTCACCTCATCTTAATACACTCTGATCTGGTTTTAGTAAAAGAACGATTAAGACAAAACATTCAACAAACTGGTGAATCAGACGTAATGTACTAAAGGAATACCATGATGAACTTGAGGTTTGAGGACTGCATTTTTTTCTGAACTATTGTTCAAACTTCTGTTCGTTTTCTCTATGTTTTAATGTTGAGTATATAGAGGAGTGATATAAACACAAGTGCACAGGTTTGTACACTCAGTAAGCTTACATTTTAATAAGTGACACAAACAGGCAGTTGGTAAGCATGGAGAATTAATAGCCTTCAACAGAGGAAGGATGTTGAGTTCAACACAGGATCTGCTGGTTGGAAGGTCTGGAAGATATTGTCAAGAGTTCATAGCTTGCACGGAATACCAGGAGTAATCGGATGAGAGTTTTGAATGGTCATTACTGTAAGCATATGTACACAGCAGTCAAAGTCATTGGAATGTATGAAATCACTCAGTGAGGATTCATAAAGTGAGATGAAATGAGACTCAATGCCAGATCCTAAAACACGTCAACATTTCATGCAGTTAAACCACCGTTAATAGATCCTTGGTCGATTCAGTCATTTATCAAACCCAGTTACTACCTGTTTTGTCCCATTATCCTATCAGTAACTCACTGTTGACTGTATTTCATTTGTGCAGACTCTGGTTCCGTTCAAGCTTTTCAATTGGCAGGACTGAGGAAATCCAGAAGATGGGGAATATTTCAGAAGTTTCTGTCTTTACTAGGACTTCTAGGCTTGTTAATCTCATCATGATTGAAAAGGCTTAATGATTACTGACAGACTTGGGAATGTAGGGGGAAAACAGTATGATATTCTATTGGTCAATAACTCTCAAACAGTCTTTACCCAAATCAAATTCCTGAAAAATTACCAAAAGTTGATTAAATACTTAGGTTATACAAATAGGAAAAAAAAAATTTAGTAGTTTCTACTTTTCTCCAATTTTTTAATTTATTTTTTATTTTTTATTTATTTTTTTTTTTTTTGACAGGCAGAGTGGACAGTGAGAGAGAGACAGAGAGAAAGGTCTTCCTTTTTGCCGTTGGTTCACCCTCCAATGGCCGCCGCGGTAGGCACGCTGCGGCTGGCGCACCGCGCTGATCCGATGGCAGGAGCCAGGTGCTTCTCCTGGTCTCCCATGGGGTGCAGGGCCCAAGCACTTGGGCCATCCTCCACTGCACTCCCTGGCCACAGCAGAGAGCTGGCCTGGAAGAGGGGCAACCGGGACAGAATCCGGTGCCCAGACCGGGACTAGAACCCGGTGTGCCGGCGCCACAAGGCGGAAGATTAGCCTATTGAGCCGCAGCGCTGGCAGTTTCTACTTTTCTTACTTGCAAATGACCTTGACCCTAGTTCCAATTGCTCCTTCCCCTGTTTATCTCATCTGTTCTACCTGAGGATAAGCTGTGAGTAATGTCGTCCTAACTTTTTTCTAGATTTATAGAATATCAGTTTCTAAAGGAAATCAGAGCAAAGCAATGCTATTTCAGGTGTTTTCCTCATGGAACTGCATATTTGCTAACAGATTATTTCCCTGATGTGATGTATTTCACCTAGACTCAATATATCATCTCTAAAAAGCTTCCACAAAAGCAAATAGCCTTGTGTTCCACCTGATTGTGAGCTGCTGCCCTTTTCATGATGACAAGGGAGCCATCATTAATGGCTTAATTTGTGGCATCTTGTTTGCAAAGTAACTTTCACAAAGACAGCATTCCCAAAACAGACTGGGAGAGATGCTATTTCAAAGGCTTTCAAACTTAAAAGTAAAGTTTGTAAACTTTGCCAAACAAACACAAAAACCACTTTTCTCGGTCAATCCTCTTGGTGTATGCTTGGATAGAATAATTGAATGGTCACTAGCGAAGATAATGGGAAAGAAAAACATGCTCTGAGCAGTTTCCCACTTAGTGGCCTGGGTTACAGGGTAAACAAGCAATGACAAAATATAAAGTGACAAGAACACAGAAGATTGCACACAGGGACAGGGTAAACAGCTAGGTTGCACCACTGGTTCAACTGGGGAAGTCTGGGTGTAGATAGGGTTATAAGAAAACAGCCATTTGTGGTTTGTTTGAAAGGATCATACACATAGCAACCAGGATTCAGCTACAGTGATTAAAGTTTCTAGTGTTTTCCATATTTAAATTACTTTTATAAAACATGTGTTTTGTTTATATAGAATGATAGCGTGTGCTTAACTCTAAAAAATCTATTCTATGGAATTCTTTCATAGATGATGGCCTCAGAAACACTGGAAGTACGTTAAAGAGCTAAAAACTGATAGAAGATGTAGGACAATGACAGCACATCTGAGGTTCTTTAAATTTTCTTATACTAACTGTGTAATAGATCTTGCATTCTCATTTTAAGTCTATACCTGTCCCAAGAAGCACAATCTCTAGGGAAAAAAATCAGACATTTTTTCCATAATAAAATCCATTTGCCATGCCAGCACTCATCTGATTTCCCACACATGCTCTGAACTCTGTCCCGTCACCATCACTAAACACGTCCAGTGTGTTTATTTTATAAATATGTAAACTAACATTTTTTTAAAAATCCTATAGATAGTGCTTATATAATACTGTCTCAAAAATTAAAATAATTTCATATTTGTAAAATGAAGAACTTCCATGAAGAACATAGCAGCTGTCCCCATGGTAAAGGGTGAGGTAACCCCATTCTCCATGGGCCCTCCCTCTGGGACCTGACTTAACTAACCATGCAAAAATCTTTGATTTGAAATTTTTAGCTTATGTATTTCTTTTCATTCTTTCCTGCCTCCGACATTCTGTGCTCTCAGTCTCTCACACATCTCTAACTACCTTATCATATGGAAGTGTAGTTCATCTTAGTTGTCACCTGCCGTTTTATGTATTTATTTTGAGAGCTCAGAATAAGGTGTCTTGAGTAACTGAAGACAACTTTCTAAGTTCAGGTATGAAGTCTGGACCGGTTATCTCCATTCTTGGAATTCTCCTTTTGTTTAGAAAAACTAAGCTAAAAACTTTGAGTGACCCTGTGCGTGGTATTATGATTCTCCGGATTCTTGGCCTATAACATGACAAATTATACATCCGAAACTCAAAGAAGCTGTACAGCTGTTTCCCTTTGCTGTTCCACACCATTCACAGTTCATCAGCATTATTCTCAGAATGTCCCTTTTTCAAAATTAGTTTTCAGCTGTGATAAGAGGATGATTCTGTGTGAACATCAAACTATTAAGAATACTGGAATAAATTACAAAGTTGAGAAAGAAATACAGAACAGTGATTTTGATGCAGATGTTTAAACTTAATTATCTGTTGCAATATTAAACATTATAAGTTATTCAAAATATTAAACAAATTGATTTTCCTCATCTGCCAAGATTTCTGTTATAAATTGATAAAGGGAGTGATTCTAGGAAGAGTGAATTGGACTTTCAGGTCCCCAGCTTTCCTGCCCAGTCAAATTAACAACTGCCTCACAATTCCCTCCAGACCAAACATTATTTGGGGGAATGTGTCATCCCAAATTCACCCTTACTGGACTCTGTTGTGAAACTCTCTCCAGTTCAGCATTTAAGGTCAATAAATCCCTTGGCAAGAGTAGATGAGCGAGGGGAAGGGTCACACACCACTCAATGAACATTTTCTTAATTAGTCTTCTGAGAAACAAAACAAAACAAATGGTCCCCTTTTGTATTATTACTATCCACTCACAAAAGCTGGCAAGGATTCTCTTTTGCTTTTGGACACTGATGATGTTCCTTTCTGTATAAGATATCCTCCACTCACTATGTGGTGATAGATGAAACTTAATAAAAGAAGCATAGGAGAGCAGGAGAGAACACTTTCAAGAGACAATACAATGCGATCCAAAGATTTCTTCTAGGGGCTGGGACTGTGGCACAGATGGTTAAAGGTCTGGCACACACAACCTGGCTGCTCCATTTCCTATCCAGCTCTCAGCTATGGCCTGGGAAAGCAGTAGAAGATGGCTCATGTGCTTGGGGCCTTGCACCTGTGTGGGAGACACGGCAGAAGCTCCTTGCTCCAGATAGGCTCAGCTCTGGCTGTGGCAGCTTTCTGGGGAGTGAACCAGCAATGGAAGACCTCTCGCTCACTCTCTCTCTCTCTTTTTTTTTTTTTTGACAGGCAGAGTTAGACAGTGAGAGAGAGAGACAAAGAGAAAGGTCTTCCTTTTTCTGTTGGTTCATTCCCCAAGTGGCCACTACGGCCAGCGTGATGCGGTCAGCGCGCTGCACCAATCCGAAGCCAGAAGCCAGGTGCTTCCTCCTGGTCTCCCATGCGGGTGCAGGGCACAAGGACCTGGGCCATCCTCCACTGCCTTCCCGGGCCACAGCAGAGAGCTGGACTGGAAGAGGAGCAACCGGGACAGAATCCAGTGCCCCCACCAGGACTAGAACCCGGGGTGCCGGTGCTGCGGGCAGAGGATTAGCCTAGTGAGCCACGGCTCCGGCCGGAAGACCTCTCTTTCTCTCCTTGCCTCTGCCTCTCTGTAACTCTTTCAAACAAATAAAATAAATCTTTAAAAAAATTTCTTTAATCAAGAGTGATGGCTACTGAAAGATTTCTTTAATCAAGAGCAGTGTTGGTGTCTGAATTACTGGGTCCAGTAGGAACAAAGCCCAATGTTGTTTCTTCTGTTTTATGTAACATCTCTTCCTAAATGACGTCATCGCCATCCATGGATTTACTTTGCCACTCCATGCTGATTATTGTCCCAAACTCCTATCTTCAAGCTCCAGAGTTTCAAAATCTCTTGTCTAGACATGTGTCAAAACTCCAGAACTCAGTTTTAGAACCCAGGCATCTCTTAGTCCATAAGTATCACAAACTCAGCTTGTCCAAAATCACACTAGTTTTTCCAAGGCACCTACAAATCGCTCCTTTTCTTGTAACTAGGTGATCACACACACACACACACACACGCCTATATAATTTACCATTCAACTTGGGAAGCTTTTGATAATTAAAGTGATTCTGTTAATTGCAGACTCAGATGCACACAGAGGAAGAGCTGTGGGCAAAGCAGCCTGCACGATGATCTTGTGGATTACGCATTTGCTCACAGGCTTCATCCACTCTGGAGACTGAAAATAATAGCACCTTTCTCCTGTCCTTCGCCTGTTGTTAGAAGTCACTATTTCTGGGGCTGGCATTATGGTGTTCATCCTCCGCCTGCAACATTGGCATCCCATTTGGGTACCTGTTCAAGTCTGGGCTGCTCCACTTCCAATCCAGTTCCATGCTATTGTGGCTGGGAAAGCAGTGGAGGATGGCCCACGTGATTGGACCCGTGAACCCATGTGGGAGACCCAGAAGGAGCTCTTGGCCTGACACAGCCCCATCTGTTGCAGACATTTTGGGAGTGAACCAGCGGATGGAAGAGCTCTCTCTCTCTATTTCTTTCAAATGAAATAAATAATTTTTAAGTAGTCATTATTCCTTATCAGTAACCATCATTTAAAAAAATGAGCTTTCATGTCTATCCACGTAGTTATTCCTTCGTTAAAATGCTTGTAATTTCTTTCCTGGACTTGAAGGGGTTATAATTGTTCCTAGTGATTTCAGCACCCCCCCTTTTTCCTATATTCCCTTCTTTGCCTATGAAGATTTCCCTAAAATGAAAATCTCATCAAGTTTTTGCCCTCTCAAATCCTTTAATTGCTCTCTTTTATGCAACATAAACACTTCTTATGATATACAGCCTTTTAGTTTTTTGCTTCAACTACTGCAGCACCCTGCAACCTGTTGCCACGTGGCTGTATACAACGGTTCCTAATTTCCTTAACTCATCACTCCTTTGCCCTGAGCCCTTTCTACAAGCTACGTCCTGTTTAGGAAAAGTCCTTGCCATGTGTTGGCACTAAGGAAGACTTTGAGTCCCTCAATCACCCCTTAGTACCGGAGCATCTTTTTTTTTTAAATTTTTTTTTTTTTAACTCTAAAGCACAGATTATCTCTTCTTCCTCTCCTTCTTTCTTGCTCTGTTTTGTGTTTTGGAATTCACCTGGGAAGGCAAGCTGTGAGCGAAGTGTCTCACTGTGTGTCACCAAGACAAGCACACACAGAACCTCTTCATTTTAAGGGCAGGTCAGTGGACAGGGCCAACAACCAGTGACAACGTTCACACACCCCCTTCAAGTGGGAAAAGTACGTGTAGTGTTTGGGATGTGGCTCGGGCGTGTCCCCTGCAGGTTCTGTGTTGGGTTCGTGGTCTCCATGTGTGGTGATGTGCAGGGAGGAGCCTGGGGGAGCTCCTCAGGACATGGACGGGCACTTCTTGGCAAGGAGGTGAGGTGGTTCTCGTGGGACCTCTGCTTTAGTCCTGGTGAGGGGCTGTTACCGGAGTGCGAGCCTGACCCCTCCCGGTGCTCCTGCTTCTTGCTCAAAGATGGGATCTCTGTCTTGCTTAGGCTCCTACTATCATGCCAGCTTCAGGATGAACTGAATCTTTCTACAATTATGAAGTACACCTAGCAACACTTTCTCTCTGAGTTGTTCTCTGAACTCTACAAAACTGCATTAGATTTCCTTCAGCTAACATTTGCCGAATATTTTTCACCATCTTCCTCTTAATTTTTCACATCCTGGTGTTTTCAGCTGTTTCTTTGTATGTGGCATTCGTCTGTGTTTATCTAATCTGACAATTTTAATTTTAATTGGAGCATTGAATCTCACTACATTAAATACCATTGTTGATATATCTGAATTAAGTGGCATCTTTTTCAGTTCTATTTGTCTCATCCATTTTATGTTCCTTTCATGTCTTTTTTTGAACAATTTTATTTATTTTAAAATTTTTATTTACTTATTTGGGAGGCAGAGAGACAGAGAAAGAGATACAGGGAGAGAGAGAGTCATTCAATTTACGTATTTCCACCACTAACTCCTATTGCCAGCCTTTGTCTTAATCTTTCTTTTTTCAAATTTAACTTTGTTTAAAAGCATGTATCAAACAAACCAAACACATATATTTTGTCTGGTATTTTAATTCTAATAGAACTGAGTTGAGAGAAGGGTGTGTGTATTCCCCCTCTGGTTTTGATAAATCTCAATCTTGACTGTACTTCAATTGTTTCTAATGTTCTTCTTGGTGAAGGTAGATGTGATTTTCACTACAAGTCTTTGAAATTGCTGTTTGCAGCCAGGGGAGGTAGTGAGAGCCCCACTCCTCCCAGAGTGCTCTAACACCCTTCCTCCAGGAGCTTTCCCTGAGAGAACAGTGGTTTTACATTCAGTGCTGTACCCATAGATTGGTAACTGACATCTAGCAGGCATTGAATGAATGGTGGCAAATGCATAAATTAATAAAAGAAGAAAATGAACCAGACAACCAGGCTCCGTTCTGGTTCTATGTGTGTGTTTCTTCCTCACTCCTCTCCTTGCCCAAAGGATGGGATTTCTACTTGCACTTCTGTCCTGTTCCTATAATCATCGGGCCGAGCATATCCTCAGTCCCCCGTTCCCGAGGTCCACAGTAACACTTTAGTGTACACTATCCAGGCTTGCTCTTAACAGAGAGGAAAGGTCTTCAAAGAGATCTTCGAAAAATGCGTATTATGAGGAAATTATTCATGGATTGCAAACTTTCTTGGCACCAAAGTAAACTGAACCATGTAATCCATTTTCCCCTAAACGTTTTGAAGAAGCTTCCTAAAGGAGAGGTTTTAAATACCTAAAGCACTGGACCACACCTGCTTCTCAGAACTGAGGCGTGCACGGGAGATGTGCTCTGTGGCTTTTTTGTTCTACACCCACAAGCAACAGTATTCAGCCCTTGGGCAACAAATGTCCTTTCCTAACCTCAACACCAGGGACCGCCAGGAGGTAGGACCTACTGAACCACGGAAAACCCACAATTGAGTATTTCCTAGGTGTTATACTTATTTCTATGAGATTACAAACGTATGGGTATTGGAAAGATGAAAATCTGTGAACCGAACTTGTCCATCTTGAGAGTGGAATTCCCTGAGCCTTTGGAGAGAGGCACAGAGCATGAGCAAACTGGTGCACTGGGCTCAGGTGCGAGGAGAAGGCGTCGCCGTGGCCCCTTCCACAGGCTCGCTGTGCAACTTCATCCCCGCTCCCAGCCACATGAGCCCCTTTGCTCATCCTGCACGCATGAGCCGCTTTCCGGGATGCCCCAAGTGTCACTTCCTGCATGGGTATGCTTTACATTTCCTCTGCTAAGAAGAGATTAGAGTTGTCAAAACCAGAGAGAAAATACAGGGAGTCCTTCTCTCTACGCACAAGAAGTAGAAATGCGGGCCAACATGTGCTTTGCTGGGGTGGCTGTTTTGGTTTGTTTTGTGTATTTTTTTTAAATACAGCTAAATTTGAAAGCAGTCTAATGAATCTGTCCTTTTTCACTGACAGTTTCTTCCCTTCTGTTTTGTAATATGTTATGACATTTTGCTCCAATGCAGAACCTTGTGCCATGTCTGCAGCCTATTGGTGCTCAGTTACACTGGAGTGCATACATCACGATATAATTTACATCAGTCAGTGCTTTGCCCGCCTGCCTCTCCTCTTCCTGTTCTGTCTCCATGACTTTTTCTTCCAATATCTCCCTCCTACTTTATTAAACAGTGAATGGCAGCTGCTCTGGCAACTACTGAAATAAATCGCTCATCTTTAGTGCCTCTCTATAGAGCGGAACGAGTGGAACCAACTGGCTGTGGGCTCAGATTTTTTCCAGGGCAGTCTGCATCGTTGTCTGTTGCTCCTGAGCCCTCACATGTAGACTCTGCTGATGGGCAGCAGGAACACACAACACATATTTTTTCAAACATGGAAATGTTTCCCACTAACCAACCCTTCTCTTTGTTGCAAGACACATCACGTCCCTTGGGAAGGAATTGAAACAAAAATCTATTCTTTCTTTTTTGCTAGAGGGGGAGCATGTTTTGGCAGGCTTAGAATACACAAACAATGAAGAACTGTCTGATTCATCCATGTTTAAATTTTGGTAAACTCAAGCTTTGGGGCTAAATGTACTTTATCACATTGCACTCTGAACATCAGTAACTCATAGATGGCACATGTATCCTTGAATTGCCCACAACTTCAATTAAGAAAACCATGGTGTTCTCCAGACATTACAAATAAACACAGATTATTGCAGTTTTTCAATTGTGCCACTTTCAAACATTTTTCTGCCCTCGTCCTTGTAACTTCAAGTCTCTTTTCATTTCCAATTTGCCTCCTTCAAACCAGTGCCCGTAGAATGTGCCATCCCCAAATGGAAAGTCTCCCTTGATTTCTGCCAAGCTTAATTAGATACCACTAACGCTTTCAACAAGCACATGTGGGGGAATGAATATGGGAGGGATCATGACAGCAAAGTGGCTTAGCTCTACAGCCCTTTGAGGCCAGGGCAAAGACCGTGGAGAAATGAACTTTCACTAAACCAACAAGAAAAATAAAGATGTAAAAAAATATGCAAGTATCCCAAATGGTAAATGAGTTTTGGACATTTATCTAAAATCTATAGGTTAATTGAAAAACAATGTTTCCTTCTGAGTACTATATGGCCTTGAGTTAATGAACCACAACATCCATGATATGGCATTTTTGTACTGTAGGGTATATTTTCAATGAAGCTTAAACAAATAAGGACTCCCCACAGTGCCCCAAGCAAAACTAAATTGTTATTAGGTTTTGCACAGCAGGAGGTAAACATTCTTAAAATAATTGGGTATGATGGGTTATTATTCTAACGTTTGAAAGAGTCTTGCACAAAGCATCTCATTTCTTCTAAATTGGAATCTGTACATTTGAAAAAGGGCCATGATCAGATCTGTGGCATGGAACACAGCCACCTTTTTATCAAGAATATTAATGATCATTGTAAAATGGTATTCATGTTGAGACAGGAAAATATACTGAGTTTCTAACTTGCTAAAGGTAAAAAATTTATATTGTTTGAATCATAGTATGCTTAATTATTAACTTAATCAGAAGATATGCTTGTCATAATTAGAAACATTTTAAAATTAAAAAACAAACATACATATTAAAACTAAAACCTAATTTCTATGGTTTTTTTTTAAAGACTTATTCATTTATTTGAAAGGTAGACCTACAGAGAGAGAGAGAAAGAGAGAAGGAGAGAGATCTTCCATCTGCTGGCTAACTTCCCAAATGGCTGCAACTCCCCAAAGGGGTGGGCCAGGCTACAGGCAGGAGCCTAGTACTCCATTGGTGTCCCACATGGGTAGCAAGGGCCCACGCACCTTGGCCATCCTCCAATGCCTTCGCAAGCTCATCAGCACAGGGAGCTGGATCAAAACTAAGGCAGCCAAGACTCGAACTGGCACTTGCACATGGGAGGCCAGCACCTCAGATGGCAGCTTAGCCCGCTGTGCCACAGTGCCAACCCACATGATTATTTCTTTTTAATTGGACGAGGGAAGCATGTAGGTCGATCAGTGCCAGAGGAGTAATACAGAGTGTCTTTGATTAGCCGTGAATAAATTATCTTCATCTATTGATCATATTCTAATACAATTAGTGTTTTAAAAAAATCCACTTTGTCCAATATCTTATTCCATAAATTGAGACCCATATAATCAAAATAATTCAATTACTACTTTTTTTTTAAGTTGAGAGATAGACAAAGAAACACACACACACACACAGGGACATGAGGGGTGCACACGTGCCAAGAGCTAAGAAATCAATCCCTGTCTCCTACGTGAGTAGCAAGGACCCAACTGCTTGAACCATCATTGCTGACTTCCAGGGTTTGAAATGGGAAGGAACTAGAATTAGGAGTCAGAGCCAAGAACCAAAGCTTGACTCTCTTTTATAAGTTCGTGTCTTAAGTCCTAAGCTAAATGCTTGCCCCTAAACACTGCTAGATTGTTCTTAATGTCATTATATAAAAACTTTTTAAATCTGTAAGCCCAATGTTGATTACTGCACGGAAATTTTAACTTGGAGGAAGACTCTTGTAGAAAGTTAATGAAATAGGCCGGCACCGCGGCTCAATAGGCTAATTCTCTGCCTTGCGGCACCAGCACACTAGATTCTAATCCCATTCGGGGCACCGGATTCTGTCCCGGTTGCCCCTCTTCCAGTCCAGCTCTCTGCTGTGGCCCAGGAGTGCAGTGGAGGATGACCCAAGTCCTTGGGCCCTGCACCCGCATGGGAGACCAGGAGAAGCACCTGACTCCTGGCTTCGGATCAGCACGGTGCGCCGGCTGCAGCGGCCATTGGAAGGTGAACCAACGGTAAAGGAAGACCTTTCTCTCTGTCTCTCTCTCTTTGTCTGTCCACTCTGCCTATCAAAAAATAAAAAAAAAATTAAAAAAAAGAAAGTTAATGAAATAAAAGGTCTCAATATTTTAAGAGGTGTCATAAAGACAGCCTGAATCTTGTATAATCCAGGTATCCCTTAGGATCCATATAGAGTTGGTTTCATGTCCTTCTTCCCCTCAAACCTCGGTGACACTAAAATTTTCAGATGCTCAAGTCCAAGTACAAAATGGTGTAGCATTTGTTTATAAGATATATGCACACCTCCTCATATACTCTAAATCATCTGAGATACTTAGAGTAATTAACACAATGTAAACGCTATGTAAATAGTTGGTATACTGCATTGTTCAGGGAATAAGGACAAGAAAAAAGTCTACTCATGTTCAATACAGATGCAATTTTTTAAAAAAATTATTTATTTATTTACTTGAAAGAGAATCATAGAGAGAGGAGAGAGAGAGATAGAATCTTTATCTGAAGATTCACTCCCCAAATGGCAACAGCAGAGGCTAGACCAGGAGAAACCAGGAGATGGGAATTCCATCCTGCTCTCCCACATGGGTGGCAGTGGCCCATGAGCCATCATCTGCTGCCACCCCAGGCACAGGAAGCTGGATCAGGCTCACAGTAGCTGGGACTCAAACCGACACTCTAACCTCTGACCCTGCTGTGCCACAGTGCTGGCCCCCACTTTCTATGATTTTGAAGGTTTTATTATACATACTCATGAGTTCATGGAATTGGAACATGAGGCTGCCTTCTGATGATCAGGAATTTTCCGTGGTAAAATAAAGGGGAGCAGTCGCAGTACCGATAGAGGTGAGGCTTCAGCGATGTCCACCTCACCAAACAGAGGCTTGGAGAAGAAGACAGAATTGCTTCAGTGGAGACAAGGATTTGCTTCACTGCCAAACGAGGGCTGCATTGTAATGGACACCTCTTATGGTTTATACTCAACTTCTTTCTTTTTCTAAAGTTAAATACTTTATATATGTATGTATATTTTTATACTGGGGTATAACTTACATACAGTAAACTACAGAGATCAAATTGTTTTGACAATTTTATATACCCATGTAACCACCACCCAAATCAAGATATGGAATATTTCAATTGTCCCAGAAAGTTCGCACTCTAAGCAAATCCCCCACCTCCCACCACTGTTACGCAATCACTAGCTGATTTCTGTCATTAAAGAGGCCTTTTCTGCAGTATGTTTTTTTTTTTTGTAAATAGAATTATGTAGGCCGGCGACATGGCTCAACAGGCTAATCCTCCGCCTTGCGGCACCGGCACACCGGGTTCTAGTCCCGCTCGGGGCACCAGATTCTGTCCCGGTTGCCCCTCTTCCAGGCCAGCTCTCTGCTGTGGCCCGGGAGTGCAGTGGAGGATGGCCCAAGTGCTTGGGCCCTGCACCCCATGGGAGACCAGGATAAACACCTGGCTCCTGCCATCGGATCAGCGCGGTGCGCCGGCCGCAGCGAGCCAATCGCGGTGGCCATTGGAGGGTGTTTTACCAATGGCAAAGGAAGACCTTTCTCTCTGTCTCTCTCTCTCTCTCTCACTGTCCACTCTGCCTGTCAAAAAAAAAAAAATAGAATTATGTAGCATAAGAGTACTCTTTGTCATTGATTTTTTGTTACAATTTGCATCTCTGAATATTAGTTCACCATACAGATATACTATGATTTGTTTATTTGTTCTCTTATCAACCAACAATTGGGTTGGTTTCAGTTTTAGGCTGTAACAGTTGAAGCTTCTACACAGAAAATGTATTTTATTTTCTCTTTTGTTAAGACTAGGAGCGGAACTGGTGTCAACACCCAACTCTACATTGAGGATCAAGCTTTCCCATGGATTGGTAGTGTTTCAAAGTCCCCCAGACAAATATGACAGCAGCTCATGGCCGGGGGTCCATTGCCTGCCTGTGAAGAGGCAGTGCTTCGGAATCCGGTCTTCACATGTGTTCTAATGGTCACTGGTCAGTCCCGTGTCAAGCTCCTTTTCTTTGGAGGCATTTTAAAAAATTGCCTGAATTATTTCCCCTGATGGAACCTTTATATCCAGGAACTTTATATTCAGCTAATCCACTTTAAGGAGAGATCTAGGCCGGCGCCATGGCTCACTAGGCTAATCCTCCACCTGCGGTGCCTGCACACCGGGTTCTAGTCCCGGTCGGGGCACCAGATTCTGTCCCGGTTGCTCCTCTTCCAGTCCAGCTCTCTGCTGTGGCCTGGGAGTGCAATGGAGGATGGCCCAAGTGCTTGGGCCCTGCACCCCATGGGAGACCAGGACAAGCACCTGGCTCCTGCCTTCGGATCAGCGCAGCGCACCAGCTGTAGCGGCCACTTAGGGGGGGAACCAACGGAAAAGGAAGACCTTTCTCTCTGTCTCTCTCTCTCTCACTGTCTAACTCTGCCAAAAAAAAAAAAAAAAAAAGAGAGAGAGAGAGAGAGCGCTTGCTGGCATATTATAACCATTGTATTGAATGTTCAGATTTCATCTGTTAGAGTTGACATAATATCGGATCTTTAGATCCCCAAATAGAGGACTTCTCCCTTTTGGCTTTCAATAGCATTTAAAACTTATTTTCATGTAGATTACTTATTAGGTTTAAGTCTAACAATTATTAGCTCATATTTTGTGCGAATTAGCCTGCACTTATTTCTGTTACATGCAGCCACAACATATAGAGCAAAGAATTTCTATCAGTCTTGGGTGGGGGAGGGGTCGCAAGTTTGTAACATGTTTCTTCACAGATGAAAACCGGCAGAACTCCTTAAATTTAGAGCTGCAAAGTTGTTGGTTGGAGGATACAAATTTGCATTGTAGACAAGCATCTCTTCCTTCAGAAATCTGATCAAAGACTGAGCTGTTTTCTTTTTGATGTTCAATATCAGATGGTAGAGAGGAACGTGGGAGTCTCCAACTTAGATCAAATGGCAGAAAAAAGGCCCAAGTGTCTAGAACGGGAATTCATCAAAAAGAAGCGAGACATATTGACGGATGATGCCACATCAGTGCCAAGACGGGATTATCTGAAGGAGGGGCCAGTGCCAGACAGGGGCTGTTCCGGTGAATTCTTACTCCGCCAGCACCTGGGAGGCTGTGTATGTCCTTGGAGGAAGATAGGGAGTGGGTGTGTATGTGTATCTGTGAAAAAATCCAGGAGAAGGAAACGGAAGTCAGAGAGAGGGAAAGAGACAGGAAGAGACGGACAATGAATTCACGAAGCATAGAAACAGAAAATAGCAAGTAGGATGACCTTCTAAATAGCGATGATTTTTATAATTTGTGAAAAATAATATATTTTGTATTAGAAGATGTAGTCAGAAGATAAATATTGATAGCTGTTGCACATGGAAGCTTCTCTTTAGGTGAACATATCATAGTTATTAGTTTAAGTAGTGTATTTTTATCTTATAAGAATTTTTAAAGTTAGTGTGTTTAAAACTGATTTGTACCTTGAATAAATAACACTATGTAAAGTAAAAAAATCCTCTTTTTAATAACTCAGACTAATGACATTGAAAATATCCAAGTTAAACATTTCTGAGTATTTTTTAAGAATTTATCACTAACTACATAATGTTTAATAAACATAGGCTAATCCTAAACATGCTTGTATTGTATAACATCTTATTTTCTAAGATTTATTTATTTATTTGAAAGAATTACAGAGAGAGAGGGAGAGGGAGAGAGGTCTTCCATCTGCTGGTTCACGCCCCAGATGGCCACAATAGCAGGGACTGGGCCAGGCAGAAGCCAAGAGCCAGGAGCTTCTTCTGGGGCTCCAAGGTAGGGGCCCAAACCCTCAGGCCATCCTCTGCTGCTTTCTGTGGCCACCAGCAGGGAGCTGGATTGGAAGTGGAGCAGCCAAGACACAAACTGGCACCCGTATGGGAGGCTGGCATCCCAGGCAGAGCTCTACCCACTCTGCCACACCCCTGGCCCCTGTAAAACATATCACGTCTTTTTTTTTTTTTTTTTTGACAGGCTGAGTTAGACAGTGAGAAAGAGAGACAAAGAGAAAGGTCTTCCTTCCGTTGGTTCACCTCCAAAATGGCCACTACGGCCGGTGCGCTGTGCCAGTCTGGTGCCAGGAGCCAGGTGCTTCCTCCTGGTCTCCCATGAGGGTGCAGGGCCCAAGTACCTGGGCCATCCTCCACTGCTTTCCTGGGCCACAGCAGAGAGCTGGACTGGAAGAGAAGCAACCAGGACTAGAACCTGGTGCCCATATGGATGCTGGCACCGCAGGTGGAGGATTAACCTAGTGAGCCGTGGTGCTGGCCCCTAGTATTTTTTTTTAACTCACAGTATCTCAGGGAAATTTTGGTTTAAATATATATAAATCCATCTTTTAATGCTGTTTTATATTGTACCTATATGGTACCATATATACTCAATTACTGAAATATCAACTTTTTCAATAAAGTTCCAGCGAAGTATATTAATGTTTATCAAAGAAACCATAAGAAGATCATAAAATATTGGTAGTGTTCAAAACAAAAGTATGAGCCTGTCCTATCGTTGCTTCTCTAGTCAATTCTCTCATCCCACATCCAAAGTTTTTAAGCCCTAAGTGTAAACACATAGAATTTCTAGCAGTCTTTTCTCTTCATAGCTTCAGATCTACTTGATCTCATTCCCAGCTAATGTGAACCTCATGTTGTGCGTATCTGAGCTCACTCCTGCCTCTTGTCCATTTTATGTAGTGTAGGTGTTTGGTATTTCTAGGATTTCAGGTTTGATTTTTTTTCAGCGTTTTTCTGACTTGGCTTTAAAATCTTGCATCAGGACTCCATACCAGGATGGGCGGGATGCAGGCACAGGTCGTTCTTCAGGAATCTCTTCCTGGCCAGTGCCACCACTGCCTTGGAGGGGGCAGGAGAAATTCCAATTTCCTATGGGGCCACAGAAAATTCAGCAGATGCAGAGTGGCGCTGGAGTCAGTGTTATATATTAATGTTAACCGTCGCAAACCACACCGGACACCAGAGTAAGGGGAAGGGTTTATTGGGGAGCACCCTACAGACCAGAGTGAAGGGGTGGTGAAGGAAAGAGAGAGAAAGAGAGTATAAGAGAGAACAGAGAGGAGAGGAGCTAGCAAGGAGAGAAGAGAGAGAAGAGGAGAGTAGAGAGGAGAGCAGAGGAGAGAGAAGAACCAAGAGCCAAGAGAGCACGTGTTCAGGAACAGGCCCTTTTAAAACTTTGCCTGAGGGCGGGCAGGGAAGCAGGAGCAGCGAATCCCATTAGGATGGGGGTGGAACCTGGCTCAGGGAGCTGGGCCATGTGGCCACCTGGCTACAACTGTGCCAGTTTCCTAACAGTCAGGGCTTTGAAAACAAAGGTTAGTATCAGTTTCAAACTTAACATCTATGAGCCTGGAGGTTGCTTGAGCACGAAGGGCCTCCTGCTCTCCACTTCCTATATCCCAGGCCCTCCTCTGGTGCCTTCTCTAAAAGCACGAGCCAGTTGCTTCTTAGCAAGGCAGTTTCTTTAGGGAACGATTCCTTCCCACTGCCCCCTTCACTTGTCATAAGCAGAACTTTTCCTCTGAGCGACTCCTGCTGGAGCCAGATTACCTGCTGACATTCCCAGCTCACGGACCCCTTGAGTTTGCTAATACTTTTTGCTTAAAGGAACTAATCAAACTATTTTCATAAGGTTCAATAAGAAAACAAAACTAGGTTGGGTTCCAGCAGTATGATTTTCCTGGTGCATGAAGTTGCCTAGGTATTCTGTCAGAGCGTCTTTGAAGAAGCGCATCTGGAGCAGAGTTTAAGCATGAAAGGGTGGTTCAGAGTTCCTTTCAGGGAAGAGATGTGGCAAAGGGAGTAACTCTTGAATGTGCGTCGACTCTGCAGAGGGGTTTGGTGTATACATTTCTTAGTAAACAGTAAGAGCTGAGCAGAAATGAAGCTGAGTTTAGAAGGAAAAGACAAAGTAGTTGTATTGATCTAACTGTTCATAGGTCTGCAGTTTTATGTCGTGTAAGTATGTGCTGCTTGCTGGGAGTTTTTATTACTGAGCAGAATAATCCTTTTGCTAAATCCTTAAGCAGTCACAATGAGGAGATTCACTTATAATAAGTTCATATTTTACAAACATTAAAAATAGTCAAGTTCTAATGTGTTAAGCCAAAAATAATATTGTTCTTTAAAGTAAATCAATTACTAAATAAAGATTAATGTCAGAGATTTCTGGTTATCTCTGAGAGTTCTGTGTCAGTAGCTGTAATGTGTTATTTATATAATTTCTATATTTGGAACATAAGAGCTTCCATGAGTGTGCATGAATGCTATATGTATAGATAGACTTAAATTAGTAAATACTTAAAGATGGGATTCTATTTTCATCTCAAAGGCAGAAGAACAGTAAATGGCGCAAAGATTTGTTCTGACATCAACTAAAGTGATATTGTAGCCTAAATGGAATAAAATGCTACTTCTTATCCAATTAGCACCTAATTTCTTCTAGAGATTCAATACTAGCCTTGACATTTTACCAAAGATACTAATGATTGAGGAGAGATGTGTACCGTTTGATTTTTTTGCTTTCCTCCAAAAGTATGCTCCAGACTTCGTATTTATTTATTTATTTGCTTTTTTTTTTTAATGGGCAGAAAGGGTTTACCTGTGGATAATGAGACATATGACATATGTACATCTTTCTAACAACATGTATATACAATGCTGCTAAAAGCTGAAAATCAAGTGATTTTCTTTATGATTTATTTATTTGAAAGGCAGAGTTAAAGAGAGGCAGATGCAGAGAGGGGGGTGGGGATAGAGAGCTCTTCCATCTGATGGTTCACTCCCTAGATGGCCACAGCGGCCAGAGCTGGGCCAATCCGAAGCCAGGAGCCAGGAGCTTCTTCTGGATCTCCCACGCAGGTGCAGGGGCCCAAGGACTTGGGCCATCTTCTACTGCTTTCCCAGACTATAGCAGAGAGCTGAATGAGAAGTGGAACAGCCAGGACTTGAACCAGTGCCCGTATGAGATGCTGGCACTGCAGGCGGCAGCTTTACCCACTATGCCACAGGGCTGGCCCCTCAAGTGATATTTTATACTGTAAGTAGTACATTATGTATTGAACATCTTCATTGTAAGAAGTAAATAGATTATTTAAAACTCCAGTACAGTTTGCTCCCCAAAGTACTTAAGCATTTAAATTTACAGGTGAACATCATCAAAGAAAAAGCTGTTTGCAAACAACAGGCATGAATCTGATCTTTAGCCTGCTTCTAGCATCATAAATGCAAGAAAAATCTTCTGAAACTAGATGCAAAACTGGCACATTCTTCAGAACTTCTCTATTTTCATTAAGACACCTTATGCCATTCCAGATGACCTTTCAGTCTGAGGACTTGTAAATCACATGATCTCATGAAGGATTATAGGAATTTAGCTTTTAGAAAGTGTCTAGGTCTTTCACAAGTGTATTTCCTTATCACCAATCCCACCCCAATTACCAACGGCAGTTCATTTATTTTATTTATTTGAAAGGCACACACACACACACACAGAGAGAGAGAGAGACAGAGAGAGAGAGAGAGAGAGAGAGAGAGAGAGAGAATCTTCCATCTGCTGGTTCACTCCCCAAATGGCTGAAACAGCTGGGCTGAAGCCAGGAGACAGGGACTTCCTCCAGGTCTCCCACGTGGGTGCAGGGGCCCAAGCATTGTGTCATTCTCTGCTGCTTTCCCAGGCGCATTAGCAGGGAGCTGGATTGGAAGTGGAGCAGCCAGTTCTGGAACTGGTGCCCACATAGGGTGCAGGAACTGCAGGTGGCAGCTTAACCCAACCCCAGCTGCAGTTCTGAAGAAACTTGCACAGGTAAGCAGTTTCCCAATACTCCTTGCAGTTGTCGGCAGTTGTCGCCGATGAGGAACTTACCTGTGGGGATTTTCTAGAAAAACTGAGCTAGAGCAAAGGAAAAGGTTTACAATTTTTGATAGAAATAACGATACCAAATTCACACCACAAAATGGCTTTTTACCATTTCTTTGACATGTTATTGATTCAATGCAAATAGTTACATCAAAAATAGAATTGCTATTTTCATTGGGCAATACTGATGCCAGTTAACAGTTCTCTATACCTACTTTGCATGTATGTAAGACTATCCACCTAAAACTCATTTTCTTAAATCCAATGGTTACTTTGCTAAACTTTTATGTCATCAACATTGTATTTTAAGAAGAAATTGTATTTATTTATTTATTTAAATTTTATTTGAAAGGCAGAGAGACAGGAAGACACATAGAGAAAGATCTTCCGTTGGAGCTGGGCCAGGCTGAAGCCGGGTACCTGGAACTGAATCTGGCTCTCCCTTCTGGGTGGCATGAACCCAAGTACTTGAGCCCTCATCCCTGGCTTCTCAGGGTGCTAAGGCAGGCAGCTGGATGGGAAGCTGAGGAGCTGGGATTGGAACCAGGCCCTCTGATATGGTTTGAGGGCATCCCAACTAACCTTAATAGCTGTGCCAGTGCTCGCCACAATGTCCTCATCATCTTATCGTTTTTCCCAGTATGGAGGAACTCTGTTAATCTACGCCACTAAGCTGTCTTTGAAGATTAACCAGTCTGGTTCTGCTGACTGATGGTGTGCACATTTAGGTTAGCGACATTCTGGAGTAAGGCACTCACTTTTGCCCTGGACGGTCGGGCTGAATCAGGAGAGGGTTGTATTTCTTACCATGTTTTTTTGAGACAGTTTTGTGCTTGTTTGGAAACTTGACTATGCCACTGGTGCTTGTTATAGTTAAATATCACATAGCTAGTGAAGTGACAATTTGAAAAGAAAGCAAGGTGTTGTTTTTATAAAAACCAGGTTAAATGCTTAAAAAAATTGTCGGTTGTCTACTGCCAAAGAAGTGTGTGTGAGAAATGGCTCCCAAATGTCATTTTAAGATTGGGAGTCATTTTCAAACTCCAGGATGGTTTATATACCTTACTTTGTGTATATCTTTAATGTCCAACTTAAACTAAAACCAAAGCATGTAAGGTTTATGGACGGAAGACTACATGTTATTTCAATCAACACACACATTTTTGATTAATTGCTCATTATTCATTATTTTAGTTGATGAAAAAGGCACCTAGAGTATATTTGTTTAAAATCTGAGAGATAAGCATTATGGGACCACGGTAGCTTTGAAACCTATGTAAAGACAATCAAAATAGACCGAGACAAAGTACATGTAACCAGGAACTGTGCTTCATTCTTAAATCTACAACATGTACATATTTATTTATTATTCAATCATTTATTCATTAACTTTTGCATAATCTCATTCTTCCAATTCCTCAAAGTTCTTATTTGGAGCATTTCTATTTGCATCAAATGTAAAGATGTCAAATAAAGATAAGCTATTATATGAAACATAGCATCCCCAGGTCACTGCTATTTTAAGAATAGCCCCAGGTCCACATAGATAACAGGAAAGTCACTTTCTAGTATTGTTGTTATTGGAAAAATTTAAGGATTTTTATATTGAACATTTAGAGGTTGAATTATTTTTACAAATGGCTGCAAAAAATGAAAAAGGTTCTTTTTCATGTCAGATAACTACTAGTCTTACTTCATTGATAAAACATTTGTGATACACAAATCAAATATAAACAAATAAATGGGAAAAAATAAAGAATCGGAAGTATCTAGGAGCTGAAATTATGGCATGTTTTAATTTTCTCCATTTGTTTTTCACAAAGGCTTTATTACTTATTTGTCTCATAAACACACTTATTTTTTCTGTTTGTACTAACCATTTATAGCTTTTATAATTCTTCTTCATGAGAATTTAAAGATTTGTGTTTTGGCTTTTCTTCCTTTACCAAGAGCAATTTGTTTGGTGCATCATGAAATGTGAAACAACTAATGCTAATTACTATTATTATTTTAAATGTATATTCATTTAAAGAGAAATCCTGGTGCCAAGCTAAGTAAAGTATATGAATGCTGCATTTCATTGCAATGCCCTATTGCCAGCATATGTTGTCTTTCAGAATAGTACAAAATAAATCCCTTTGTTAGGAGTTTTTGAAGACCCTGGGTTTCACATTTTGTATAACATTTCTGCCTGAGGAGAGTCTTTCCACATTATAGTGCTAATAAATATTCTTTGAGGAAAGCATGGTATGTTTTAGTCAAGCTTTCAAGAAACTTTGTATGTTTATCTAAATTTAACCTTTTCCTAACTTGATTTGTCCTTTAAAATTAAAAAAAATCCTGCTAAATGAAAATAATATACCTTTTAAACATTCTTTTAAAAATAAATAATGTAGGAATAATAAAGTGTCATTGTTGCTCTAGATGTGGCTTATGGGGTTAAGACCTAAGGAATGAGGAGGGTGCTGTAAATGAACAAACAATAGAGTCAGAAAATCCTGCCACTGAGAAAATACGCAGCTCAACCGTCTGCATTTAATCAATCACGTGCGACGACTCCACGAAGCAGCTTTGCCCTGCCCGCTCAAAGCATGAGGACACCAAGTTTTAGAATTAGAGGGGGCCTCGGAGATGTGCCAGCAGAACATTCTCCACTCAACATAGAAATCTCTTGCTGTAGAAATGAACTGGATATACTTAACGATGCCATTCTTATCTCTATTTGAATGCCCCGTTCATTTGATTTCTCATTCTCTCCAACTTTTAAGCATTATTCTCTAGTCTAGTGAAAGTTTGTTGGATGCAACTTCCTCCTACTAGTTTTAGTTTAGTTTCCAGACGTTGTATTCAACAAACTTTCATGTACCGACATTTTATTAGACAATGCATTTTCTCTTGTATATAATAGCCTAGCAATTTGTTAACGTAACTTTCATGGAAAATGGATGATAGACAGGATAAGAGGTGTTTGGGTTAGACACTGTCAATCGCAATCTGAGGCAGCACAAAGCAAGGCAGGAGGGCTGGATGCCAGATTCCTGGAGAGGAGCCTTGACAAATATCTACTCTGTCCCTGGTGAGAGACAGGAGCTGGGGTATTATAACAATCAGCCTTACCCTTGGCTCATTGTTAGGGAAAATGAGGGGACAGCAACTATTCCTTTTCCTCTACGGAAGTGGGGGTTGAACTCCAGCTTCCAGGATGTTCCATCTTGGTGTTTATGACCAGGGTGTGGGAGTTCTTGTCTAAGAGGGACGATTGCTGTAAGTACAGGGACATCATGAATTCTCATGTAGCTTTGCAGGAAGCAACTCATTTTGATTGAGATCAGTGTAAATGGATCAGTCTTGGAAAAGTTACACCTTGCTTTTCAAAATGTCTTCAAGAATTTGAAGGCAACCTGCATGCTCCTCCATCTTCCTCTCTTTGCTACTATAATCTGTAAGGTTCAAACTCCTCGAGGGCAAGCGTTGCTTTTTCTGCTGAATTCACGGATGGGTAAGCCCTCATTCCAGATACTGTTTCAGCATGCTCTCCAAAGCTCTGGCCATTATGGAGGCTCCTCTTAAATCCAGTGCCCAGACCAAGGGACCTTCCTCCAGATCTGTGTGCTGAACTTTCTTTGATATTGTCATATGTAAATTAGTACAGTACCAAAGTAGATATTCCTTTTTAGTATCACAGTAACACTGTTGGCTCATAGTGAGTTTGTGGTCATATAAAATCTTGGACCTTTTCATGAACTCTTGTCATTCTAGAAGACCAACCCATATATTACATTCAGAAGAAAAATGGTCTCATCTCTGAGCAGTTACATCCTGTACTTACAAAATTATCTTTTGAACTTGAAATGAAGGCCATATGTTCTCTCTGTTTAACTTCATCTTGCTGCTCTGAGTTCACTTCGTTTTATCGAGTTCACTTTGCATTCAAAATGCATCACCCGTCATATCAGCAATTCCACATAGCCTTCTGCAAACTTGATGAGTGTTTTTTTGTTGTTGTTGTTTGAAAGCAACCAGCTTTTTAGGAAAGGGCAAATCTCTGAGGCATAGTACAATCAACTAGTCTTGATAGATGCCCTCATTATAACTCATTTGATATGATTTTGTTAAGCAACCATGAATTTCGGGCAACCTATGTAAAACAAAACAATGTGAATAATAATTGCAGCTGTTATGTCTCTTGATCTTGCAGTCTTGCACAGTATCAAATGTAGTAAGGGGGGAAGCACTGAGAAGGGGTTTGAACTGAGATTCAAATTTCCACTATAGCACTCCATAGTTGCCTGTGTTCTCTGTTAGAGATATCTGAGTTTGAGCTTTTCTTTTTGGCCCCAAAGATGCTAGTGTGAGTATTGAGATGGTGTAAGTATTGTGCCCAGCACAGGTTTAGGACTTACGATAGGGATGAATTAGGTATTGTATTCCTCCTCCATAAAGAAAGAGCACAAGGACATTTTGCATTATCTACATTGCTAGCCCTTTTGCTATTGATTCCTTTGTCTTTATATTTGATTTTAATATATCAAAAGTTTATGATTTTGTAGAGTCTATATTTAGTATTTTTTAAAAAATAAATGGGTGTGTGTGTGTGTGTACATGTGTGTTAGAGAGACAGAGAGACAAACAGACACAGACAGGGAGAGGGCTCCCATTCACTGGTTAACTTTACAAATGACCGCAACAGCCAAGGTTTGGCCAGGACAAAGCTGGGAACTTGTAAATCAAGCCAGATCTGCCATGTTGGTAACAGGGACTCAAATACTTAAGCAATCACTGCTGCCTTACCGAGTGCTTAATGGGGGGAAGCTGGAATTACAAGTGGAGCAGGGACTTGAACTCATGCACTCCAATATGAGACGTGGGCACCTTAATCTCTAGGCTAAATGCCTACCTTTTATTTTAGTTTTGGGAATATCTGTATATCTTTTGTCTTGGGGACCTGTATTTGTCTAGGAACTCTTAGAACATATGCCAAGATATGATCAAATATATAAGGATATTGTTAGAGAACCACCTGGGTAGGAGAAAATGGGGAGGAAGCTTTCAAACCTGGAACAGCTTTAAAATCTAAGTGAAAGAAATAATGAGGAAAGGCTGTATAGAAATGTCCTAGACAGCTGCTCAGCAAAACGAAGGTTCAGGAACCCATCCAGGAGTCCTCCACCCAGTGTCCTCAGAGGAGTCTCTGTCTCCTGGGACAGCTGCCTCTGTGTACCTTCCATGCTCAGTCATTGCCAGGAGCACCCAGGGGATGCACAGCCTCAGAGCTAAAAACTGAATTAGAAATTATGCTTATTTTGATGGAGGACATTTTGGCATTTATGCATGGCATTTTCCAATTTTCCATGAACTTTTTGAAGTACCCTCTTGTGAATAAGCACAAGCACTACTAACAGGAAGAAGAAAAGACAAAGAAGGAAATGACAGAAGAAAATAAGAAGAGAAAGGGAACAAGATCCCCAGAGCAAGCGTTGACATAAACACCAGTAAATGCATTGAGACCACACATTTAAAACTGATAAGGGCCTGGGAAACCATCCAGGACAAATCTCTCATCTTACAATTTAGGAGACAGGACCAGGGATTTCAGTAACTGAGTCAAAACTGTGGCTCCCTGACAGTTCTTTCCATGATATCACTCTAGTAGCTTGGCCACCAAATGAAAAGTTATAGAAGGTTCTAAAGCAGACTGGGCAAAGTCACCTGGCCATAGAGGAGTGACTCTTACCGCCACCACATGGTCAGTATTTATGCTGAATGTTCACATCAGTAGTTTGGAAGGACAGACAGACATTCTGCTGTTTACCTCCCAGCTGGAACAGAATCTCAAGTGTAGAATGACAGGTCATAGTCTGGGAGGAACTTGGGATATAAGGTGAAAGCCAGTGTTCTTTCATTGCCAAAGGACTTCATTGTCAAATGATGGGATTACCCTGGGAATGCAAATACTTTCACGGTTCTGCAAACAGGTGAAGGAAAGATGAAAGGAATAACAACACCATTGACATGAGTCTGGGAGAAACAGCACCATCCGTGATGTGTACATGCTTGGCGATGTGCTGCTTTAGAAAGGGCAAGGTTCCCTCACATGCTATGCCACCACTAAAGGGCGGTTGTGGAGAGCAGATGATTCCATAAAGACCCACTTTTAAATTCTGTACACTATGATAATTTTAATCCAGATGTACTGACAAGGAAAGAATTTTCATTATTTCTGATACCCTTCATACTTGAGGCATGAAATAAGCAAAGTAATAATGCTAATTTGTACTTTGGAAACTCATCAAGTATAATCTATCTTTAAAAAATAAAAATATGTGGCCGGTGTTTTGGTGTAGCAAATAAAGCTGCTGCCTGCTATTCCGGCATCTCACAAAGGTACCGCTTTAAGTCCCAGCTCTTTCACTGCCAATCCAGCTCCGTGCTAGTAGCCTGGGAAGAGTGGAGGAAGAAGGCCCAAATACTTGGGTGCCTGTTGTCCCAATTGGAGACCTGGAAGAAGCTCCTGGTTCCTGGTTTCATCCTGGTCCAGACACAACCATTGTGTCCCTCTGGGGAGTGAACTAGCAGATGGAAGATCTCTCTCTGTCTCTCCCTCTCTTTCTCTATATCTCAGACTAAAATAAAATAAAATAAAATAAATCTTTTTTTAAAAAATTAAAATTATTAAAATCATTTGAATTCTTTGGGCTCTGGGATTTTTTTTGGTTTGTTTTTACCAAAGAACTGTAGCTACGGTTCTGAAGCATTAAATTTCTTATGTCTGCAACAGAAATTTCCTTTCTCTTTAGATTTATTTCTTTGAAAGGTAGAATGAGAAATTTTCCATCCACTGGTCCACTTCCCAATTGGCTGTGACAGCCAGGGAAGGGCCAGTCCAAAGCCAAGAGCCATGAGCTCCGTCCAGGTCTCCCACATCGGTGTCAGAAGCTCAAGTACTTGAGCCATCATCTACTGCTTCCCAGGCGCTTCAGTAGGGAGTCAGATGGGAAATGGAATAGCTGGGACTCAAGCTACCACCTTATATGGGATGTGGGCATCTCAGGTGGTGGCTTAATCCATTGCAGCACAATACCCATGCATTTTTTGAAACTGAGAGAAAGTAAAAATTACTGATTATATTGAAAGACAAATAAACATAATGTAAAACAATGTGATGCAGATAACATAAACAGAGAGCATTAAATAAAGAGGAAAGAGTTGGTCCCGGAAGTTGTTGTAAGCTGAAGCAGCAGGGATCACACTTCCCAACACTCTCTCCACCTGTCTGCAACCCCCCTCCATTGCCAAGTCTTGCTGCAAGGGACTTCAACGTCCAGAGGTTTACGTTCTACAGCTCTTCACAACAGGAGATAAAATCTACCACTGTAGCCATCCCCACTGAATTGTTGGGAATACTATCATTTAACTCAAGATAGAAAATATGTTTGGCAAATATAACCAGATACTTATTTCAATGAAACTGTTAACTATGGTTTAGGTTTCAAACCAGTTACATAACAAAGCACAACAGCTTCCGTAAATTGGTATTTAATGAGTATTATGTTGCAGAACCAGAAGGTACTATGAGTTTTGGTAGAAAAGGGGGCAAAATTATTTTATGGTTCCAAGCAAGAATTTTAGATTCAACCTAAACATTCCATTACAACGTGAGGCTTGCAATTCTGTAATGCTTACTTGTCACTAACAAGCAACGGGTAATGAGGTTTCTTTATATTAGGTACTGAAAGATGCTTATTTGAATTCAGAAGAAAAAGAAGTACAGTCAACTTTAATTAATGTGTAAGATTTTAAGAATAAGAAATTTTCACCACGGTAGTTTTACACCCTCAATTATTGACTTCACCATTCAATATTACAGAAATTTAATCATTTACCTAAGGTTATATCACAAATCTATGGAAGGATAAAGGACCCCAAAATTGTTGATTTTATTTTGTAATCCAGAATAATAGACCACCCAGTCTCAGAAAATTTACAAACCTTCAGAGAAACAATCAAACTATCAGAAACCAAAAGAAAATAATAAGGAAAATCAGTATGGGTTCATGAAGGAGCCAGCCTTCTGTTCCCACACACCATTATTTATTTATAACTAAATTCCCCCTGTAGCTGACTTTGCAGTGCCTTTACAGCTAGAAGCTGAAGGCTGAAAGTGACCACAGAAGTTGCCTGCTCTACTCCTGGGCCCCACAAAGAGGCCCTTGCCCACCCCTATCCAATTGATGTCTGGCACTTTGAGGGACTGCCAGAAGAGGAGATTGCTAATCTCTCAGCTGAAAATTCAAACTTCTCTTGGACAAAGGAAGTTCTTATCTATAACTTAAATTATTCGTGAGCCTTTAGAATTAGAGAAAAATTGGTCTTCATCCAAGTCTTTTTCACAATGGCATTAATATTTTCAAAGTAAATCTCCATCTTTGATCTTCCATATCCTAAGGAAGTTGGCAGTGGGCTCCAGTATCTGCCTTCCCACTTATCACTCTAGTTTCTATTTCAATTTTTAGCATTGATGTCGGTGATTCCATTGTATATTGTCTTTCTCCAGCAACATGGCATGGAAGTGGGATATCACTTAGTAGGATCAAGTTCCAAGTCTGGGGACTAGCAGCTATTACCTCTCCTGCTTGCCAGGCACCTGCTATCTGCCATCTCTGCACATCACTGCCTTAGAAACTAGACACCTGTAATTGACTTATTAGCAGATTGATGACTGTAAGATAAAAATAGACATGAGGACAGACAGCCAGTTCTCTATTTTTTTGCTTTAAAAAAATAACATCTTTTCTTGTGGCTTTAAAATTGTAAAAATGCCAAGGGTACTTTATTTTCTTCCTTATCTAGCAAACTAAAACTTTAGCTCTTACAAAAATCTGCCCCAGGACAGAAAGACTGGCTCAGTTTCTTGTAATTTCTTTCAGTGGGAGGAAGCCAGAAAATGTGCTAGTTTGGTTCAGGTTGTTGGATTTGCTACAGGAAAAATCAGACCACACTAAAAAGATTTATCAGATAATTATGTTTTATTTAACCACAAACTAACAGCTGAGGACTTATAAAGGATTTAAAACATTTAGAGACAAAAAAAAAATCCTGAAATTCTGTTTCTATTTCTTTTCTTAAAAATTGTATTTCCAACTAAATAAGTATTTGTCTTCTCCATTCTTGAATCTGCAAGGCTCAGTAGAATATGCAATTGGCCAAGATAAAGGAATCACTTCAAGGAAAGAGTTGTAATTACTGTCCTGCTGCAAATTTACTCAGACAAATCACTTACTTTTGATTTGCCTCAGTTTATTTCAATGTAAAATGATATTAGCTGGTTTTGTTCCCTGATACTTAAAATAATTCCTTCTACAAATTTGTGAAAAATACTTATGAAAGAATGAAGACAAATATTTTTAACAACTGATTTTTTTCCAAAAAAAATATGTTCTGCCAAAAGTATATTATTTGAGCAAAAACAGTTTAACATAAAGCTTTTCATATTGGCAAATGTGTCATTTGGATTCATATCTGTTTCTGAGTGTCAAATGCAGCTAACATTTGTGCCGCTGATCCCAAGTTCTTTGGATATTTTAGTGTGTTGTATTAGTTGACTGAGGGTAGGGTTCATTGGGGTGAATAAATACATCTATATTTCAGGAATGTCTTACCAAGGAAAAGAAATCATTCTTCATGGAACTAATCTATCTATCTATCATCGACTACCCATCCTTCAGTCCCTTAACTAGTAATTTCTTTCACATGGGGAACTAGTCTTGAAAATATTTAGGGTACATGTCTGTGTTTGCATGCATGTGCATGCTTCAGAACAAACACAATTCTGTAGATTGAATCCTTTGCAAACTTACTTAATATGATGATAGTCTTTGAGGATCACATCTTTTAATGACCCTTGCTTGACATTGAAGAATACTCTTCTAACAGTCCCCGATGTCATAAGACTTGCAATTTGGCGACAGACCATTTTCACATTATTAGATCAGTACTTTCGTATGTATCAGGGAATAAATGCTTCTGCCCTCGTTATTTTCATGCATATCCTGTTTTGTGATTAGCCACGGAAGCTCTCACAAAGCTTAGTCAGCAGTTACGTGTACAATCAGTACAGCCAGGCTACCACTTTCCTGTATGCTTCTGTTGGCAAGGCTTGGGATCATTCATTTTTATTTCTGAGAGATACAAACATATATGTTTGCCTAGAATTCCTGTGCATCAAAACTTTCTACCCAAAATTAATTCTGTCAGCCTCTATAAGCTACTTTGAACTACTCAGATGGATAATGGATGATGCTGTAAATATTTGCATACTAGTGAACACCATTTTTTTGAATTCCAAAAGAAAATGTAAGTCAGACTAAGATTGCAATTGTTAAACAGTACACATTTATAATCTTGAACAGGAGTGTTTTATAAAATATATTCCCAAATTAAGATGTCTTTCCTTGAGCAAAATCAGCATTTTTGAGGCAGGTATACATTTCTAGCATTTATTCTCCAATATCTATTTTTGGATTAAATGGCTGTTTGTTGATGTGAAAGAGCAGAAGGCGGGCTCGAAGGACATTCTTATAAGGATGGAAAACATCTGGAACTCCAAAGCAAACCCCACACATCATTATAGCTTTGCTCTAAGTAAAAGACACATCTCTTCAAATGTCTTGAAAACATTATGGGGAGGCTGGCTGTCCTTGAGCTATACCCTTGACTTCCTGGTCACTGGCTCATGGTCACGTCTGTTTTTCTGATTTCCTGATGGACTTTCTCCTCTACGTTGCTAAATAAACCACGAGACTTCACCCTCAATCACATTTGGGAATATTTCCTGAGATGTGGTTAGCTAAGTTGGGTTTTGGTTTTTCCCCTCTCTGGCAGGCAGTTCAATCCCAGATAATCTTACCTCTTTCTCTCTGTGCTGAAATAGATTACTTGGATTCAGCTCTCCTTTTTGCTCTTCGTTTGTTTAACTTTAAATATAGCTGGCATTTATCAACGAGGAAGTACTAAACAAATTTTGTTTGATTTTACAAAATAATTTTTCAGATATTCCTTTATTTAGGTTTAACTGTAATACAGAAGAAAGCAATTATATGAAACAGTTTGGTTAAATTATTTCCAAATTATTCATTATTATTGCTGACTTCTTTCACCATTAAAAATAAAAACAATTTGCTCTGCCATAAGGATATCATTCCTAATAAAAAACAGATAATGATCAATGTTTAAAAGAATGCCTTTTAAAATTCTTATTATATCATAATTTGCATGTATCTTACAGAATGTGTCATGTTTCACCAACATCTTTTAATAAGACTTATTTATTTCAAAGGCAGAGAAACAGAGAGAGAAGGAGAGACAGAGAGATATCTTTCATCCAATGGTTCACTCCCCAAATAGCTGTAACAACCAGGACTGGGCCAGGCCAAAGCAAGTAGTCAGGAAGTCCACTCCCACATGGGTAGACCATAATCTGCTGCCTTCCCAGGTTCATTACCAGGAAGCTGGATTGGAAGTGGAGTGGCCTGGACTTGAGCCAGCACACTGATACATATATGCCCCATTCTTAGTGGCAGCTTAACTCAATGTGTCCCAACATGAGCCTCAACAGTAGATACCAACCGAGAGATATAGTGCCAGGCGAGAGGAGTTCAAATAATTTAGTCACTTGAGGAATGTTGTCCCTCGTTCTACAGGAAGAGGGAATCAGTGGAAGATTCAGAAAAACAGCAAGATTGGATGTGTTTCTCGAATAACCTTTTTGTAGTACAGCAAATGAATAGGGTGCAGAGATACAAGCACAGAGCAGGCACGTGAAGAGCAATTAGAATATTAAAGTACTCAGAAGGAGAGATACAGTTCGCTTGAAATAAAATGGAAGCAATGGAAGTGGCAGGTTAGTACCAGTGGGAATGCTAATGAGAGGAGGAAGTAAGAAAACCTTAAACTGAGCAACCAAGTAGACCCAGCCTTTTCTAGGGGAGAGAAATCTGGTTGGTGATATGTTTATAATTTAGACTCAATCTCATACTTTGAGTACCTAACATTCATAGAAATCTCAGTTGATGTAAGATTTTGTAAACTTTTACATAGATCCTGTTTTTTATGAATGTGGAAACAAACTACCCATGAAGATTATAAAGTTCAATCAAATCATTTTTATAAATATATTTAATCATTGTCCTTTTTTGTATCATCTATTAAAGTCATATGGAATAACGAATATGAACAAATATTATAAAACATTTTCTTACTAAAGATGAATGGATATATGGATTTCAGGAAACTCACCGCAGTTTCTCTTTTTTAAAATATTTATCTGTGTAATTGAAAGGCAGAATGATGGAGCAGGTTGAGAGAGAGAGAGAGAGAGAGAGAGAGAGAGAGCTTCCGATCTTCCATCTGCTGGAATCTCCAATTGGCCACAACAGCAGGACTGGGCCAGGCCCAAATCAGTAACCAGGATCTCCCTCTGGGACTCCCTTGTGGATGACAGGGACTCAAGCACTTGAGCTGTCATCCACAACTCACCAGATACATTAGAAGGAAGCTGAATTGGAAGCAGAGTAGTGGGGACTTGCATTCTGATGTAGGATGCAATCTTCCCAAGGAGCAGCCGAACTTGCTGTGCTAAGACACCCATCTCAACATAGCTCCTTTTTGCCTGTCTGTAAAAATTATGTATTTATTTATTTAAAAGGCACAACGACAGCATATTACAGAGATTTTCCATCTCCTGGTTCGCTACCTAAATGATTGCAATAGCCAAGACCAGGAGCCATAAACTCCATCCAGATCTCTCATGAGGATGGCAAGAACTCAAGGTCTTGGACCGTTATCCTTATCAGATGCCTCCTAGACACATTGGCAGGAAGGTGGATTGGAAGTACAGAGTAGCCAGCACCTGAGCCAGTACTCCTACATAGTATACTGATGTCCCAAGCATCAGCTAGCTAGCTCCACCACAACCCCTTGGGCCAGCTTTAAATTATTCAGCAAGGCAATGGATCTGGGATTGAAATATAATACAGGCACATGAAATGCAATTAATTTATAGTGGCTGCTAAACTTGAAAGTCACTTTTTAACAAACAGGTGAAGCTGAGAAGAGCAATGGCATCACTTTGAGGAAAGGGACTACATGATAATAATAACAATACAGTGAAATTCATTCAGATTTTTATGTGCTTATTACTTTACATTAGTTAATTGACATAATAACAGTGTGTAAGCTGAGTCATAGAATTACAGTCACGCGTTGTTTGATGAGAATGTAGTCTGAGAAATGCATCATTAGGTGATTTCACTGTGTGAGCATCCTGGAGTGAGTTTACCCAAACCTGGAAGACACAGTCTGTTCCACACCCGAGCCCTATTGGGGACACCATCATGTATGTAGTCCATCGTGATCAAAACTGTGCTGTGTGCGCATTACTGTTTTGTCTTCAAAGGTTAGCAAGGAGACACAATCCTTAAGAACGATTACCTGTAAGTGCAAAAACGCAGTATATGTTTACATGACTCCTGTACATCTCAGAAACAACCCTGAATTGTTGTAAAAGAAAGATGTGAAAGTACTCTTGGGAAATTCTGCATTGTATTTGATGCTGCTATTCTCCCTCCCAACCCCAAATGAGATACAAATAACATGATTAAATTAAATCTGAGAAATTAGAAAACTGCAAAGTCTAGTGACTTTGAGTTAGACTTCTGAAATTTATCAAGTAGAGAATTTCAGAGGATTTGCGTCTGTCTCATCAGAAATGAGATATGGAGTGTTGGTAAGCAGTGAATTATTTGGCTGTGACACTATGACTGATACCTGTGTGAGAAATATCTGGATATGAGAACTTAGAATGTGCTTCTTAACCATGTTTTGACAGAATTGGAACTGCTCATCTGTCTCCTTGCCCAGAGTGCTGAGATACAGAGGCATCTTGTATGTTAGAATGTCTTCTTTTTAGCATATTTCTTGGAAGGAATTTTTGGGAGGGAGGCCTCATATCTTAACAAATGAGAGTGCAAAACTTTGAATGTAATGTTCAGAAATGAGTTTCAAGTAATTCCTCATTGACTTTACAGATACCACTCTAGGAGAAAATGTCATATCCTTTGCAAACATTATAAAGTGAAATTAAAATATTAATCAGTAAATATTAATTGCACATAAAAAATGACGAGGTTCCATATATATAGATGTATTGCCATGACAGTAATTATATTTAAATGCCTTGATTAATGGATGTAATTACGGTAAAGCTCATGTGGATTTTTTTGACGATCAGGAGTGCTCTCTGATAGAAAGTAGGCCTGTAATCACGTGGGTCTTCCTTGAATCTAGCAGTGTTTCCTTTGACATACACACTCGTTATGTTCTTTAGATTCTGTAGACCTCAAATCATCCAATCCTCCACCAGTCAGGGGGAAATAAGCTCTGAGTCCTGATTTTCAAAGGCTCTGGTAGAGCTCCTCCAGGACATTGTATTAGCTCACTAGTCCACAGCATTGAGAGACTAGAATTACAAATAGAAATGGGCTACGAATACACTTATGCAATTCTTCCCTGGGCTCGCTCTGTGTGATATATGTTTTGTACCGCTTTCTCCTAGATAATCTGTATGTGAAAATAAAAGTATGAGGGTTTTTGTTTTTGATTTTCCTTTTTATATAACTGAAGCGATTCACCTCTTTCTGTGAATGATCAAGAAAGAACAAAATGGAGCCCAATAAAAAAAGAGATTTTTCTGCCTCTGATTACCTTATGCGCAATTGTTCTACCCCTCCTTTCTCAATAGCATTTATGTGTTCCAGAAGAAAGGACTGCAGTATAATCCCAGGAAAAATACACTTAGAAACATCTCCTTGTCTCTAGCTAGCATTCAGAGGTAAAACTTCAAGAAAGATCCTGGGTGATAATGTATGATTAGGATCACCTAGGTAAAACTTCAAGAAAGACCCCGGGTGATAATATATGATTAGACCTGGCTCACCAAGGTAGAAGCCCAAGTAGAACTTTGAATCAACAGTATGTTAGCCTCAGGCATTGTCTTAAAAAATGCATGTAAAATCTGAATTTTCATTCTTTTAGCTAGTGGGGTTAAATCTAAAATAGTGGATAACATTAGATGTTGGATTATAGATCTCAAAACCACATTCTATGAATTCTTCTCCATTTTCCTCCCCAAAGGAAATTCCATCAATCTGTATTAAAACATTTAGATGCAGGTGGTTCTGAAAATTGCAAAGTACATAAAACCATCACTAAAGTGCTTGAACCCTAGTACCCACATTTCTTTATTATACCACAGAAAACTTGTAAGTTCATTACTTACCTCTCTTAATTTTGCCCCTATATGTTTTATGTGAGGGGGAAGAAAAACTCAGACTCATTAGCTAGGCTGTCTCGGTGTCCCAGCGTTCTGCACATTGTCCTGCTTTTACAGCTGCCTGGAAACCTTGGTCCTACCTTACCCTTACCCCAAGTCTCCCTTTCTTGCCTTCGTACTAGATGCTTTGCATCAGTTTTTGCCTTGGTAAGGCACTTGGTTCACTAACTTGTTCCTCTAAGACTTCTGGTCGTGCCCTGACCAGTATTTCTTTTGGAAAATTTTGGAAATGTACCCTCAAAATCCTGCTCCATAACTGGGGTCTTGTTCGCTGCTGCTGGACCACTGACACTATTCCCTGTCTGTCTGGGTCTCCATGACCTGCTGATCACAAATCAAGTGGCCCTGCTCATCTACTAAAATGTCTGTTAGTTGTTTCTGGCTGGAAGTCTAACTATTATTACCAGTTCCTGCTTGATCTTTTTCAGGATCAACTGGGACTACATGTGGTGTAATGAAATCACAGACACAAGTTCATTGTGCAACCCCAATACTTAACAGATGTTTGACCTTGCCAAATTAGCTAACCTCATCAAGCTTTATTTTCTTCATCTTCAAAATTACGATGGAATTGCAATCTATGATGTGATACCTAATTAATATCAAAAGAGGTGGTCTTGGAGATATACAAATTATGTAGATAAGGACATAATATCAGTTGAGAACTTAGTCCCTGATCAGGTGCTGTAACAAGCTCTTTATAAGGACTATGTTTTAGGGATTGCGATGATTTCCAATTAAGTGACTTGCTAAGACCTCAGAGTTCATTCTGACATAAGGACTATAATGACTGACTGTACACTAGTAAGAAATGCAGATAAGACCTTTGCCATGATCCTGCACGTAAGTGGCAACTGCAGCCTTCCTTATAGCTAAACTTAAGACAGGAAGGAGTTCCATCATGATGTGACTAACTCCCAGGTTTAGTCTTCCTTGGGACTAAGCTAACCAAACTCGTGCTATGGCAGTATCAGCAGCTCATGTTGCTTCTCCTGCGCGCCATCTGTACTCTCCTATATCCTTTGTACTCCAGCTCATTCATTTCTATTCTTACGTAAGTATTTGCATATGTATCAGATTGCTACAATAAACATTTGCAGGTACAATTATACTTTGGAGATGTTACAATTTTACCTGAAGTGAAATTAATGTGAACTGTACAGTTATGAATTACGTGAATCTGTACTATTTGGTATGAGCTACATGAATTCAATGGTATATTTACTTGCCATAAGGTATGATCTTGTAATTAGTACAAGGAAAGTTTGAAAACTGCTATTCAAATGTAGTTTATTTGCTTGAAGACCTGGGAACAAAATGAAATATCACTCATTGGCCACCCAAGTAGATGCTTTTGGAAATTAATTCTACAAAAAGTAGATGCAGAAGAAGTAATTTGTTTAAGTTTTTGTTAAATGGAACGCTACAGTCAAGAACTGTGAAGCGTCTGGGCATTCACCTTAGCTGACAGCCAGGAAGTCAGGCAGCCAGAGATTCAGGACTGCTGGCAGAAGACACAAGGCTCCGGCTCATAAATTACTCATGGCACAGTGAGTAGCATGAGCTTTCTGTTTGTTGGCTCCCAACAACCCCAACAGGATGAGGCAAATGGGCACAAGTGGGTCCTTCACACATAGCAGAGTTGTGTCACAGTGGAGGAATGTCAAGCTTAGGGAAACTGAATTTTTTTTAACATTTTCATTTTTAAAATTTTAATTAATTTTGAAGACTCAATATAATTCATAGATACAATTCTAAGAATATAATGATGTTCCCTCCCTCCTTCCTTCCCTCCTTCTCTTTGTCTCCCACCTCCCCATCCCTCTCCCTTTACTTCTTAGTTTTTGAGATAACATATTTCAAATTTCCATTACAGTAAAAAAAGTGAATGTTTTAACACGAGCCACACAGCTGCCTGACCTTGGCATTGGTAGACTCCATTGTCTTTACTGTGATTGACATTACAAAGAAGGAAAAGAAACCTGTGGTCTGCTCCAGGGGAAGACACTTTTTTTCCCAAAAATCTTCAGAGTGTATATATCCCTGATGAGACAGTCCTAAACCCAAGCTCTCAGGGCTTCTCCCTGCAGAAAGTACAGAAACACAAGAGAGCCATTTAGAATTCTGTATTTAGTGGAGGATTAATCTTGTGACTGTACAATAAATTGAAAGTATGTCATTACAAAAATTGACAAAGGAGGGAAAAAAAGGGGAAGGAGGAGGGAGGGTGGCCCATATCACTATGGACTTAAAATTATATATATGGAATGCGTGAAATCTGTTATCTTGATATACATAAAGTTTTTCAAAAAAGAATTGTCTCCCAACAGTTGGTCAGCTGGAGCATTCTTAAGTTGGATTTTAAGAAATACTCTAATGAAAATTCAACAGTTCTTATAGACCCAAGATGGAAAAATGTATTCATCTTGGTTTTGTGGGTTCAACTCACGTGGCTATTCCTTTATATCCTCAATAGTGTTCTACACTATTCTAAATAGATGATTCCAGAAAATACAATTGTGCTTGAATATTCAGTTCATCATTTACAAAATAATGGTGGCAATGCTACCTGATAAAGTCTAAGGTGATGGTTACGCCAGAAATACTTTGAAGTAGAATCTGCAGAACAGGACAAATGTCAGTTTTTGTGGTTAGCATTCTTAGATTTTAGCAGTAGTGCAGTCATTCAATTTATGTGTTTATTATACACTGAATATATATACAGCACAATTGTATATATGTTAGCAATACTGTGGTGAATCAGACAGAAAATTCCAATCATATGGAATTTAGAGTTTAGTGGTACAAAAAGAAATGTTACCAGCTACTTTCATTCACACCCACAGAAATGAAAATGGTGCATTTTCTTCTATAAGTACTCATTCGCACTCCCTTTTCTCATTAATCTTCTTCATAGCTCCTAATGGTGTGCATGTGTGTGTGTGTGTGTGTGCTATTTCAAACCTATTTACTTTGCTAATCCATTACTGCTCCTACTAGCATATAAAATGCATAAAGCAGAGATTTATGTTGGTTTTTGTCAATGTTGTATAAACAAGATTTATAAGACTCTGACATACTTTCAGAAGTTAACAAATATTTGTTGACAAAATTAAGTGGATGAATGAAGTAGATTCCCTGGGAGCAAAGATCCCCAGAGATCTTCCCTGGGATAACCAGAATTAGAGAGGAAAATCTCTCCATGAGACATTAGATGTAACAAACACTTGTGTTAACAGAAAAGCCATTCCTGCGGAAACTTTGTTGAGCATTGTAATTCCTTTACTCAGCATTGCCTACACATAAGGATAGGTAAGTATTCAGTTTATTACTTTTACTGTAACCAAGTTTATGTTGGTAAGGTCTGGAGAAAAATGGTTACATATAAAAAAGTGTTTCTGAAACTTCTTTTGGATAGAAGACAGATCTAAAATGCAGCCAGGCACATAGAAACAAGATATCTTCCTAAAATATGTCTTGATATACATAGATCAGGGCAACCCTTCCATCCTTGGCGTAAAATCTCAATGAAAGGCAATTAGTTTAAATATGTTGAGAGGACGTTTCTGTAAGCATGTTTAATTAATACTTTCCTATGCCAAGAATGGGGATTATGCCAATTGCAAATGATAGATTTGTGTTTTGGGCTTTTTCCTCATGTTTGCCAGCTGGATTGAAATGGAAGAATTTGACTCAAAGTACATTTTGCCATGGTACCAAAAATTTTTGTTTTAACTGAGGCCTAAGACAGAAAGGCCTGGTAAAATAGCCTTATTTGCAATGCATACTTTTGGAAATAACATTTTAGAGAGATATAAAATAAGACAGAGGAGTGACCCTTTGAAAATCATCTAAAGAATTGTTGACATTTCTGTAACTTGGCTAAATCCAGAGTCAGAGAAAAGCTTCAGGAAGTTGAATGTTTTTTATATTTTCATTTTATAAATGATATTATTTGTGCTCTTTTGGTTTAAAAATCTCCATCTGCAATGAATATCTTTCAGAAGATATTTTGCCTGAAGAGAGAAATAAATTCTTATTCTGCTTTATCTTTGATTCCAAGAATTTTTAATTCAGAAAATCAATTTTATAACCTTGTTTATGTCTTGCAAATATCCTGAAGTATGTATTGCTTAGCAGCTGTAATGAATACGAAGAAGCTAACGAAAGGTTTTTATTCAGAAGCCAGGAGTGTTTTTCCAAGATGATGTTAAGTATTTCTCCAATTTTAGGGAAGAAGAAGCCAGATAATTTCAGGGTGTTGTAGGTTTTAGATTTAGTAATAACATCATCATCCATTATAGAAGTATTAGTCAATCAATTAAAAGACATTTAAAAAACCCAGACTTCTAAAATGTTTAGGAAATATTTTTGTGTCAATCTACGAAAAAGCAGTTGTCATGTATTCATATTGGTAAGGTACAGGAACCCATGACCTAAGAAACTTTTCCCTGTAATCATTTTAATTCATAAAGGAAACAGTTGTGGTGGTTCAATGTATAAATGAATGCTGTGGGACAGCCTACATTGCTGTTACTAAGTTTCAGAAAAGATTGTTATCAGAGGAAAACGTACACCCTAGCTAATAAATTTATAATCTATTTTTAGTAAAAATAAGATTAAAATGCCTAAATAAGGATGGCTTTTCAGACTCATCTTTAGAATATGATGTCTGTTAAGAACCATCACAGTTTTCTTTAGTCCTGATACTTCTTGCTATAATTCTAGCTACTTATTATATTTACATGATGGCTTTAAAAATATTCAGTTATTTGGTAAAACTTTCATAAAAGCACACACATTTTGCTAGAGAAGAATCTAAGGCATTTCTAAGAAGTTTCTTGATTGACTTCAACTTTACTAGGTAAATAAATCATAGCACTCCAAGAGTGGAACCATGAGCAACCACCATTACTGCCCATCCAGTTACCTCCTCCACCCATGGAGGGTTCTCCTTCATCAGAAAGTGGAAAAGGGAGAAGGAAGTACAGGCTTTGGAAAGACCCGATCCTGGCTCGGGCCTAACAGTATTAAAAAAAAATTATGGGTGGTAGAAAACCCAAGTATCTCACCACAGCCAGGATCAGAATCAGCACCAGTATTTTGTAACTTGCAATAACTGTTCGTTAATGTTATCATTTAATCCCTGTGGTGCTGGCTGAGGTAGGCATTTTCATCATGTTCTTAGATACAGAAGTTTATAGATTTTAGCTGGAGTGAACCGGACATCATCTTTTCATCCCTCTTTCCCCATCTGCACCTGCACCCACTGGTCTTTCCCGGTTTCTCCAGTTTTATCTTCTCCAGAAGGTGTAACGCTGGGTCATACAGTGTGTAGTCTCTGCAGATCAGCTTCTTTCTCTTTGAACTCTTTTTTTTTTTTTAATGTTCTTCCATGTCTTTTTATGCCTGGATTGTGGTTTTTAATATTTTATTTCAGAAGTTTTAAATTTACAAAACAAAACTTGTGAGGTAGTGATACAAACAGTTCCTATGCACCCCTCATGCCATTCCCCCATTAATGTCTCATGTTAGTGCTTTGTCCCAATTAATGAGTCACACCCCTTAGGAATAAGTTGTGTCCAAACTAATTTGATCCCTCCTACAACCCCCAGGCTCTGGAATTCAACATTCTGGGTTCAGACTGAGGTTTTTCCCCTTTCTACCCCTGAATAATATTTTATTGCATGAGGTACTACAGTTTGTTTACCCATTCACTTATTAAAGACATCTTGGTTGCTCCTGATTGGGTGGTGATTGTGAATAAAACTGTTAGAGCCATTCCTGTCAGATATTACTGGAACACAATTCGTAACTCAACTGAGGACATATCTAGAAGATCGTTTGCTTCAGCTACAAACTGTTCTTTTGCTTCATAAGAAATGGCCACATTCTCTTTCGGAGTGGCTGTGCACTGTGCGTTCCCATCAGCAATGGATGAGAATTTCCGTGGCTCCACTCTCATTCTCCACAGCATTTGGCATACTCAGTGTTTGGGTTCAGCCTTTGTAACAGGGATATGCAGTGGTATTTCACTGTTACTTCAACCTGCAGTTCTCTAATCACACACGATGCACAGCTTCTTTGCCTGTGCTCCTGTCCAGTTTGCCTATCTTCTTTATGGAATTTCTATTCTGATTTTTTGTTTCCCCTTTTTGAGCTGGGTTGGTTGTTTCCTTAGTGCTCAGTTCTATGGGCTGATCCATTTCTCCGTCAGCACTGCTTTTACATTTAGTTAACAGATATTCTATAATTTCTCCTGAGAAACTTTTTGACCTATATAGCATCTAGAAATGTGTTTACTATCTATCTTTGGATTTTCCAGCTTTATTTCTGTTACTGATTTCTATTTTAGTTCCTTAGAGTTGGAGAATGTACGTTGTGTGATTTCTATTATCTTATTTTTCAGGAGTGTTCTGTGTTCACCTTGGAGGATGTCCCCTGCGTGCTTGAGAAGGCACTGTGCTGTACTTGGTTACATATCTATGATGTCGATTAGATTACTGATTGCATTGAATTATGCCCTTGCTTTATCTACTTAATACTGAGAGAGGGGTATTGAGGTGGCCATCTGTAACAGCAAATTTGTCTATTTCTCCCTGTAGTTCTTTTTTTTTTTTTTTTTTTTTGACAGGCAGAGTGGACAGTGAGAGAGAGGGACAGAGAGAAAGGTCTTCCTTTGCCGTTGGTTCACCCTCCAATGGCCGCTGCAGCTGGCACACCACGCTGATCCGATGGCAGGAGCCAGGTGCTTCTCCTGGTCTCCCATGGGGTGCAGGGCCCAAACACTTGGGCCATCCTCCACGGCACTCCCGGGCCATAGCAGAGAGCTGGACTAGGAAGAGGGGCAACCGGGACAGAATCCGGTGCCCAGACGGGGACTAGAACCCGGTGTGCCGGTGCCGCAAGGCGGGGGATTAACCTATTGAGCTGTGGCGCCGGCCCTCTCCCTGAAGTTCTATCAGCTTTGTCTCATGTATTTTGACCCTGGGTTGTTGGCAGAAACACTTTAAGTTTTGTGTGTATCTTTTGAGATTTGACCCCTTGTGTGCTCCTCTGGTTCTTCTTCTTTTTTTTTTTAAAGATTTATTTATTTGAAAGTCAGAGTTACACAGAGAGAGGAGAGACAGAGAGGTCTTCCATCTAATGGTTCACTCCCCAATTGGGTGCAACGGCAGGAGCTGCGCCGATCCAAATCCAGGAGCCAGGAGCTTCTTCCGGGTCTCTCACGTGAGTGCAGGGGCCCAAGGACTTGGGCCAACTTCTACTGCTTTCCCAGGCCATGGCAGAGAGCTGGACTGAAAGTGGAGCAGCCGGGACTAGAACCGGCGCCCATATGGGATGCCGGCGCTTCAGGCCAGGGCGTTAACCCTCTGCACCACAGTGCCAGCCCCGCTCCTCTGGTTCTTCTTGTAGTATTCCAATGACACACATGTTATCCCTCTGTAATTATCCCACTGTGCTTCAATGTTCTTATCTATCTTCTAATTATATTTAACGTTTATATTTCAGTTTGGGAAGTTTCTGCTGACACACCTCCAAGCTCACTGACTTCTCAGATGTGTCCCGTCTACTGATTAACCCGTCAACGTTGGTTTGCACTTGGAAGCCTCCTCCAAATCCCTGGGAGTGTGAGTCCATCTGTTTCAAGAGCTTTGGCCTGGCCTAGCCCTGGCTGTTTTGCACATTTGGAGAGTGTACCAGTGGATGGGAGAGTTCTCTGTCTCTCCACCTCTCTGTTGCTTTTTTACTTAAACACAAATAAATTAAAAAACTGCTGAAAACTGAAAATTGGGGAGTGCTCTTAAGAGAAAATCCAGTCAGGTTCAAGCCTCTCATACAAGGGTGGTGTCCTCCAGAGGCCACCAGCTATTTTGTTTTCAAGTGTCTTCAAGAAGTTGTTATTATTATTTATTATGCATATATTTATTTTTTTAAAAAAAGTTGTTTACTTAAAAGCAAGGATAGAGATTTTCTATCCATAGGTTCTCTGCCCAAATGGTTGCAACAACTGGGGCTGGGCCAGGCTGAAGCCAGGAGCCAGGACCTCCATCCACATCTCCCACATGGGTGGCAGGAACTCTAGTTTTTGAGCCGTCATCTGCTGCTTCCTAGGCTCATCAGCAGAGGCCCGGATCAGAAGCGGAGTATCCGGAATCCTAACTGAGACTCCATTGTGGAAAATGGCCTAACCAGCTGTGCTGTAGCACCTGCTCCAGTTTGTATATTTAAAGCTTTATTTATTACTTATTTGAAGGCAGAAAGAAAGAGACAGAGAGAGATCTTCCATCTACTATTTTACTCCTTCAATGCCAGCAACAGCCAGGGTTGGGCCAGGTGAAATCCAGAAACCCAGAATTCAATCAAGGTCTCCCACATGGAGAACCCAAGAATTCGCACCATCAAACGCTGCTTCCCTGGGTACACTCCAGCAGGAAGTTGGATCAGAGGCAGAGGAGCCAGGACTCTAGGCATTCCCAAGGCTGGCGTTGTAGCACAGCAGGGTAAACGCCACCTGCAATGCTGGCATCCCACATGAGCAGAGTTCAAGTCCCGGCTGCTCCACGCCCAACCCAGCTCCCTGCTAATGCACCTGGGAAAGCAGCAGAGGATGACCCAAGTGCTCGGGCTCCTGTATGTACATATGAGACCCAGATGGAACTCCATGCTTCTGCCTGGCCCATCCCTGGATGTTGTAGCCACTTCAGGAGTGAACCAGTGGATGGAAGACATCTCTCTCTCTCTCTCTCTCTCTGCCCCCACACTCCCTTAATCTCTCCCTCTCTGTAACTCTGCTTTTCAAATAAATATTCTTTTATTTTAAAAAAAGGTGTTCCCAAGCAGTGACTTTGATAAGTGAAATAACTTGGAATGCTATATTAATTTCTTTGAGACAGATAACTCATCTAAATTAGATCTTTCTTAAATTATATGGTTTTACTGGTCAAATACTGGTCATGAAAATATTTTAAAGTTGAAAATGGTCAACTTCTACCTGAATTTCCTTACTTCTTAGTTTTTAAGAGAACTCTTTCTTCTCCTGAAATGAATATGCTCATTACTTTTCGAGTTATACTAGGGAAAAATACGACTTAATGGGGAAAATACAATGTAATGAAGAAAATGATTTAGACAAAATTCATATTTCAGAAAGTTCCTCAGTTTTACAGAAGGAAATAACTACAACCTTAAAACTGATGATTTAACAGAATCTAAAACCAGGTTTTATTTTCTGTTCTTTAAATATAAAAATCTGTAATAAACTTACCTTATTTGTAATTAAAATTCAGTAAAACCACAATGACCATAAAATAAAATGACAAAAATCTTTGCGCAAAGTGATACTAAACTATTTATAAACTTATATTTTTCATGCTGTGGTATTGGATTATTGTTACTGGGCATACAATAATTTCCATTTTTCTGTTTGCTTTTGTGTTAGCCAATGGTAATAAAATACTTGGTACTATTTGGTTGTTTTCCTTCTGTTTCAGCTGAAAGTATTACACAGAGACCTCATGTAGCCAACTATCTTAAAAATCCATTTCTGTATTTATTTCTTTTACGTTGGTATTCTACCAGCTTTTGAAATGAAAATTTCCAGTTCGCTGTCTTTTACTAACCATGCTTCCACCATGGACAAGTTATTTTACTAAAGGAAATGAGTGTAGAAAATGTAAGTAAAGATTTCATTATTTGGAACTGTTAAGGAGAATTTATTTGAGATGGTATCTAAGTAGGGGAAATACCTAGCTAAACTGCAGATCATATGTAATGTACATAATGATTGTAACTTTGCAAGTATTAAATTATGTGAATAGGTAATTCAACATGGAAAACGAGATTATTCTTATTTCCAACCTCAGTTAAAGAATTGTTGGAGTTGGTAAGCTATCCAGGATCACCTAGTGAAAACCCCACTTTACATATGGGGAAAATAAGGCCGTGAGTTCTTTAATCTGCAGAAATGCACATGGTCAGTAAACAACTGTGATATGGGGCACAGGCCTCCTGAGTTTTAGGCAATTCTGCTTTCCTTTGAAATGTTAATTCCTAGTTGTTAGTTACGGGACATGAGTACCAGGTAGTGGGTTTGTCAAATGCCTTTCTGTTTAAAGTGCTTCCCAAGTATTCAGTCCTACGGAAATAGTAGCTGATTGAATTTCCAGTGTCATTGTCCATACTCTGTGACAAGTGTAGCGCTTGGAGCCAGAGCCTCCTTCTGAGCTTGCTATTGGCGGGCTCGGCACCTTTGCTGGGACTCCCTGTCCACTGCCACCTTGCATGCCCGCCAGGGGGATTAACCGAGTCACTGGATGTGTCTCTGGGATGTCATAGTCTATTCCTAAATGATAAGATAATGAGCTTGTGAAAGTGCAAGATTTTATCCTTGAGATTTAAGTCCATTTGTAATCTGTAGTAGGAGAATAATTATTTTAAATCAATTAATATTTGAAAAATGAGGTGCCACTGCAAATCATTGGCCTAAGAGTTAAGGGATTTACATTTAGGCTTAAGGCTAATAGTAACTACAGCTTCTTCAGCAAAGTATGTAGTCTCATCTACAAACTAAACAAAGGGATGATTTCTGAGAACTTTATCTCTAAAGCTTCTACAACTCATTAAATAAGCTTAAGTGTATCCCATTAAAAGAGCAAAAATAGAGAATATAAAATAAATGGAACACTTTGAAGAAGTAATATTTCAAAATATTAGAATTTTTGTATGAAATGTAGGGCATTTAAAACTAATGGTGAAAGCATATTATTTCACTCTACAAAAATGTAGTTAGTTGATGAGAAAACTGGAATTGATATTTAAAAACAAGGACTTGATGTAATATCCTAAATTTTAAACTTCTTATATTTAAAATAAAATCAGTAATATACTATAGCCGCCTGTCATATTTGAAATGTCACTAGCATTTTTAAATCTTAGAAAATGAAACTAATGATTGGTGTGGGAGCTTTGGAGGAGCTGTCCCCATGCATGTATTATGGAAGACTAAATTTATATAATCTTTATGTAAAGCAAACAATCCATACTAATGGAAATGATTAATTCTAGAAAGTTCAACAGAGAAAAAAATCATAAATATAACCTAGAATGCCAATCACATTTTTATTGGTTATAGTAAAATTTTGGGAATAATTAAATATCTAAAATAACAAATCTATTAAATTATGATACACCATTATAATTAAATAAGAAGGCTTTTTAGAGAAATATTTAATTTCATCAGAAAATGCTGCAAAATATGTCATTATACACAAAGGATACTAAAGTATTTGTTGCTGTATGTTAAAACCTTTATTATGTAATGTCATGCTTGTATATTATTTGTCCTTATATATTAAAGTATATTATGATACATAATGCAACATTCTTATAAGTTAGCTTTGGCATTTTGGAGTACAGGTTATTTTCTTTTGTGTGCTTTTCTGCAGTTCCTCATTTTACTAGAGTAAAAATGTGCTATTATTAATAGTAAGAGGCCAGTGCTGTGGCTCAACAGGCTAATCCTCTGCCTAGCGGCGCCGGCACACCGGGTTCTAGTCTGGTCGGGGCGCTGGATTCTATCCCGGTTGCCCCTCTTCCAGGCCAGCTCTCTGCTGTGGCCCGGGAGTGCAGTGGAGGATGGCCCAAGTGCTTGGGCCTGTTAGGTAGGAAGTCAGTTATGAGCTTATGTGTGTGTGACAGGCCTAAAGAGAAGACATCTATATGCATCTGCATCTCAAAGTCATCCTAACAATGTTTCAGGGGAAGTCCAGATTTCGCATCCTGCCTGCCCTGCCCCCTTCTACCTGATAACCTGCCAGGTGGAGGCCCTCACCCCTCCAGCTTCCTGCCTGATAAATCTTCCACAATCTCCCAGGTGCAGCCCAGTATCTGCACCTCAAACACCCTGCTCCCTTCCTCAGGTCTGATAACATTTGCATCCATAAAGTCCTTTGTTTCAGACCTTCAAGAGAAGTTTTTCTATTTACATCCAAAAAGCCCTTTGTTCCAAGAGGAGCAGAGGTGGGGAAGCAAGACCCATCTCCTTAAAACCCCCAGCCTCAACTGGACTGCGCGCTCAGCTCTCTGCATCTCTGCTGAGCCGCCCGCCTGGCCTGGCCGGGTGTACTCTCCACTCACCCATGCAGCCCCGCTCTCCCCCAGTCTGAGGGACTGGGCACTCTCTCTCAGGCCCTGTCTGGAGAGGTGCCCATCCGTCCTTACAGATGTTCCTTCTTAATAAACCTTGCTATTTTACCTCCCACTACTCTCTGTCTCACGCCTGAATTCTTTCTTGCGCGAAGACAAGAACCCTGCAATTTCTCCGGTAACAGGCCCTGCACCCCATGGGAGACCAGGAGAAGCGCCTGGCTCCTGGCTTCGGATTAGTGCGGTGCGCTGGCCACAGCACGCTAGCGACAGCGGCCATTGAGGGGTGAAGCAACTGAAGGAAGACCTTTCTCTCTGTCTCTCTCTCTCACTGTCCACTCTGCCTGTCAAAACAAAAAACAAAAAAACTGGGCCGGCGCCGCGGCTCACTAGGCTAATCCTCTGCCTTGCGGCGCTGGCACACTGGGTTCTAGTCCCGGTTGGGGCACCCATCCTGTCCCGGTTGCCCCTCTTCCAGGCCAACTCTCTGCTGTGCCCCGGGAGTGCAGTGGAGGATGGTCCAAGTCCTTGGGCCCTGCACTCCATGGGAGACCAGGAGAAGCACCTGCCTCCTGCCATCGGATCAGCGTGGTGCGCCGGCTGCAGCGCGCCAACCGAGGCGGCCATTGGAGGGTGAACCAACGGCAAAGGAAGACCTTTCTCTCTGTCTCTCTCTCTCTCACTGTCCACTCTGCCTGTCAAAAAACAAAACAAAACAAAACAAAACAAAAAAACTAGGGACTTTATGGTCTTCCATTATGTGGATCATTGGGTGCTTGCTGCATGCAGTTGTTAATTAATTAATTAATGATCAACGTACTCAAACATTAGAATGGAAGCCAAATGTTTAGTTTATAATAGTAAATCTTTCTAAAACAGATGGATTTCCCGTCGATTCATTTTATACGAACAGGGCCAATACTCAGCTGACTTGTGCTTGTGGGACTGAACTGATTGTTCATGACTGATGCCTATTCTTTGGTGAGCGCCTGTGTAGTTCCACTTGTTAAACATGTTAACTACTACATCTGCCAACAGTGAACACGCATGACCTGCTCAGTGCCAATAATGACGTAGAAGATCACAGTTTGAGCAGTTTGGTGGTTTCTGATCAACAACCGAAATCGAAAGGCAGGAGGAAAGAGCGGACAAGGAATGAACGGCAGAAGAATTGGTGAAAGCTCAGATAAGCTGATTCGGAGGTGCCTGAGACCTCTGAGGCAGACTGGACTTTACAAGTGGCTACGGCGTGTCATGGTCTCATATTTTCACCCAGATACCCTCCCTTACCCCACGGGAGGGTGAAGCCTATGTTCCTCCACTTAACCATGGATCGCTCTTTATGACTTCCTAAATAAAAGGCCATGGCAGACGTAATGCACTATAACATCTGAGGCCAGGTTTAAAAAGACAAGACTCTCACAGACTCTAACTGCACTGCCTTTTAGAAGCTGTCCACCAGGCACAGAAAAAGCCTCGAATGTGTGCGAGGCCAGGCGGGGAGGGACTGAGGCCCCGGCAGAGCTCTCGTCCGTTAGCTGGCATCAACTTGCCATGCAGGTGACGTCTGTTACACAAGGAAGTGCAGCAAAGAACATTCAACTGAACCACATCAGTGCCTTTAACTGTGTTTGTGCGAAAATAGGGAAGGATCATAATCTGGTCACAGGACAGGGGAGATGTGAGACCAGCAAGTCCATGCCTAGGCTCTTTGGATTTTCTTTTTCTTTTTCTTTCTTTTTCTTTTTTTTTTTTTTTCCATACTGAAAGAGCTGTAAGCACTAGCATACTTGTCCAACATATGCATCTCATGAACTTCCAGCTGCCTCGTGCCATCTTCATTGACAGTGACATCATCCTGCTTCCTTATCCCCAGACAGATAAACTATTTGCAGTCAACTCACATTCTAAACATATCTGTCCAACAACCACTCGGGAGACGTAGCAGAGGATGAGAGCTAAATTCCCAGAAGTTTAAAAGCTGGGAATCTAAAACCTACTTGTCACCAGAGTCACCACACTGTCAGCACTGGGGGAATTTGGGTTCCTCTGAGCCCCATTTGGCTCTCTGGGATGTCTGAGATGGCCCCGACCCTCCTGCCACTCTGAGAGCTTGGCAATGTCATTATTACTTCATTCATGTGAGTCGGAACCCACCTCAGACCACAGCAGACCCACGCGACCTGGCAGCCTCATTTCTCCTCTCCATGATGCCATCGCGAGTGACTGACACATTGCCATAGTATTGGGTTCTTGAGAAAGCTAAATAAGCCACCACATGCAAATTCCTTAAAACAGTACCTGGAAATGAAAAAAACAAAAGCTGTCTAGGTAACCAGAAGATATTCACGATCTCTTTTCCACCAGCTGCATTTACCATAGAGCTTGGAAATCCAGAACTTCCGTCTCGTCTTTCCTCCTATGCAGAGGGATCCATTGATCTACATGTGGGGACTTCAGGGAATCACTCACTTCCCTGATTAAGGGATTCTCCTTCCCTTCCCACTGATCCATAAAGCTGTTGCCATTGGCCAAAGCTGCACTAGGGAAAAGTTGGAATAACTTTACAGTTGTCAGCCCTACTAAACATAAGATACTAAACTTGCACTAGCAAATATTTCCTTCTGAATAGAGAAAATAATTTTTATTGTAACAGATTCATGTATAGTTGAATTGAACACATATACTGGGACAGTTGCAACAAACACTACTACTACTTTTTTAATATTTTATTTATTTTTATTTGAAAGCAGAGTTACAGGAAGTCTGAGGCAGAGAGAGAGGGAGAGAAAGAAAGAGAGACGTCTTCCATCCACTGGTTCACTTCCCAATTGGCTGCAATGGCCAGAGCTATGCCGATCTGAAGCCAGGAGCCAGGAGCTTCTTCTGGGTCTCCCACATGGGTGCAGAGGCCCAAGGACTTGGGCCATCTTCTACTGCTTTCCCAGGCCATAGCAGAGAGCTGGATCAGGAGTGGAGCAGCCAGGACTCAAACCAGTGCCCATATGGGATGCCGGCACTGCAAGCAGTAGCTTTACTCACTATACCACAGCACCAGCCCCACTACTACTCCTTTATAAAATGTTTGGCTAGGAACTAATACCATGCATTCTGCTACACAACTTACATAGTTTATGTTAAGTATTTCATAAGACCTTTTGGGAAGTTAATCATTATGCCATTTCAGATATAAGAAAATTGATGTTTAGGGAGAGTACATAAAATCACCAAAGTCATTCAGTTACCAAGTGGGGGAAATATAGATTGGAACCAAAGGTTGCCTGATTTCACCAAACTCTTCCCAATCAGACTATTCAGTTGTGCCATGAACCTAGGAAGCAACCTAGCTGAGGGAAATTACTTTCATAGAATTAAATAGAAAAATGTTTAGTAATTCTGGAAAAGGGGACATTTTACTTAAGTTATTTGTATAGGCATCTAAATGGTTCCAACTGATTGGCATTTATTCAGCTTTCAAATTCTCCCTATCCATTGCAAAGTAGGAAAAAAATTTTCAACATCTAAGTTGTGTATGCAGTCTTTGGCAAGGAGAAAGAAATGGTTTATGTCTGAAGGCGTTTTCTGAAGCATTTATGAATGGGTTAGTGGTTGAAATCCACTTCCTAATTGTTATGTGTCCACCCACCACTATTGTTACAAACTTAGCGGTAAGTCCAAGACCTGGCATGCTTGGAGGAGGACTATTTTCTGGGGCTTGGTATTTATGTTCTCAGGAAAGACAGGATAGAATCAGATTAATCCTATTGTAATAGAATCTATTTCCATCACTATTCATGCCACTGTTCATGGCCCCCTATTTTGTTCATAGATCCAGAAGACTATAAATTCTTACCTTCAGAGGATATAGTCTTTCTAAAAGTAGTCTGAAAGCTGACAAAATCTGTAAACATTTATGTAGGAATCAAAACCACAACCCAAAATAAACAAACATAGGAAACCATTGGGGTGGCTGGTGAAGTTTAAAACAATAATAAACATGCTCACTTTGCTACTAGGAGATAAAATAATAAAACCAACTCCACAATGAAGTATGATGTTGCTCCACATGCTTATTTATTTTTCCTTTAGAAATAAACTCAACTCTTTTGTCGTTAACACACTGGACACTATTTTAATCAAAAAGCAAACGACATTGTGAAAATGAAAATACTCATGCATACATATGTTATGCATTTTGATCTTGGACAACATATGTCACAATAATGATTTTGGTCAGTATGGTTTTGCTGCCTTGGAGAATTTGAACATTGTATTCTAAACACATAAAAATAAAATGCAGAAAGAACCCACACTTCTGTACATTTGTCCTACATTTTTCTCATTCTTTTACTTATTCATCCTATAATTACTTCTGTGGCCTCTTCTTTTCCAGGGAATAAGGGACCTGCAAAACCACAAACAACCCTTGCACTTTCCATGAAAAGGTTTAAGATGAAAAATGAGAGAAAATAACCAGGAAATATCACATACGGTCATGTATCAAATATCACAAGCATTAATGCGAATGGTACCCACATATTTCCAGGGAACGAAGCATTCACTGGGAGAATGGAGGCAGAAATTGAACTGAAGCCTTGTACCGGAGGAAGGATGAGAGGTGCATTTGAATTCAAACTAGACTTTTGCAGGAACAGGTGAAGTGCTTCCGATTTGAAGAACAATCTAATCTCCTGAATGTCCTTCTCTCTGAAGCTTTTGACTCATCTCCATCTCGGCAGCCATGCAGAAAAGACCATCGTAGGCCCGAGGCAGTTGTCTATCAATGACTCTAAGTTTGGTCCTTGGCAGGCATCTGGAAACAGCCTTTGCAGAGTTAGATTCACTGATAAAGTTACTTTGCCTTCCTGGGGCACTGAAAGCGGCTTTCCTTCTAGGGTTCTGAAATGTCATTAATTAAGGCTGATCACTTGTGCGTATGTACCTATCCTCCAGTGAAAATCTTGAGCTCTGAGTCTCAGATGGGGTTCCTCAAGCGCATTGCTCACGCGTGGTTGTCTCTCACTGCTGCAAGGAGGGTTTCCTTGCCATGGCCTGTCCCAGGGCAGGAGCGTCGGCAGCCTGCCTAGGGATTCCTCCTGTGCCATGTCCTGTTGCTGGGTCTGCCACGTGGACTTGCTGGCTGTTGTGACACGTTATTGGAGCGAGCCCTTCAGTGGTTCACTCAATGTTCAGGTGGGCCCTCAGAACTCATCAGTTCATCAGAGCTCTGAATTCTTTTTTCTTTTTTTACAACTTTTTGCTACCTGAAATAGATACCATATTGAACTAGGGATTACTGTTCTGCCTGGATTATGACAAAACCTGTCATCCTCTGACCCTACTCACACTTTTCAGATGTCTATACCTATCTATCTGTCTGCCTGTCTGTCTATCCATCTATCTCAACATGACATCTTCATCATCTTCATCATCATCATTTCCAACTACTTTGATTCCCACACCCTCTTCCCCATTTCCCATAAACATCATGATTTTTTTCTTCTTATTTGGGGCCTTTGCTTCTGCAATTAACTCTGGTGGAAAGAGTCTTCATTAACTTCTTGTCCCCAGACTTACCACACACACACTGAATGGTGGATTTTTTTCAGCCATGAGGTCTTAGTTTAAATGCAGTCTTCTCAAAGAGAGCTTTCTTGATTACTCTACTTTAGAGTCTACATTCTCCTCTCTGTTATTTGCTTTTACAATGCACTAATTTTTATTTCTTGTTTCTTTTATCAGAGTTCCCTATTAAGTATACATATGTTCTTTTTTTTTTTTTTATTTGACAGGTAGAGTTATATGCAGAGAGAGAGAGAAAGGTCTTCCTTCTGTTGGTTCACTCCCCAGATGGCTGCAATGGCCAGAGCTGCGCCAATCCGAAACCAGGAGCCAGGTGCTTCCTCGTGGTCTTTCATGTGGGTGCAGGGCCATCCTCCACTGCCTTCCCAGGCCACAGCAGAGAGCTGGACTGGAAGAGGAGTAACTGGGACTAGAACCCAGTGCCCATATGGGATGCCGGCGCTGCAGGTGTAGGATTAACCAAGTGAGCCACGGCGCTGGCCCCAGCGCACATATATTCTTTTGTTCATTTGTGTGTGTGTGTGTGTGTGTGTGTGTGTGACTAATCTGTAAGTTCCATGAAGACAAGGACCAGTCTAATTTGTTAATCAGTATACACGTATTCCTTAATCTATAGCCCAGCACAGAGAAGGTACTTTATACAATTATTAAACTAAAAACTTATTTAAATATGGGATTTAGAGGCTAATCATAGTCAACATTGCTTGGAGGAAAATAACTACAGGAAAAAGAATGTGATGAATAAACCTTTTGGTAGAAAAAGCACATTAATTTAATTATTTGAGAGGGACAAAGGAAGAGAGTGTATATGCGAGAGAGAGAGAGAGAGAGAGAGAGAGAGAGAGAGAGGATGTCTATTCACTTGTTCACTCACCAATTTCTAAAGCAAGAAGCAGGAACTCAGTCTAGGTCTTCCCTGTGAGTGGCAGGTACCCAATTACTTGAGGCCTCACCACTGCTTTCCAGGGATTGTGTTAGCAGGAAACCAGAGTCAGGATCAAGAGTCAGGAATCAAACTCAGATAATCTGATGAGGGGCACTGGAGTCTTAACCACTAGGCTAAATGCCCACACCAAGAGAGTACGTTATATTATTTGTTGAATGTTCATTGTCCTGGCAATTTGAAGATTATATCAATTTTACTCTCGTAAGTGGAATAGGAATCTGCTAGGTGCTCTTGGGGCAAAGAGATGGTATTTAAGAATTTGCTCCAGTACTAAATAAAATACAGGAAAGACACGTGTAAATTTCAAGAATAACACTTCAGTGGAGTGGTGTGCCTGACAGCACACGGGGGGATCGCAGGGACTGCTGTCCCGTGTGCTCCACGTCAGGTCGAAGAAGCTGGGGATTTCCTGCAGTTGCAGAGTTCTCTAGATTCTGACTTTAAACTTCTCTCAAGGAGCAGTCGAAAGGACCTAACTCAGGAACTGATTTAAGTTTGTCACATTCTTAGGAAGTTTGAAAATCAATTGATCCTATTTATGAACTGTGCAATGTGTCAATTTTAACAATCGGCTCCAAATTCTGAGTAACTTTACCTGCAAGTCATTTCTCTCGCAGACAAGTTTCAAAAAACTTTATCCCGTGGATTCCAAAATCTCCACGTTTATACCCCACATTATAATAAACTTTTGAGATTAAAACAGACTTTTTGAGAATATGTTTTTCTACTGGCAGCAGCTATCATCAGAATCTTTCCAAATATATAAATATATATCATCTGTTCATATTTATTTTAATAAAATATGGCTGAAGGACAGCCTTATACGGCTCTAATGTTCAGGTGTAAGTATAGTCAAATCTTGTGACCTTGACTTCCTTTGCTGATTTTTAGCCAAAGTAAGATAAGAAAGTACATGAAGCCAATATTCAGAAAACTCTGTTTAAATATTTTGTTTAAAATAGTTGGTTCTGTGAGGCATACCAACTCTATCATAGAGTCTGTCTTGAAAAATAGTTTCTAAAAAGTTGAAAGCAAGTTACTGCCCTTGGTAATGAAATTCTTTGAAAAGAATAATATTTATGTAATATGCACCATACATATATTATATGATTCACTAGACACAAAGTGGATACTCAAATACTTGCTGATGATTTAATTTATACAATATAGCCAAAAATATACTTTGCAAGAACAGAGAATTCTCTTTGTTAGGAGCCTGCAAAGTTACTCCTCTGTGTTTGACATTAAAGAAAATCAAATCATAACTCCAGAATATTTCATATTTATAATTAAAAACTGGTTTGTTATGTTCACTATAATGCCTTCTTATAATTCCATACAACTTTTTTTAAAACAAAACTATCCCTTCTACTTTTTATAAACTAACTGCACACTAAATCAAAGAAAATTGTGTGTAGCAAATTGTTGCCAATGAAAGCAAAAGGAGGCTCGCTTATCAGAAGATAGCAAATTAACGTTTAGAGTATCTCATTATTGCCACTCAAACACTGTGTCCAGCAGAGCTAAGGGACTTGCATGGAGAACACCAGGGCAGAGACTACTGGGGCAATCTCTCAGCATTCCAAAACCAGTTCTTGGAACTCCTTACTGGCTGTTCTACAGAAAACACCCCAGCTTCTGACACATAAGGTTGGAGAATCCTACATGCATGAGGATTAACTGATAATATAAATGTAAGGTGAAGTCGACTGCTTCTTGATTCCTATCACAACATTGGGCACTGGGCATTAAAAAGAAGTCTGCTCCTCTTTTTTCAAGTAAGTCAATGGGCTAGCAGTTTTGGTGCAAAGTCATGAATTTTCCCTCAGAAATGAGTGGTGTCACTTTGTTAAGTCTCACCTATTTCCTTCCTCTTTTTTTCTCACTTCCTTCCCTTTGTATTACAAAAATAGGTTAAAAAGTGAGTAGTTGTATTGTTTCAACACTGAAATGACAGATATATGAGATAATGCATATGCCAATAGCTAGAGATAGTCACTCCATAGTGTGTATATACATCAAGCTATTGTGCAGCATACAATAAATACATGAGGGTTTATCTGTCAATTATAAATATAATAAAATATTACAGTAGTGAGAAATGAGCACAGTAAACTGCTGTTTTAGAAGTTTATATGTATTATTTTAATATTATGCTTGATACACTTAAATCCATTTATTTGAATGAAAAACTGTATGCTAATTTCTCTCTCTCTTTATTAAAGATTTATTTATTTATTTGAAAGGCAGGACACAGAGAGGCAGAGAGAGAGAGAGAGAGAGGTCTTCCATCTGCTGGTTCACTTGCCATATGGCCGAAAAGATCGAAGCTGAGCTGATGGGAAGCCAGGAACCAGGAGCTTCTTCTGGGTCTCCCACACAGTTGCAGGAGCTCCAGCACTTGGACCATCTTCCACTGCTTTCCCAGGCCATAGCAGAGAGCTGCATGGGAAGTGGAGCAGCTGGAACTCGAATGGGCATCCATATGGGATGCTGGCAGTGCAGGCAGCAGCTTCACCCACTATGTCACGGTGCCAGCCCCACTAGTTTCTCTTGACTACAGAATTATGCATCTACCTTTTCAATAACTTCATGTGGAAGACTTAAGGGCATCTCTAGGTGAATAAGGTCAAAACAGAATTCCCAAGCGTCACCACTCCCACTCCTCATCTCGATAAAAGCGTCATCTACCTGTTCACGTGCTACGGCCAAAATCTAGGAGTTTTCCTTGTTTTTCCCTGTATCTTCTCAACCGTATCATTGGAACCTGACTGTTCAAATTCACCTTTAAAATATATCCCAGATATGTACACTTTGCTTCAGTTCCATTAACAATTTCCAAAGCCATCATCATTTCATGCTGATTTCACCACCATAATTTCATTATTTCATCAATATTCCCTCCTGTCTTATCAAAGAAACCCTCAACCAGGCCTCCTTTCTGTCAATACTTCACCACAGGAAAGGCTGAATCATATTTTGAAGATAAAAACCATGACACTAATCTATTTCACTATCTCCAGTGCTCTTCCTGTGTTTAAAATTCAATCCAAATATATCACACATGTGCATGCCAACCAGATCTGTCCCCTGCCTACCTTCTTGATCTCAATTCACATCACAAGTATTCTGGTCACCAAAGGCTTTCCTGGACACCTTTGAAAAATTGAGGGTTCTTTGGAAGAGATTGTCCTGTACCACAACTGCTCTTTCTTGATCTTCAAAAATGTTTCCTTCTTTACATTCAATCTGAGCTTAGCTGACATTTGCTCAGGAGAGCTTTAGTTGGCCAGGCAATGTAAAGAAACCACCTTGAAACTGCTCCTCCTATCACTGGGCCCTGATTGTCTGTCTACCACTTGCCACACTTGATTAATTGTGGTCTGTTCTTCATCTTTGCCCCTGAGAATGCAATCCCCATTGACAACAGTAAATAATCAATCAATATTGAATGAAAGACTGAAAGGAGGAAGAAAGAAACCATGCTTCCTTTGGTCTTCGAATGGATTTTCTGATCCCTTGAAGGGTAGACGGTGCACTCCTTGCCCCACACCCAGCAGAATGCTTTGCTCGGATTTAGCAATTAATGGATAATTTTGATTACAGCACAGTGTTCCTCTCCCTCGCCTTGATTCTTGGGGAAGGGATTTCCGTGGAGCATGGCTGTCTTGCACTGTGTAACAGGTGTGTTTTTTCCAATTTTACCATGTGCACTGCTGGATCAGGAACAGGTGTGCCACCTCAGATATTTCTACAAGTTGTATATTTAATAGTAAAATAAATATAATGAGATGAGTATTTTATAGTAATGTAAAAATAGTTTTTTATGTTAAGTGACATGTGAATATTTCTGTAATGATTTAGAGACACCATGAATCATTTCATTACAGTCTCCTGTTCTGAATAAAATCCAGCACCTTGCAAGCAGTTCTTCAAAACTAGTTAAGGTGGAGATCAGAGTACTTACTCAGCAAGGACTCATAGAATTTTAGAGCTGGAAGAGAACTTAGGGGTCACTAAGTGGCACGCTTTCTTTCTTTCTTTCTTTCTTTCTTTCTTTCTTTCTTTCTTTCTTACAGGCAGAGTTAGACAATGAGAGAGAGAGAGAGACAGAGAGATAGTTCTTCCTTCTGTTGGTTCACCCTTCAAATGGCTGCTACGGCTGGTGAGCCCGATCCGAAGCCAGGAGCCAGGTGCTTCTCCTGGTCTCCCATGCAGGTGCAGGGCCCAAGCACTTGAGCCATCCTCCACTGCCCTCCCGGGCCACAGCAGAGAGCTGGACTGGAAGAGGAGCAACCGGGACAGAATCCGGCACCCCAACTGGGACTAGAACCCGGAGTGCTGGCGCTGCAGGTGGAGGATTAGCCAAGTGAGCCGTGGCGCCGGCAATTTATTTCTTATATCAAGAAATTGAGGGCATAGAAAGTCACTGACTTGCCTACTTTCTTTTGAGTACATTTAGTAATCTCTTGCAATCTCGATAGCTACATTTATGAAAATCCTGTGGCTATCATAGCCATGATTAGAAAAATAGCTGATTCAAAAAGGAAAAGTAAGATACAAATAATAAAACTGACCATTCACAGTAGCTCATCAGCATCATGGTGTAAACCAGCCACTACAGTAGCTTACCTGTCTCAAGTTTTGCCTCCTTTGGTCTCCAACAGAATCCCCCGATCTTCTAAGGTGGAGCCTAACACACTTTTCCCACGAACATTTGGCCAGTTTCCATGTTTGAAGATCATATCTGACTGGCTTTTGGATTTGTCCACCTTGGGTTCCCCCATTAGTTTTTCCTTTTGCTATGGGCCACATTTGTAGTCTTTAAAAAGTACCAACACATTATATGGATATAATTAATGTTCTTATCTGGACCTCAACTTCTGTTATTTCAAGGAAGGATCTTCTCTTCCAAAGAAATCTCAAAAATTAACCCACATGACCAAGGAAGCAAATATTATCGTGGTGGTTTACTGGCTAAGGAACTGGGTAAAATCACTAGGAAAAGCCCAGATATTTCAGAATTATGACAAAGAATTATACAACCAAGTTTTCTCAAACCACCTATTGAGGAGAGGAACAATCTATGGGTGCATACAGGTGAGTAGGCTATAGCACACAGTCATTCAGACACTCTGCCCCATGCTCTTCCTGATGTGTCTTTACATTCTAGCTTAATAAAGTTTATTTTAGTTAAAGTTTATTATTAACGTTGCTGATAGGCACTGGATTCCCAGTTCAGGGAAGTGGGGTGCTGCCTGTGTTTTACCCTCCATCTGGTTTTCTCCCTTCCACCCTTCCTTGCTTGTTGTCTGGTCCAAAAAATTTGCTCACACTGTTGTTTAACTGAAAATAAGCAATTTTGGAGCTTAAGTGGCAGAAAATGGTTCAGTGTGTGCTCAATAAATCAGTTTACTTAGAAAGATAAGGGAGAAATGCCAGGGAATATATTGGACTTGAGATAGTCCCTGGAAGTGCGGTCAGGAAATGTCATTAAACCAGGAAAAGGATGATGCCTCAGCTTTCATGCCAGGTGAGTCAGGACAGGTGCAGTAAATCACACGAACGCGGCTGCTGAGCCGAGGCAGTCTCTTCCCGGCCTGGCTCGGGTACAGTCACGCAAAGGCAAAGACAGCTAAGGTGGTCCTACCTGCTTTCAAGGCAGAAACTGTGTTAAAACTAGGTGTGTCTCCAGTTAAATAAAAACCACTAACTATGATAACAATTTAGAAACTGTATCTATGCATTATAAATTATTAAAAAGAATGTCAAGATAATCTTTCATGAATTGAATGGAAACTATTCAGGCCCTTATCAGCCATCCCTGTAAAATCTTGTCTTGTAGTGCTATGTAATCTACAAGACTGAGCGGTATAGGATTTCTATTACAACAGAAAAAAACATGTTTTTCAAGAGTGGGGGTAAACTTTACATTTTACTCTCAGCCATAGCCAACTGCCAAAGTATTTATTTATATTCTTAAATATGAATATTTACCTTGCACTTATTTGGGGAAAACCAAATTTTACATTTTGGTTTGAAATAGTTTTCTTTCTCCTAACTTAAACACGCACACACAGACACACACATACACAGACACACACAGACACACACACCCCTCTCGGATTGAGAAGAGTTGGAAAGGGGAGTCATTCATTGGTCACTGCATTAGGCCGTATTCCTGCTTTTTTTTACAGTTGCCAGTGCAGACCCTGAAGGCCAAAAGGGAGGCTTACCTGTCGATTAATGTTTTCCTTTCACAAGCCACGGTCGGCTCGTGACGCAGAGAGGAGCTGGGGGCCAGTGTCCTCCAGGTCTAAGCTATTTACAGCTTCCCTTCCTGCCTCTTCTGATATATTTGGAAGCAAAAGGCACAAAGAATCCATGTCACAAGCTATTCTGTGCCTGTCATGGTGGCGTCCTCAGTCAGTGGGGCCAGAATTAGATAATAGTCTCATTCTCTATCCTGTAATTTGGATCTACTAAAATAAAATTTACAAAGTCAAAAATAAATTTGTCATTAACACAGAGAAAATGTCATTACATAATGCACCTTAAGAACACCCAAATACAACAATTAAAGAATGAAATACAGTGACTGAGAGAGGAAAAAATGGCTTAAAAATGCAATGAGTTGAATGGAAATACTTTAGTCATTAACCTGATGTCACTATTTACACCTAAAATCTTTTAACCTTATAGATCAATTTCTTTGTTAAAAATATTTATTTTGTTTTATTTGAAATGCAGATTCAGAGAAAAATAGAGAAAAAGAGAAAGAGAGAAAGAGAGACTCTTGCATCTGCTGTTTCACTCCCCAAATGGCTGCAATGGCCCAAGCTGGGCCAAGCCAAAGCTTTATGTACATCTTCCACATGGGTTCAGGGGCCAAAAGACAAGTCCATCTTCTGCTGCTTTTCCAGGCACATTAGCAGAGAGCTGGATTGGAAGTCGAGCAGCTGGGACTCAAACCAATGCCTATATAGGGTGCTGGGCATCACAGACAGCGGCTTAATCTGCGATGCCACAACCAGCCTCTGGATCCATTTCTTTTTTTTTTATTTTTATTTGACAAGTAGAGTTATAGACAGTGAGAGAGAGAGAGAGAGAAAGGTCTTTCTTCCATTAGTTCACTCTCCTAATGGCCGCTACGGCCAGCGCTGCGCCAATCTGAAGCCAGGAGCCAGGTGCTTCCTCCTGGTCTCACATGCGGGTGCAGGGCCCAAGCACTTGGGCCATCCTCCGCTGCCCTCCCGAGCAGAGAGCTGGACTGGAAGAGGAGCAACCGGGACTAGTACCTAGTGCCCCAACTGGGATTAGAACCTGGTGTGCCGGCGCCGCAGGCAGAGGATTAGACAAGTGAGCCGCGGCGCTGGCCCTGGATCCATTTCTTAAATTGCAGTTATATAATTTAATTTAGTATACTTTTCCAGACAACTCGTTGGCAAGAGGTTTCAGGTAAGAAATAGGTCGCAATCCATTGCCAATTGTGGCGCCTCAGAATCAGATAAAACCTCATAAAATTACATAACAGAACAGGATTAGATTTAAATAAAATTTAAATGCTGTATTTTAAAAATGAAATATATTTGCTAGCACTTAACAATTCTTTTGTGTGAACGATGAATTATGTTCACAATAATGTTTTAATTACATTTTAAAAAGGTGAATATCTTTAAAAAATTAATATGAAGAACAAGAGGATGTTCTAAAATTACAGAGCCAGGACTAAAATAAGAAAATACAAGCCTTCTTACATGGATAGTGCCCTGATTCTGGAAATTAAAAAATACCAGTCTATCAGTAGTCTACCAGTAGTTTTTCATAAAGCTGGTAATGAGTCAGAAGCTCAAAGATTGTAACATCTTTCAGCACTGAAACAGAAGAATGTAAATTATGTTCTGAATGTAGAAACGGGAAGTTAAACAAATGACTGCTAACAGATCCTAAACTATAGTATGTACTCAAAGTTCCAACTGTGTACCTCAACAATTTACTGTATTATTTTAAAGATAGAATATACTTTACAGGAAATAAATAAGATCCTGAACCATGAATTTTAGGCAGGGTTAATCTGGTAAATATTTAAGATGTAGTTATTCAGGGATAAAGTGTCCCTGATCATTTACTGGTTTCTCCCAAAAGGGCCACTTGAAGACAGTCAGAGGGCAGATTTGTTTGTTATTCATTTGAGGAGCAGAGCAGACAAAGAGTACACAGGGGGAGAGAGAGCTCTTGTCCACTGGAGTACTGCCCAAATGCCGAATGACCACAACAGCTGTGGCTGGGCTAACGCCAGAGCTAGAAACCAGAAATTCAGTTCAGGTACACCATATGGGTTGCAGGAACCCCATCGCTTGAGTCATCACAACTGCTTCTCATGGTGCACATCAGCAGGTGGCTGAAATCAGGAGCAGAGCCAGGAGTTGAACTCGGCACTGTGGTATGGAGTGGGGCATCCCAACCAGTGTCCTAACTGCTCTACCAGACGCCCACCCTGGCGTGGCGTCTTTGAGTGTGGAGTTGGATGGAGACATGTGCTGTGTCATGGCTCTCAAGAGCAGATGTGAGTGTGCTCCAGAGACAACTGGATTTTAGTTCATTTTTCAGTTTTTTTTTTTTATTCCTGGAATATCTTACTAGTAGGCCCAAGAAACTAGTGCATTGAGGGGATTTCTGCCTGATTTTGTGAATTATAGTTTATTTAGGAAGAGATGACCAATACTTATTGCACTAGTTTTCATGTCACAAAGTGATTAAGACAGCAAATTTTGTAGATGATTGAGATGCAGAGTGGCCTCCTGAAATTCTAATGCGCTCATTAGAAACTTTTAACCCAAGACTCTGTTTGCATAGTCAGAGAAGTGGTGCCCAGGAAGGAAGAAGGCTTCCGGGCTCCATCTGGATGCTCCCGTTGTACTCATCCCAAAGTACCAGTTTCTCTCTTTCTTTCTTTCTCTCTTTCTAAAAATTTATTTGTGTATTTGAAAGGCAGAGTTACAGAGAGGCAGAAGCAGAGAGAATGAGGTCTTCCATCTACTGGTTCACTCCCCAAATGGTCACAATGGCTGGAGCTGGGCTGATCTGAAGCCAGGACCCAGGAGCTTCTTCCAGGTCTTCCACATGGGTGCAGGCACCCAAGGACGTGGGCCATCTTCTGCTGCTTTCCCAGACCATAGCAGAGAGCTGGATCAGAAGTGGAGCAGCTGGGACTCGAACAGGTGCCCATATGGGATGCCGGCACTGCAAGCAGCGGCTTTACCCACTATGCCGCAGTGCCAGCTCCACCAGTACTTTCTAGACTCTGTATTTGACCTTTAAATCATGTAATTCTGGACACCCAGAACCTCAAATCCAAATTCAAGACCCGGTTTAAATAACTCCATGGCATCCTGTGGTGTGGCGTTTTGTTTTTCTCCTTAGCCTTGTTTATTTTGCCTGTGATTTATTTGTAATTTTTTCTGACTTATTGTTTTATATGGTATACATAAAAGCCCCTACCATCACTTTGACAATAGAGAAATAAAAATATACAAATATATTGACAACACTTCTTACACAATTGAGTTTATTATTTGTGGATTCTGTATTTGCAAAATTCATTTATTCACTACAAGTTAAGGTATCGGTAATTCCCATCAAGACTGCCACTTTCAGGCAGTTAGTTGAGAGCTCACTTGTTCCCAGAACAAACGGAACACGTGACACTCCGCCTTCTAGCTCCAGGTCTCGGACTGTGGATGTACCTTCCTTTTATGAAGTCTCTTTAGTACTGCATTCTTCACCTTCTTATTCTTCCCACTGAGAATGAATTTCATAGCTTCAAGTGGCCAACCAGGTTTGTGCTGGAGTGCCTGCTAGTGTTTTGAAGTGTGGGAAGACTGTGATGTGTTGCACTGAGAACATGCAAGCTCAGCTCTGCTCCGGCAGGACCTCTGGTGCTGTCCTTGGCTCTGAGGTAAATAGCAATGAATTGGCAGCAGAGTACCTGCAGCCATGAGTGCCTGGATCCTTCCTGAACAAGGTTTGTGTTGTTGAATCTGCATTTAAATGTGATATAGAGAGTTATCTCAAGTTACAGTCTCACTGTTGTGGGAGCTACCCTTTTCACGATGGTAATCTTCCTATTTGGGAACACTGAAATTAAAACAAGAGTTGCTATGAAGCAATAGCAAATGTCTTTCTTCTGTGTCTGTAGCTTCAAACCAAAAGACCTGGCCCGATTCATTTCTAGCACACGTAGTTTTCAATGGATTAGGTTTTATCCTCGATTGAGATAAACGTTCTCCTCAAGTCTGAAACCGTTCCATTTGTTTCTTATTTTCTTCATCACATTGTAACTATCCAGAAGAATGGTGTCTTCAATTATTGTGCTTTGTACCCAGGAGAATCAGCAAGGGAGTAGACACTACCAAGACAAAGGGGGTTGGGGAAGAATGTCTTTGAATTCAAATTTCAGTCACATTGTTGTTTTAATCATGAGATTAAAGATGTGAACAAATAAAACCCAATGTGGGGCCTGGAGACGGTAAGAAGGGGGTGTTTTGCACATGTTGCAGAGTTACTGAATATTACAAGAGGATATACCAAGAAGCTATGCCTATTATCTCTGTTTGAATGCCTCCAAAGCAGCATTACCCAGACATATGGAACAGGTTTTTCTCTTCCCTGAAAGAAATTAAAATGCAAAGACAGGAAGTAGAACCAGCAGACAGAGAATTCATTTATTACACGGCTCCTGTGTGCCACATTGCTCAGGGAATGAGGCCGGGCAGAAACCCATGCAAAAGAGGCTTCTCTGGCCGACTCCACCATATGCTCACAGTCCCCAGAGCTGAACTCTCAAAAACGCAATCAAGTTCTCTTTACTTAGTCCAAGAAGTTTAATATAACTCTAACCGCACTTCTTATAGTTAAACATGTTCAAGGAGCTCAATTCTCCACTAAAAAGAGTTCAGAACACTCCGTAAGTCCCAAACTGGTGAAAATTATTACCACCCTTTAATTTTTTTTTTTAATTTCATCTAGTGCCCTGGGGTGCATTCTGGGTTGATTTCCAAGGTTGGATGAGGATCAAAAATCATTTTCAATGGCTGTCTTTTCTCAACAGAAAACACAGAAGCAGATCAACTGTTTTTACCTCTAAGACTCATTATGAGCAACATATTCTCTGCAGCAATCTCTCCTTTACTTATACAAAAAGAACCGGTGCAACATCAAGATGAAAAGTATGACGGGTTGCTTCACAGCAGAAGAAAAATCAAAGGCAGTTAGTAGTCACTTAGGTTCTCCCCAAGAAAACTGAGTCCTGAGTCTCCCCGCCCCGTCGCCCTCTCGCCCTCCATCCACTCACCCTTGGTTGTTGTCCCCACATTTTCCTTCCTGGCAAGCTCCTGTATCAGCACCAAGAGGCAAATGAGACACGGAAAGTAGAGTGTCTTTGATTGGAATTTCACGTTGTTGCTCCAATCATGAGCTGGAAGAGGCACACAAGCCCCAGGGTGGGCCTGGAGACGGGGAGAAGGGATGTGTGGCAGATGTCTGGAAACTGCCCGAGATCCGCTAGTGACTGGAACCTCACGCACTAAGCCCCGACCCCTTAGGGCTTGTGCTTATCATACATGCATTGCACTGGCAGCGAGATTTTTGCTGAAATGAAACAAATGCAGTCTCCAGTGGGTCACATCAACCATTGCCCCGCTTTTTATTTGTGCAAAAAGGAAGATAACCCCTGAGATAGGGTGTTATTATTATTTGAAATAAAAGTAACCCAGAGCTGTTTATAGCATGGTTGTTGGTGGTGGAACTTGGCATCTTTAGCTTATCCTTAGTTACAGAAACTGATGGCAAACGTGGGAGCAAGGGACGAATGTTAAACACCGCACTACTGCCTCTGTGCTGCAGAAACCGAGATCATACCCTGTGCGGCTGCGCCTGAAGAAGAGGGAATGTGGATTGGCTGGTGAGAGGATTAATGAGTACTGTTAATCTGTACTCCCTGTTATTAAAGTTGGAGCGGTAATTGTGTGTTTTAAATCACAGGAATTTTGTGAGAAATAAATGAGACAATACGTCACAAGCCCTTTGCATCAATTAAAACAAATTACACAATTGCTTGTTATCAAGAGAAATCGGAAAGATCATAGCAGAGCAGGAATTTGGAAAATGGAACTCACAGCTGAATTCATTTTGGTGCAAAAACCTTGACATCCATGCGTATTGGAAATCTTCAAAAATATGGAAAATGCATATTTTGAAAAAAACTATGCATGGGTTAAAAAACATTTTGCAGCAAAATGAGCTCATCTTTTAATTCCATTTTCCATGCACTTTTTTGAAGTACCCTCATATTCATCAGTTTTCTTTTTCTTCTTTCAGGTTTGTGGATGATACAATTCTTTTGGATTATACATGAGGTTAAATCACATATTATTTCATGAAGTTCTGAGGAGGAAGCTGGAAGAATTACATTTATATGGGCCAATGTACTGCATATTTGAGAAAGAGTGGATGCTGACCCCATCAGTAATAGCTATAAATTCCATTTATTATGGGGATCCAGAGGTACCAGACATTGCCCACAAAGGACCAGGTAATTAATGATTCAGGCTTTGTGAGGCAAACAGTCACTGTGACAACCATTCACCTCTGCCAGGACAGTACGTAGCTATTAAGAATATAATATCCATTATATGATGCCTGCTTTTCAATACATTTTTTAAAAAGCTGTCTAGATTTGGGCCGTGGATCATAGTTCACCAAGCCCTGGTCCTGAGCAAGGGCAATAGCATGATTCTGGTCATTCTAAGATGGTGAAATGCAAAGGACCATCCTGGGCTGGCGTAATTTGAAATTCTTTAAGGAAGCGAGAGCTTGTTTATTTGTGCACCACATCTGCTGGGCACTACCTAGGGGCAGATACTGCACTGTTACCTTTGTTAAAAAGACTTGCAGAGTGAGAGCTCTGGCTTCTGAGGAGCAGGCATGGGTTGCACATGACTGGTTTTTATACTTCAATAAAGCTCAAATGGAGCAGAAGAAAAATCTTAAAGACCTAATTAGAAGCAGGAAAGGGTTGGAGAGTCTCTAGTTGAGAGACACTTAACTAATTAGGACCATCTAATCTGAAACGAATAAGGAAGAGGTGATATATCTTAGCTTATTAGAATTAACCTTATGGATGCTAATATGTTGCATGTCATTATTTATATTGTCAAGGTAGCCTGCAGAATCGCTTCTATTTAATGCTTTTGTGACTGCTAAGAAAGACATACAAATAATAATTCTGCAGGAGCAGAAGTGAAAATTCTTTCTACTGTAGATATCCAGATTTTTTTTTTTTTTATTGACAGGCAGAGTTAGACAGTGAGAGAGAGAGACAGAGAGAAAAGTCTTCCTTCCGTTGGTTCATTCCCCAAATGGCTGCTACGGCCGGCGCTGCGCCAATCCAAAGCCAGCAACCAGGTGCATCCTCCACTGCCTTCCCGGGCCACAGAAGAGAGCTGGACTGGAAGAGGAGCAACTGGGACAGAACAAGTGCCCCAACCGAGACTAGAACCTGGGGTACCTGCGCTGCAGGTGGACAATTAGCCCAGTGAGCTGTGGTGCCAGCCGATATCTAGATGTTTAACAGCTCATTTTTTTCTGTTATGATCCAGATTTTTCCTATACAGTATGTAGTTTTTGGATTCCTATGATCCTAGATGAGGCATAAGTCTCCTTTCAATATCATACCATGTATTTTCATCTTTTCATTCTTCATAATTATTATTCCACTCAACTTTAAAATTCTGCCCTGGTAGTTCTGAATTTCCACTATGGAGTGTACATTTAATATCTTCCTAGTTTTTTAAATATTTAATTAATTTGTTTGAGAGGTAGAGTTACAGACAGAGAGAAAGGTCTTCCATTCACTGGTTCAGTCTCCAAATGGCTGTAACCGCAGGAGCTTAGCTGATCTGAAGCTAGGAGCCAGGAGCGCCTGTCAAGTCTTCCAGGTGGGTACAGGGGCCAAAGCACTTGGGCCATCTTCTGCTGATTTCCCAGGCCATAGCAGAGAGCTAGATCTGAAGAAGAGTAGCCGAGACTAGAACTGGTGCCCATATGGGATGCAGGTGCTGCAGGTGGAGGCTTAGCCCTCTATGCCACAGTGCTGACCCTCTAGTGTATTTTTTTTTTTAAACAAAGACTTCTCTCTACAGAGCTCTAAATCTTTTTCAACCAGCTAATGCGACTCCCCTTGACTAGCCCACAAATATCCCAGATTTAACATGTCCTGGAAACAAATTATCTTTATTCCTTCTCAAAGCCCTTATTCACCATTTCTAAAAGGTTTATTTATTTATTTAATCGAAAGGCAGCAATACAGAGAGAAAGAGAAACAGGGAGCATGAGAAGAGAGAAAGAGAGAGAAAGAGAGTTCTTCCATCCACTGGTTCACTCCCCAATGGCCACAATGGTCGAAACTGGGCTGGGCTGAAGCCAGGAGCCAGGAACTTCTTCCAGGTCTCCCACATGGGTGCAGGGGTCCAAGTGCTTGGTCCAAACTGCACTATTCTCCCAGACCATTAGCAAGGAGTTGGATAAGAAGTGGAGCAACTGGGACTCAAACTAGCACCCATATGGGATGCCGACATCCCAGGCAGAGGCTTTACCTGCCATGACACAACTCCTGCCGCCCCCCCCCCTTTTTTTTTTGTCTGCTATGCATCCTGTACTCATGTTTTCAAATGGTACGAATACAAAGATTACTAACCAAACTCTCAATACAAGAACCTGTGAGTTACTTTGTATTCTTTCTTCTCTGATTCCCAAAACAAATGCCTGTGTTACAGTTTCCTGTCACTTCTTCCCCTTGGGTCCAGTCCTTGTTGTAGTGGTTGTCACAGAAACCCATTGCTGGCCTCCCCATCTTCAATCTACCTTCTTTTGTGCTGAGAATTGGTCATTCCACACACAGACCGATTTTATCACTCCTGATTCTAGGTCTTTATTTATTTATTTTTGTTTTAATATTTATTTATTTGAAAGTCAGAGTTACACAGAGAGGAGAGGTAGAGAGAGAGAGAGAGGTCTTCCATCCAATGGTTCACTCCCCATATGGCCACAATGGCCGGGCCAATCCGAAGCCAGGAGCCAGGAGCTTCTTCTGGGTCTCCCATGCAGGTGCAGGGGCCCAAGGACTTGGGCCATCTTCTACTGCTTTCCCAGGCCATAGCAGAGAGCTGGATTGGAAGTGGAGCAGCCGGGTCTTGAACTGGCACCCACATGGGATGCCGGTGCTTCAGGCCAGGGTGTTAACCCACTGAGCCAGAGCGCCAACCCCATCAAGATCATTATTGACTTCCCATAATAACTGTGACCCCAATGTGAGCAGCAGAGACCTGACTTCATATGGCTTCCAACAGATGAGACATGGGATAGCCTATCAAGAAGGAGGTTATGGGACCAACAAAATCCCCAGAGTAAATGATGTTTCCAAGTCTCTTGTCTCTTTATTGGTCTCTCTCTCTCTCGTTTATTTTACCTTAAAAAAAAAACAAAAAAAAAACAAAACCCTTTCAAACAGTTATTCAGTTAAAGAATTTAATGATTTAGAGCTCAGCTAAAAGTGACAGGATTTAATACATAATACATCAAAGGATTATGTATTAAAATTATTCTCTTGCTTTCTCAGTCTTACTCATTCTCTCAGTCCTTCTCTATTATTAACACGTCTTAAGCAGATCACTAAGTGCTTATTAGGAAAGCTAAGTGTCCATCTAAGTATCTTGCAATAAAAGTGCATAAAGAATGAAGCCAAGATATTCAACGTCAGAAAAGGAACGTTAAACTCAAGGTCCAGTTCACAGATTTATCCGTGCTGCACTAAATCCGATGTTGCTCAGACAAGCTAGCCAACACTCCATTGATTTTTTTTTTTGTTATTTTCAGGTATGTTTAAGTGGATTACTGCATATCATTTATTTCACCAATTAGGTTGTTCTAGTTCATTTTGGTTGTTCTTGTTTTTGGTGTTGAGCAAGCAGGTTAACATATATCACAACTTTCTTCAATCATTTTTTATTAAATAAGAATATAAAAGAAGATTACTAACAACAGCACAGGGAAAGTATTGAATATGAGAAATGCAAAATTCTGAATATGTTTGCTGAATATGAGCATGTATACACAAACATACTGGAAATTAATACCATGCATTAGTGCTAAATTCATAATTTCCAAGTATTCTGAAAAGCAGTATGCTTTGAGAAAGCTAATTTTTATGGGAAATCAGTACATTAATGGTGGCAAAAATTACAGTGTTTAATTATAAACTGCAAGTCCAAAATGTCATTTGTTGCTGATTTAGTATGCCTCTCACTGAGGTCCGCAGGGGTCTCACAGGTCACGCTAATACATGCTACCGAGGACAATATAAGGAAAGGGTGAGCTCCAGCCTGGGGCCATCCTCAGGGAACCACAGAAGTGTCAATCCACACTTACACAGAGAGTTCCAGAGTTTGGGAGTGAAGTTTCCATGTACCAGTTGAAACAAGATGTTGAGTTGTCTGTCACCCAGCACAGGGCCTGCACACCTCTCTGGGCTGGGTCTCTGCCCCGATTGAGACACGAGAGCAAGGCCGATTATTAGTAGATGATATGCACTGGTTCCCACGGCAATTTATATTTATGGACAGGGTTGTGTTTTTTTTGTTTTTTGTTTTTTGTTTTTTCATTTCTCTTCTCACTGAATCTTGGAACACTTAAATCCAGACAATAGTGATCATCAGTTACAGCTGTCTGAAATCCAGGACTCCCTGACAATACTTAAAAACTTTTCATGTGCATGTACAGATGCTCAGAGACACCGCAGTTGGCTCTTCATGACCATAGGTGCAGAAGGTCTACCTCTTCCTGCATACGGGCGACATCATTGCTCCTACAGGGCAGGGCAGGATCTGTTACTTAGACATTAGTGTCTGCTCACATTAAAACAGAATTCAGGCTGAATCTCTAATAAGTATCTAATGCTACATAAAGATTTTACCACACCAAGCCCTGATTATTTACCTTGATTATTCCATTGGTATCTTACTGCCATTTCTCTGAAGACTTGAGCAAAGGCAAGGAAACGTAAACATATTTACTGTCTGTCATTATATCTTTCTGATTATGTTTATATTTAATATCATAATGTGGGCAGATCATTGTAGAAATAATACACTAATATTTGCCAAGATTGGGTATGAAAATCATGTTGAACCAGGCCACAGGATAATCAAATTATTTAATAGGAAATTGTGATCAACTCAGAAAATTTTACATTTAGTTGAAAGTATTTATATGGTAAAAAACCAGGAAGGCTACCAGGTGAATCTAAAACACTGGCTGTGAACTTGAGAAATTCAAAATTAATAGCACAGAATTCACGAAACCTTGGGTAATGGTGGAAATGCAACACGACATTAGGAAAGCTGCTGTTTTCAAGCAAACTCTTGGAAAATGATAATTGCCAGGTGTAATATCAAGGATTTTGAAATCCTCAGATTTGAATTTTATTAATTACATTCAAATAATATGTGTGTGTGTGTGTGTGTAGAGAGAGAGAGAGAGAGAAGGGGAGAGAGAGGGAGGACATACTCAAAAGTGTATTTAAAACACTGTCTCGTTTTGACACTTAGGAAAGACCAGCAGATTCACGTCTCCAGGATTTACTGACGTGGGCCATTTAAGTCGTTTTGTTCGGGGGAGGCTTTAAAGTAAATCGCTCTGAGTGTAAACACATTAAATGTAGTTTGGTTTCTCAGGATGTCACAGGTCCTCCCAGAGTCACGTGTTCACATGAGCACCCATGTCTAATGTTTGTCTGAGCACACAGCCAGAACACACATCTACCATACTGTGGTCTGCCCTGCTGTTCCCAGCCACACAAGCTGAGAACACACTGTCACCACAAGGCACAAATGCAAGAAACAAACATGTAACGCATTCGATTGTGATAAGGTAGCATTACAAAAAAGTTACAACTGTCATTGCAAGACCCAGGAATCCTAAATATTGCATGTTTCTTATTGTAATATTCATTTGGACAGTTGAGAGAAATGGATTAAATTTACATATACAATGTATCCATTTTAATGTTTCTACATTGACTAGGTGCAGCGGTAGATGATACTGTAAAGACCCTTTCAAGAAGACTCAGTTACTATTCTTTCAATATACCAAACATTGCTGGATGATATTTAAGAAACTGCTAACAGGGTTGCTCTGTGTAAGAAGTTCTCAGCTCGGGGTAGGAGAGAGGAGAGCTTACTTGGCCTTTTGTTGTATTAAATTGCATTGCATACCCTTTTACAACGTGGTTACTGCTTAAAATTTTTACCATGTGCCATCTGTAACAAATTAATTGTATGAGTGTTGTAAAACGTGGTAAATGTCGTAATTGGTTTCTTTAGGGGGAGGGAATGTCATTTGCAATAGCTTCATTGTGAGAATCCAAATACTATGAGTCTATGCAACCAACATAAAATAAATTTCAACACAAAATAAAAATATTTCTGTGAATAAACATTTTATAAGTACATTTTATATATTTTAACTCAGCAAATACATTTAGAAATAGAATTTGAATATTGTTTTCATATATTTAATGCAGAGGAATGTTTCAGTTGCCATTTTGAAGCCACTATGACAAGGCTTGACTACAGAGTATTTTCACTTGCTTTGAATCATTGAAGTCTTTCACCTGATGTGGGAATTGTATCCACTTCAGAGTAAAGAAACTGAGGGTCTGAGAAGTTTAGAGTTTTCACTTCAGTCCAGAATGTCAGTAAGTGACAGAGTGATGGCTCTCTGCATGGTTTCCGTTCTGTATGCATCATTTATTCTATTTTCTCCCACATTCAGAAAAGTAGGATATTTGCATGAGAAAGAAATGCAACATGGTTGAAAGTATCAGACAAACCAGGGTAGCAGCTTGGGACACTCTGCAGGAAATGAGAATTCAAGAAATGGCAAACCAGTGAGAAAAGCAATCCGGGTGCACTGCCAGGAGGTTGTGCGACCCCAGCACAGGGCATATCGACACTGACACCTTAGCTGACACTTGCCTCAGTGTTGGTTGCCAGGCATTTGTTAAGTTCACTGTACCTAAGTCTTTGGACTCTATCTGCTGCTATCATCTTCCTTTAGGATCAAACCCTTAATTGCCCTTCGTATTACTATTGCCTGAGACCTAGTACGTACTCATTCAAAAGTTTCTGATGAGTAAACTATTTCTTGTCATCCACCAAGCTTCATTAAATTAAACCCAAAGCTGACGACTGAACTGCAGTTACCTGATGCTGCAATTGTTCTTATCCTCATAATTTATTTGCCTCATACATTGTATATTATTACCTACTCATTGGTCCCTTATTCTGATGTTCAGTTTCCTAGTAGGATATATCTCTTCTTTGTATATATAATACTCCTTTCTATAGCCCCCAAATGCACACCAAATGCATAATTTTTATTTGCCTAAGCATATCCTATTAATATATTATATTCTCTTCTCTGCACATGGATTCCATAGAGGTTACAGCTTTCTTGCCCATTTGATCAACTTACAAGTGCGACTCCCTAGGCCAGCTCTACTTCATATGCCCCCTCTATACGTGTTTAAGTAGACTCCCATCTACTGTGAATCACTCCACAGAGGATAATTAACTTGTGTAAATGCACTTCTTCAAGAGATATTTGACAAGAGTACAATCACTGTATATAGCATTTTATAACCTGGATGCACACTTGGTAGGTTATATTCTCAAGGATCAATTTTTTTAAAAGAATAATTAATTTATCTCAAATATCATATGTAAAAGTTTATTTATTTGAAATAAGGAGAAACAAAGAGAGAAAGAAAAGAAAGAGGGACCTTCTATTCCCTGTTTCACTTCCCGAAGGCCTACAATAGCTGAGGCTGGCCTAGGCCAAAGCCAGGAGCCAAGAGCTGTATCTGAGTCTCCATGTGGGTTTTAAGGATGCATGGACTTGAGCCATTATCTGTTGCCTCCCAGGGTGCACATTATCAGGAAGCTAGGTTGGAAGTGGAGGCAGGATTCATTCCATGTGCCCCAATTTCGGATGTGGGCATCTCAAGCTACAGCTTAACTCATTGCAGCAAAATGTACTCCCCTGAACACCATTTTTTTGCGGGAAGAAGGGTCATCTTGTATACCTACAGAGAGCATGTTAATGCAAACATATTTTTGCAAAAATTGTGCTTTCCCTGGATTCTGCATAAAACATAGGCAGCATGTGCTTAAATATAGTGGTCTGCTATGAATACATTTCTCTAGAATGTCTATAATATGTACTGTGCTTAAATAGGCCAGGAGCTGTGTCTAAACACAGATCCGAGTTATGAAGTGCTACTGACAAGCATGTCTGTTTACTGCTAAGTGCTTAGTATAACTCAAAAGAGAAACAGTAAAATTAATTTACTATTGTGCTTTTTTGGGGATCTTAGAGAATCAAAATTTTTAAAATTAAAGCTGGAAATACAAGTAAAATAGAGATGGGGACCCTTTACTATGATCCTATTAAGACAATGCCAGATGAAAAACCATGCAAATATTTTTGCATGACACAAAAGAGCATGGAACGTATCACACCTCTTAATACATCAAGTTGTCTATCTTGTCTGCCAAAATTGAGTAATTCTTGTTCTGGTGCCAAAAGAAGTCATTGTTATCATCTGTGTTTCCATGACATTTAAAGCATCCTGGAGCCAGTAAACATTGAATTATGACTTTTGTTGTGTTTAACCAGGATCAACAAAGAGAATACAAAACACGCGTTTGTTCACTATCAAACATTTTTGGTCCATCTTCAGAAAGCTGGAGATAACTAAGTAGCATTTAAAACAGGTGATTTAGTTAATGCATGGTTACCAATAGCTCCATCTCTACAGTACCCAAGTCTCAAAACCACTTCTTAAAAATCTGCATAATTAACTTATTTTAAAAATTTACTCATCTATTCCTCCTCAGTGAGATTTGTAATGCACCTTGTACATTGTAATGAAATTTAATCTTGTACATCTTGTATATTGTAATGAAACTTGTACCTTCAACATGGGCTCCAGGTTCATGGTCTATAAGCTACAGTTTAAAGACCATTTTGAGAACGTAGTATGGGAATAGACTTACCTTTGTGCATAGAGTTCCTGACAAAAAACTCTGAGAATTCCAAGTTGATTAGAATACAAAGAGTTATTCTAGCTAACAAGTAACCTTGTGATTCTGGGCCAACCACAAAATTGTTCTATATACTTGAAAAAAGTAATAAGAAGTGTACGAACTACTTTACACTGAAGTTCTCATTGAGAATACCTGTGTCACGAGCCCATTTGGAATTTGTGTCATTCTTTAGCTAAATGTTTGTCTTATAGGTTTTCAATGGAAAGGAAAGGGAAGAAAAGTCATCTTTGAATGTTTATGCCTTACATATATCTACTCAGTAAATATGTGTTGAATTAAGTGTGAGGCGAGTAATACAATCAAGGGAAAACGGAGCAGGGCAATACGGCAATACAGACACAGTTCCTACAGGAAGACAGAAACAGTGCTGAGCGCACTGAGAGGCAAGGAATGAGTTAATGAAAACTCAAAACGCTTTTTAACTTTCAAATACAGAGTTCTGTAGCCCCCTTAAATCCAGATAGCTGATATGATTAATAGGGGAACTGAAACCAGTCTTAACGATGCTTTTATGCACTTGCCACCAAGAGTGAACTCAAACTCTTGGAACTGGGTTTCTTCCTTCACTTTTTCTGCCATTTCCCACAGTGCCTTCCCCCTCTCATGTAGTCTGGGACATAAACTCCACTTCTGTGCCATGAGTACAAAGCTCTTTCAAGTCACTTAATTCAGGATAATATATATGAATTTTCCTTTCAATGATTGTGAGTTGAAACTTTCTTTTTGGGGCCGGCGCTGTGGTGCAGTAGATTAAAGCCCTGGCCTGAAGCACCGGCATTCCATATGGGCACCGGTTCTAGTCCCGGCTGCTCCTCTTCCAGTCCAGCTCCCTGCTGTGGCCTGGGAAAGCAGTAGAAGATGGCCTAAGTCTTTGGGCCCCTGCACCCACGTGGGAGACCCAGAGGAGCCTCCTGGCTTTGGATCAGCATAGCTCTCGCCATTGGGGCCATCTGGGGAGTGAACCAGCAGATGAAAGACCTCTCTCTCTGTCTCTACTTATCTCTGTAACTCTGTCTTTCAAATAAATAAAATAAGTCTTTAAAAAAAAAAACATTCTTCTTATCATTGATTTCTCCCTAGGATACTGCTTTAGAGTCACAGTTCTTCTGGCCAGTGTAAATTGTTGTTACTGTTTTCTACTAAGTTAAGACAATGACTGTATCTCTACTCTTTCAGTCAGTCTCTGGAGCATTGTATCTTCTATGTCTCAATGTTTCTTTCCCAGTCATGGCAGCACACTGTCAAGGGAAGAGCTGGACTATAAATTTCGCTTTATGAAGGAGGAGGGAGGGCGAGTGGAGAGGGAGAGTTAGGTCAGTGGGTACAATGTCACAAGTGGGCAAGGGAAATAAGTTCTGGTGTTTTCTTACACATTAAAGTGACTATAGTTAACAGTGATCTATTTTACATCTCAAACAGCTGGAAGAGAGCATTTGGACTGTTCAGAGATGACAATCATTGGAAGTGAGGGATGTACCAAGGGCCCTGATTTGGCCATGACACAATGTAATAGTTTTTGAAACATCACACTGTATCGTTTAAACAGCTACTGTCACTATGCATCATTTAAAACTAAAACTTACTAAAAAATGAGTTTTGCGTTTTACGACTAACAGCACTTAAGCCGTAGATAATTGCCTTTCTCTCAGGAGACACTAATTTCATTATCAGCAAGTTGGGAACTTGAATATCTCTGGGGTCTCTGCAATGTTCCGACCACATGGTTCTCTGTCGAGAGGTGATGTTGCTTTGAATGCTGACTGATCTTCGCGTTTACTAATCTATATTGTTTGCTGTCCTATTTGTTTTCTGAAGGCAAGCTCCTAATTCTCTATCACTTCAAGGTAAGGATGCTATTTTGTTATAAACAGATGATAAGTAGCTTTGCATTTAAAGTGGTCTGGACTTTTTTTTTTTTTTTTTTTTTTGACAGGCAGAGTGGACAGTGAGAGAGAGACAGAGAGAAAGGTCTTCCTTTTGCCGTTGGTTCACCCTCCAATGGCTGCCGCGGTAGGCGCGCTGCAGCTGGCGCACCGCGCTGATCCAATGGCAGGAGCCAGGTCTCCCATGGGGTGCAGGGCCCAAGGACTTGGGCCATCATCCACTGCACTTCCTGGCCACAGCAGAGAGCTGGCCTGGAAGAGGGGCAACCGGGACAGGATTGGTGCCCCGACCGGAACTAGAACCCGGTGTGCCGGCGCCGCAAGGCGGAGGATTAGCCTAGTGAGCCATGGCGCCGGCCAAGTGGTCTGGACTTTATGAACGTGAGAGACGCTCTTGTTGAACAGGGGGGACTGTCTGTTCTCTGACTGCTCTGCCCCTGGAGTTAAGATCTTCTGAAATGAAACAACTGGGTCATTGCTTAGCCTTGCTGTCTGAAAAACTGAGGACAAGCTCAGCCACACTCTTGCTAACTGACAGGTGGATCACAGTCCTGGACTCCTTTTTCTATTGTCAATTCTTTTGGAGCCAGTTACTCATGAAGCTTTCCTTGTTTGTTTGTTTTGGTCCCTAGACATGATGGTTTTAGATGTTTATGAGCAACGTCACACTAACTACTGTGAAAAAACTACAAGGCATTAATGTTAACTCTCCCATGGCTGATGGGGATCTATTAATTCACATCTCTCAGCTCCCAGTCACTTCCTGTCAGCACTTAGGTTTCCAGAATGCAAAATACTCGTGTGTTCTTTCTCTGACCAGATTCCTCCCCTCTCAGTGCACTCATCACTGTTTCTGTCTTCCTGTAGAAACTGTGTCTGCCGTGCTGTGTTGCCCTGCACCATTTCCCCTTGATTGTATAATTCGCCTCACACTTAATTCAACACATATTTACCGAGTAGGTATATGTAAGGCATAAACATTCAAAGATGACTTTTCTTCCATTCACACTCCAGAAATTTTGGGCAAGAAAGCAAAGCACATACAATTTGGATGAGGGGTTAGTAGCACACTTATACAGATTTATGGAAAAGATCAAGTCAGGCTAGGTGGATTCTTATTAGCTCTCTTTTAATCAACGAATTCATTTTCAGGTGTGGAAGACTAGAAGCAGATTCACATGGAAATTTACCATTGCCTTTATGGACTTTGCATTGCTTTCACCAAGGATCAGACCCCCACTTTATTTATATTTAATGTTCAATGCTGTGTAAGTGGGAAAATATGTTGGTGGGAAAAATAGTCCTTAGAATCCTCTTAAATTGCACAAAGCGGGCAACACACAAACATTCTACACATGCAGTCAGCAGTGGTTAAAAGCAAAGGGAGTAGCTAAGTCAATGATAACAAACTCAGGTAACAGTTCTTAGGGTCCAGGAGCCAATCTAACGTAACCAGGTAGCCCTCACAGCAACCCCCGACATGGAGACTGTCACGCAATATTTTATATATGAAGAAATGGTGAAGTCCTCTGAAACAGTCCCCAGGGTGCAGAGCTTGAGAGTGCCAGGTCTTGGGCTGCATCCCCGTGTCCCTTGGGAGGAAGAACGTTGCTTCAGGAGCACGTGGGCAGGCAGTCCCAGGGACCGGAGCCAGGCTGCTCCTGACACCTTGCATGAATCATTCATTTGGGAATCCTTAGGAAATGAATCTAAGCTACCCTCTAATGAATGCACAATTCAATTGAGTGAGAACACTCCCATGGTAAAAAGTACCAAGCATTGCATTCATGAACTTCTGTCTTTTGAAGAACGCGTGCATCTTCTTGGCATCTTTTTCATGTGTGCATATGGGGTGCGTCACACTGAGAGATAAACGCATACCACAATGACTGAAACATGGTTAGCAAAATAGCTGCATTGAAAGTTTGTTCTGCCTCTCACCATCATCTAACCATCAGAAATAGCTGGTATGATAACTGTATCAGAACAGCTGGGATATTTTAAAGTGTTTTGGTTCCTAAACAACCTCCCACTATTACTCCCTATTTAGATTTGCTATTTTTTATCCAGTTGTGCAAATGAATTATTATTTGAACATGAAGTGGACCAGGAGGAAATATGAAAGAGATTTGTTGGAGGAGATACATTACTGGATCCAATATTCATAGTTGCAACTGATTCACCAACTACATTCAGTCTATATATTTTTAAAATAAATTTGCTACCAGGAAGCCAGAGTTGAGAAAGTCCAGATTGGTTTATGACAATTTCCTGCTGTTCTTTTGACATAACTTAACTCTGAGTCAACTACTTTTTCTATATCATGTAATTTGATGATCTTAACTGAATACTTCCCCCTCCGAAATTGAACCTTTGGAAAAAATGCCAACATTCTGTGATGCTTCCAAAGGCCAAAGGTAAAGGTTAGGAGGCCACAGTCTGTGCAGGTATAGTTCTGTGTAAGAAGACTTTAATGAAATGTACCAACACTCATTTTAGTGCTCAGGTTGCTGTATGAAAAGATGGATCCACTGCAGGGTGAACATAGTAGCAAGATAACTAAGGTCAAATTTGTTTGCTCTAGAATCTGCTTTGAAATTTAGTTATCCAGCTCTGTTTACTAATAAACTGTGCAGACATGTAAACAAGCACACATAGAGACACAATGGCTGGACTCTCTGTTTCCAAAATATTGGCCCAGATTGCAAAGTCCATTCACAAAGCTACACTTCCGATGTGAAGCAAAGGATTGCTAAGCAAAAGAGATGCAGTTGTCCAGAATCTGATATTTTTGGTTTTACCTTATAAACTTTCATTGTACATACTGGTACCTTTTTATTATTAAAGAGTAAAAAGAGACTAAGCATAAGCTTTCATATAAATACACGCAAGTTCCACAAAACTTCTAAATGAAAAGAAATGGGGGGAGGTGAAGATTCTGTAGAGTTCAGGTCTCAAAGGAAGCGTAGGTGAGAAGCCCACCGAGGTAGCTCCTGACCTGCCATTCCCCACATCCCAGACTTCCAAGTCAGAGGAACAGGACAACTGCATCACAAACAGCTTATAGGATTCTTTTTAAAAATTTTAATGAGGCAATATCAATGAGTTTTGTCAAAAATAAACACCCGACTTCTACATAGTATGTTAGAGCTAATAATAAAGTATTGAAATTTAACATGTTACAAGCAACTCAAATTTATGATTTAACTATTCAGGATTTATTTATTCATTTATTTTTTTGACAGGCAGAGTGAGAGAGAGAGACAGAGAGAAAGGTCTTCCTTTTTCCATTGGTTCACCCCCAAAATGGCTACCACAGCTGGCGCGCTGCACCGATCTGAAGCCAGGAGCCAGGTGCTTCCTCCTGGTCTCCCATGCAGGTGCAAGGGCCCAAGCACTTGGGCCATCCTCCACTGCCCTCCAGGGCCACAGCCGAGAGCTGGACTGGAAGAGGAGCAATCGGGGCAGAATCCTGCGCCACAACTGGGACTAGAACCCGGTGTGCCAGTGCCACAGGCGGAGGATTAGCCTAGTGAGCCGCCACACCAGCCAGGATTTCTGAATTATAAATATTTTGTATTTATGTATGTTCTCTTTTATATAGTACTTTATAATACAAATTCAGCTTTAGCTTTCTATGCAAGAAAATTGTACATATATATGTATATATTCGAATTTGAAAGATTAAGACTGACTACATTCATGAGAATGAGTTGTTCAGAAACATTCAGAAAAATGACATTTTGCCTGATCTTTTGCAACCATAATTATATAGATATCTCATTCATACTCAGTCTTATCTAAAATTTCACAGACCTTCTGTTTTGATGTAAACAAATTTTTTTTTTTTGTCTACTTCTGTCTAAAACTTCAAAGAAAATTCTTGAAGTCTCCTTGACTTTTGGATTCCACGTGTGAGTGAGATCAAATAGTCTGTCTTTCTGTGCCTGGTTTATTTCACTTAACATTATGTCCTCCAGGTTCAACCATGTTGTCAGAAATGACAGAATTTCTTTTTTTAATGGATGAATAATATTCCATTGTGGATAAATCCATATTTTCATTATCCATTCATCATGGATAGGCAATTAGGTTGATTCCATATCTTCCATAGTTATTAATACATTGGCTTATGGAAAAATACTCTAGAGTAGAAGTACAAAAGTGACACTGTGTGAGGAAATGCATATGTTAATTGGCTAGAGTTAGTCATTCCACAATGTATATATATTTCAAAATATAATGCACATACTAAATACACATACACTTGTGTCAATTAAAAAATAAAAATAGGAGCTGGCGCCCTGGCTCACTTGGCTAATCCTCCGCCTGCGGCACTGGCATCCCATATGGGCGCTGGGTTCTAGTTCCGGCTGCTCCTCTTCCAGTCCAGCTCTCTGCTGTGGCCCAGGAAAGCAATAGAGGATGGCCCAAGTGCTTGGGAACCTGCACCTGCACCTGCATGGGAGGCCGGGAGGAAGAACCTGGCTCCTGGCATTGGATAGGTGCAGCTCCAGCAGTAGCGGCCATTTGGGGAGTGAACCAACGGAAGGAAGACCTTTCTCTCTGTCTCTCTCTCTCACTGTCTAAAACTCTACCTGTCAAAATAAAAAATAAAAAAATAGGATTTTCCTTAAAAGTACATATGATAAGAACTTAACTTTTAATCCTTCTCTCATGGAAACATGAGATTGGTACTCTAGAAAATCTTTGTTTCATAATTTGTAATTGGGAAAAACACCTTCCAATTTATATATATAGCTTCAAATTTACATATATTTTTATATTTACATATAACTTTGTGAAGCTGAAATATCACTTTGAAAAAAGTATGTGCTGTTTTTGAAATTCTCTCCCTTTTCTTGTAAAAAAAAAAAAAAAAAACATTACACAGGATGCTATATTTTGAGGTAGCACCCAATTCTCAAGAACCATAAATTATACTGAAATCTTTCTATAGAACTTTCCCTGGGGCCAGTGCTGTGGCATATGGGTAAAGCCACTGCCTGTAGTGCGGGTATCCCAGATGGGCACCTGTTTGAGTCCCAGCTGCTCCACTTCCGATCCAGCTCTCTGCTATGACCTGGGAAAGCAGTAGAAGATGGCCCAAGTGCTTGGGCCCCTGCACCTGCATGGGAGACCTGGAAGAAGTTGCTGCCTCCTGGCTTCAGATCGTTCCAACTCCAGCCGTTGCTGCCATCTGGGGAATGAACCATCGGATGGAAGACCTCTCTCCCTCTCTCTCTCTCTCTTTCTCTCTGCCTCTCTTCTCTGTGTAACTCTGACTTTCAAGTAAATAAATAAATCTTTTAAAAAAAAGAACTTTCCCTTCTTCATATTAACAAAAAAATTAACTTTGCTATTTGTCCAGATAAATATGCAGCTTGCACCATATCTTCTCTTCCAGTGCAATTTATTAAAGGTTAACTAACATGTTATTAATCTTTAATTAATAAATATTTTACATATTAATTAATGCTTAATACCATTAAAGTTTGTAAATACATGCTCTACTGGACAATGTAGTAAAATTTTAATATTTAATATTAACGGGTAGTTTCCAGCAGCCACTCCTCTTAAAAGGAACACCTTTATAAAGCGTCTTAGAGTCAGTAGATTTTCTAAACGTTTCATGCTAACTAGTGAGGCTCTAAGATGGCCACAGGGTGCAGCGGAAGTGACCCACCCCTTCCCACCCCCTGCCTCATGACTTTCTGCCCCTGTTTTCATGCTGAAAAGGGAAAGCATTACCTCCTTTTAAAAATACTTATTTTTAAAAAGATTTATTTTTATGTTTATGAAAGAGTTACAGTGAGAGGGAGAGACAGGGAGAAAGAGATCTTTCATCCACTGGTTCAGTTCCCAGATGGCTGCAATGGCCAGGGCTGAGCAGGCAGAAGCCAGGGGCCAGGAGCTTCATGTGTTTTCTTATTGTCTTTACTGAGGAACCAGTCCTAACCGCCCACCCCTCTCCCAGACCAATCACTAGAGCTTCCCCTTCTGACAGCCTGTAAGAACTGGACCACCAGCCCTCAACAGCTGGCTCCCTAAGCGACCCCTCCCTGTTTGCTTTCAGCAAACCTCTTCTGCACCCATTCTTCCTTGCCTGTGTTCCTCATTCTTTGTGGACACAAGATAGGAACCTGGTGGAGAAAAACTATTGTAATAACTGCAGAAGCCTGCAAGACTGACACCCGAATCTGACTCCTGGCTTCCAGAACCGGGATAGGATAAATTTCTCATGCTTTCAAACCACTCAGTTTCTAGCAGCCCAGAGAATGAGTACTAGGACATGCAGCCCGACTCCATAACATAAATTCTGCACTGCTGTGGTAGAGGAACTGAGACAAGACAGGTATTGGATTTTAAAATGATATTTAACAAGGACGCCTCATTTGAGTTTAGTTAAGAATGCTAACCACTGTGAACTGGAGTCTGAAAACCCGATGGACCACTCAAGAAAGGAAGCAGATACGCATATAGCATGGCATGATGCTGGTTCGCTGGGTCTGTTCTCTTCCTAACACCAAGGCTGCCTCCCTTACTGTCAACAAAGGGAGCCAACACCATGTGTCTTTCTATTTCAAGTGGAATCTGAAGCATGCCATGAATTTTTCAACTGAAACAACATAGAAAATTTTTAAAAAAAGCTTTCAGTTGATTGGCTGTTATTACTTAGCACATTAATGCAACAGATTTTAAAAAATTACATGTATTTGAATGCAAACAGAATTGACCAAAAATTAACTCATTTTGTGTGGTGTTTGTTATTTTTTCCATGGAAACAAACAAATATGAAAACTTTTTGATTGAAAACAATAGTAACAACCCATATTTTCAACTCTCTCTCTCTGTCTACATATATAAATATGTATGTATTCAAACACATACACACATATTCAAAATTTACTTTTCACTTTTGTTCTTCATTTAAAATTGCCACACTCTCTATGGTTAATGCATAATATTTTGAGTTGGTTGGTTCTATGCCACAAATCTAGTGAAGTAGCAGCCAATTCATATGGAGTATCAGCAGAATACTGGGGATTATCTCAATAGACCCTAAAACCAGTAACAACTTACAAGAAACAGAGGAGGTGGTCTACATCATTTGAGTATTTTCAAAACAAGTAGAGATTTTTAAATAAAAGCTGAAATGAACACTAACTTCAGTTGAACAGATGTTTCCACATCAGTGTTCAAGACAGTGTTGTTCCTAAGGGTAGAGAGGTGGAAGAAACGCAGATGCGTGACGATGAGTCACTAAAGGAACCATGGAATATACATACATGGAATATTATTTCTCCTATAAGGAAGGAAATGCTGTCACAAAACATTATGCCAAGTGAAATGTGCCAGTTACAGAAAGACAAACTGCATAATTTCATTGATATGTGCTGTCTAAATCAGTTCAAATTCGCAGAAACTATAAGTAGAATGGTGGCTAACAGGCTGGTGGGAAGGGGGAAAGGGAGTTGTTTAATGGATATAGAGTTTGAGATTTCCAAGATCTGTTTCACAACACTGTGGAAATACTTAACACTACTGAACTATTAAAATGGCTCAGATGGTAAATTTATGTTATGTGTTCTTTACTACAATAAAAAACATAAAAGAAAACATCTGAACCAGAAACATTGTTTCCTAAAGCTGAGTTTTTGTTTTGGTTAATTTTATGGTGTCAACTTGACTGGATTAAGCAATAGCTAGAAGAAACTTGGAAAAGCCTTGTGTTGGGTGTGTCTTGGAGGGTGTTTCCAAATGAGATTAGCAAGTGAATCTGTGTGCACTAGGAGGGACAAGCTGGCCCCCATCTGGGTGGACGTCGTCAGGGGCCTGGGGGTCTGGGGAGGTGATCTGGGGACCCTCACAGAGGGAGAGAGCTGGGACACAGTTGCCTTCTGTCTCCATCGTCAGCTCCTGGCCTCTGAACTCCAGGAATACACCCGTGTCCCCCTCACTGTCGTTCAGGCTTTGTCAACCTCAAACCGAGACACATCGTTGGCTCCTTTTGTGCTGAGGCCCTTGAACTGGGACTGAGCCATGCTGAGAGCATCCCAGGCTCGCCAGCCTGCAGATGACCTGTCATGGAGCTTCTCAGCTGCCGTACTCGTGTGAGTCAAGCCCTGCAATAAATTCTCCCTCAAAGACATACACGCACAGCCTATCAATTCTGTATAGCCACGTTCTGACTGATTCTAACACAACTCTTACAGTTGGTTTTCTCCCTCCTTCCTTCCTTCCTTCCTTCCTTCCTTCCTTCCTTTCTTTTTCTTTCTTTCTCTCTTTCTTTCTTTCTTTCTTTCTTTCTTTCTTTCTTTCTTTCTTTCTTTTTTTCTTTCTTTCTTTCTTATTAGGAAGGCATATTTACAGAGAGAGAGGGAGAGGCAGAGAGAGATAGTCCATCCGCTGGTTCACTCCACAAATGGGTGTGATGGGCAGAGATGGGCCAGTCTAAAGCCAGGAGCCAGGAGCCTTGTCTGGTCTACCACATGGGTGCAGGGGCCCAAACACTTGGGCAATTCTCCACTGCTTTTCCTTGTACATTAGCAGGGAGTTGAGCAGCTGGAACTTGAACCAGGACCCATATGGGATGCAGGCATCACAGGCAGCGGCTTTACCCTCCAAGCCACAAGGCCAGCCTCCTTACAATAGATTTGAATTTGCAAACTTGTAATGTGAAATATAGTTTAAAAAATCTGTCAAGGGTTGGTTTTAATTTTTGTTTTTTAACTGTTATTTCTTAAAAAGAGTTTCTTATCTAGAATAAACTATAACTAGAAAGGCTTTGAGCATGGCAGTAAAGCAGAACTTTTATAAGATGGCAGAATTTGGAAGCTTATTAAAAATAAATTCTACTGGGGCTGGCTCTTGTGGCGTAGCAGGTAAAGCCATCACCTGCAGTGCCAGCATCCCATATGGGAGCCGCTATGAGTCCTGGCTGCTCTGCTTCCGATCTAGCTCTCTGCGATGGCCTGGGAAAGCAGTAGAAGATAGTTCAAGTGCTTAGGCCCCTGCACCCCTGGTGAAGTCCCTGGAGAAGCTTCTGGGCTCATGGCTTCAGATCTGTGCATCTCCAGCCTTTGCTGCCATCTAGGGAGTGAACCGGCGGACAGAAGACCTTTCTCTCTCTCTTCCTCTCTCTCTCGCTCTCCTTCCTTCTCTCTCTCTGTAATTCTGTCTTTCAAATAAATAAATACATCTTTAAAAATACATAAATAAATTCTATTAAGAAGGAAGAAAGGAGCAAAGAATGGGGAAAAGAAGTGCTTTGATTTTCCTTGGTCACTCAACATTGATGAACTATCAACACAGCATCTGTGCATTGGTGCAGCTGTTAAAATGGAAAGAAAAGGTTTTCATCAGTACAGTCTTGGGACTGTTTCTAGTGAATATGTTATTCAAGGTTGTTTTCTGAGGAATATTTGAATTCAGCTCACTCAGGGGAAAGACAAGACTCAGATAATCTTTTCAGACATTTCTCTACTACATTTATCACAAAAGTGCAATCGTGTGCCTCGGCCTCAGGTTTCGGTCAATGAAAAACTGCATAGATGCCTGCTGTTTTCCTGTACCCTTTCTACGTTTAGATGTTTTAAACACGCAGATGCTTAGCACTGTGCTACAGCTGCAGTATTCGGGGTGGAGGCGTGCTGCGCAGATTTGTAGCCCAGGAGCCATGGGGCACACAGCATAGCCTTGGTGTACAGTAGGCTGTACCATCCAGGCTTGTGTAAGGCACACCAAAGGGACATCATCTCATGATGCCTTTCTCAGAACGTGTCCCCGCCAGTCCAGTAGCACATGAATGCGGACACTGCTTCCCTGGACTTTTTAAAAAATTTTTTAAAAATTTATTTATTTGACAGAGTTAGACAGTAAGAGAGAGAGACAGAGAGAAAGGTCTTCCTTTCGTTGGTTCACCCCCCAAATGGCCGCTACTGCCAGCGCTGCACCAATCTGAAGCCAGGAGCCAGGTGCTTCCTCCTGGTCTCCCATGGGGATGCAGGAGCCCAAGCACTTGGGCCATCCTCCACTGCCCTCCTGGACCACAGCAGAGCTGGACTGGAAGAGGAGCAACCAGGACTAGAACCCAGCCCCCATATGGGATGCCGGTGCTGCAGGTAAAGGATTAACCAAGTGAGCCATGGCGCCAGCCCCATCCCTGGACTTTTTAAGACATGGACCTATGCCTGTGGAAGTGAAAATTGCCCTGTAGAAGTCAAATGAGAGACACTGAATGTGAATATGGGTTATTGTAGAACAATAGTCAAGAAAGAAGAACCAAGGACTAAACATCTCTAAAACCTTTACACTGAGCTTAATGTATGTATCTGTAAGTGCTTTCTTCACATGTGAGTGTGTTATTGAATTCACACACACAGCTCTTATGAACCCTAGTTGTTTTGCAATTCTCGCTTTTTGTCACTTGACATGATTTAGATTGTTAGGCTTAGAGGGAATGAAATCTAGGTCAGCAAGTTTAAATGAAGAGTAGTGATCTTAACTGAGTGCTCCGAGGTCTGGATGTCTGCTTATCTCAGCTGATGTTACACCTGTCATTACTGAACTTGGGACCGGGGGTTGGGATTGTGGTGCAGGAGGTTACACTGCCACTTGTGATGAAGTGTGACAGTACCAGACAAGTTCAAGCTGCTCTGCTTCTGATTCACCTTCCTGCTAAGGAGCCTGGGGAGGCAGCAGAAGATGGTCCAAGTACTTGTGTTCCTGCCACCTACGTGGGAGGCCAGGATAGAGTTCCTGGCTCCTGGCTTTGGTGTGCCCAAACTGGCTATGGTGGCCATTTGGAGAATGAACCAGCAGGTGGAATAGCTCTTTCCCACTCTGTCTCTTCCACTCTCTTATCACTCTGCTTTTCAATAAGTAAATAAATAAGATTGGTTCCAAACATTATTGAAAATGTGAAGATTGAAAGAACTACAAATGCAAGGCTTTAGTTACAAAACTGCTGCACACCAAACTTACTTTCCCTTTATACATTTGTTTAAAAAATTAGCATTTATAAGCATGATATAAAGATTTTCTGACTGTGCTTCCTCAACCATGAAAGTCTTTGAAATTCTTTTATTAGCATAGGATTATGGACTTCCCCCCCCCCCCCCCCCCGTTCAAGTACATTGGCAATGGGAAGTGATCTGTGAACTTCTAACACTTGGCTGAGATTAATTCTTGGCTAATGTACTGTGTCTGTGGTTGCCTTTGTCGATTTACCTGGTGGGACTGTGTAGGTGGTTGATGGAGAAAAGGTGCTCTTGTTGACGGTGACTTTTCCACTCACGTAAACTCTGTGGTATCACTTTGCAGGGTAGTCAGCTACACTAGGCTCCAACAACAACAACAGAACTCCCAGGTGCTCACTGTGGAGCAGGGTGTAGGAGCCTTTGCCGTGTCTCCAATAATGCTTTGGCACTCACTGCTTATCAAAAACAACCCTCTTCCTGAGCTCTGAGGGAATTTGATCTTTCCCAAGGTAAGCACTGCCCTCGGGGTCTCCATAGGACGGAAAGAATTTAGAAACCTCAAAGTTGGCTTCTGTGAACACCTGGTCAATTATCCGAGACAATAAACAGGAAGTATGGCAATTTATAAAGGACTTCATTTATTTCCCGGCTACAGTGTGTACGTGTGCGTGCTTGTCCTGTGGCTTCCCTGTAGTAGCAACTTCATGGATGATGATCCCCCACACTCCAGCTTGATTTCCCAATCCAATGGAAGGAATGGGAGACCCAGCACCTGCCAAACTACCGGGTCACTGGGACTGGATATCAAGACCCAGGGCCGGGTAGAAAGGGTTTGCAGAACTCTGCTCTTGGAAATTAGCTCTATGAATTCTGTTACATTTTAGAATTCTTAGTGTTAATCTTTGTATATGTAATTGGTCCTGCGGTTGGTTGTGTTTGGTGACAGGAATAACTGTTCCATTGTTTTTTAGACTAAAATTAACAACCAAATCATATAAGTAATAGCTAATAGAGTATGCTGTTATGTGACATGTTAACCTTCCCCAAATCATGCTGACTTTTAAAATATTATTATTATTATTATTATTACTACACTGATTAGAAAGTTCAAGCTTAGAATGGTTAAATGACTATGACCTCAGGGCAGCAAAGCTAGAATTAAAATCAAGTGTAATGGCTCCATATTTTGAGCACTGAGTCACTCGGCGCTATCAGGAGATACAGTCTCACAATGATATTTGTAATTTTTCACGGCCCAACACACTCTTGGAAATGAATATGGCATGACAGCAGCCTCTTTTTCTACTGCTTGGTCTACTTTCTTTATGCGTATTAGGACCAACCTAAGAAAGAAAGGTCTGGTTTTCCGAGAATATTTCTAATGTATGGAGATTTGCATACCTCCTGTCATCACACTGAGAGAGCTCAGTGTGAGTATCAAGAACTGTGGCTATCATTGCACATGGATCACGGTTTATTTTATTTCCTTTTTATTTTATTTTACTTTTTGACAGGCAGAGTGGACAGTGAGAGAGAGACAGAGAGAAAGGTCTTCCTTTGCCGTTGGTTCACCCTCCAATGGCCACCATGGCCGGCGCGCTGCGGCTGGCGCACCGTGCTGAACCGAACACAGGAGCCAGGCGCTTTTCCTGGTCTCCCCATGGGGTGCAGGGCCCAAGTACTTGTGCCATCCTCCACTGCACTCCCGAGCCATAACAGAGAGCTGGCCTGGAAGAGGGGCAACTGGGACAGAATCCGTCGCCCCGACCAGAACTAGAACCCGGTGTGCCAGCGCCACAGGCGGAGGATTAGCCTATTGAGCCGCGGCGCCGGCCGGATCATGGTTTATTTCTAAACACTTGTGAACCTGGGTCCAGGTGTCATGGGTGTTTTTGGGTGGGTGTCATCCACAAACAACCTAACTGCCTACATACACATGATTATGAAGGTGCCAGGAGAGCCCCTTCCAGCTTCTCTTCTCACTCCACTCTCCCTCCCTCCATTCATCGCAGCATTTACCCGGGATGGAAACCTGAATTGCCAGGAGTCCTTGGACATGGCAAGGTCCTCAGTGAGGAAAGAGTTGATAGTTGTACGGCAACACAGGTTTGGGACGAGGATTCATACCCTCTCCACCTGTATCTCCAGAGAGGAGGAAGACTATCACTTGCTAAATAAAAGTTGCAGTAGAAGAGGGGCCTGCATTGTGGTGTGGAAGGTAAAGACCACCCCATTTGAGCTCTAACTGGAGTCCTGACTGCTCCACTTCTGATCTGGCTCCCTGCTAATGCCCTGGAAAAGTAGCAGAGGATGGTGCAAGTGTTTGGGCTCCTACCACCCTTGTAGGAGACCCGCATGAAGCTCCTGGCTCCTAGTTTCCACCTGGCCCAGCCCTGACCTTTGTGGCCAATCGGTGATTGAACCAGCAGATGGAAGATCTCTCTCTCTCTCTCTAGTAACTCTTTCAAATAATAAATAAATCTTTTTACAAAATATTACAGTAAAAGGGAAAATAAAACTGGCATATTCCTTTAATATCCTAAATGATGTCACAACCTTACAAACAGTATCCTTTAATCAATGCCATAGAATCTCAACGTATTAGCTTGTACAGAACCTTAGAAATCAAACCCAGCCTTCTTCTTTTTCAGATCAAGATGCCACTTGAGGGGTGGGGTTCAACTTCCTGCATGTGATCTTGCTTGGATTCAATAGTCAAAAACATATGTTTAGTGCTGTTATCAGGTAATTTCTTTGGCCAACCCTAAGAAGGCTCAGAGACTTTACCCCTCCTGTCCACAGTGACCTTTGTAGTGTCAGCTTTTCCATTAAGAAGTAGAGTCATCTACTGATCTTCTGTATATAAAGAGAATTGAAAATGAATCATGATGTGATTGGAAGGGGAGAGGGAGCGGGAAAGGGGAGGGTTGTGGGTGGGAGGGAAGTTTTGGGAGGGGGAAGCCATTGTTACCCATAAGCTGTACTTTGGAAATTTATATTCATTAAATAAAAGTTAAATTAAAAAAAAAAGTAGAGTCATCTTCTACCCTTTACCAACTTATCCATATGTGACTTCCCTTGACCAAAGGAATGTTAGCAAACCTGATGCTAAAAGACACCGGCAAACAGTTTATGCCCCGAATCTCACTCTTTGCTCTCCTGCACCCAGACTAGCCCGGGAAGGAGGATCCTAGAGACTAGTCAGCTTGTTAACAAGTGAAACCGTTCTAGGCCACCAAGCCTTGGCCACATCAACCTGGAAAGCAAAGATCTGTCCAAGGCATCCAAAGAATTGTGAGAAATGATCAGTGCTTGTTGGTTTAAGGCAGTGAATTTTGAGGTATCTTGTCACACAGCACAAATATTTGATACATCCTTTGCTGTCTCTGTTTTCATAAATGCATATTTTTAAGAAAACTTGGCTAGAGCTTCCTGGCATACAGAAACGAGAAACCTAAAACCAGGAACTCTTACCTACTCAGGACTAGGGGAGACTCTCCGGACTGTGTTGGGAACAGAAAGAACGCCATTGCATGGTTGCTACAGTGCAGCTAGTTCTCATCCCATTGCCAATATCACAAGTGAGGAAAGCGAGAAGTACAGTCGTGTTTATGTTGACACGTCTTCATTGCAAGGTTAAGCATTTGATTTGTTTATACGTTTCCCCGTTTCTCCGGTTCAGCTGCACTGTCTGGGTTTTAACAGGCTTCAGTTTTCCCTCAGTCGGTAAGACAGTGTCTGAGTTAAGGATTAACATTTGTGCAGTGAAACATAAATGCCTGTGGATTGTATATAATATTTTAGCAGAAGCTTATTTAGTTTTACCACTTTCACAAATTTTTGGTTTAGCAAGCAGCCTTCTGATCCTCCCGCACAAATTCAACTCGATGGAAGCCGAGGAGGCAATAGTGCAAGTGGAGCGCTTTCAGTCTGAGTTGGTGAGTGTACCAGGGAGCTGCTCTGTGCTGTGAATTAAAGAAAGTGGCTTGCACATTTTCCTTTAGGCTTTCTTTTTCCCCTCTGTCCACCCCATTTCCAACTGCCTGTCTTCAAAAACACATTTTTGAAAGTTGCCTAAAAATTGCATTGACAAAATGTAGCTCTTGAGCTGATTAAGTAAAAAATAATGCTTTTTGCATCATTCAAAGCTCTTTGTGACTAGGATACAATTTTTCTATCTTGTGTGTGGAGTGTGTTTTAGAATCTTCTGGTTTCCCTATCTTCACCCTTTGCCCTTTCCTAGTCTCCTGAAATGAGCTGTCTGTACCGAGGCAGCCAATTTCTCAGCATTTTAGGCTGAAAGAAAATTTAAAAGAATTTCTAGAGGCTACATTTATGTATTCCACTGTTATTCAGAGTAAGAAATGCATTTATAGATGTACAATTAAAATTTCAGAAATTAAAATTTCTTTTCCGCAGTCAGTGCCTGCTGATACTTTCAACTCTGTGTTCCTCCTTTTCAATTCTCTTCTAAAATGTTCTCCTTTTGCTTCTTGGTTTGCTTGTTTTTTAGGTGTTGGTGTGTTCCCACTTACTTAAGCTCACACTTTACTCAGGGTTTTTGACCTACAGGTGGAACAAAACTGTTGCACTTTATACAAAAGAAAACACGGCACAGCTGAAAATCTTATTATTGCTCTAAGTTTATCTTTCCCTCCCACCTCTCTCTGCTCTTCTCCCACAGAAGCAGGTGCCGCTACTCTAGCATCCCATTGAGAGCAAGGAGAATTTTTCAATCTTGAGATACAGATTTCAGGCCCATGCCTCTTCTACCCTTGGAGCTCTGTTTCTTTGATCTCCTGTTTATCACCTCACATTTGGCTTCCAGTTTATTTAATCTTTTCCAACTTACATAATTTTGTAAGTTGGTCCCTGTCTCCACTGTGCACACACTTCACTCTGGCCACTTTTCAGTTTTCTCTCTGGCTTTCCTTTTCCACCCATGTGTCCTTGCCTTAGCACACGCTCCTGGTTACTACTCCTTGTGACCACCGCCTGTCTCTTTTTCATGTTGTGGAGGCCGAAACACCAATAGAAATGACTTAGAGTGGTTGGGATTGATACTGATAGGAAAAATAACTTCCCATTGATGGAGAAATGAGAAGATATTATAATGACAAATGGGTCCCTCTACTGGTATAAGAAAATAATAAATCCACTACTAATTTTTGCCTCTTTGAATGCTTTGTATCATGTTTCTAGATAAATATTAGGCCATTACATTAAGTAGATAGCTTGAAATTTATGGATAGTTCCTTGTTTAAAGAAACTCCAGGGTATCATCTCTTAGGGTTGCACGAAGCCTAGGGTCTTGCTACTCCCAAGCTCCACTGAGAACACAGGGAACGGCAGCTCTTATTTTCTGCCCACAGTGTCTGCTCAAGCTCACACGCCCTCATGGCTGTGAACCTCAATACCTCTACTCTCCCTTCTATTTCCTACCTGAGACCTTTTGGTCTGCCTTTCCGCCCCCATCCATCCTCATGAGGAATGGAGTACGTTGCCTTCAACACAAAGGGCATTGGTCTTTGCCAGACACCTCCAGGAAGATGGACACAAGTGTTTCCACCTGTGTTCATTGTGTTCATTCTTTCCTGGCATCTACCTGATGGCATTCTGCTCCTGGGAGCCAGCACTTCTTGCTCTCTCCACTCCTCACCCACCTGAATTCCCAGTTCCTTGGTGTTTATTGATCACAGCTGGATACAGATAGGGAAGCAAATTGTAGGGTCATGGATCTCTGCTGAGGACTCCTGCGGTTTTGAAGATTGCCAAATTAATTAGAATTGTTGGATTTCAGTAGGGTGGGAAAAATCAGTCAATGTGCGCCAAGAAAATACTTGAGTCACAGTAGTTTGCCTCACATTTTAAAAGTCATCAGCTCCATCTCAGCCCTTGTCTTACACTCACTCTGGCTGGATTGCTTTTTGTCACTTCTTAAGGCAAAATAAATCTTGGTGAAATCCTGCCAGCTTTCATTAAAGCCAACATTTGAGTTGTTATTTAACACTTTTTATCTGAAAAATGAATGGAAAGTTTTTAATATTGGAAGTGAAAATAAAAAGATTGAATCTGCACTTGGAAAGAAGAGTAGGAGAGGGTATTGGCACGGCAGGTTAAACATTTGATCACCCACACCCTATATTGGAGGACTTGGGTTCAAGTCCAGGTGCTGCTTCGGGTCAAGTAATCTGTTATTATGCACCCTGGGAGGTGGCAGGTGGTGGGCTCAGTTAGGTGGGTGCCTGCCACACATGTGGGAGACCCAGATAGAGTCCCAGACTACTGGCTTTGGTTTGGCCCAACCCTCGCTAGTACAGGCAACTGGGGAGAGAATCAGCAACTTCCTTCTCCATTTCAAATAAATACATTGAAAAAGCAGAGTAAGAACTCAACCAGTGAAAATTAGGAAATGATAAGAGCAGGAGAAAGACAAACATTGCCAATGTTTCTTCGATGGCATCCACCACATACTTTGTAGGGCCAAGTGCAAAAGGCAGGGGTTAATGTTAAAGAATTTTCCAAAATTTCAGCATGGCAATATCATGACATTAAATTAATCTCAGGGCCCTTGTAGACCTAGGATTCTGAACAAGTGTCCTGAAGCGAGCCCTGTCCCTAGAACTTGTCTGTAAGCATGAGCTGAAAGCTTTCAATTGCCTCCCTCCTATGTCCATGGCAATGACCAATCCTGCCTCGCAGACAGGACTTCCAGAAATAGTTGTCTAGAAGGGTGTTGGGAAACGGGACGATAATGAAATAAGACTTTGAATTCACAATATTAAACACATGATTGCCTATAGGAAGATTAAAGACAGAAATGTAACAGGTAAAATTTTAAAAGTTTCAAAAACATTTACAAACAATAGAGCATATTATCTCAGGTCAGAGAACTATTCCTTAAATAACATGTACCACAAGCAAGTAAAGATGCATAAATCTAAAATTAACTAAATGAAAAGACACTGTGTACATAACCCAGACAAGGTCCAACTTGGAAAAGTTGTCTGTCATACATGTAATTGAAAAAAGCTCATAGAGCACCTAAAGAAAACAGCAATGCTGGTTCAAAAATCTACGGGGGAAACCAATGTATTTGAACAGCCAGTACATCTCTGAAACGGTGCCTATTATCAGAACACCTACAGGGACACTTTCACCTCCGGCCCTCAGCATCCCCACCTTTCCAGCGCCACATCCGTGCCAGCAACCTTGGACACAGCCACAGAGCTTCTGATTCATGAGGCTTGGGGTAGAGCTTTGGAAAATTAATTTTGTACAAGCTCCCAAGGGACTCTGATGTGTACCACGGTTGAGAAATATTTTCCTGTATCTTTACAGAATCTAGTCCAAAGCAATCAATCACCACACCCTAAAACTGTAACTTCTAAACAGTTTTTCCATCCGTTACTTCCTCCCCATTGCCTCTGCTCAGACGGGGACTGTGGCTCAGACAGGTTGGTCTTAAACCAGACGGCGACGGCTCCAGCTTCACAGAGGTGCCAAGGCCATCGGCCAGGAGACTCACAGCAGCCGCAGGGGAAACGAGGAGGAGGAATTTATGGGGCTTCCTTGTTGGACAGCAGTCCTGACCTCCACACACTGCCTCGGTAACCCCACCGACAAAGCCTCCATTTTCAAATCCCCAAGGTCTTTATCTTGTTCGGGGCCTTTCATCTCTAATTGACAGAGGAAAGAAAAAGTTCACTTCCGGGGTGGAGGAGCTGCAGGAGGTTGTAAACAGGGAGAGAAGGATCAGAAGACTCCAGCCAGGTAACAGGCACGCAGTTAATAACCTGGATTGGTCCATTGCTCTATAATAAGGTAGGGAAAAGCTATGTTCTGATGACAGTAACTTCACGAGGGTCAGAAACAAAAAAAACCTTCACAAATGTCTCAAAGAAAGGTTTGCTTTAGCTAATCTCTCTAATACAGGAAAGATTCCTTTAAGAAAAGAAATAATGCCTACAGAAAGATGTACAAAAGACACCCATAGAGTTTCTGTAGAGAAAATAAATGGCTACAAAACGTGAAAGCATGCACTGTTTCACACTTTGTACAATGCAAAGGAAAATGGTCCTGAGATTGCTAATTTCTGCTTTAGGAGACTGGACCACTTCAGAGAGCTGACAGTCTGTGTAGTTAAAGCATTTGGGAAGCAGGCACTTTTTCTCATTTCAAAATGGTCCCTCCTGGTAGAGGAGAATTTGGCAATATACCATACAACCCACATCCGCTTGAATTTTCTGACCTGCAGTCCCACTTAGGAAATTCATCCTGAATCAAGACCTTCCGAAATACAAACCACTGTATGCAAAGTGTCATTTACTATGATCTGATTGCGTAATAGCAACATTTGAAAACCTAAATACCCACCTATAAGAAATTGGTTGAATAAATCACAGTACAAATACAAAACAGAAACTAAGCAGCCATTAGAGACAATAAGATATTATGGTTAGTGGTGAATTAGGCCTGTGATTATAGATTGAAAAAAAACCTACATCATAAAATTCATAGGATCTTACCAATGAAAATTAAAACATTTAACCCCCCAAACTAACTACTATTTTTATGCAGTTTGACATATCTAGCTAGTGTGTGCGTGTGCGTGTGTGTTTGTGTGAAAATCTGATACCCATTGAGATTCTTGAATCTGAATGACATCTTTAATAAGTTCCAGAGAGTTCTCAATCATTATTTCTTGATCCTGCTCTGTGTTTTGGGAGCTCCTATTAAATTTATTCAGCTTCTCTTTCCGTATTTCCGAATTATTAATTGTTCCACTATATTTCCCACACCTTTGTTTCAGTGCTCATTTTCTCTGTGCTAACAAATTAGACTCAGTGGATAGCTTTTTTTTGTTTTTATTTTTTTTTAATTTAAAAGAATTTTAACAGACATAAAATTTGCACATGTGTGGGGTACTGTGGACTAGAAGCCCAGAACTTCTTACTCATATCTTGATATAGCCTAGCACTTTCAATCAACCTTTTATTTATTTATTTATTTATTTTAAAAAAAAGACTTATTTATGTATCTGAAAGTCAGAGTTACAGAGAGGCAGAGGCGAAAGAGAAAGAGAGAGAGATCTTCCATCTGCTGGTCCACTCCCCAAATGGCCACAATGGTGGAGCTGGGCTGATCTGAAGCCAGAAGCCAGGAGCTTCTTCTGGGTCTCCCATGCGAGTACGGGGGACTAAGGACTTGGGCCATCTTCTACTGCTTTCCCAGGCCAGAGCAAAGAGCTAGATTGGAAGTGGAGCAGCCGGGACTCAAACTGGCGCCCATATGGGATGCAGGCACTGCAGGCATTGGCTTTACCCACTATATCACAGCGCCGGCCCATTCTTTCTTTTTAAAGATTTATTTATTTATTTATTTATTTGAGAGGCAGAGTTATACACAAAGAGAGGGAGAGACAGAAAGGTCTTCCTTTCTGCTAGTCCACTCCCCCAAAGGCCACAGCGGCCTGAACTGGGCCAGTCCTAAGCCAGGAGCCAGGAGCCCAAACACCTGGGGGAGTGCAAGGGCTCGATCACTTGGGCCATCAGCTGCTGCTCTCTCTGCTGCATTCGCAGGGAGCTGGACCTGAAGCAGAGCAGCAGGGACTCAAACTGGTCCCCGTCCTGGGTGCCGGCCTTGAGGTGCTGCCTTTCCTCGCTGTGTCACGGCACTGGCCCCTGGATTGTAATTCTTCAGAACCATACGAGCTCTTCCTGCAGGGAAGAACGGCAAGGACGGAAGGAGAGAGAAAGCTCCTTCTGCAGAAGGAAGCCAACAGTAAGCACAGAGGGTGTTACGAAATTAGGGGACTACCAACTTGTAGATCCCAGTGTAAGAACCGATTTAGGCAACTGCTATAAATGGAATGAATGCTGAGACCTTTGGATAGTAACAGTAAAACTGTTAGGAAGGAGGCCGTAGCTTGGTGGTGAATAACCACTCTACAGATTACTAAATAACTACAGAGGGGAGGGTGTTACCAGGAAGAGATGCTATGGACCCCACCATAACCACGTGGCCAAGCAGTCTCACACAAAGTGGGACCACCCAGTACCATGCACTTTCTGAATGTGACACTATGGGGTGCACGGCCTTGCCCGTGTGAAATTGTTAAACAGACTTCACCTGAATGACGTTATGAGGAGGGAACATCGGGCCAATCAAGTAGAATGTTCAAGGGAACAAATGGGCTGAGCTTTCCATACCAAAATGTAAACAAATTAACAAAAACCAATAAAGTCATGAAAATAAGACAACATAATGACACAAATGAGAATGTGTGTTAATGGCTAAATAGACTAGAGCGGACAATCAAATGCAAAGATGAAACTTGAGTGGACCCACATCAGGAAAACAATGCCATACGTGGTTTCTGGGACAATTCAGGGCTACGAGTGTGGGCTTTATACTCAATGATATTAAGAAATTTTTATTTTTATTTTTTGACAGGCAGAGTGGACAGTGAGAGAGAGAGACAGAGAGAAAGGTCTTCCTTTTCCGTTGGTTCACCCCGCAATGGCCGCTGCGGCCGGTGTTCTGTGGCCGGCGCACTGCGCGGATCTGAAGGCAGGAGCCAGGTGCTTCTCCTGGTCTCCCATGCGGGTGCAGGACCCAAGGACCTGGACCATCCTCCACTGCACTCCCGGGCCACAGCAGAGAGCTGGACTGGAAGAGGAGCAACCGGGACAGAATCCGGCGCCCCAACCAGGACTAGAACCCAGGGTGCCAGTGCCACAGGCAGAGGATTAGCCTAGTGAGCCGTGGTGCTGGTGAAATTATTTTTGCTATTTTGGGATTAATAGTGATTTTATGGCCATAGAACAGAATGTCTTTATTTTTAGAAAGAGTATACTGACATTTATGAAGAATCATCCACCCAATATATAAATCTCAAATGGTTAAACAATGAGTGCATGTGTGTATAGAAACAAGGTAGTGATGGACAGTCTAAACACCATGAATCTAAGTGAGAGTTACTCACTGTATGATTTTCAGTCCTCTATAGACCAGAAATTACCATTTAAGTACAAAATTGGTGTGGAGGAGATACCCTTTCCATTTTTACCCTTTTCACCTAATTTTCTGCAAGTAAATATGCCTTCTCTTCCCAACCTGTACCAAGAACTCTGTCATTGAGCAATCAAGCGGTAGTCACCATGGCAACAACACACACCCTGACGAACACTTGAGTTTGCACCTTATCCTCCCACTTTAGAGAGACAGGAGCTATTTCTTGCTTTTCCTGTCTGTCCTCACACTGTCTTGAAAGGATATTTAAAAGAAGCCTAGTTAAACAGTGAACTCAATCTATAGGAGCACATCACAATACTTAATAGCTGATTTCGGATTAAGGTGATTTCATTATTACTTCTGCTGCTGTTTTTATCCATTTAAGTGATGTTTCCTTGGAAAAAGGAATGCTATGACACAACTGGGAATCACATTTTCCAGCCTCAGGAAAAATCTAATTACCTAAAAATTCTTGAATGACTCCCATATATGAACATGTTAAATTACATGAATTTGTGGGATATTTTCACGCAAAAAAAATCTCTAGTATGTAAATAAGCTTTTCCTGAAACAGCCATTGCACTTGTAGTTCATTATGTAATACAAAACAGATGTTAGACAGTCTTCTCCTTTAGATTAGGTCTGAATGGAGTTAAACACTACTACCTGCTTAGTAAATACATCCCGGATACATCACTGAATGTATAGTGACTTGGGGCGCAGCAGCAGTAGCCATGAGTCTTTGAGTATACGGGAGATCTAAAGGGAACTGAGTTGAGTGAAAAGAAAATAGGTCAAAGCAGAAAACCATACTGAAAAAAGTAAAGGAGAAAGAATAAAAGAAAGAGTGATGGTAGCCAAGAGAGGGACATTTCATTCACTTTCTTTAATGTTTTCTTAGCTATGTGTCCAGTTTTTGCTCAGCACCGTATAGCTAGAAGCTACCGCACTGAGCGGTGCAGGTTACAGGACACTTCTGTGTTTTAGAGAAGAGGAGGAGACAGGACTGCTGGGGTGAGAAGAGGCAAGGAACAAAACTTGATTTTATCAATAAAGGGTAAAGGAGTTTCAATAAAGGAGAACACCCAGTAGCAGAATCTAGGAGAAGGGAACTAAGAAAAATCATATAACCCACTGTTTTCCTGAGTTGTCAGTGTCCTTGAGTACCTTTTACTTGATTTAAAGAAGTAACTTTGGGGGCCGGTGCTGTGGCGCAGCGGTTTAACACCCTGGCCTGCAGTGCCGCCATCCCATATGGGCGCCAGTTGGAATCCCAGCTGCTCCACTTCCCATCCAGGTCTCTGCTATGGCCTGGGAAAGCAGTAGACAGTCTGGCACCCACGTGGGAAACCCGGAAGAAGCTCCTGGCTCCTGGCTCCTGGCTCCTGGCTTCTGGCTTCGGATCCACACAGTTCTGGCCATTGTGGCCAATTGGGGAGTGAACCATCGGATGGAAGACCTCGCTCTCTCTCTCTCTCTTTCTCTGCCTCTCCTCTTTCTATGTAACTGACTCTCAAGTGAAATAAATAAATTAAAAAAAAAAAAGAAGTAACTGGATAGATCACCAAAATATCACAAAAGTAACTTTTCTAATTAAAATCTATATTTTGAAAGACTCCAAAATATTTATTCTTCTGATTTTATATTCTGTTAACTTAATAGGTTTTGTATCTAGTAGAACTTTACTTTTTAATATTTCCAGTTGTTGTTATAGAAAATAGCTTCTTATTGGTGTTTAAAATATATATACTAAAATGACCCTAAAACCAGATCCTATAAAATTATCTATACTGCATATAAACTAATATACACCACAGAACAGTGTTTCAGAAACTGAAGTCAAGGCAATTCAAAGATGTCTGATGGAAAAAGAGAGGGGGAGTTAAGAGCAACAATTAAGGAAATGTCTTAAACACTGACTCTATTTTGGTTTTCTGCAGCCTCTCCATGCTCCCCACTTGCGTTAGTCACCATCCCACAGCTTCCTTTCATGTCCCTGCAGTGAGTTAACTCAGAAAAGGAGGAGTCATCCATCTCCGTGCTTCCACTACTCTAAAAACAACTCCCATTGCCCACTGCTGTGGTGTGGAAGTCTAGTCAGACTTTTTTTTTTTTTTCACATACCTTACAGTGTCTGCTCAGAATAAACACTGTGGGAAAAATTTACTATACTAATTTTATGTGAGTTGTTTCCCCCTTTCTGAACGCAAAACATTTCTCCAGTGTGTGAGAAGGGCAAATCCGATCATTATGCTGAACGGGATTTCATTGACTCCTCTGACAGCTCAGATAAACTACTAAATGAATGTTTATTATAAGCGTGCATGCAATCGGTACATTATAGGGAGGAAACTACTTGAGGCAGTTATTTTACCTGTAAACAAAGTTTGCCTGGGAAGATTTTATTTTATTTCTTGAAAAATGCCATGAGTTGGATGGAAAGTTAAAGGATATGTCATCGTAATTTTGTTTGGCTGATTCTGTAGCTTGAGTAACAAGGAATGTCTGTTCTCATAGATTTTGATTTTGGATTGAGAGAAAACCTGACAATAGACTGTGAGTTTCTTGTTCCTAAATATCATGAAAAAGCCACATGATCAGCAGTAGTGGTTACAGGATATGAAGGAGGCTGACAGATAGATGGATAGATAATGGATGGATAGAGCTAGATATCAGATAGGTGCATGGATGGACAGAAAGATAGTGGATGGTTGGAAGGATTAAAGGAGGGATAGATAGATCAATATATAGATTAATCAATTGATTAGTGGATAGATAGTTACAAATTTAGATATGTAATCTGGTGACAGTCCTATGGGCTCCTGTGAATCCTGTGAGTCCTTTGAATAGATATTAAGATTTATTTTGATATGGTTGTTAAATCAATAATATCTAGAACTTGCCTACATTTCAAACAATGATGTGAATAAAAAGCATAACACTGAATATCAACGTATAATTGATGCCCTTAGTACTTCCAGATTGATTATCTTTTCTTTAGCAGGATATATTATATATATATATGCAAAAACTGAAGCAGATTTATTAAAAATCAAATTAGTTCAAAATTAGATTGTAATGATCTGAAAAACAGCATAGCTAGGTAGAAAAGCTGAGGTTTATGGAAGAGGGGAAATGGGAGAGGAAAGAGGTTATGACAGTAAGGGCAGCAACATTTTTTGTTAAGACATTGTCATCATTGTTGATTATCTGGTATCATCAATACACTCTACGTATTGTGTATGTTGGAAATAAAATGCCCTACTTCTCAAGGAAAGAGTTCAGAGAAAGCCAGCCACATAGCCACTGTTTCTCCATTAAAGCCACTGTACAAATTATTCCCTCCTGGAATCACACTAATCATTTAAACATACTACCAGATATAAAACATTCAGGTAAAAAACAAGTTTAGGTTAATTTATGATCCTTCCTGTGAGCATCGTGGGATAGTATCAATTCGCACAAATATTTAAATTACCTATGAAATTTGAACATATAAAACTTGAAATTATTAGTTTGTTTTTAATTTTGTATTAACCTTCTCCATTCCTCTAGAAAATACAAAAAAATCACTTGTTCAGGTAATACAAAGTATTTGGACTGAACAAATTTTTCCTTCATATCAAAATCCAAGAGAAAAGTCAAAGTGACTTATGTCACCAAAAGAAACAGGAAAGAAATATTCCTTTAAACTCCTACTCACAGCTGTTAGCAAAAATCACAGCAGACTTATGATCACATAAAACGGAAAAACAACTATCAAATACTTTCATTGTTTTGATTTTCATTTCTTTCCCTCTGGGAAGGCAAGTGACCCTTGCTTATAATTAATTTTTTTTTTCTTTTTCAGTGAACATGATAAAAGTCAGTGTTGTGGCAGTTGTGTTGTATAACTATAATCCTCTAAAGAAACGCTAAAGCATGTGACATTTGCATAAATTAGTTTCAGAAACTGGATAATGCAATATTTATAATAAAAATAAAATGTAATAAATTCAGTCATTAAGAATAAAAAACTTCTACATTAAAGTTATTTTATGTTAGTCTCATCTTTCAAACTCACAGCACTGGACGGATACATTTATCTTCTCTAATCTGAAAAGTCATACTCAGATTCATGTTAAGTAAAACAATGCCCACAAGTACCTCCTGCAGTAGTGTGAGCGGTTGTGCTGACCTGTATCAAAATAGGAAGAAAATTATTGAGTAGGAATTCCCTAAGAGAAATCAATTTAGAGTAATTTAAATCACAATCTTGTTTGACTTTGTAATTTTCTACAGAAAGTCATCTCCTGATGATGTCAGAATTATTTTTCCCTTTGTAACCCAGTAACCCTAACATATGCCTTTATTACAGCAGTCATTTGATTGTGAAGGTCATTTTGTTCACTTTTCTCTATTACACATACAATGTAGAATATCAGTCACACATACATTTGGTCATACAAAGAACATCGTTTGCTATTCAGGATAAATGAATGTACAAAGCTTCAGTCTTTAAATCCTACTGGGCCAGTATTGCAAGCACAGTGGGTTAAGCTGTTGAGAGTTTGCCATGTGGGAGTGCTGGGTGAGCCCCAGCTGCTCTGCTTCTAATCCAGCTTCCTACTAATGCTTCTACTCGCAAAAGTAGTGGATGACGCCCAAGTTCCTGGGTTTTTGCCATCAGCCTATCTCCTGGCTTCAGACTGGTCCAGACCTGGCCACTGGGGCTATCTGGGGAGTGAATCTCTCTCTTCTGTCCTCTCTGTCACTCTGCCTTTCAAATACATAAATAAATAAATCTTTAAAGAAAATAAATCCCAGTGCATTCTATATGTGGCAATTCTGCAAACAGCACGGGAGTGATTAGGACAAAGAGTCAATATAGCTATTCGCATGGTACTGGATTCCTTTAAATTAAGTTGGCTTAATGCTATCAAATTAAGCATTTGATATCCAATCAGTATCATATATCAAAGTTCCTAAAATAGTAGCACACAATTTTCACATATTACACCAACAACACACGTTTGTTGTTTCCGGCTGATCTACTCTGAGTTAATTCCACTTAAGGAGTTCTATTTCGGAAAGCCTTCTGGTGCTGGTGGTGGCTGTTTGCCAGCTAAGGGGACATTGATAAGAGCTCAATGCTCCCATCTCTTCTCACGTGAAGACTCTGTTTTTGCAACAGCCTCACCCATAGTGCTGGCTTAGTCTCTTTCTGCAAGCTGTAGCCTGAATGCACCAATCCACACCCCCAGCAGGCTGCTGGGCCCTGACTGGCAGGTGGGCCCTGGGGGCTGGGACCATAACAGACCACATGCTCCAGAGCTGTGGTAATGAAATTGGAAGCCACCTTTTGTGAAGCAAAAAGCCTCAAGGTAATTACCATGTGCTGTAACCTCTCCTCCTGTTTGGAAAACAGAAATAAACATGCATTTTCCTCAGGAACCTACTGCATTTACCAATACTGCTCGCGGGGTATACTTTGCAGTTGACATTACGGCAGTAAAGTTATTATTATATGGTCAACACCTGCCCCATAAATATAGAATAGAGAAGCTATATTGTATTTGCGTTGGGTGAAATGAAGTGTTAGCCAGACTGTGATGTGGGGAAGACCCTTTGTGCTCTCTATACTTTTGGGAGCTACATGCCACTTAACATATCCCAAATTTGGTAAGCAAACAAGTTTGACTCAAAGTTCAACTTTACATGATCTCTGTGACCGGAGATTGGATCACTCTGTTTCTAATGTATATTTTCAACTAAGTTTGAATTATAAATATATTTTAAATCATCAAAAAGGTTCCTAATATACAGTTGCTTATTGTATAAATGGCAGCCCTGGACACTAGGTGGATGGAGTTTTCTGCTATTAGCATGAGAAACCATCAAAAGTTCAATTCAAGATTAAATATTGCTGGAAAATATATAATTAGCAAGTACAGTTTTCTAAAGCAAAATGATGTAATGGTGTGAGAGACCAGAAGCCAGGGAGATCAGGGCTTGTGTTTCTGCAACTCTCTGGAGCTGTGTTTTCTTAGATAACTCACTTCAACGCTCTGAATCCTAACATCCTGGTTTAAATATAGGAACTTTAATCCTGGAAGATTTTTCTAAGTGTTTACAAATAATTTATATCAAAGGTCAAACATAGTCTCCGAAACAGCCAAGTTTGTAAAAATTTGATTAACTCTTAATACTACTACTCTTGTATTTGTAGTAAAATATTTTATCGTATTATTGATACTATAATTCTTTTCCATTTGTCTTTTTGGGAAGACAGAAATAAAACAATCATCACCACCATTGACAACAAAGACATCACTGAATTTCTGTTGTGTGCACCTATCGTTGGGTATCAGAAACATGAGATGAACACAGCATCCCAACCTAATTTCCCAGGTCAGTTGTTACCACATTGCATGATCAGGACTTCCTAGAAGAGGTTACATCACTGGATTTAGAAGACAAATCTCTTGTATTATTTAATAACAATTTTCTCATTTGTTTCAGATCAAGAACTGAGAGCTATGGAAATGAAGTACACTAAGAAATAACTGTTGAGTGTGTGTGTGTGTGTGTCCCAATGAAATGAAATCCTGAAACTGTAACCTTTTATTGTGCTGTCAAGTGCTAAAACAGGAGACAAAGCAACCTCGTGTTTCTAAGTAGAGCATAGCCATAATTCTCTGCTTTTGTGATTGGAGGAAAAAATGTTACCAGAGCAGAAGACAGAGAATCCCTGTCTTGCCAAGGGAGCTGAAGGCTGTGAGTTGAAAGATAACTTAGTGTGACATACTTTAAGGCTCTCACTCCCAAATGAGAGACACAGACAGGTTTCCACTTTCATTTGGCAGCCGAGCATGCTAGAGCATGCAGCAATGAATGTCTCTGTGCATACGTCTTGGCCTACATGTGCAGGCGTATCTCTTGGAAGTGAAATAACTGAATTTCAGTAATACACATTTTCAACTTTGATCAAGAGGATAAAATTGTTTCTGTTGGGTTGTCTCACCCCGCCCCCCCCCCATTACACAGCTATCAATAATAGTGGGAAGTTACCGTCCATTAGTAGAATGGAGAAGCAGTTACACTTGTATGCAACGGGCTTTTAAAAATTGAGGTTTCTCGGCCGGCGCCGCAGCTCAACAGGCTAATCCTCCGCTTTGCGGTGCCGGCACACCGGGTTCTAGTCTCGGTTGGGGTTCCGGATTCTGTCCCGGTTGCCCCTCTTCCAGGCCAGCTCTCTGCTGTGGCCAGGGAGTGCAGTAGAGGATGGCCCAGGTCCTTGGGCCCTGCACCCCATGGGAGCCCAGGAGAAGCACCTGGCTCCTGCCTTCGGATCAGCACGGTGCGCCGGCCGTGGCGGCCATTGGAGGGTGAACCAACGGCAAAAGGAACACCTTTCTCTCTGTCTCTCTCTCTCCCACTGTCTACTCTGCCTGTCAAAAAAAAAAAAAAAAAAATTGAGGTTTCTTTACATAAACAAATGTGAATAGATCTCAAGACAAGCAAGGTTTAGAACAATAAATATTAAATCTATTTTAGGTCTATGATTTAGCATGCTTAATTTCATTTATTATTTTGGCAAAAACCCACATAACTTAAATATTTACCATCTTAGCCATTCTTAAGCATACAGTGAGACAGTGTTAACTACATTCAATTTTTTTTTGTGAAATATTTCTCCAGAAATTTTTCATCTTGAATATCTGAAGCTCTGCACCTGTGAAACAACAGCCTTTCTTTTCTGGTTCTCCCAGCCCCTGGTAACCACCATTGTATTTTCTTTCTTTTTTTTTTTTTGTTTTTTTGTTTTTATGAATGTGAATACTTTGGGTGTCTCATGTAAGTGGAATCACACAGTAAGTTTTTGTAATTGTTGTATTTCACCTAGGATAATGTACTCAGACTATCATGTGCAGGGACCATTTCTGGAAATACAGGTACAACGCCAAACATTGCTTCTACTCAGGGAACAAGAATTTGGGTTTCAGGGATATAGGGAGAATTCCTTCAAGTTGTTTATTTTTGGGGATTATTTGAATTTTGTTTTACCATGTGCTTTTACTACTTCTTTAAGGTTTTCTTTCATTGTCATGTACATTTTATTTTTGAAGATTTATTTATTTATTGGAAAGGCAGAGTTAGAGAGAGAGAGAGAGAGAGAGAGAATCTTCTATCCATTGATTCCCCAGACCTGGTTCACTCCTCAAGTGGCCCCAATGGCCCGAACTGGGCCAATCAGAAACCAGTTCTTCTCCCACGTAGGTGGCAGGGGCCTAAGCACTTGAGCCATCTTCCACTGCTTTCCCAGACACATTAGCAGGGAGCCAGACTAGAAATGGAGTGGCTGGGACTCGAACTGGTACCCATGTGGGATGCCAGCATTGCAGGTGGCAGCTTTACCTACCATGCCACAATGCCAGCCCCTGCCATTTTCATTTTAAAGAAAGAGAATAGTTTAATAAGGATCTTGTTCTTCATCTAGGAAGCAAATCAGCTTTTAACTCGAGACCACCGGGAGTAGTTAATACTGTCGCTCATGGAAGTGAAGTATTACTTAAGACATCTGTAAATAGATAGAGGAGAAAGAAAAGTCATCTGGGAGGGCCCTGGATATTTGACTTTTCATATTCTTCCAAGATTTCTAGCATCCAGCCTAGAGGTATTGAAGCAATTGATTCTGCGTTTGCCATTCTGGCCTTTGATTTCATGCTGCTTAAGGTGGGAGCTAAGAGAGTAGTTATTGAGCTAGTACATAGGGAAACGGCCAGAATCCCCAGTGGTGATCAGAGCGTGAAAATGCAAGGGCAAGGGATTGATTTAAGAAGCTTGGCATGCGTGTTAAGATTTCATTTTTGGGCCGGCGCTGCGGCTCAATAGGCTAATCCTCCATCTGCGGCACCGGCACACCAGGTTCTAGTCCCGGTCAGGGCGCCGGATTCTATCCTGGCTGCTCCTCTTCCAGGCCAGCTCTATGCTGTGGCCAGGGAGTGCAGTAGAGGATGGCCCAGGTCCTTGGGCCCTGCACCCCATGGGAGACCAGGAGAAGCGCCTGGCTCCTGGCTTTGGATCAGTGTGATGCTCCGGCTGCGGCAGCCATTGGAGAGTGAACCAACGGAAAAGGAAGACCTTTCTCTCTGTCTCTCTCTCTCTCTCACTGTCTAACTCTGCCTGTCAAAAAAAAAAAAAAAAGATTTCATTTTTGATGAGTAGTGAATAGAAATAGCCTGAATGACTCAACCGGGAAGGTGACTAAGGGTCTGAGAGAGCAGTGTTGTTGGGGAAACCCACACGTGGAAATCCTGTGTCTGATTCCCTCAAGGACCTGCAGCAGTAAGTCCAGGTTACTCTTTGCTTTCACTTGGGCTGCTCAGCCTTGTGCAGGGAACAAGTGTCTCTCTGGTTCTCCTACGGGTATGGAAGTGGAAATGCAGATTAGGGGACACAGGTCATGGTTCCAAACAATACTTTATGCCATGAGCCGAGAAGGAAGAGCTTGTAAAACATTCTTTTGGCTTTTCAATAGGGGCATTTTGGGGGCTGTTTCTGTTTTCCCTAATATTGTCTGTTGGGTAAGATAGAAATGATTATATTTACAATTAGAATTTGGCCATAGTGCTGTGAGAACTCACATCTGGACTTGATTAAGAGGCAAGCACTTTAGCTAGAGGCACTGGCCTTAGTACAAGATGTCTCAAAAGCATCTTTGCATTGTGCCCACTGGGGAGAGGATGAGTACATGTTTATTGTAGCAAATAACTGTGTTAGGTGGAGTTATTCCTTGAATTGTACAAATGTGTGCTAACTAGGCTGCGAGAGGTGAAGTGAGAGGGACACAATTTTGACAATCTTGGCTTCCTCCATTTCGTATACTGACAGCCAATATCATCCTTCTGGGGGATCTTTGTCTTTCCGACTGCATGTGGTCCTAGCAGAACCAGTGTCATGGCTGTGCTCCCACCTTCCTTTCCTTTCTATAACCAGAAAAGTAGGTTTAACTTACCCTATTATGTATTGCTTTGACGAGTCGTTGGCATAGTGATGGTATCTTACACTCTTCCCTGGGATTTAACATGAAGAAGTTAAAGGGAAACATAGCATCTTTCTACTAGTTCACTAAGCTTTGCTATTATGTCTAGCGCCTTGCCTAGACACATCGTCCTACCCAGGGAAATCTTACCTAGGGAGAAACCAAATGCCCAACACAGAGAAAGAAACAGAGACCATAAAGACAGGAGGCAGAATGACGCACTTGGCATGTGTCCCCTAAGGCCTATGGAGCCTTTAATTGTCCCTTTGTTAAAACTCTCTAGGATCCTGCATCACAGGAGAACCAAATATGGAAATCATGGGTTACAGGCAGGGATTTAAGTTATGGAAACTTAAATGTTTAAAAAAGTTTTTTCAAAAGAGAGTGACAGAGAGATAGGGACACAGAAAGTTATCTTCCGTCTGCTGATGCAGTCTCCAAAAGCCCACAGCAGGCAGGGCAGGACCAGGCAAAATCCAGGAGCCCAGAATTCCAACTAAATCTCCCAGGTGAGTGGCAGGTAATCGAGCCATCATCCGCTGCTTTCCAAGTGCAGTAGCAGGAAGCTAGACTGCAGGTGGAGGTGAGTATTGACCCCAAGTACTCAGATAAGGGCTGAAGACATCCCGAGCAGCAACTTAGCCTGCTGCATGATAAGAGCCCTCGCAGTAAACCCAGCTCTTTGAACAGCTTGAGCTACACGTATTTGGGCAGTTTGCCGTGGATATTTAGAAAGTCATGGTCACAATGGAATTTAAATTTTTTATGAAAAGACAAATGTTTCAGCTTGTCACACCCTAAAATTCATGTCACAGGGTGGGCATTTAGACTGGCGGTTGGCCGGCGCCCTGGCTCAATAGGCTAATCCTCTGCCTGCAGTGCCAGCACATCAGGTTCTAGTCCCGGTCGGGGCACCGGATTCTGTCCCGGTTGTTTCTCTTCTAGTCCAGCTCTCTGCTGTGGCCCTCGGAGTGCAGTGGAGGATGGCCCAAGTGCTTGGGCCCTGCACCCGCATGGGAGACCAGGAGGAAGCACTTGGCTCCTGGCTTCAGATCAGCATGGTGTGCCGGCTGCACCGCACCAGCAGCAGCGGCCATTGCGGGGTGAACCAATGGAAAAGGAAGACCTTTCTCTCTGTCTCTCTCACTGTCCACTCTGCCTGTCAAGAAAATATATAGACTGGTGGTTAAGACACCCACATCCCATATCGGAGTGCCTGGCTCAATTCCTAGGTCTGGTTTTGACTCCAGCCTCCTGTTAGTGCTTACCCTGGGCTCAAGTAGTTGTGTTCTTGAACCCACATGGAAAATCTGGACTGAGTTTCTGATTCTGGCTCCAGCATGTTTCAACCCTGGCTGGTGTGGCTGTTGGGGAGTTGACTGGTAAATGGAAGCTTTCTGTCTGTCTCTGTCTCTCTCTGTCTGTCTCTGTCTCTCTCTCTCTCTGTCTCTGTCTCTCTCTCTCTCTGTGTGTGTCTCTGTCTCTCTCTCTCTCTCCGTCTGTCTCTGTCTCTCTCTCTCAAGCATCCCAAATAAATAACAAATTTAAAAAAGAGAATCAAACATAATTTTAGAGGTTATCAAATTATTGAACAATTAATATATATTAAAATTAATGATTTGGGGTCAGTACCATGGCTCACTTGGCTAATCCTCTGCCTGTGGCGCAGGAATCCCATATAGGCCCCGGGGTTCTAGTCCCGGTTGGGGCGCCAGATTCCGTCCCGATTGTTCCTCTTCCAGTCCAGCTCTCTGCTGTGGCCCAGGAGTGCAGTGGAGGATGGCCCAGGTCCTTGGGCCCTGCACCCACATGGGAGACCGGGAGGAAGCACCTGGCTCCTGGCTTTGGAGCAACATAGCTCCGGCCGTAGCGGCCATTTGGGGGGTGAACCAACGGAAGGAAGACCTTTCCCTCTGGCTCTCCCTCTCACTGCCTGTAACTCTACCTGTCAAATAAATAAAATAAAATAAAAATCTTTAGAAAATTAATGATTTTGTTAAACTTTTGATTGCTTGTGATAATCAAAATAATGACTTACATTAAGTGACTTGAACTTTTATGTTGCACATAGAATGCAGTTATTGTCAGAGGTAGAGCAAAATTTGCTCTATTGGTAGGCATTTATTGTCGTTGAAGAACATATCCCAAGAGAAATACTCAGGAGGAAACACAAGTTTATCTTCTCAAGTTCTTATAAAGGTAAAATGCAATTTTCACACAATCAGAAGCATAATTTTGTGTTCTATTACTATAAGTGCATACTTTTATATTTATATTGGACCAAATATTACATTAATAGGAGACATTGCACTTAATGGTAAGAATATGAATAGAATTCTTCCAGCATTAACCCAATTCACCAGATAAAAATAATTCAGTATATTAAATACATCATGTTTTTCAAATGACGTATTGAGGAAATCGGTACTGTGATACCTTAATAGCAGTGTGTAATATGAAGCACACTGAAGATCAAACACCTTCATTTTATTGCTTTTTCCGTTTTCTCTGCTTAAATGATGAAAGGAATCTTCCTGGTCCATGTTTTCAATGAGTTAAAGTCAGTGTCATCCTGTGTTCAACTAACAGACTGCAACCAACACAAACAGGCGCAAGAGCAGAGACCATGACTCAATATTTACCAGGACTTCAAACGACTGTCGTTTCCCTCACATCATCGAAGTTGGGTGTGATGTGTCATAAACTGTACTTTCCTACTGAACTGTGTTTTCAAACTGCTTAATTATGCTGACCTGAGGCAGACCGCTAGAAAGGACAGGCTCTGCACTGATTATTTCTTAGTAAACTGCCATTAGGAGGAAAGAGACCACTCTCCTTCGCTACGTGACTTGTAGGTTTTAGTAGTATTTGCTAAATTACAAATCCCTATGAGCTTCAAAAATAAGTCTGTTAACTAATCTAATTTGAAGAGATTATTTTCAATGCAATCTGAATATTTTCAGTACTTGATTCATACAATGCTTGCAATAATTTACCTATTACCTCATTAAGATATTTATGATGAGGGACCTATTAAATATAAGGAAATACATGCTTTCCAAGTGGATATTCTTTAAGATAACTGTATTAATTTGCTTTCATTCTACTTTTTCTTCAGAGTGGCTAAATAATTGACTCAATTATAAAAGCTACTCATGCATAATAAAAATGCATAGTGACCAAATTTGTGCTCTACAAATTATTTTGAGTGCTTTCATTAAGAGTTTAAGTCTTGTGATTTATAATCATGAAGAGCACATCTTTGGTGCTGTTTGCATATTGGGGATAATGTAGGGTGGGGTGTGACTCAATGGCACAGCTCAAGCTATTCCATTTCACTGTCCTGAGGCCAGAGATGAGTGGACTCTGATTTTACTGAGGGAGTTTTCACAAAACAAAATAATGAGTCTTCTTCTCATTCTTTAACCACTGACAAAATATACATTTTAACGCTAAAGGGTGTCTTGGAATATTCTTGCATGTGAGTCTCTGGAGAGGTTTGCTTGCCTCTGCAGGACATTGTAAATAAAACCCTGGTTGGAAAGAAGTGAGATCAACTTTGGAGGACCCTTCAGGTTGTTGAGTCAGTGATTCTGTGATGTTAGCAAGTAAGACAGTATGGATTTGGAGGGAATACAATCTAGCCAAGTCCTTCTCAGAGCCAAGCTGGTCATCTGGTTTTAATGAGTCCTTTTTGAAATGCAAAATTTTAATGTTTTGCTTGGGGGCTACCATAACTTTAATTATTTGTATTTGACATGTGTTGAGTTGCAATAAGCCTTAGGTTTTGTTCAATACAGAATTTGGTGCAGTGCTTGCCTAACTTATGTTGCTATGTCAAATGCTAGCATCCTTCAGGTAAGATAAAAGGAAAGAATTTTAAAGATAAGTCAACAGTACTTTCTACGAAGCTTGAAGAGGTTCAGAACTTTCCAGGGTTAACTTGACTATCTCTCCAAAGATATTAAACAAAACCCTGAATCATGCAATTTTAAATGAGAAGATTATGAATATGACCATAACCAGATGGTTTCTATCTCCACTAAATAGACAAAAAAAAAAAAAAAAAAGAATTAGATTTTGCCAGCTAAGGACAGTTACTTCATTAAAATGGAATAGATTAAAACTTAAACTTTTTCAAGTCCAAGGGCCTGAATTTTAATGTCAAAATGTTTTGCAGCTATCCACATGGTAGTAGTGATAATTTTAGTAAGTTCTGATTAGGAAAACAGTTAACAATCAAGACCTCATGAAATCACTGACATTTTACAAGAAATCTGCAGACTTGTCCTGCAAGGTCCACACTGCCGGAATGGTGGGGCTACTGCATTCTTCGACAAGAAGCACGGGAGACAAGTTTCCATGAACTTGTCCCTTTATTAACAATCAAGCATAAGCTTTTAAAGGGCAGACAGAGCGGGCATAGAGCAACACTGATTCTATAGGGTAAAGCTGATATTGGCACCACCATGCTTCTCCAATCAGCTTGAAGGTCAGGTAGTACAGTAGCTTTCCAGGTGGTCCTAATGGGTCTGGGGCACACCCAGGAGCTGTTTACCTGATTGGTAATTACAAGACCCTTCAACAGGGATGGCGGGGGTGGGGGAAATGTGCCTGGGCTCCTGCCACCTGCCAGTCTTCAGGCCATCCCAGGAGGCATGGTGTGTGCCAGGATCTCCTAACCTCCTACATGGCTAGCCAAGCAATCCCCCAGCCAAACACAGGATCATCCACAGAAATCTATGTGTTTAAAATGATATATCTAGGAAGACCTTCCTCTCTGTCTCTCTCTCACTATCCACTCTGCCTGTCAAAAAAAAATTAAAAAAAAATGATATATCTACCATTGAAACAAAGAAGATGAATATGAGAAATGCTATTTATGGGATCTACAAAAGTATCATCCTTGAAACTTCTTCTTGATTGTACCAATCTGATTCTTAGAATTTAATCAAATATATTTAGTACCACTTTTTAATTTAATTTTTTTTCTTTTTTTAAAGATTTATTTTATTTATTTGAAAGACAGCATTATAGAGAGTGAAGTCTGCTGGTTCACTCCCCAGATGGCCACAATGGCCGGAGCTGTGCCAATCCGAAGCCAGGAGCCAGGAGCTTCTTCCAGGTCTCCCACGTGGGTGCAGGGGCCCAAGGACTTGGGACATCTTCCACTGCTTTCCCAGGCCATAGCGGAGAGCTGGATTGGAAGAGGAGCAGCTGGGACTAGAACCAGCACCAATATTGGATGCCGGTGCTTCAGGCTGGGGTTTTAACCCACTGTGCCACAGCTCTAGCCCCTACTTTTTAATTTAAATAATGAAGTCCTCTGAATCTAATCTAATCTTCTTAAAGAATGGATATACAATTTCATAAATATAAATTAGTATGCTAACTGCAAAACAATGTATATACTCCAAAATATATTGGATACATATCATAGAAATAGTGTATTTTGTTTCTGTTATGACAAACCAGGATATGTACTGCTAACTTCCATTAGAAGAAAATGTAAAATCTGATGGAAAGGTGGTTTTAAAGATTTATTTCTTAGACTCCATTCAATAATGGAGTCTATTAACCATTCAGGTTGTTTTTAATTTTAATTGTACATTTTATCAATGTGTGTTGCACAGACCATGTAAACATGCTCTGAATTTGAGACTGTTTCCTTTTGCATAAATTTAGTGGTGATAATAATCTTTTAAACCTATAAATTGTACTTATCACTGGTTTCATCTACATCATAAAAATAAGCAAAAGAGAATGAATGATCATGTGTAAATCTATTATTAGTACATAAAACTAAGTTGCATCTTTACATGGATAATGTATCTAATACAAAAGTTTAAAGCAGAGGTTGGTATAGTCATATGGAGTGTAGTAGCACTTCTTAAATCCAAGAAGAAAAGTCTTCTCATTTTTCATAATTTATGAATTCAAGTCAAGCAGTATGTACAGCACTCAGCTCCAACAGTCTAACTTTTACATGGACTCAATGAGAAAAAATGCAGACGGTCATTGAATTCACATAAGTTGAAGTATATGTAGCAGGACGGTACTTCTGTTTCTC